>NC_133807.1:28438166-29638166 GCF_043250625.1 Sebastes fasciatus | reverse complement strand
CCACGTACAAAGTGGCCCTGAGAAAGGGAAAAGAAAAAGCTTGCTTACTTTTGAAAATACAGTACATACTTCAGAATACGACCTTGGTGAACACATCTGGAGTGTATTTACAGATTCAAAATGGAGAAGAGTTCTCCTTCATCTCCCTAAACAGGCAAAACTTTCACAACCACTGAAAGTCCTGTTTGTCCTTTCTAGCAGAAGCAGGTGTGAACACAAGATATAAAAATAAAGAAACAGTACTGCAGTATGAAACCAGAGCTGAAACCGTGCCCGCCAGCACCTAGTTGTTAGATTTGACATGTCTAGACTCCATCCCAACATTAAGCAATCTCACATCTTACAAAAGTACAACTTATTTCAGTAAGTTATGATTAATACTTTAATACTGAAGGTTGCAACATGTTTAAAGGAGTGTTTGTTTCTACCCTGAATGGTATCCTAGAGCTGTGTTTTTTCACGTCAACGACCTCTAAACTGACACAAATTAGACCACAGACCGATACGATTTTGTCCCAGGGTCCCCCATCTGATACTATTTTTTTTTTAAATGTTTTATTACAGAAAATGTATGAAACCCATGACCAAAATAATCATAGATTATGTCATTGTGTTATTATGGATGGAGTTATAGTGAAATTAAATTATTCCCTCCTTTGATAACCACTGTCCTAGAGTACAGGCCTTTACACACCGGCAGCGTATTTCTTCGTGAGATTAATTCACACGTCAATCTATTTTTTCAAACTGTTGTTTTTGCCATAAGTACTTTCACACAGACCACGATATCACGCGGCAAAAAAGCAACTCCTTTTTTTCCATAACAAGGTCTATTTTTCTGAGCATTCGCACCGCGAATGAAGGCATCAACCAAATCACGCCGTGCGGAACGGGTTGAGTTGCGCCTACATTTATGAAACAACACGGAGGCTCCGTAGTCCGAACCAAGACGGCAAATAGTATTACTCCGTTCAATCTGGACAAAAGGCAGCGCAGACCAGATCCACTCCTTCCATTCTTATGTTTCACAATAAAAGCAAACATAGCTGTTAATATTATATTGCATCTCTGCCAATAGATCCTCCTAAATATTATACACGGTTCCTTCCTTTACATCCTTTTTCAAAAATGTATCCCAATGAGAGATGTTGTGTAGTAGCGTGTAGTAAATGTGGCAACAATAATAAAAACAAAAGCCGACAAAAGGTCGGGGCAGTTAAACTCAGTCTGCTTACATGAACTTGTTCTTGGGCTTATTCTCTTTGGGAAATGGGTATTTCCACTGTGTGATGCGGCCAACCTCTCCAGACATGAAAGTGAGGTAACGCAGGGTTTCCACGGCCACATTGGTGTGGGGAACTTTGCGGAGGGCCTCGCGCTGCCAGATGTACATGGCCACCACCGGAGAGTTGTAGTTCTGCACCCACTGAACGTCCCCGGACTCGCTGTCCACAGTCACCACGAGGCCGTCGCCGTTGGACACAAAATGAGCCATCTCTGCGGGCGGAACCAAAGACAGGACAAATGATTAGCACTAGAAACTTAATTAAACCAAAAGGACAGGCGTGTCCGAGAGTCTTACTGTATTTAGTGTCATCATCAGGAAGGGAGGAGGCGTAGTCAGAATAGGTGGCATTCCAGCGCAGCTCTCTGCTCTTGGTGTCGTACATGGTGATGGTGTACTCTAGCAGGGAGATGAACAACGAGGGCATATTCACACAGGGGGAAGAAAACATTTGCTTTCCTTATGTAACACACACACACACACAAAAGTCAGGCTTTGAGTATCCATTTCTGGGTGTAAATGCAAAGTGGTGTTGAATTTCCTTGTGTGGAGATGTGGAGACGTGGTGAAACTAAATCCAGCATACACGTTGTTTAGTGACAAAGTGAGCTTTGACTTGACACCAAGTTAAAGATGGATTTATAGCAAGTACTCAATCTGCAGGGCTCTCGTGCTCGAGGTCGTTGACTACAATTACCACCCCGGGGATAGAGAGGGGGGTCGGTGTTGTTGAGGCGAGGGAGATGAGCAGGAGGTAAATATAGTGCTGCAGGAATGAGTCCAAAAACCCAGATATGAGTTAGCATTTTAGCACTTCCAGTTCCCTCGTCTGGTGGTCAATGGGTTTTTAGTTAGATGCCTGATATAAAGTCTGTGGTTAACACAAGCTGAAGAGATTTTAACGTTTTCTTCTACTATCTCAATGAAGAAATTACAGTAGAAGAATGGCAGGATATCTGTCTACAATCTCAAGCCCAGTCATTCAAGATTTTGCAAAGACATTGTAGTGATCAAACAGGCCCAATTAAATGGGAAGGGCTGCAATGATCGCCTGACTAAAATCAGGCTGGCCAAGTTAATAGCTAAAAGTAGCTGAACTCGTGTTGCTGGATTGTTTTTTTTATTTTTTTACCTGTGCGTCCCAGATAGAGAAGAGATGAAGAGGGACACAGCATCTCAGCAAAGGAGGAAGTCAGAGTCTGTTGCTTCTCACCAGTCAACAGGTCCACCACATACCACAAGTCCTGCTTCTTACCTGAACAAACACATGCACACAACATTTATTACCACCATTACAGCATTGCTCTTGGCACAACATGTATTTCACTTTCATAATCATATCTAATAATAGAACTACTTAACTAATAGTTACTTAACAGTATGTTCTGTGCTTTAATTTACGTAACAGTGTCATCCTGTCTCTGCATATTGTAATTCTATTCTAAACGTGACACCTGTTGCATCACGTCTGTCCATTCCTGGAAGAGGTTTCTCCACATTCTTCTGTTTAAGGGCTTTTTGTGCAAAAACAATCGGAGACAAATTTGTGATTTTGGCCCATCTAAAGAAAACTGACTTGATTATGTAGAGGAAATTGTCAAACTGAACAAAAGATGCACCAGTTCAGCCATTTAACAGGCTTCCCACTCTTTTCTAGACATCATTTTCCATCATCCATATTTTATTGTTATTTTATTAATCACTTATTTAATTGTATTTATTTTAATCATTTTACTATATTTTATTATTTTATGAATCCCTTATTTATTGTATTTAATTTGTATAACTTTATTATATTTTATTGTTATTTTATGAATCCCTTATTTATTGTATTTAATTTGTATAACTTTATTATATTTTATTGTTAGTTTATTAATCCCTTATTTTATCGTATTTAATTTGTATCATTTTATTAGATTTTTTTTTATTAATCCCCTATTTTATTGTATATATGTATTGTATGTATAATAATGTATATCATTTTATTACATTTTCATTATTTGTTATTTCATTGTTATTATCATTTTCCAGGACTTTTTCCAGGACATTTTCAGTGACAATGGTGCGGTATAACAGAGAGGTAATATTTTTATTTAAAGGATAATGTAACTTATATTATTCAGAGTTTCGGTCACTTACGTTGTAATGTCATCCAACCTACATGTACGACCATGTGATGTGACTTGGAGGTGTGTTCAGCACCCATCTTATTCAAAATACTCCCGTCCATAAACTACAATTTGAACATTAATATGATCCTGAACACAATTTGTCTCTTTCGGATGGCAATATTATCCGTTTGGGGAGCTCTGATAGATAGTATATACCATTTGTTTTTAATGACTGGAAAATTGATCAACCGTTTTCCAGGTTTTTCAGGACGCGTGGGAACCCTGTTCAACCTTCACAGTGATGGGTGTTACCATTCGATCATTAAACGGCCAACCCATCATTTGTAACGACATCTCACCTATGCAGGGAGTGGCAGCAATACCTCATCATAAATTATTATAGATGAATGCAAACCTCATAAATCAGGAAAAGGCTGCTTCAGAGGGTCCAGATGATGAAGGAGGATAGTTTGATCTGATCATTTCTACAAACTCTTTTTAATTGCCATTCTGTTGCTAGGGCAACATCTTTGGTCCAAGTTTACTTCCTGTCAGCTACCGTGTTAACAACTATTGCAACAGGAAATACAAAGGGTCCCATTTACAATATTTATATTGTCAAGCTTGAAAAGGTCTATAGATCTGTTGATGTATGAAATTTAAAAGGGTGAGAATTTGATCACGCCACATTCAGACCCTTGTTGCTCCAGTATGCTTTGTTCCAGCAGCAGCTTCAGTTGAATCAAACAAAAGCGTCACTGATAATGTCTGTGGGGAGGCAAATGTCACCCGTTTCCCTTTAAACAATGACACAGTCACTGAGGCAGATTACCGCTCCTCTGTTAACTGTTTTCAAATTCAAAAGATCACACAGGCTACAGCCGCAGGTTGAGTAGAGCTGAAAGGTACTGGAAGATATCCAGATAACACACCCGCTCATTTAGGTGAGGAGACACACCAAGGAAACTACAGACCAATGTGTTGAACCAAAAGGCACAATATAATTCCTATTTGATTATTTTATTAATCCCCTATTTTAATGTATTTCATTTGTATCATTTTATTATATTTATTGTTATTTTATTAATCCCCTATTTTATTGTATTTAATTTGTATCATTTTATTATATTTTATTGTTATTTTATTAATCCATTTTTTATTGTATTTAATTTGTATCATTTTATCATATATTATTAATCCCTTATTTTATAGTATTTAATTTGTATAATTCTATCATATTTAATTGTTATTTTATTAATCCCTTATTATATAGTATTTAATTTGTATCATTTTATTATATTTTATTTTATTAATCCCTTATTATATAGTATTTAATTTTTATCATTTTATTATATTTTATTAATCCCCTATTTTATTGTATTTAATTTGTATCAATTTATTATATTTTATTGCTATTTTGCCATTTTATTAATCCCTTTTTTATTGTATTTAATTTGTATGATTTTATTATATTTTATTGTTATTTTATTAATCAATTTTTTATTGTATTTAATTTGTATCAATTTATTATATTTTATTGCTATTTTGCCATTTTATTAATCCCTTTTTTATTGTATTTAATTTGTATGATTTTATTGTTATTTTTTATTTTATTTTTTTTATTGTCTCGCATGCATTGGTCCCAAATGATTTCTTTTTCGTCTTAATTGTTGTTTTCATGGGTCAGACTTGTTCTGTTTTGTGTTCGACTCGTCAGTCATCTGTGAACTGCATTAACCTGTGTGAAAGGTTCTGTAAAAGTAAAGTTTGATTGACTGATTGAGAATTAGCCTTACCCATGTAAAGGACGCCATCAGAGCTGCGACAGGGAGACGCTTGGACCAACTCAGGGATAGTGAACGGTAATTTCTGTGTTGAGCAAAATGAATGAATGCACATTAGATAACCATAACAGGCTGCATGTCCTATGATAGTACATGGGGAACATCATGCATGCACCATCACAGTTGTTTCTTCAGAATGAGGATGCATTACTTTCAGCATGATACACATACATATGTGGTGAGAGGAAGTGTTTTTCTAGAGAATACGGAAACTGAACGATGTGTCAGGGGAGATTATCGGTTGTGATAAAAATGATTTCCTCTTACTGTGAGGCCTTCTTTGTTCTTCCCTCCCAGAGAGTACAGGCTGCCATCATTGGGGTCAGGCAGAAAGGCCGGTCTAGAGTCAAGATTTAAGAAGATGCATCACATCACAGACCAGTACAGGGAGTGACAGATAAGACAAGCTTAACAGGTTACCATAACCATTCACCGTCTTTTGTAAAAGGTGCAGTACACAAGGATATTGACACATACACCCCTGAGGAGAATAACTCAAAAAATACATACTCTGCCACGTGTGTGGGGACCTGAAGAACTGGATCTGTGAGGACAGAAAGGGAGACAAGACTGCAAGTTAGGACTGACAAGAATATCAGCCAACAATGGAAACCGTGGCCAGAAGCTGTTGAGTAAGACAATGACATTCAACCGCACAGAACACTAAGTCCAAATGAAAACGAGTTCCCCTGGGTGCGAACATGACAGTCACGTCTGCCAGCAGCCTTCTGCATAGAAGTCAAACATGTAACGCCAAAAAAAGATTGTTTAATGAGCTAATATTAGATCATCCTCTACAAAGTTCTACAACATATTAACCCGTTGAGCCTCTATGACACCCCATATCCATCAAACAGAGTCCAGGAAGCAGATTTTACTCTCATCCTGGAACTATTTTCTTTAAATATTGGAAATAAATGTGTAGGGACGGGTGCTCAAAAAGGACTAAGTCATGTTTTTGCATGTTAAAGCTCATTTTACTACAAGTTTTATTAATTTTACATTACCATTTTCCAAAATATCCAATAATGTGTCCTACCCTCTGGGCGGCTATTAGCTTCCATTCAGCAGAGAATGAAAATCAATATGTGATCCATCACATTGAAAGTCTAGTTTTTTCTGTCAAAGTTATAAGTTACTTATTGAAGGTAGGGGTGTCGTGTTTAGGGCTGCAAAATCAAAATATGGCCTAGTGCAATTTTCAAATCGCAGGATGATGAGGAAATCGCAATATTTGTTAAAGGCAAAATGTGTCAGAATACTATTTTAAATTAAATATTGTGGTGCTGCAGAGATGTTCTGGCCTACACATCATATTCTACAGGATTTAGAAAACATCTTTGTTTGGGTCAGATCAACACAAAAATCGCATCATAATGATTTTAATGTGTTTTTCAATGAAAATGAGAATAATGATGTAAAAATGATCATTCTCTCTAATATCGTAAATCATATCGCAATATCAGTCGAAATAATCACAATTAGATATTTTTTCAAAATCGTGCAGCCCTAGTTGCCATATATTGATATCATGTTAATGGTTACAGACTCTCTCTCCATCTCCCTACACTCTACATATTTTGTGACAAAATGCAAATTAAACAAAGAAAGATGAATTTGACTGATAGCATTATTATTATTATTTTTCATCAAATTTTCTATAGATATCGCGACAATATTGTTATCGTGAATTCTTTTGGGCACGATAATCGCGTAGTGAAAATCTGATATCGTTGTAGGCTAAGAAAGTGCACGTTTAAAGTAACTCCATGTTGATTTTCATACCATGTGGCATGGCCAGCAAGTAATAGCTGCCTGGAGGGGAGGGGAAATAAAAAAATATTGTATTATTATATATAATAATATATACTACGGCTGAAAAAATATGAAAAATATCAAATTGCGATTATTTTGACTGATATTGCAATTGCGATGTGATTTGCGATATTAGAAGGAATGGTCATTTTTACATAATTTTTTTCATTGAAAAACATGTTAAAATGATTATAGTGTGATTCTTGCAGAGATCTGTACTAAACAAAGTGTGTAGAACATGATGTGTAGGCCAGGACATCTCTGCAGAACCACAATATTTACATTAAAATGTTATTTTGACACACATTTAACCTTAAATAAATATTGTGATTTCCTTGCAGTAGCCCATATTGCGATTTCGATAAAATTTCGATTAATTGTGCAGCACTAATATAATATTACATTATAATTATATATATATATATATATATATATATATATATATATATATATATATATATATATATATATATATATATAAATATAAAAGTATATATTAAATATATATATAAATAAATAAAATAAATATATATATATATATATATATATATATATATTTATATATATTATAATATAGGCTATCTATTTGAAACCTGATCAGCACTAATGTAGAAGGTTAAAACACTACACTAGCTCTTTAAGCCAAGAGACAAAACGTGAGGCCCTAACCTCCATTGCTACTAGACAAACACACACCTCCCTACAGTGTGAACATACAGGGCGTGGACCAGATGGTGCTGATCTCTGTGGAGGTGCCTGAAGGGGTCAACCATAGTGGGAGGCGGGGGGAGGCGTAGGATTACCTGAAGGAGGTCGTTGACTCTCAGCATTCGTTATGTATGTGTAATTGCAGAAGGTGGTGAGAAAAACAGTGGTTTTATAGAAATAAGCTAAACCCCCGTTAGTGAGGAGTAAACAGTGAGAGGACATGCATGTGGGCTGAGCTGTACTGACTGTCTTGGTCCAGAGAAAAGAGTTCTGCTTCCCCCCCCTCATGCTGTGGGTGTAGCTGTGGGTGTAGCTGTGGGTGTATGGCTGCCTGACTGGAGCGCAACAACAGGTGTGTGCGGAGCCTGGTACAGAACTGGTCAGATTTATATTCAATAGCTCTTCCAGAATAAACAGATGATGCGGGGGAAGCAGCTTGTGATTATTAATGATTTGGGTATTAGGTGGCCCGAACCAGGATGTCAAACCACAGTAGTTTTAATATCTCAGAAAACCCTGTGATCCTTATCATACTGAAACATTAACTACCCGAAACAGCAAATGTCTCAGACCTTTTTTCAGCTTTCCATTAACCCTTCAGTGTATCTTATCTAATGTAGTTCTCAAGCGTATAATGCCTACATTAACATGGTAACCATAGTACATGCTGTGTGTGCAGGTGACACTACAGCAAAGTTGCTTACCCTTGCCCACTCTGACCTTGATCACAGGCTATTTTTGACCCTCTCGGTTAATAATTATCTAGTTTCCATGCCTAACAGAACGCCCCCACAGCATTTTTCCTCTCCTTAATCACAGAAAACATTTCCTTTAAGACAAGAATACCAATTAAAAAAGCCCTATCTGTATCAGTAAGTAAGTTATTTTTTTCCTCAACCGGTCATAATTGAAAATATAGACCCGTTTTATTCTCATTATATAAGTATCACTGGGGGTAAACAAACCTTAAACAGCATCAGAAAGTATTAATGACTCAAGTTTTATTCTTTTATACTATCAGGAGTGGTAATGCATTCAAATATTTTGGTTTAAATTCTAGTGGGGCGGACTTTTGTTCACATTAAAAGATCACAGAGAGTACTTTTAAATAAAATTAAGAATAGATCAATTCAGATAACGATGAAACCGAGTGGCACAGCCTTGTTGTAGTATTAAAGTCTCACATGTGGCTCCCACTTTAGAGTTAATTAAAGTCTTATTGTTTTTGTTGTACTATACCCAAACACTGAAAATAACAAAAGCCACAATCACTTCATTGTGGTTAAAAACAAAACAGCAGTGGGATCTCATTGTTTTCCCCGTGGCAACACAACAAGTACACGGTTTGTTTTTTTGTAAATGTAACCTGAATAAGGAACTGTGCCTTGAGAAAAACGCATAGAAAAAACTCTTACCTTCTTTCAGAGTCCATTTGATAGAGCCGGATTTCTTGCTAACAGCGTGCAGGTTTCCATCCAGGGTGGACACAAAGAGCAGGCTTTCAGGGAGGGAAACTGTGCTGGCGCTGCAAAACCCCTACAGAAAAAAAATATATAAAAAAATCAAGGTGATGTACTATAAACAAACATCTCTACGTATTTATAATGCACATGAATTAGGGATGCACAGATTTATCGGCTGCACATCGGTATTGACCGATATTCGCCTTGCTGACTGCCATTCGCCGATTGCAGGGGACGAAGTTTATCTGTTGTGCTGCATCAATTTTGCGCAGGCTAAGGCCGATGTTTGGGCTTGATTCCTCCCAATAAGCGTCAGCAAAGTCCACATTTTTTGATGGTTCTAAAGATTATCTTTCCAGATATTCCTGTGGTGTGAGGCATGTTGAGTGGTTTTTTTTCATTCCCCGATCGGCTCGGAAGTCCATCCTGGCTGCACCGATCTCAAATCGTAAATATTAAACATGTTCAACATTTACGATGGGATATCCTGTTGTGTGTGGGGAACCCCGAGGACAGCCGATGACGCAGTCACGTGGGAAAGAACGATCGCCAATTGAGAACCAAGCTGACTGGAGATGGAAGGACAACCACCGCCGTAGCCATGGCGGCCGCGGCTAATGAATGAGCTAATGCAAAATGTGGAGCATAAAGTAGCAGTAAGATGGAGCACCAACTTGTTGATTTGTGTTTATTTAACATGTCTCCATGACTTCATCCATCCATCCATTCATCGTGAATTTTCCGTATAAAGTAGTGCAACATCGCTAATTCTTCCTGCCCGCCGTCCACCACGTTCGATAACAGCAAAAACAAAAACATCGCTATCGGCCAAATCGTTATTTTAAACATCGGTATCAGCCCAGAATTTCACAATCTGGTGCATCTCTAAAATGAATCAAAGTGATATTAAACTCAAGACATTAGCAAGCAGGCATGTGTGAGCATGCATGCTCCCACTTAGGTCCACAGGTTAGGTCAAACCATGTGCTCCTGCATTGAGGTTTGTGAATAATGACATCAGCCGCTAATCACTCAGACATTACTTATCCTCACACGCACCTGGACCAAACATTAGTGATATGTTAATTACAGCATGCTGATTAAATTATTCACACACAAAGAAATGTGGCAGACGATGGTCTGATAAATGAAGTTACGGCATGGGGCTTGTTTTCATCAGCATTTTGCTGGAAGGGGGGGTGGGGTCGCCCCGGGGAGTGTGCCACCTTGGTCTGCTGCTGCTTCACAAATCAATGAACTTCAAATCAATACCTTACAATGACAGCTGGAGAGCAAACTAGGAGTGGGCCAACTAGCTAGGTAACAGAGGGCATGTTGCTGGATGAGCTCTCAGAAGGTTCAAAGGGTCGCAACGTGGAGGAAGGTAAACAAACTGGGCACGAGCATGTGTGCAACTTCAGCATTACACTCGTGCCGCTACCACCCAGCTCACCTTATACGGCTGGTTTAGCTTTTTTTTAAAAAACAGATTTCACAATGAGCTGAGTGAAGAGCTGCACAGATGAATAGTGGGCCGAAAGGCTACATGGGAGCACGTTGACTCCCACTCAGAAATATGGGGGACATGAACAGACATGGGAACACTTGGATTGGTTCATTAAATGACAGAAGTAGACAGCGCAGGCCACATAGGGGCAATACAATGACAGTCATCGGAGACACGCAAAATAATCAAGATGCAGCAAATCCAGTGAAAACAATTGACCCCATAACCACAACAGCATCTATGACCCAGTCTCATGACTTGGCTTACGCCTGAATTAACAGTGCTGTGGGTGATGTGTGCTCCACTCACCCACTATGGAATTCTAGAAACGCCGCTCTTGATAACCAAGCCGTGGGCTTCTTATGGGTTTTGGCATCAATGTGCAGGAAGAGGTCCAGTGGGGGCGTTTGAGAGCTCTGAATGACCGCCAAACCCGAGAAGACTGTATGAACTCAGCCTGACCAGTGTCTCCGTGTACACACGATGCACTTTCTCAACTAAAACCAGTGAAGGAGGCTGGACTTTTCGTTATTAGTGTTTTTACATGTTATGTATTTTAATAACATGAAAAAGTTTCAAGTTTCAGGCAATTACTGAGGTGACAAATGGTTTCCTAATGCCACTAAACCTGCCGTCTTTACTTACAGGAGTTTTAGGCCTCATCAGACAGAGTGCGTTTTAGCAGCCTCGGTCGGCTATTTGCAATTATTTTCAATGGAGCATTTTGCACGCTGCTTTTGTGCTATTGAGCGCCTCTCGTTTATCTGCTCTGTGCGCCTCGCGTTTTAACAGGAGCCCCCTGGAAAAAATTCAACTCAGAGCGGAAAAGCGTCCGATGTCATTAAAGAGTTTTTATGGGAATACCCAGAGCGTTATGAGTTCACCAACTGTAGGTACCGTGCATGACTTTTAGATTTTGCGTAAGTTGTTTTCATTAATGTAAACTAAACTATTAACTATTTTGGGAGCGTACAGTTCATGGTTTGTAACAAGGTAACGTTAGCACTTGTTTGGTTGTTGTCTAGCAACATTTAAAATAAAAAAAGCAAACTGCAAAAAAACGCTCTGTCTGATCAGGGCCTTAGTCTACATCCACACTAATATGCTTTTGTTTTAAAACGTATAACTTTTGTTGTGTTTGTGCCTAGCGTTTTAGAACCCTTATAATGGAGACGTTGGAAAACGCTGCTGAGCCCGTTTCGGGGGTTGCGTTTCGGTCTGGACGGGCAGAAAAGGAGATGAAAACGACGATGATGAAAAGCTGAGCTGACAGACCTCATTCTCCTGCTGAACCACGGCGGTATTGATCAACATCCCTGACTAATCCCCCTTGAACAGCTCCCTGGGGGCTGTGCAAATAACCCTCTACATACACTATGATGCAGATTACCAATAAGATAAGGAAGGTGGGGGTTGAAGTGCTTTTAAGTCAGACACAAACAAACCACCGGAGCTAGTAAGTCAGGCCTGAGCATGTGGTATGGAGAGAGCAAATGCAACCACCATCACCACTCAGGGTGTTCCCCTTGGTCACATTTCCCCCCAAAAGTGCACCACAATCAACTTCAGCTTAAACTTAAAATGGGAAAATACAGCCTGTTATAACTGACCAAGCAGAAACCAAGGTCATAACAACCCCATAAACTGAAAGTTTCACCCTCTTTACGGAAGGAAACCGGGTCCTTCCACATTTGCCTACTGATCTCCTGCTGTAGTCTCACATCCTATACAGGCATTTATGTCAACATTGTGCACCTGTGACTGTTCCCACTGGGCAAACTTGTGAGCATCACACAACTGTACTGGGAGAATCATAACTAACTTGTTTTCGAGCCCCCCCGTTAACCTCTATCAGGGTTCTTGGTTTCGCAAACAAATACCTCTCTCAACAGCTGTTAGCCTCCTAGTTTTGGACGGACACTGATGTTCAACAACTGTTGGAGATTCTACAGCGTTCGGGAACATCTGGTGTCTGGCTGCTCAGAGTGATTGAGGAGGTGAGTTATAAAGCGTCCTTAGAAGACTTTAAAATTGGGGCATGACCTATCATTTCCTCATTCTGTGTAACACAGAACTGTTGCGTAAGCGAGTTGCATAATACTACTGCGGGACCGGCGTCTTGGCAGGTTCTGATGTCTTCACTGTCTCCCCTACAATGAACCAGGCACAGCTTAAAAAGGGACACGGACTACAATGCTCAGGATATCACTGGTAGCCGACTGGAGGGTCACTGCGCTCCACGGCCTCCCGAATGGCAAATCAACCTGAACACAGGACAGACTGTAACTGGCAGCTTTCCCACTGAGAGTACACACACGCCCTTTAGTAGTACACTTGCACTAGAACTCCTTTGTTAGATACTCTCATCTCCTCAAGATGGTTAAGTATTACATCACCAACCAGTAGTTAAGAGGCATTCAGGGTTTAAACCGGAGCATCTGGGCAAAAGCTGAAATCACTCATCTTATAGGAGAAACAGACGCAAAGGATTTTCATTTATCGTCTGACCTTTCAGGCTTTTGTGTGGTCATTTACACACAGAGACAAATACAGAAATACCAAATGTAAGAAAATGTAATGAATCAGTTTTGAAATAAGCAGTAGCAAGAAAACTACCCAGGAAAGTTTATGGTGAGTCTGACTAAACATTAGGGATGTCCTCGACCAAAACAATTATTTTATTAGTTGATTTATTACAGATCTGGAAAACTGAGTTTCTCCACAAAGAATCACACAAAAGCACCACTTTAAATCAGAGATGTGCTTATAAATGTCTTGGAAATAAGTCATTTACCATGAAAAAGCATAACAAAATTACTAATCAACTAAAGAAATCTTAGTCGACGAAGACCAAAACAACCGATTAGTCGACTAACCAATGACATGGTGGTTGGTACCAATGGATTCTTTAGGTTTTCTAGTTTCATATGATACCAGTATCTTCCCTCTAGCTTTATAACTGAGCCTGCCACAACCTCCGAAAGATTGAATAGCAGGCAGGCCCAACAGCGGGCCGTGAGATTTGTAAGAGGTTAATTAAAACTTGAAAGTGTTTTGGAGAATCACAATACTCATGTATATTGATATTTTCTTACACCCCTACTCACAACAGTGTGTCTTTGAGACAAAAACTAATATCTCTCTGTGATACTATTACTAAAAGACATCTAGTCTCAGCTCTAAACTAAATGTCACTGTTTTTCAATTGAAAAGTGGAACAGCCACTACCACCGACGTGTCTGCAGCAATACGTTTGCAGCTTGCTTGGGTGCAGATTAAAAAAACAACACAGGAACCAAGAAATGCCTTATCTCACACCTAGCAACTTGTCATGGGAAGTGTAGCACAGCAACACCTTCATGTCATCAAAAATATGTTTGAAAGTCAATTAAGAAATCCCTTTGTGGACATGTGAGGGGATGCGAGTAAGTCATTAGAGGTTTCCCTTCAGGGCTGTATAAAGATGACACAGGCGTGGGGATGTTTGATTTCCATCAGAGAGTTGAGTTATACTAGAAGGTTGAGGTGAGGGCCTACGCCGTGGGGAGATGACTGTACAAAAGTCGACGTGTTTCATATTTAAAACTTTTGTTGAGATCACTTTTTAGCAACCGTCCTTGTCACAACACAGCCTCTCAGCTGCTCTCTGCGTGTTGTTGTTTCAGTGAGGACGGATGTCACGTGCCGGCCCTCGTTCAGGCAGTCAAAGCACTGCCAATCTACCGTCGTGATAAGATAGCGGAAGATCACAACATTTTCTAGCAGATCAGCTCAATCTGAATCTACAAATAGGCAAAATAGATACAGAATATGGTCATAATGACAACGGGACAAACTGCAGCTGAGGGACATGTTGTGGTCTAAAGTCAGTTATAAGGAATTTCAGAGTTGTTGTAAAGGGGCGGCATAATGTGAGAAGAAGCAAAACAAACAGTAATAGCTGCTGAAACAGCGAGCTACATTTGAGTCACCAACACATCCTCCTATAGTACAAAAGGAAGCCGACTTTAAAATAGCTGAAATGTGATGGAAAGGCAGTGAGAAGAGAGATGAGTCTTTTCTCTGTAGCCTCTTTTATTTGTATCCCTCTCTCACACACACACAGAGAAATGTCACCATCTATAGATAGCATTCATCATCATTTGTCACCCTTACTACACAAGCAGACTGTCTACCAGGCTAAACCTGAGACATGATAGGGGATTATAAGGCTACTTTAATCTGCCTCTTAGCTGAAGTCGTTTACTGGCTTTGCAGCTAATGTCTCCGCCTGGAGACTTTCTACGGATCTGGATCAGTTTCAGCAAGTTTGCTAGCTCCCATTTGTGCCATGAAAACTATGGATCCCATTCTCTGTTTATAAAATCCTTTGGTAAAAAAATTATTTATAACAATCCGTCACCACCAGATGGTTGCAAAGTTGCAGCTACTTTACAGACACAACATTTGTGCACCACATCATATTGCATTTGATGTGCACGGAGGCCAAGATGTGTGGTTATTTCAATAGTTGTAATCCACAGAAGACAATCCACAAACGTGTACCATGATCCACAAATATTTCACTGTCCACAAACATGTGTTTTTATGTTGTGTAAAGTCACATCCACAAAAAATACATTTGCAAATACGCATAACTTACTTTGTAAACACTTATTTTAATTCCACATAAAAATGTTATAGGTTTACATGTAAAGTGATATATATATATATACGCATTTGTGCATCCATTTGTACACATGGAATGATATTTACGCATACACATTTGAGGATCGCTATTAAAGTCCAATAAAAACTTCCATAAAGTTCTCATTGGATTTTAATAGTTGTAATCCAAAGAAAACAATCCACAAATCTGTCCCAACCATGATCCACAAATTTTTCAGTATCCACAAACATTTATTTTTGTGTTGTGTAAAGTCACATCCACAAAAATACAGGGCGATTTGCAAATACGCATAACCTATGCTTGTAAAATGGATATATACGCATTTGTGCATCCATTTGTACACGTGGAATATTTTCACATTTATGGTACACATTTGTGGATTGTCTCGCGTGGATTACAACTATTAAAGTCCAATAATTTTCGCACTGGCCTGGCACAGGTCGTGCATGATTTAATTGACCTAACCACAAAGAATCATCATGCACAACAACAATGGCAAGCTTTGGCGTGGAACTTAAATTAGAGACTGCAGATGAAGCACACACACTGTATCTGTCCTGCTAACTTCAGATGGCTGTAGAGATCTAATCAACAAGGCTGAAAGCATCCTTTAAACTTTAGCTCAGCACAGAGACACGTGTTTTTCTTGCATTACGCTTTTATTTGTACTGTTTGATCCAATTGTGTCACCTGTTTGGAGTGTTTATGACAAGTATTTATGTCTACAAATGAGCACAATGTCAAAGACCAAAAAGACATCAACCCATCACCTTGCGCTGCCTGGTTTGCCACCTTTGCACCATGCAGGAGCCCAAAACTACCGACTGACTGATAAGTTTTAAGGTTGCTGCTGATGTGCAAGCAAAGGATTTGTGTTCAGACTTGTGAAAAGATAAGGAGGTGTTGTGTTGACATGCAAGCAGTAATAATATTAGCACATGATAGTATTACACTATGACCTGAGTATGAGGGATAAGGCCAGGACTTTCCAAGACTTCAAGACTTCTTTATCTTATATCTACTTGTTCTTTATGAATAGACTCAGTATTTTGACATAATGTGATTATGTTGGTGAGGTTTTGAGATGGAAGGAGAGCCTTTGAGTATGATGTTACTGTCTTGATTGTTTTGTTGTTGAATTTATGTTTAACTTACTATCATTATTAGTAGTATTTATGTGCTTAAATGTTTGTTAACTTCCATGTTTTGTGCCTCTCAAGGGGTTTATCCTCTAATACATTTTAAAATTAAATAAACATACACACAGCTAATTCCTATAGTGCCCTAACAGAGGGATGTTTTTACAAATTCCTCTACTAGCTAGCTAAGTTTCTCACAAAGAAGATGGAGATATAATTGCTATGCTGTGAATGTTTTCCTTCATTTTTAACACTGGACTGATGAATTGGAAATGTAAAAACAATATTGACAAAGTTACAGGGTTTTATAAAGCACAGCTTTGTTATGTTGGTGAGGTTTGGGATGGGATGGAAGGAGAGGCTTTGACTATGATGTTACTGTATTGATTGTTGTTGAATTTATGTTTAATTTACTATCAATATTATTATGTGCTTAAATGTTTGTTAACTTCCATGTTTTGTGCCTCTCAAGGGGTTTATCCTCTAATTAATGTTAAAATGAAATAAACATATATACACACACAGCTGATTCCTATAATTCTCTAACAGAGGGATGGGATAGCTAGCTAAGTTTCTCACAAAGAAGATGGAGATATAATTGCTATGCTGTGAATGTTTTCCTTCATTTTTAACACTGGACTAATGAATTGGAAATGTACAAACAATGTTGACAAAGTTACAGAGTTTCAAAACCACAAATTACTTACAAACTAATGCTTTGTAATGTTGGTGAGGTTTGGGATGAGATGGAAGGAGAGCCTTTGTGTATGTTACTATATTGATTGTTGTTGAATTGATGTTTAATTATTATTATTTATGTGCTTAAATGTTTGTTAACTTCCATGTTTTGTGCCTCTCAAGGGGTTTATCCTCTAATAAATGTAGAAACACAGCTAATTCCTATAGTGCTCTAATATAACAGAGTGATGGGATAAGTAGCTGAGTTTCTCACAAAGAAGATGAAGATATAATTCATATGCTGTGAATGTTTTCTTCATATTTTAACAATGGACTGATGAATTGGAAATGTACAAACAATGTTAACAAAGTTGCAGAGTTTCAAAACCACAAAAACTAGTGCTTTTTAGTTAGTTACTTCTACATCATGTCAGCACACAAACAGAATCAAAGCTTCACTTCATGACACATATGTTAGTTTGGACTTTCATATTTGTGTCACAAAAGGCAGTAAAAAGTGTATTTTATCAGCTAACATCATGTAAGTGAAGCTATCTCCTCCTCTTACCTTGTGTTTGAGCTCGCAGCAGCAGAGCAGCAGCAGAAAGCTCCACAACAACAGGGCCCGACTGCTGCTCGTCCAGTCCATGATCTCTGCTCTCTGCTGTCTAACCCGGGACACACAGCTGCTCCTGGACTACATAGAACACGTTTGGTAGTACAACCAGGTGTTATTTTATTAATCTGTAACGTTAAAAAGGCACTGAGGCCACCAGCCAGACACCAGACACCAGGATGCAGACAACGTTGATCCGCTTCTTCTTCTTCTTCCTGGACTGAAACGACGTGGGCTGGACTTTGGGATAGATATCCTCACCGAGTGGAGGAGGCGGGACATGTAGAGCCCGGATGAGCCAATCAGAGGAGACCTTAATGACCCAGAAGTGATATATAATAGATCCGGGTGACATTTTCCTGCATTACACCCCCTTGAGCTGCAGCATGCATCTTCTGGTCCGACCTGTTAGACTCTTTATTACTCTTTAGTTAGTATTTCTTTAAAAAAATATGTCAATAAAAAGTCATATTATAGTATGTGGAAAAAAATGCGTAAAAGAAAATCATGGTATAATATGTAAAAAAAAAATGCAAAAAAGTCATAGTATAATTTTTCGATTAAAAAATCATATTAAAGTATGTAGAAAAAAATGCATAAAAGTCATAGTATGCTGGAAAAGAAATTCAAAAAAAGGCATAGGATAATATTTGGATAAAAAGTTTTTAAAAAAAGTCATAGTATAATATGTAAAAAAACAAAATAGATCCGGGGTGACATTTTTCTGCATTACACCCCCTTGAGATGTAGCATGCATCCTCTGGTCCGACCTGTTAGACTCTTTATGATGGGGAGTATTTCTTTAAAAAATACGTATAGTGTAGTATAGTATGTTAATAAAAAGTCATATTATGGTATGTCGGAAAAAATGCTAAAAAGTCATAGTATGTTGAAAAAGTGACAAAAAAAGTCATAGTATAATATTTCGATTTAAAAATCATGGTATAATATGTCAAAAAAATGCAAAAAAAATCATAGTATGTTGAAGAAAATGCAGAAAAATCATAGTATAATATTTCGATTAAAAAGTCATATTAAAGTTTGTGGATGGTTTGGTGGAAATGCATAAAAGTCATAGTATGTTAGAAAAAACATTTAAAAAAAAGTCATAGTATAATATTTCGAAAAAATGAAAAAAGAAAAATTCATGGTATAATATGTAAAAAAACAAAATGCAAAAAAGTCATAGTATAATATTTCGATTAAAAAGTCATATCAAAGTATGTAGGAAAAAATGCATAAAAGTCATGGTATGTTGGAAAAACAATTAAAAAAAAGTCATAGTATAAAATATCGAAAAAATTACAAAAAAAGTCATAGTATAATATTTCGATTTAAAAATCATGGTATAATATGTCAAAAAATGCAAAAAAAATCATAGTATGTTGAAAAAAATGCAGAAAAATCATAGTATAATATTTCGATTAAAAAGTCATATTAAAGTATGTAAAAAATGCATAAAAGCCATAGTATGTTGCGAAAAAAAATCAAAAAAAGGTATAGGATCATATTTGGATAAAGAAAAGTCATAGTATAGTATGTTGAAAAAAATCTAAAAAGGCATAGGATAATATTTCGAAAAAATGACAAAAGAAAATGATGGTATCATATGTCAAAAAAAAGAAAAAAAAGTCATAATATGTCAAAAGAAATGCAAAAAAAGTCAGTATAATATTTCGATTAAAAAGTCATATTAAAGTATGTAAAAAAATGCATAAAAGTCATAGTATGTTGCGAAAAAAATAAAAAAAAAGGCATAGGATAATATTTGGATAAAAAAGTCATAGTATAGTATGTTGAAAAAAATGCTAAAAGGCATAGCATAATATTTCGAAAAAATGACAAAAGAAAATGATGGGATAATATTTAAAAAAAATGAGAAAAAAAGTTATGGTATAATATGTAAAAAAAAGTGCAAAAAGGCATAGTATGTTGAAAAAATTAGAAAAAAGTCATAGTATAATATGTAAAAAAATGCAAAGAAGTCATAGCATGTTGAAAAATGCAAAAGAAAGTCATAGTATAATATGTAAAAAAAATGCAAAGAAGTCATAGCATGTTGAAAAATGCAAAAGAAAGTCATAGTATAATATGTAAAAAAAAATGCAAAAAAGTCATAGTCTGTTGACAAAAATTACAAAAAAAAGTCATAGTATAATATGTAAAAAAAAATGCTAAAAAGTCTTATTAAAGTATGTAGAAAAAAATGCATAAAAGTCATAGTATATATTTTATGCAGACAACGTTGAATAGGAGGCTGGACGTGTAGAGCCCGGATGAGCCAATCAGAGGAGACCTACTGATCCGGATGTCATATAAATCAGATCCGGGTGACATTTTCCTGCATTACACCCCCTTCAGCTGCAGCATGCATTCTCTGGTCCGACCTGTTAGACTTGAAGTATTTGCAATATATCCAGCAATGGCTAGAGAAGGTGTGTATATTTCTGAGTCAGTATCATGATACATGATGTGAGTTTGCAGAAATAATACTTTTAATGTGATAAAGTAGTATTATGATGCTGGAGCGGTGCGACTAGGCCGCATGGACGCGGAAATGTGGAGGTAAGCTAGTTTTTTTACATCATAAAAATGCTAAATGCAATGAATTATTTATGTTTAACTTACAGTATGTTGTGCTGCCTTCAGGGCCGGTGGTAAACTTCGGATCCATGCAGTGGTTTTGAGGTGATTGCACATCTACACGTGGACAGAAGGGTGGTGTGCTTTCAGAGGTTGGCTAAGGCCCTCCATTGACTCTTTATGATGGTGAGTATTTCTTAAAAAATATACTTATATTATCAAACCATTCGACATACTAGTTTTAGTATGTCGAGAAAAAAAATGCAGAAGTCATAGTATAATATTTGGAAAAATGACAAAAAAAATCTTGTATGTTTAAAAAAAAAAAAGAAAAGTCAAAGTATGTTGAAAGAAATGCCTAAAAGTCATAGTATAATTTTTCGAAAAAATGTATGTTGAAAAAAAAAAACATAGCATAGTAGGTCAAAAAAAATGCAAAAAAGTCATAGTATGTTTTTTTGGGTTCATGAATGATGATTAACGTGCGTTAGACTTCTGATGTGAAAATGAAGTTAACATATTCATCTGACTTGACCCACAAACACCAGTCTGGTGTGCGTGTGTGTTTCAATAATCATGTTCACTTACACATTTTTACTTTTTTACAGGAAATTGGTGGTGTGCTATGGCCCTCCATGACTCTTTATGATGGTGAGTATTTCTTTAATAAAAATACTTATATTATGTCGTATAGTATGTTGAAAAAAATGCAAAAAGTCATAGTATATGTCAAAACAATGAAAAAGTCATAGTATAATATTTCGATAAAGTCATATTAAAGTATGTAGAAAAATTGACATAAAAGTCATGGTATAATATTTAGAAAAAAATGACAAAATAATCATGGTATAGTAGATAAAAAAAAGTCATAGTATGTTTTTTTGGGTTCATGAATGATGATTAACGTGCGTTAGACTTCTGATGTAAAAATGAAGTCAACATATTCATCTGACTTGACCCTCAAACACCAGTCTGGTGTGCTTGTATTTCAATAATCATGTTCACTTAGACATTTTTTATTTTTTTACAGGAAATTGGTGTGGCTGATCCCTGCAATAGATAACGTAAGTATTTTGAGTGAGTGAGCAGGAAGTGGTTTGTAACGGTTATGAACGATGATTAATTTGGTTAGACTTGTGATCCATAATGAAGACTGTAGATCTGACTGCTCTTACTTATTTTTTTACAACATAAAAATTATAAATGCAATGAAGTATTAATCTTTTACTTACTGTATGTTGTGCTGCCTTCAGGGCCGGGGGTAAAATCGGATCCATGCAGTGTTTTTGAGGTGATTGCACATATACACATGGACAGAAGGGTGGTGTGCTATGGCCCTCCATGACTCTTTATGATGGTGAGTATTTCTTTAAAAAAATACATATACTGTAGTATAGTATCAAAATAAAAGTCATATTAAAGTATGTCGAAAAAAGTCATGTTGTTTTTTTTTGGGGGGGGGGTCATGAATGATGATTAACGTGCGTTAGACTTCTGATGTGAAAATGAAGTTAACATATTCATCTGACTTGACCCTCAAACACCAGTTTGGTGTGCTTGTATTTCAATAATCATGTTCACTTAGACATTTTTATTTCTTACAGGAAATTGGTGTGGCTGATCCCTGCAATAGATAAGATAGTAAGTATTTTTGAGTGAGTTAGCAGGAAGTGGTTTGTAACGGTTCTGAATGATGATTAAGCTGGTTAGACTTCTGATCCATAATGAACATTGAATATCTGTCATGACCCACTACACTCTTTTAATGGACGGTGTTTTCAATAACTGATCTTACTCAGTTGTTTTTTATCCGCAGCAACCGGACGCGCAAGAAATGGACGAGGTGACACCAGGACTCTGAACCAGAATACTTAAAAATATATTGTTGAACTGTAGGATTATAACGTCCTGTGTGAATAAAGCATTTGTCAACAAACACAGTATTGTCGCTCATTTCATTCCACTTACTTTACATGCTTTAGTAAATTGATTATAAGGCACTATACTTTAAACCTGAACGGCCTTCACCGTGGCCGTTCACACAGGTCCAGAGTAGTGCCAGATCAAACCACGTCTTGTTATAACTGGAGTTTCTTGGCAACTTTACCAAGTCTCTCTTTTAACGCAGGACACAGAATCTAAATGCAAAGCAATAACTTTTGCAGCATTAGTGTTAGCATTGGTAGTTCTTGTTCACTCACATTGTATTATAACTACTATAGAGCTGCAGCGATTCATTACTGAAAATAATCGCCAACTATTTTGATAATCTTGAGTAATTCTTTTTTTAAATAAAGTAAAAATTCTCTGATTCCAGCTTCTTAATTGTGAATATTTTCTGGTTTCTTTACTCTGACAGTAAACTGAATATATTTCTGAGTTGTGGACAAAACAAGACATTTGAGGATGTCATCTTGGGCTTTGGGAAATACTGATTGACATTTTATAGACCAAACAACTAATCGATTAATCAAGAAAATAATCAACAATGAAAATAATCATTAGTTGCAGCCCATCTCTGCTACATGTTGATATATTAATCAAAAGAATAAAAAATATAGCCTGACAAATAATGGAGTTTTTTTACTACATGTATTTAGGAGTCTGAAAAATGTATTTTTTGGCCAATATTTAACATAAAGAGAGCTGCAATGATTAATCAATTAGTCAATTGTCAGATAATCTGCAACTATTTTGATAATTGATTGACTATTTTTCCTGGCAAAAATCCCAAACTGTCTGGTAGCAGCTTCTTTAATGTGAGAATTTGCTGGTTCGGTTTTATATTATTGTAAATTGATATAAATGGAACATTTTATGCACACTTTAGATATTTTTCACCTTTTTATAGGAAAAAAAATCTGCAAATGAATCGACAATGAAAATAATTGCAGCCCTAAACATGAACATAATATGGAAAAGTAAAGTCCGACATACTCAGATGGATGCCTTTGAGTTACAACCACAACGCCGCTCAGACGCTCTCCAAGCAAAAAGGTTTTATTGATCCACAACGATCAGAACCGTTAACATTCTGTGACATCACTGAACACAACAGCAATGTTTGATATTTTTCATCACTGTGCAAATGAACAACACCGAAAACGTGTGAGAACAAAGGGCATGTCTCCTCAGACACAGTAATGGCACAAAGACACTTCCTCTCTCTCTCTCTTTCTCTTTTATCCTCAACTGATGCAACAAAACGTGGCGGCTCACTACAGAGGAATGTTTATTTTTAAAAGGCACTTTCTGCCTCGTACACTTTTGCCAACACACACGCACACACACACACACACAGTCGAACGTAAAACATTTTAAATGACACGTCGCCCGTAAAGCAGCTGGGCGTCTTGGCAGATCACAAAGTCGCTGTTCTAGTTTTAATGGTGTTGTTCCTCTTCGATGTGTACAGCACAGAAAGAAAATCAATAACAAAATAAGAGCATTCATTAGCTGGATGTCTTCTGACAACATTAAATAATATGGCTAATATCCAGTATGTTATTTATTTAAATAAAACCAGGAAGAGTGGGTTCCAGTCTCCTGCTGTACATCACTGGAGAGGCCTCGACAGGAACACAAGATGATTATTTACCTCACACAGAAGCCTTCAGACACGACTGAAAGATTGCTTTGGCAATAAAAAAAACATTATTACTGCTGCTTAAACTCAATATAACATGAAAAAGAGAAGCATGTTGCGCAGAAGCACGTCGTCCTGTGTTTATACATTCATCAGACCTATAGGCAATGTTCAGCTGCTGTGTTTGCAGGGATATGTTTTACCCCTCTAGAGTCCGATTTAGCTCTAATCCCTACCACACGGTTAAAAGCACACAGGCTCGTGTGTGTTTTGATGGATTTTAACTTGAAACCTTGGATGGACATAGTGCCGTTGATCTGTTTGCATAAAGGTGGCGGGCGACTGGCACAGGCAGCAGTGTGGATGGGTGATCAGTAATGAGTTGATATCCCTGTGAAATGTGTGTCAATAGACGCGGGGGGGAGGGCTTTCAGCAAAATGTATAGATTTACTCCTTCTTGACGCTTGCTCACTCAGACATACTTCATCCTCCTTGATCTCGTAGTCATAGCAACCACTCGATGTAGAAAATGTACACTGTACAACGATCATGTTTGGTGCAGCTGTACATCACAGGTATTATGGTTCTTCTGGTTGAATCCGATGGCTGTTTCTGTCGATCCACCGCCGCACACGTTTGTTGGAACAGTCCTCGACATGCCCCGTGTGTCTCATCAGAGAATGAACAGTTTGACGTCACACACGAATAAAACGGTGTGATTGGATGACAATCTACGAGTCACAATTCTCCTCCGCTTTCAGGTGAGTACTCGCTCTCGCCAGCACTTCCAGTTTTTGTGAGTGCACTTTCACGGGTGGTGCAACAATGGGTCAAAATATGGAGAGAGTTGGCCCGGCCCGTTGCTGCACCCCGAGGGGGGAGGGTTGGGGGGGGGGCGAGGACTTGTCATATTGCCACGGTGATAAAAATGTCCGTCGTTATGCTCTTTCCAACAGCAGTCTTCACATGTCGGAGACCTCAGACTCCTCGGGTTCTGGGTCCTTCAAGGCATCGTTTGTCACAGTAACCAAGTTGGCGTTTGAGCGTGTGTCCATGGCAGAGTGCATTATGGGTAGCCACACGTCATCCATGTTTGGCATCACGAATATTTTCTGTGGGAGGACGAGCAAAGTCATCTTGATTTCAACAATAAAACTGAAACATATCTGTCTGATGAAGAATGGAGCAGAAACTGCTGATTGATATCAGGGCCGTTAAAGTTAATGCAAATGTGTTTTTTCGCATTAACACAATCGATCTTTCGGAGGTTGTAGTGGACTCAGTTTTAAACCTAGAGTGAAGATACTGGCCTCATATGAAAGTAGAAAACCTAAATAATCCATTGGTACCAACCATGTCATACTATCTTGTCCCAAAAGAGGCTAAATAACACTCTAAAGTTATGCTAAATTTTGGCGAGGAAAAACTGTCATAGCTATTTTCAAAGAGCTCCCTTGACCTCTGACCTCAAGATATGTGAATGAAAATGTGTTCTATGGGTACCCACGAGTCTCCCCTTTACAGACATGCCCACTTTATGATAATCACATGCAGTTTGGGGCAAGTCATAGTCAAGTCAGCACACTGACACACTGACAGCTGTTGTTGCCTGTTGGGCTGCAGTTTGCCATGTTATGATTTGAGCATATTTTTTATGCTGAATGCAGTACCTGTGAGGGTTTCTGAACAATATTTGTCATTGTTTTGTGTTAGTAATTGATTTCCAATAATAAATATATATTATTAGATGAATACATACATTTGCATAAAGCAGCATATTTGCCAACTCCCATGTTGATAAGAGTATTAAATACTTGACAAATCTCCCTTTAAGGTACATTTTGAACAGATAAATGTGTGAATAATTAGCGATTAATCGCAATATTTAATCAATTGACAGCCCTAATTAATACACTTTTGTAACTAAAAATATAAACCAAATAAAGACACTGGCATGAGTTTGTCTCGGCTAACAAGAATCCATCATCCCCCCCGTGTATCCAACCCTGCACTGTTATGTCTGGAAACCAATGAGGCCTGAGCTCATTTGTTGAAAGCCAGATGTAAACACTCACTCACAAATGACACCAGTGAGCGCTGCAGCACTGTATTTTACTTGAGGCACGGTTTAGCGGGGTGGTACATAATAATAACCCCCCGGAGGAGTCAGGCGGGGATAAATGTAGATGTGTGGTAGGTCTGACAGGGACAGTAGTTTGCAGGTGTGCCTCAGGGCTGTTATCTAGAAGGCAGGCGTATCATTACTTTGGATATATACATATGAGGGGGTGGGAAAGCCACAGGCACGCTGCTTTGAAGTGCATGTAGGTGGGCAGCCATAAATGTCCTCTTTTATTACCTAAATTCTCACCCTAAAACATCTGGGGGGGACATTGTCTTTGATTAAACCTTCAGCCTCTCAGTCAGGCTGATATACACCATAGGATATAAGAACCATATTGACAATGTAAATATTCATGACAAGCATTTGCATCTTTTGTTCTCAGTGTTTACCTGGAATTCCTGGTCCAGTTTCTTCTCAATCCAGTCTGTAATGTGGACTAAAGTGACCTCCCTCTCACCCAGTTTAGGCCGCGCTTTCAGCTCGAGGTGAGGCGGACTCCGGAAACCGTACCTGACAGCCAAGAAGAGAACAAAAAATCATGTTTCAAAATTACATCATCTCAGACAAGTTCCATGAAAGCAGGCATGTTTGGTTTTTATTCTTCTAAATTCAATTCATATTCCTTTTCTACAACATACGGCACTTTGTTGAGGAAATAACAACGACACAAATTAAGATCACGATGAGGCTTCTTCTTCTGAACCCTCATCATAGACCAGCGGTGCCCAAACCTTTTCCCCCGGAGGGCTAAAACTGAAACTTAATGGTGGACCAAAAGGAAACACTATTGTACACTAAAATTGTACTATGATCCCAAGTGCGTGTGCCACTGTCTCTGCCTCTCCATTGTTTTCTTACCTCACTTGCACCAAACGGACTTCCTGTGCGAAGTGTCACTCGGTCCGCCATGCTCACATTATGCAAAATGATTAAGGATCATACACAATTAAAGAACATTTTTTACCTCGCAGAAAATAAATTAATATATTTTTTTTTAAATCAATTAAAATGTTTTGTTCACTAGAAACATCTGGTGGGCCAAATCGAACCTTATGGCGGGCCAACAGTGGCCCGCGGGCCCCACTCTGGGCAACCCTGTCATAGATCGTGGCCTCAGTGTGTACATGAGTTTTAAAGCGTCTTTGAATTCTTTAAAAGCACTATATAAGTTGAATTTATTATTATTATTATTTTGAGCAGTTCAGCCAAAGAATGATTTTTCCATCTAGGATTGTTAAATTTGAAGGATTTTTTAGAGACCTAAAGAGGTGAAAGAAAACATATATTTCTATTACACAAAATGACGTATATTTTTCAGATTTTCCCTATTTTAAATCCTTAACTCACTCTATGGCTTCAGCTGAATAGCTCAAGACTCATTTACACAGACATTTAGACTCATTTTAAAGCGTCACAAGCCAAAAATGTCGGGAACCACTGCTGAGGAAAGTGATCAATATTATTTCTTACTAAAATAGTCATAATTAAGCTTATAAAGCACAATGAGTGTACTTAAGGATTTAACATTCCACATATTTAATAAAAAATACACACCTTTGTGCCCTCATTTTTCTTAAATATCAAGTATATTTAGTTCACTGGTGATTAAACATTTTTATTCTTTCATTGTATGCATGTCTGTGTTTGCCCAGCAGAGGGCGCCGAGTCCTAATCTCAAACCAGGATTCCCACACACTCACTGACTACATCCTACAGTCTTCAATGCACTCCTCCCTGGAAGTGAACGTACCATATCCTGTCCGTGGGGGGAGGCGGGATGTTGACAGCCAGCGTCCCGCGGAACTCCTGCACCTCCACGGTGAGCAGCAGGGGCGTGTTGGACACCTCCTCCATCTTCTTCTTAATGAACTCCGTCTCCGTGGCCTTCTGGAAGTACTTCGACTTGGCTATCTTGTCCACAAAGCGCATGATCTTGCTGGGCCTGTGGCCTCCCATGTAGCTGCGTGAGCACAGGGGATGGAGAAGGGGAAGGCGAGGAGTGAGTCAGGTTCATTATTTATTCATAACGGCATCTCTTGCTACTCAGCACCCACGATGGAGGGGAGTGACCGGGTGCTGCATTAAATCAGCAGCAAAGCTTTCAAACGTGTGGGACTGAGTGAGTGGGCGGACTGAAAAGGGCAGAACAATCTGCTTCGACACATCAGTGTGAATCTGTTTCTGCCCATTTTCAATTCAGATACTCGATGATGTGACTGCGAAGAGAGACGCTCGCTCACCCCTCGGCTCCAGGAAGAATGGCTTTGTCACTGAGGAGTTCAGGGGGGTCCTCCTCGTCCGACGAGCCGGCGCTGGACGACTCCTCATCGCTGTCTGCCAGACAGTACGTCCGCGGCCTGGGCCTGTAACACACACACTCACTGTTGCAACGTCAGGCTGTAATGGCGCTGCACAGAACCATTACAAGTAAGGGATAATGTTCAGCAAGCCGGTCATTGTTGTGAGGGGTCTTGCATCGCCCTGAAGGGGTTTATTTCACAACAATGACCCGCTAGCTGTACTTTATCCCGCTTATTACACGGCTACTTACTTAAGAAATCAATAATTTCACACAAAAATGGTCAATCAGAATCGATTATTCAACAAAGCTGTGTAATAAATAAAAGTAATCCCATTTAATAATTTAGTAATCCCTTTAACCCATCAAAGGTGCAGTGTGTAACATCTGGGTGCATCTAGCGGTGAGGTTGTAGATTGCCAAGAAATGAAATTTATCCCGTGTGCCAAGCATGTAGGAGAACTACGGTGGCTGACGTGAAAACGCGAATGGCCCTCTCTAGAGCAGTTGTAAGAGAAGCGTTGGTCATTTGGAGAAAAGCGAAGCCAGAGTGCGAACAAGTGAGCTAGTGGAGCAGAAGACAGAGATTAGTTTAGAGAATATCAAGTGAAGTTACAGTGGAAGTTGAAGTTTGAGCAGAAATAAATGCTGCAGCTCCTCAAGACTAACAGAGGTATTCTTATTGTCTTGTTTCCAGGCGTCTGAGTGGAGTGACAGCGAGGGTTAACTCCGGAGCGAGTAACGTTATCGACTCCGGTCCAAGCAGGAAAAGTTAACAGTGTTTGGTTTGTCCGTTTTGGGCTACTGTAGAAACTTGGCGGCTCCCTATGTAGATCAAGCCCCCAAGAAGAGCGCTGGTCGTTGACGCCAATTATCATAATGGCCAAATGTCGGTACTACAACTTCTGTGTCCGTCACGAGATGCCGTTGGGCCCAAAAAGACTTTTTCCCACAGACTTACATTGGGAAAGAGACGTCTGTGACTTAATTTTCTTTTGAGGTGAATCAACTTCCCAGTATGAACACTCTAAAAGCCCTTATTTAAATCATTAAGTCCTAAAAGTTGTAAAATGCACTAGTAGCTGAATCCAGAGTTATTTCTCTTCAAAGATTCACTCAAGAAAGAAAACTATAATCCAGATCTATGGGCATCTATTCCCAAACTCACCAGCCATTGGACAAATCCACAGTGGTCAGCGTCCAGAGAGAGGATTCATATGTTAAGAGAAGAGTCAACAGAAACATGGTAATAAATTATAAAAAAAAAAAAAACAGATCTGACAACTTATATGGTTCTGAATGCAAACGATTCACATCCAGCTCACACTCACACTTTAAAAAATCTGTAAGACATTTCAAAATCAGACTCGTTACTGAATGTGATTGAACGCCTCACCACTCTTTTCCGTGCTCGCCGAGCCCCTCGCCCTCCTTCCCCAGACGGGCCAGGTTCATCTTGGTCTCTAGCGTCATGAGGAAGGAGCCCGTGTAGGAGACCTCCAGATCAAACCACAGACCTGGACAGATAGTGAGGGAAACCACACAGACATATTATGTTTTAATATTAAAGAGGATCTATTACTCTTATTTTCAGGTGCATACTTGTATTTTGGGTTTCTACTTAGACATGTTTACATGATTTAATGTTCAAAAAACGCTGTCCTTTGCTCATACCAGCTGTGCTAGCAGCAGCTGAAACGCTCTGTTTAAGCCCCGCCCCCCTGAAAAGCCCAGTCTGCTCTGATTGGTCAGCTGGCCCCACTCTGTTGTGATTGGTCAACCGAACCAAACTCTTCAGACTCCGCTCCAGCTCAGCTCAAACTAGCTTTGTTTGAGGGCATGCCGAACTAGCCATTAGGCAGGTATTATGCAAATGCGTTACTTGGTGACATCACAACGTTACGGAAGAAAAGGCGGGACTTCAAGCGAGGTGTTTCAGGCAGTTCAGGAGCAGTGTTTCTTTGGGGGAGAGTAACTCACTTTGGTGTGGACTTTGGGCTTTATAACTTTGCAAACCTTTTACATGCACAAAAAACTACATAACGCACCAAAGGAAAAAGACAAAAGCAGAATAGGTCCTCTTTAAAATCATGCTACTTTACATCCCCAACAATCCCACAGCAGCATCAAAAGTGACCACCTCTGAATGTGAATAAACATGAACCTCCCGCCTGGAGTCTAATTGCTGCGAGGTCTCCTGCAGAGCTGCCAGGAGGAAGTCCTATCCTCTAGCAAACACTGGAAAGGTCAGCTCTGGGGGCAGCGGTGCCTCCTTATTGGCTTATCAGACTACTTCCTGTTTACACATTACACTTCCCAGGAGGCGACGGAGGAGAGCGATTCAGCTTTCGAGCCCCCTGCTGTTTGTTTGCTCAATGAGTCCTCACGCCTATAATTGATGAGTGTTGATTATTAATCCTCTGCCTCGCTCCCTCCTCCTCTTCCTCTTCATTCTCCACTCCACATAAATGCTCATTGATTTGTGAGTGTGGGGCAGCAGCGTCAAAGAGAAGCTAAATGACGCCATTAAGTCACAACACGCTGGACAGTGTCTCGTCGTCTCGGTCTGGAACGAGACACACGGGAGGGAGAGACGGTCTGGAGCGCCTGATTCATTTTGGAGGAGTCATGTGTGTTTCTACATCGAACTGGGAAATATATCACTATAGCAGCAATGTTATATGAGACAAGATATTAAGTTATCGTAATATATAGCTTAACTATTGGATGGATTGCCGTAACATTTTGCACAGACATCCATGATCCCAAGACGATGAAGCCTGCTGACTTTGGTAGCGCCAACATGGTTGTCATTTGGTACATCGCCGCACAATGCATGCCGGTTAGATTTGTGTCCGACTTGATCCCGACTTGCTCTGACGTCATGACATGTGGGCAACGGTAACGACCCTGCAAGACCCAGGGCATGATGGGAATACATCATTTTATCTCTTAAGCTCACTGCATATGATATCATAAAATCTGACTTTACATGAAGACCTTTCTGTTTACACCATCCTCTACACAAATAAACTATGTAATGCTGTCACACACGTATCTTACACTTCTGATATAAGCTGCCAAATACTTTTATTTTGTCAGCACTCTCAGGCCATATATTACATTTACTTCGCCACATCTGCTCGATCAGAAACACATTTTGCACCTCAACCTTTATGTAAGGGATAATGACCAGCAAGCTGCTCATTGTTGTGAAATACTGTAAATCCCGACAGGGTGATCGCCCTGAAGGGGTTTATTTCACAACAATGACCGGCTCGCTGTACATTATCCTCCTTATTGCACGGCTACTTACTTTCAACAATCAATAATCTGACACAAAATGGTCCTCCAGAGTCCGAGTTCAGAACTGCGTCTATAGCAGCGGTGTGTTATTCATAGCAGCAGCCTGCTGTAAAGAAATAACAGACCGTAGAACGCCGTAATTGACCAGGAATCGAGTATTCAGCAAAGCCGTGTAATAACCATAATGGTTTGGTTTTCTTTACAATGAGCACTACAGTCTCACGGAGCTATATCACCCAACCCTTTTTTATGTCCAATCTTATTTACTGTCTAGTAGAAGTGATACTCATAAGGTCACATAATCAATGTTAGGTACTGAATAAAAAATATATATTTAATCATATCAGCTCTCCACAAGCTTGTGAGCATTTAGTAGTTCTTGGAGCGTTGTATAAACATTGTAAATCAGATCATGCCCTCCCAACATTAAGGATTCAGGAAGCACTCGCTCTTCTTATCATCATCACAGGAGAAAAGAAATATCAACAAGATATTGAAATTAGCGATGTTACTATCGAAGCAAATTGCATCCTGTTGTGCTCACGCAGGTTTACAGCGCAGCGCTTCTCGAGACGCCAGCTCCCCCAGGACTAATTATGGGCTGGAATCAACTGATTATGCTTTGTGAGTATACTTCTGTGGGTGTTTCAGGTTCAGACAGAACACATTAATGAGCGCTGCAGACTCAGCCGTGGAAATGTGGCTGACAGGAGAATGACTCACGACTGGCTGCTTCAACCTGCTCAGACGCAGGATCAAATTAGACACAACCAACAAAAATGAGGACAGAAAAATACAAAATATGGCAACTCACACATTACATCCTTAAAGATTTGTGGAATAAATAGCAAGCTTGATTTCCTAATTTGCTCAGCTCTCTGCTTACAGTAAAAGCACCGCTAATGACTGAAACAGCTCCCGCAACCTGTTCCCTTCTTTAAAAAGCCTCACATCTCTGTATTGTCTCTGTGGCCCTGTTCAGACCTGCTATTAACATGCGTCCTCAGTGATCGGTTCACAAGTGGACAGCTCTAAGTACAGGTGTGAACGCACTCAAGACGCATTGAGATCGGATCTTTCAGACCACATTCAGAGGTGGTCTGGGCCACATATGGCCACATTCTTTTAGCGGTGTGTACGCGAATGTGTCCTGGGCCACATTGAAGGACCGCCTACTCATCTGACGTCCAGCTGGGATCCGCAGGGTTTTGCGCTCCTCAGGTGAATAGACAGGCAGACATGAGCGCTTGTCAGCATGAAAACAGCTTCTGTGCTCTACTGTATCCTGTCGGTACAACTGTATTTTACTACAATATATCTTATCTATAGGCTACATATCTACACACTATCAAAGAGCATTATTATCATAATGTTGGAGATGTGTCAGTGTTTTTGTTCCGCTGCTTGCGCAGAGGCCTCCGGGGACCGCCGGTACAATAACCTTTTATTTTGATGTTAATAAAATTTACCCAAATTCATGAATATGTAGGATATCACCACTGACATTCCTGTAATATTTCATCACAACGTCTGCTGTATTAGCCGTGTGTTTACTACGTGTTTATTTGGAAGTGAGATCGGATCACAAGTGGTCACTCATGTGGAGACGCATTCTAATTCCCGGTGTGAACAGACGTATTTAAAGCTGTCCACTTGTGGTCGGATCACTCAGGACGCACGTTAATGCCAGGTCTGAACAGGGCCTGTGTGTCTAAACAATCTTTTTGCTGGGGTTCAAGGCAGGCGGCGGGCAGGGTGAGTCAGTATCTCAGTAATGGATGAGGGGGCCCCCAAGATGTGAAGTTTAATTACTGTGGCTCAATAGAGCGAGGCGCGCAGAGGGGCTGGACTCCAGGAGAGAGGGAGAGAGGGAGAGAGGGAGAGAGGGGAAAGGTCTTAATCCAGAGAGAAGAAGAGCAAAGCTCAGGGAAGATGGAGGAATGGTATGAGAGGGGGGTGGTCTCACTATTCGGTCAGAAAGGCTGATGAACAGCCTGGGAGGTGATGATGAAGGATGGAGGATAGCAGAGGAAGGGGTAAAAGTAATCTGTATTGTAGCGGACCACCACTGTGTGGTAAACATTAACATACCTAGTGTAGCTTCTCTTCCTACCTTGGTGGTCCACGGAGGGTTTGGAGGCATGGAGGATCTTAGGAATGGAAAAGCCCATGTCCAGCTCGGTCAGAGTCAGCTCGTTCATAACATACGGCAGCTGAAACACAGAAGACATTTACACATTTAGACGCTGGGAAAAATTTTTTTCTGATCTGTTGGTTACACTGTTTGTGTGAGCTAGCGCCAGTACCCACCCTGATCTTACTGAGCTTCATCTGGATCTTTTTGGAGACGACATTGGCCCAGTATTTCTCTCCCAGGAAGTCCCAGAACATCCTTCCCACAAAGGCGTTGACCCAGGCCTCGGGCTCCACGGTCTCCTCTGAACTCCTGCGGATCTGAAGGACACACATGCAGGTGTTAGGGGTGGGAGTGACGGTGAGGAAATTTCACCAACCGGTTAATAAACTCGTGACAACACCGGCCTTTTATTCAAGAATTCAAGGTAACACAAGGTGAGTGATCGATATTCAAATGGTCATTTAGTGCTGCTGTGTTTTTGTGTAAGCTTAACCAAGCCCGTCAAAAGCAACAAGTAATAGCAGTAATGGTATTGCTTTCCTTGACCTGGGACGTGCCATGTTTGTTGACAATCCATCACAATGTGGGCAGAATGGAGAGGTGTCAATTTCTTCTCCTTCCTTGCCCTTTGTTGACGCATTGCCTGTTTCTTTTGCGCGTTACCACCATGTCACATGAGCAGAATAGCAATACAAACAAAAGGGGGGGCGGGGCTAGATCTATGAAGAAATTTGTGCTCTAATAAACAATTTAATTTAATCAGACGGGGTTCAAAGCGGGTCGGGTGAGTTGCCAACATCGCAGCAGATCCCTGACGCATTGAGGACAGTCCGCCCCCAGTTGACAGACACACCGGAAGCCCCGACCTTCCCCGCAGGGACAGAGGGCGCACTGCGCAGTGAGGTGAGGTGAGGCGAGGGGTGCTGTAAAGCTCACGGTCGGAGCTGCGAGCCACCTTCACCCCGGGGCCTTTCCGAGCCGCCTGCGCAGACCCCACCCATTGATGAAGTGGCAAAAATATTTTCAGATCATTATGAAATTGTAGAGGGCTGGATGTGAGATCACTTTGATTTCAGTTTAATTAGGCCACACAATGGTCGATTATGATTGGATAAATGTCCAACATGTTAGGCGCCATATAGACATCATCAGCAACGTTCTACCTGGTTTAGACTTTACCACTTTATTACCATAACACCTGAAAGTGGGGGGACAAAAAGTCTTGTTGATTGGTTGTGTATTTCTTTTCAGCCTTCCATGTATCCCTCTGTCTGGTACCTTTTTCGTAGTTTTGGGGCTGCTCTCGGGGCTGGGTCCGGGGCTGTCGGTGGCAGTCGGGCTTCTCTGCGGCGCCTGGGGGTTGACGTATTTGGCCATGTAGACATTATAGTCCAACAGCATCTTCTGCCTCATCCCTCCAGCGGAGCCACAGGAGGGAGCAGAGGATGCCTCTCTGTGCCGAGACTGAGGCAGCTCCTCCAGGCTCCCCCGGCTGCTGCTCCTGCTGTCGGCCTCCGGGCCTCCGCCAGACTGGGTGCTGCTGCTGCGGCTGTGGGAGGGCAAGAAGGCTACAAGTGGAGGGGGCGGCGGGGTTGCAGGATGTGATGAGTAAGGGGAGGTTAATGTGATGCAATTATGCATCAACAACATTTTCAGTGACTCAAATCAATGCATCACATTTCACATACTGTACATAATGCATGCTCGAGGCCTCGGATAGCGAGCGTCTATTTCTTATTCATTTCTCACGACGTACTGCAACACTCTGAATCAGCACGCTTTACACCAGATGACACACCGCATCCTCTCTCTGACTCATATTAGCACTGAAATAGTCATTTTTCAACATCATGTGTATCCACAAAAACAGGCTTGATATTTAGATTTCCAGTAATCCTGTTGGCTCTGCGCTGCCTTTATCACTGGACCTGCACAGTGCTAGTGTTCCCCTTTTGAATTGGGTCTTATCCTTGCAGGCTTATATCGCACAGTGGAGACCAATGCTATGATATGCTGCTTCTCTGTGCATGTAATCCTGCTGACCCGTTCACACTCATCTGTTCGCTCAGTTGAGAGGATTGGCAGTCCCTAAGCTGGGGCTTACGCACAGATCTGATGGCGGTGCAGTTACATACTCAAAGAGAATGGCTATTCTGACTGTGGGAAGTGATGTACAAATACAGAGCGTGTGTAAGGAAAGGGTGCGAGACACCGATAAACCATTTGCATCTTGGCATGTGATGCTGCAGTCTCAAACTCACCACTCTTGCAGATGCTAGGCAGAATGCCACCTCTCCCCTCTGACTTCAACCGGGACGCCAGGAGAAATCTCCGGAACCACTCTTCCTTTTCCCGACCCGTCCTCCCGAACAGGTAGACTGTCAGATCCCCCCCTCCAGAGGTCGGTCTCTTGGGTTCCTCCGCTGATCCCGATACTTCGACTTTCTCGCATTTGTCCGTTCGCTCCAGCTTCTCACTCGGCCCCGTTACTTTCTCCTCCCCGGCTTCGGGCTTCTCTCCCTGGGCCTTGGACATGAAGTCCTCCTGCTTGGCCAGCTCAATGCAAATGGGGTACTTCTTGTTCCAAACTCTCTTCCTGGCCAAGCTTTGGGGCACCAGGTAGATCTATGGGGGGGCATATAGACAAGTTCCTCAGATTTTTAGGTTGTAGTGGGCTCAGTTTTAAAACTATAGTGAAGATACTGGCATCATATGAAACTAGAAAACCTAAGGAATCCATTGGTACTGATCATGTCATACTAGCTTGTTGCTAAGGAGGCTAAATAACGCTCCAAACTTATGCTAAATTTTAGCGAGGAAAAACTGGCATGGCCATTTTCAAAGGGATCCCTTGACCTCTGACCTCAAGATATGTGAATGTAAATGGGTTCTATGGGTACCCACGAGTCTCCCCTTTACAGACATGCCCACTTTATGATAATCACATGCAGTTTGGGGGCAAGTCATAGTCAAGTCAGCACACTGACACACTGACAGTTGTTGGGCCTCAGTTTGCCATGTTATGATTTGAGCATATTTTTCATGCTAAATGCAGTACCAGCAGTATTTGTTATTGTTTTGCATTGTTAATTGATTTCCAGCAGCATATTTGCCCACTCCCATGTTGATAAGAGTATTAAATACTTGATAAATCTCCCTTTAAGGTACATTTTGAACAGATAAAATGTGTGATTAATCGCGATTAAATATTTTAATCGATTGACAGCCCTAAAAAAAATGATGGGAGTCCAACACTTATACTTTGTAGAGCACATTGAAGCTATAAACATTATGTGATAGACTTATCCCAGGGAGTGAGTGGCAGCAACTTTGGGCTTGAAAAATGTTGCTTCATGCTTGAAAATAATATTTGCACATAGAAACAAATATGAACAGATGTGATAAAAATATAAATTTAGTTTTTTCTTTTTCTGAAACTATCATTTTCTGTTTTTATTTTAGTATAATAAAAAATATTTAACCCAACATTTAGTTGCATAACCCTTTTATTTGCAAACGGTATCTTTACCTTTAACTATGATCATTATTTATTTTTAATAAAGGTGCTTACTTATATTTCTTTACATTTATTGTGTTTATATTGTAGCATCATGTACATCATTTACATGTTACATACTCCTTTATTTCTATTTTCTTACATTTCTTTATGTTTATACATCCCCTTGGGGATCAATAAAGTTTGTCTGATTCTGATTCAGTTGTGTTTCGGTTCATTGAGTGAGACGACGTGCAGTCGGAGCTCCAGTCGAGCACTGAACGATTCGGTGAACGAACCTTTTGAACGAATCCTTTTACTGAACTGGTTCTAGTGATTCAGGACACTGAATAGAACTGCATTGCCCATCACTAATGCAATTTAGTTTACATTCATTCACGCAGAAATTCTTGCTCCAGCTCAACACAACTCTCACACGGATATTAACATTGATAAAATGCTAGCATTGCATGGTTGATGTGTTATCTGGGCTGTGTGTAGCTATGTGGTATTATGTGTGTGGGAGGGGAGGTAACGGATCTTGACTGTGAGCAGAAAAAATGCATGTTTGGGGACTTCTATAAACATTCAAGAGAGGCTAAACACGATAATGATGGGGAAATTACACTTTAGGGAGCCACTCAGTTGCAGAAGAAGGAGAGAAGGGCAGCTGCTGCATGATGAGGACGACCATAATGACCCCTTTGCTCCGTGATATACTGTCCTGCCTTCAGATATACAAAACCATCGAGTCAGCACACTGCTAGACAAGACGCAAAGTCGTGTGTACAGGGTCAGCGACCTGTGATATTCACTCCATGTTCACACACGCTATGTGACAATGAAAATGAGCAGCGTTGTCACTGAACTTGACCTATTAGCAAGCATGCACTCAGGCAAAGGCAAATCTGAGGAGACGTGTGCTTGATGTCACTATGTGTTAAGCACCGAGGAGCCGGCAGACACACTCTTCACACATTAACATCTTTCCTTCTCTCTAATATCTCTCTTCTCATTATTACCCCCAACACACCCACAGCCACCACACCTTGCTGTCCGTGAGGTCGTAGATCTTCTGGCTGATGTAGGTGACGTCGGGTTTGGGCTCGTTGTGCGTGGCGCGGCGGGAGATGTTGCGGTTGGGCTTGGACAGACGCAGGACGGAGCCCTCTAGGCGGACGTAAACAGAGTGGGTCAGGGTGGCGTGGTACATCTCCGGGTCGTAGCTGTAGATCTCATTCATCCAGCCCTGAGAGAGTGAGGGTGGGGGAGAAGGGAGGAAGAGTTTTAATTGACATGGACAGATAAGACAGCACAGATAAACACACCAGACTCCCAGTCAAACACGGTTTACATGAGGTTACTGGCGAGATGATATCGGTGTTTATACTGTGCAAAGATTTATTGTTTTTGTTGTTATTTTTCCGGCTGGCGTATTTACCCATCTACTCAAATTTCATGTTTGAACTTTCCTCTGTCAGATGTTTTTTGTGTTGTTTGAGGGACGACAGCAGATAGCATCGTTTCACTGCCTGTGAAGATTCAAAGTCATTCAGCTCAAAAGGATATCTCAGAAAAAGTAAGTGAGAGGCAGGTAAGTGTGAAGTGAAAGAAAACTGAACTGGCTGTTTGGTGTTGAGGATGTTTCGAGGCTGATATTGATTACATGAGTTGGTTTTTTTAACATAACATAAGCACATTTTGATGGCGGCTGTAGCTCAGTGGGTCGAGTGGGTCGTCCTTTAGCCGCAAGTTTGGCGGTTCGATCACAATTTCCTACTCTCTGCATGTCGAAGTGTCCTTCAGCGAGACACTGCCACTGCCCACTGTTCCTACAACGCTTAGGATGGGTTAAATGCAGAGGTCAAATTTCATGTATGTACCTGTACGTATATGACGGATGTAATAAACGTTACCTGAAGGCCACCGTAGTTCTCCGACACGCTTGTGAAACTGATGTAATGTGAGCCGCAGAGTGTAAAACCGTGGTACCGACAGTCGCTGTCGGACTCCCGTTGCTCCTAAAGTAGTGTTATTATGGTAAAGATGGCCTCTGAGCGAGGCGAACGGCGTTACCACGGTTTTGTACTCGGCGGCACACATTACCGCAGTCTTGGAAAGGGAGGCATGAGCGGAGGGGTACTCAGTTGGTTGCAACCACACCACTAGATGTCGCAAAATCCCACACACTGTACCTTTAGAGAAAAACCTTTAAGTTCTCCCTGATGGACAAAATGACGACCGTAAACATATCTTTGACATTCTCTGTGCTGCAATTTCTTGTTACTTATCGACCAACACAGTTACCGATAACCAATATATCTGTGATTCCCTAATATCACAACTTATTGTTGGACTCTACTCTTAAAACATGAAAACAAATTTAGGGATACAATGATTTTGTCTCCCAACTGTCATCAATACCCATCACTCCTTGCAGTACTTTTTCTATGATCATAATCAAATCACATTTTTCAAAACAAAACTCTAACTCAGAGGTGCGGTGCCACAAAGTTCATACACCACAACAAAAGATAAAGTGGGCCATCTGAAACACTGACTCTTTGTTGATCCTCGCAGGAAGAGAAAGATGCTGCACTTGAGTGCTCTGGGGGTCCATCGTTCAAAATGTGTGTATCATGTTCTGCAAAACCGCAGTGCTCCTCTTTTGGAACAGCTGTGCCCTCTGGCCATAAGGCTCTCCTGTGCAACAGCTTGGTACCCACGAAGGCACACACACACACACACACACACACACACACACACACACACACACACACACACACACACACACACGCATATACAAGTACACATGCTTACATAACTCCCTAAAACACTTCTCTTCTAGCAGAGTTTCTACAGCGCTGAGCGAGGTTAACTGAGAACTGGGGGGGCAAATGTGGCAGCCGCTCTCTTTCAAATGTTTGGTTCAAAGCAACACTGTGGCCGCCACTGGAGGAGAAAGTGTAATAAAACCTCAGTGTGTTGCTGCTGGTCCCCGTGAGGCTGGATGGAGTTTAATTCTCATCTTACCTCCCACCTTATCAGTCCCAAAGGAGGCCCTGTGAGCAAAGCCAATTCAATTGAAACAACAGGGGAAATTTCAGTGCTTGGCGAGGGCGAAAGCGAAGAACATGTCGTCTAAAGATACAAAACAAAAGCTACTACAAATCAGCTTATGCTTGTAAACAAACACAGACATTATCTCACTTAGGATGGTTTCTCCAAGGCGTCGATTAGATAACACGCAGTGCCAGAGCCATATATCACACGGATGCTATCAGTTACATGTGTAAGGCCTGTAAGGCTATATCTAATATAGGTTATCTTGACTTGTGGCTATATAATACAAGGTGTTTTTTGCGAGTTTGCATTAAAGTCTGTCACATTTCTGTAAATCTGTGCAAAGCATGCAGCAAGAGACCTTAAAGGGATGGTTGGGGTGTTTTGTCAGTGTATTACTTACAGTAGATGACGGTCGGTACACCACCAGTTTGGAGAAACAGACAGGAGTTACAGACACCGGAGCAAAGCAATGTACTGCTGTGGATGGGGCCGGGGCCGGGGCCGGCAAAAATCAATATCACTTTAAGCGTACACTATATCTAGAATATTTCTGCCAGTTTACCTTGCCGTCAGACAGCTATCCAGTCTATGTTTCCAATGGGGAACTGAAGCAGATATCTATGCTCCCACCAAAGCAACCAAACTAGTAATTTTACTTCGCAGAACACGGGAGTCGCTGGTCTGCCGCTGCCTCGATTGGTTAGCTTGTTTGTGTTATTGTGTGACTTTGGTTAGTTCAGATTCACAAAAGTCACACAATAGCACAAACAGACTAACTGATCAATGTAGCGGTAGACCAGCGACTCCCGTGTTCTGCGAAGTAAAATTACAGGTTTTTCCAATGGAGTCTGGCGGCTTTGGCGAGAGCATAGATAGATACAACAGCTTCAGTTCCCCGTCTGAAAGAGCTGTCTGACGGCATGGTAAAGCAGTGAAAGTATTCTAAATATAGTGTACACTTAAACTGATAATTATTCTTTTAGGTGGCTAAAATATGTTTTGCTGCTGGCCCCGTCCACAGCAGTACATTACTGTGCTTCCTCACGGTACCGGGGGGTGTACCGACCGTCATCTACTGTAGGTAATACACTGACTATGGATAAGTACCTCATACAACCCCACTTCAAAACACCTGAACTATCCCTTTAATGGTAGTCCAGTGAAGCAAGGACACCTGCTAAAAAAAAGCCAAGATCTTTAAGAAGAAGATCCAACCAGTTTATATTTTGAAGTTAAATAGCTGACGGTCCAAACTTGGCCACCCATGCCCGGCTTTGTCTCACCTTGAAGGTTCCCGGTTCTTTGATATCCAGCTGGGCCACATTCCAGTGCTCTATCCTTCGCCTCCCTCTCCTCGTCCCTGATGAGGAGCGTCGAGGAGAGGACAGCCAGAGGACCAGCAAGGCCAGCATGAACCCAGCCACTATCCCATGCACCACCGCACATACATATGGTGGCACTGGAAGGACTATATACCAGTACACCAACTGTGCAAGGAAGATGAGGCCAGTCACAGGCACGTTCTCCAACTCCTCCTCCTCCTCCTCCTCCTCTTCCTCCTCTCTCTCCTCCTCCTCCGTGTCGAGTTCACTACACAACCCAGTACTACCAGTATGGGGCTGCCGGGACCCGGGTCGATCCCCGTCTGGTGTTTCTGTATCGGTGCACAACTCAAAGTCTTCACTGTACAGTTCACAGAAGTCCTCGTCTTCCTGTCGGGCTACCAGGGCCGACATGGAGCAGCGGCCCAGAGTGAGAGAGGGAGACTTGGGGAAAGTGGATGAGGAGGCCTGGGTGAAAGCCGGGGTTGGTGCAAGTGATGGGAAGGAGAAGAAAACAGAATCCGGACCCTTGCCCGTGGGGGTTTCTTCCTCTTCCGCCCCGTCCTCCTCCTTGATGCTATAATTGTTGTTACCTTCTGTGTGTCCGTTTACCGCCGCCGCTCCGCTGAGCTCTGACGCACTGGAGGACAGCGATTTGGCACGATGAGCGGCACTTCCAACGGCTCCCACGCCAGACTCATCCCCCATGATCTTACTAAAAAGCTGCAGGGGGTCCGACATCACCTCCGACAGCCGGCGCCTGGTGTCCTCTATCCTGGCCTCCACCTCTTGGACCTTGAAGAAAGACCTGCCATCCGGGGACATGATGGGGGACGAAGGGGCTGTTTTGGAGTCTCCACCTGCTTTCGTGACAATGACGGGGCTGGAGCACAAGCGAGGCTGGGAGAACTGTTTGAAAAGCTGCATGTTGCGAGGCGGAGGCCGCTGGGACGGCTGCACTTGCTGCTGCTGCTGATGAGGGGGGTGATGGAGATAGTGATGAAGAGGCCCCTCCTGATGTTCGGCCTTCGAGGTGTCCGTGGAGAAAGAGTTGACAAAAGATTTCATTAAGTGGCGGTGCCGTGCGTGCGACGGCGCAACAGTGGTGGGCGCCGGAGAGGTGTCTCGAGACTCGACTTCATTGGACAAGGACCTGACCAGGCTGAGGAACGGCTTGGAGGAGGACGGCGCCGCTGACTTGCAAGGGGAGGAGGAGCTGGAGCTCGTGGACGGGGGATTGGCTGAGGGTCGGTCAGAGGGCCAGGAGGAGCTGGCAGGAGGGGTGGAGCTCATGTGGGGGTGCGTGGAGGTGGGGATAATAGTCATGGGGTCTGAGGGCTGCACAGACAGGGTGGTGGATGAAACAGGGAGCACAGCAGCTCCAGAGGACGTCTCCACACCGGCGGATTCAAACAGCAGCTCCTCTTTCGCCTCCAAGGCTGTGGCGACAGACTGCTCGTCCACCCCAGAAGCTTCTAGACCTTGAAGTCCCCCTGCACCATCGATGTCCGACTTAGCCCCGGCGGATCCGACACCATAGAGCTCCTCATCCTCGTCGTCTTCCTCTTTCCCCAGAGCAGAGAAGTGGATGGTGATGGTGTCACGGGAGAGGGAGCGCTGCACCTGCAGCTTGGGTCCGGGGGCGTGACGAGGGGGAGGAGTGTCAGCATGCTGGCCACTTCCCCTGCTGCTGCTGCCCTGACTGCTCATCACCACCCGGCACAGGGCTCACAGCCTGGTAGGGGACAGACGGAGACAGAAGAAGCACACTGTTAATGAAACCTCGGTGCAAGGATGGAGGTTCAGAAATAAGCAATTGGATTAAATAACTCCAGAGATCCCCACATGCTCTACACAAACACAGTACATAGGACAGCAGAGAACAGCCCCGCAGCTCTCTATTCATTCTAATGTGAGTAGACTGGACAGGTATGTCCATGCTCCCCAATCCATTAGCCCCCATTATGCAAGGCTTTGGCTGACAGACTGAGTTGCTCTCAGGCCTGGCCTCTCTCCGTCTTACCAGCATCCTACTCACTCGTTCACCCCAGCTATGGCGACATGATTAATGGAACACATGAGCCTTGAGGAGAGGGGTCATCAGCATTTCAGCTGTATTTAACTACTCCTCCCTCCACGGGGGGGCAAACTGCAGCTGACTAAATGCTGTGAGGGGGTGAAGATGAGACAGGAGAAAACAAAAGGAAGGCTGCTATTCTGCCTAGTGGATGGAAAATCATTATTATTGGATGGAAATTATTATTTGTATTTGATTATTTAACTTGAACCTACATTGAGTTGTTTTGTCCACATGGGGGCAGTGTAGCAAGCTGGAATCATTGACATATTGTCACCAGGCGGTACCACTTCTCGTTGCAAAAAAATGGCTAAAATGCCGAACTCAAGGCTTCAAAACAAACCAAGTCCACAAACCAATGGGTGACGTCACGTTGACTACGTCCACTCCCAGACCAGACAACGCCGTGGTAACGACCTGTCAATCACAAGGTAGCCCCGCCCTAAAGCATCCCCTGCTTTATGGTCTATCTGACTCTAAATGGGACCATAATTTACTAAATGAACATCATGCTGTATTGAAGAAGACTTGAAACTAGCGATTGAGACCGTAAACTCATGTTTACAATGTTTACTGAGGTAATAAATCAAGAGAGAAGTAGGCTCATTTTCTCATAGACTTCTATACAATCAGACTTCTTTTTGCAACCAGAGGAGTCGCCCCCTGCTGGCTGTTAGAGAGAATGCAGGTTTAAGACACTTCAGCATTGGCTTCACTTTCCAGACTTGGAGTTGCCCACTAGCTATAACTGATGGTAATTTAACCCATTGTTCATATAAAAATATCAATTAATGCAGCTTTAAACTGACGTGGTAAAAAAAAAAAGGTTGAGACCTCATGTGTACTAATTCATTTAAAATAATGAACCTCAAAATCAACAGAACTCATTTATATTCACAGCTCAAATACTGTTCTGATACTGCTCATTTCATTTGTTGTGTTCGTCATTTAGTCCTTAAATTGAATCTCTTACTAGGCTAATAACTGTCATGTATTGCATTATTTCTGAGCTTTATGGGATCGTAAAAAAAACATAAATATATACATAAATATGACAAACCCTCCTTCCCCCCCACCCACGCGTAACAATATGCAGGACATAATCACACAACAAGGCAGCTGTTAGGCTCCAGTGATCACGGGCACAAGGCGTCTATTGTACAGTCTCAACACAGCGGAACCAGAGTCATTCATCACGCTGTGATTTCACTGAATGAGGCCTCAAGTTGTTATTGAGTTATTGTGCCTGTTTATTCTTCCACGTCGCAGAGAGTCCATCATCCCTGGTTAGCATTATCAAACAGGCGCACACAGAAAGACACACAAACATGCTGTTTGCACACACACACACACACGGTTGATAGAAATGCCCTGTAATGGAAGGAGGAGGGAAACAACAGAGCAGTTAGCTTGTGTGATTGTCTGCGTTTCTGAGAAAGCCCCGACGTCCCTCGGGGCTCTCCGGCTGGCGCTGCATCTCCAGAGATTGTATTTGCTGGGATGGAATAACAGAGCATTTGACTTTCCCAGCCAGCCTTTCACTTGGCTGTGCTACAGTGGGTTTGTGTGTGTGTGTTGCTTCTGCCATGGCTGTGCTGGGGGCAAAGCAGATCGAATAAAAACAAGGAGAAAGAGACACAGAAAAGAGAGCAACAAAAAAGACGAAAGATGAAGAGCCACGGGGGTGGAGGGTCTGTAGGGGCCGCAGACGACCTTTCAGAGACAAGCTTTTTGAAGTGGGATCCACTTAAAGACGGCAGAGACGGAGAGACAGAACGGCGAGGACGACACAGAGGAGAGAGTGATGTAGAGGAGAGAGGAGACGGAGGAGAGGGACAGAGCCGTGGAGGTGGAAGTGGTTGTTGTTGTCGTCATCACAGCCTGAAGGACGGATTAAAACACCGTGGAGGTCGACCGGGTGAGCAGAGGAGGACGGTTCCAAGTTGGTTTAAAGAGGGCGTAGCCAAAAGACACATGCAAAACCATGATGAATAAATTTCATATTCTACAACAGTCATGTTTAGTAGGCTGATGGTGTATATTGTTTGTGTATGTAATGTCCACATGCATACACAAATGAAAAGGCAAGACAATGATTTTGATCGAAAGAAAATGAATCAGAAACTATTTTGATAATCAAATTTCCAGTTTCTTAAATACGAGAATGTGTCATAAATCACAGCAACTACGGTTGCACAATTAGTCTAAATTTTATCGAAATCGCAATATGGCCTACTGCAATTTTCAAATCGCAGTTGTTAAAGGTGGAATGTGTCAAAAAAACATTTAAAATGAAATGTTGTGGTGCTGCAGAGACATCCTGGCCTACACGTCATATTCTACAGACTAAAGGAAACATCTTTGTTTGATAAAGATCTCCGCAAAAATCTCACCATAATCATTTTAATATGTATTTCAATGAAAATGAGAATAATGGTGTAAAATGATCATTCCCTATAATATCACAAATCACATCGCAATTGCAATATCAGCCAAATTAAAAGCAGTTAAATATATTTTTTCAAAATCGTTCAGCCGTAATAGAAAAACTGGGTTTTGGATTGTTTCTCAGACAAAACAAGCTATTTTAAGATGACATTTTGGGCTCGAGGAAGTTGTGATCGGTGTTTTTCACAACCTTTTGGCCTTTTAATAGACTAAACAATAATCGGTTAAGTATCACCAGATGAATTGATAATGAAAATAATTGTAAGTTGCATTATAAAGAAAGTTTAAATTGTCTTAGCTCTCTATAGCGAGTGTTTCCCTAACATTTTTTCTGCAGGACCGACTTTTTTAAAAAGACTAACCATCGTGACCAAACTCACAACAGGCCTTATATCTTTTAAGCATGACAGGAGTGAATTTGTGAGTAAATGAACGTTCCTGACCTTTTTTTTTCAAAGATTTTATTATTAACATATAAATATAATATAATAACATATATATAAATATAAATCATTAAATGGGAAAGCTCCAACTCATCTCTCAGACTTTTTATCAAGGACACTTCTGACTGTCCTTAGGTCAACGTTAAAGATCAGGGATGACCGAGCCTTTTCAGTTGCAGCGCCAACACTCTGCAACGCTCTGCATGTTCCAGAGCTGTACATTTTGGGCTGCCCGCCACACCGCCTGTTTTTAAATCAAACCTCAAAACGGATTTTTATTCCTTGGCTTTTGGCTCGGCATGAGAGTTGCCTTTTTTAATCCTTTTTTTCTTTTCTATTGGCCTTAATACTTTTATTATTGTAATGTCCTGTTGGTTTTATTGTGTTGTTTTTATCTTTAATTGTACAGCACTTTTGTTGTTTTTAAATGTGCTTTATAAATTAATTTGGATTGGATTTTTACTACCATTTCTGCATCACCTTATCTTATCTTGAAGAGGTAAACCAGTCATTTCGAAGAGGTATACGTTTGATAAATCACAACTTTGTTTTATGCATTTGTTAATGAAAACATATACACATGTTAAATACTTTATAAACGAGACCAAATGAATGCATTTAGGCGGAGTTAACAGGATCTCGTTTTTTTCCTCTTATCAGTAAAACAAACAGAATGTACGCTACCCTTTCATATTGGATTCAGTGTTATACGTAGGCTACAATTATCAGAACAATACCAACAATCATGTGGAGCCCGGCCCAGTCTTTGGGAATGACTGCTCTATAGGCTTATATGAAGCTACATGGGGATCAAAATATACCTAATTTTGTATACACCTCTATGTTATTTCCTTGAACATTTCAATACAGTTAAAGACATTTTTATAAAGCTCAAACATACGTAAACTAGTGTATGTACTGCTATGAACATGTCTGGAGCAGGTTGAATAAAGTGAAATTTGCCAGACGTTTTGCAGACACACCCACCGTTTTAGTTGTTTCCTCTCATCAGTGCACCACTGCCATTAAAAAGCCCCGTGTGTTTGTTTTAGCTGCTTCTGGATGAGGATGAGGATGAGGACGAGGAGAGGAGTCTGGCACGGAGACAAGACTCATCCAATTAATCAAAGCGAGCAGGGCCACTCTAATCATCCAAAGCCAGCCCCCTCGAGAGACCAGAGAGGAGGGGAGGGAGCTTACAGTTTTTCTCGATTGTTTACACACATTTTCTGAAAGCATGCCTCATACTCTCAGAACTCTACACACAAATCAAAAAACACACACACAATGGGCAAAACCCCTCAATTCTCCTGCAAAATGAAACTTTACATTCAAAACAATGTTATTTCTTCTCAAAATGGTATTTTGTTTTCAAATGACACACACAAACCATCATATGAATAGACATTTATAAGAACCAGTTGAACACTGATGTGTTCAATGTAAAACACTATGATGAATGGAAAACACTTCTTCTCCATTCATCATAATGACGTAGGCCTTTTTTTTGTTCAGTGTTACACTTACTACAGACAGTACTTACATAAGTGTGTTGTAAAATATTTTTGAATATTGTTTTTATACTCAGAACACACAAATACACGGTAACAAATATATTTTATTTTCCCCACAAAAACAATGTACACAGTGTACATCCCAACCAACACAAAGTTGCACATACAGTGGTCTACATACAAAACAACAGAAGAATTTACTGTATACAGTTACAGTAAAAAAAAACACGAAAAAAACAACTATGCTGCATCCTCTCTTCTGTTTCGGTCTGGCCACAGCACCTCATCCACATCACAAGCAATGTTTTCCCTGGCCAAGCAGCGGGGGAAATATCGCTTAGCATGTCGAATCCAGCCATGAAAAGCATCAACTGCTATATCTCCACATGCGTCTTCCATAGCTTGGAGAAGGGGTATACGCGTTTGTGGATTTCGGTCATACACTTTCCATGATTGCTAATTGTAACACTGTGTGACAGGTGTTTGCCCATGTGATGAGTCAGTGTGCATAGTAGGGCAATTGACTTTAGAATTTTGAATGACAGTGTGTTCCTTGTGAAAACGAGATTTTCTTCATGAAAATTGTGCCAAATGCAGAGAATTGTGTGTAGTGTTTTGAAAAAAGCGTGTTTTAGAACTGCAATTTGAGTGTAAAGCAGGAATTGTGCTTGTAGTTTAGCAGAATTGGTTCAGGGGGTTGGTGCATGAGTTACATGTTGTGGTCATTGTGTGTCAAGTACCAGTATTTGTGTGTAAACAATTGAGAAAAACTGTAAAAGCAGCCGGGTATAAGAATGATATAAGAGGGTGAACAGACAGTGGAAAAAGGAAAAAGGGAAGCAAAGTAAACCCAGGAGACTGGAGAAAAAAGCAGAAATAAATGTGTGCAGTGAACTACTTCTACATTAAAAAAAAAAATGTTTTTGTAATATTTGATATCCAAATAGATTACATTTCCTCTCTAAATCCCTTCACGCCTCTACTCGAAATACATCATTCAAATGTACTTCATAAAAAAAGATGAGTGGTGAAGAGGAGGGCGGTACAGAGTGGGCGCTGAAATAGAGATGGAGATGTATTTATGGTCAACAGTTTGCGCCGCCTTCAGCATAATGAGTCTCTCAGCTGAATGAACCACTGAAAACCACCAATTTACTCCATTTTTTTTGAAGAGCCAAGAAGCGCTCTTAATTGATTTAACACCTCCAGCTGTGTCTGAAAAAGCAGCAATTGGCTACAGTTTTCTTTATTTTTGGCTAAAAACCACAGCTGATATTCGAGGTCTGACAGATGCTGCAGCAGATTCCATATGTGCATACTTTTTTTCCTTTTTTTTGACAGACACCCGGTCTCCCTCTTCTCTCTTTGCATTTGATGGATGGGTAGATACTTCTGGACTCTCACACACACATCCTGACAAATATCAGACCCTGAAGAGGTGTGTGTGGAGTGTGAAGGGTGAGGAACCCACTGTCCTCATACAAGAGTCCCACCACACCACGGAGCATGGACCAAGGTACATTTTCACACTTAGAGATCATTGTTGTGAAGGTTAGAGTTAGAAATGACAGCAAAAGTTTGACATTTTTGGGAAATATGCTTCACTTTCTGGTGGAGAGTTGGCTGAGAACCCAGTTAGCTTAGCACAGACACCAGGAAACAAGGGGAAACAGCTATTTTGGCTCTGCCCAGAGGTAACAACATATTCCTACCAGCACACAATCTTACTACCCTGAATCTTGGTAGCCTTGCTAGCTTCAGAACATGCTTCAATATTACCAAATCATTTTACAGCAGACACTGATTCGTCACAGGATGAAACACACAGGTGTACTCACAGACTGTATTTAAAGATGGACAACGCCTCTCCACTTCCTCCCACTGTACAAAAGTGTATCAAGGTCCCGCCCACACACCAGTCCAAGCAAATATCAGAAACAGAAAACAAGTATCTGTATTTGAAGCCTTACCGACGCTTTATCATGCCCGTCAGCGTGTGATACCAACGCACAAGGCACCCTTTAGTTCTGGTATGAGATGCACAAGGCTTTCAATTAACTACAATGTAAAGCCATCCGCGGCAACAGTTAACGCACAGGGAAAGTGCTGTGGTGACGTAGCTTAAAGAGCCAAAGGCGGGCAGGAGACCGCTGTTTGTGTCCCGTGTGTTAAAGAAAGGGTCAACGATGTTGGAAAGCTAGCATAATCTGAAAGTAGCATCATCTCATGAGCTCCGTCTAAACCCCCTCCCTCCCCTCTGGGCTCCTTCCAAGGCAACACCCCCCCCCCACACACACACACACACACACATGCATGAGCACCACCGCATCGTAACTACTTCACAGACACAGAGCGGAGAGAGGATCTCAACCCAACAACGCTACCTCATGACAAGTAACTGCGGCAGTGCTACTGCAGGGCTGAGTTTTCTTTTCCATTCTCAAGTAATCTTGCGGCAGCGACGCGCTTTGAGTTCAGGCTGGTGCACGCCAAGGGTAGAGAACGAGCAGGGAGGCATCTGATTAGTTCTTTCCAAGCGGACCGCGAGGCGGTTATTGGTAGACGTTTTTACAGGATTACAGCAGCTACAGATGACGGCTCTTTTCCGGTCCTTTTTCAGATCAGTAATGGATCGCTGTCGGGGTGTAAAGACCATTTCAACCAATATAACAAAAAGTGTTTACTGGAGAACATCGTCAACCTTGCCTTTAAGTTTCACTTTCACGTTACAATCAGCTGTTTGTTCGCATCCTGTGTTCACGTCAAGTCTCATTTTCTCTTTACAAACGTCGTAGTTTTAAGCCCAACCATGTTGTTTTTTCCTAAAGTGGTTCTGTTGCCTAAACCTAATCAAGTGTTTTTGTGTAATTCACAACATCAAGCACACGTTTACTGCGACCAAAAAGTGACGTTCAGGGTTCTGAGTTGGGATGAGAACGTGTTGGTATTTGTGGGGTTGATTTTAAGTCATGGATTAATACCAATAACTCAACAGTTACTTCAGCAGGTGCTGAGATATTTTGGCTTTTAAAATTCAAATTTCAAGCTTCCGATTTGGAAATAACACATCGACAGCTTTGCGATGACGAGGACGACGTGGGCTGAGCAGACCCCGGTCAAAAGATTATTTGCATCATGATATACTTTGTGGGCGTTTTTCTGTTGGATTTCTTCTTGCTGCATTTGTTGAATTGAAAACTTCACCATTCCGTCGACTTCAGGCCCAATCTGTTGCCAGAACCGAACTACTGAATACTTCTCTTTAAGTAACGGCGTGCTGATGGGATTGGATGCGTCAGCAGGTGTCGAGGACAGACTGACGTGACCTCTGCTGAAGGATGTTAAGTGAGCGTGCCAAGTTTCCACAGAGGGAAGATCAAATAGAAAAGTAAAACGAGGAGAAAGAAATGAGGGCTGGCGTCGGGAGCATACTGAGCAGATGACTGTGTGAAAAATGAGGCAGGAAGGAAAATGGAGAGCAAGTCAAGTAAGAAAACAAGTCGCATTAAAAAGGGGAGGGTGACAGCGGGGAGACAGATCGGGTGAGACAGAGAGATTGAAGATGAACACAGGATGCAGAGTGAGACACACACACATGCAGAGAAGCTGTGTTTTCTCACTAACAATCACACACATACACAGAAATGAGCTCCTTGGTCACATGATGTGTGCAGTTGCCTGGATGTGAATGAATGCAAACAAAAGTGACACAAAGGGAGGGAGGAGGGAGGACTGAGGGAGTCAGGTAATGAGCAGAGAGCACCTGAAGCAGGTAGAGAGAGAGAGAGAGAAACAGAAAAAGACACAAAGGCAGAGGAAGGTCCTTTGTCTTCCAGCATAGAGCAGGTTTACACACCACAAGCCTTTTTTCATGCTCCACTGCTCTCTCCAGGGAACGCTGGTCCCTGTCATCACCAGCATCCTGCTTACACCGCATGCATATGCAGTACTGTGCACACATATTTATATATATATATATAATATGTATGTAGATGTATTGTATATGGAGGACGGAAACTGCCAAAATCCTAAATAAATAAATAAATAATTAAATACATACAATTTAATAATGAATAAATACAAAAATGAATCTAAAATCAATTTAAAATACATTTAAAAATAAATACATAGATGTAAAAGTTAATAAAAATCAATTTAAAAAATCAATTTAGTAATGAATAAATAACTTTAAAAATCTAAAATAAAATAAGTAAAATGTACTTGTAATAAAATAAATAAATAAATATAATTTAATTATGAATAAATACATTCATTTAAAAAAATCTAAAATAAAAAACTGCCTAAAATAAATACATAAATTTAAAAGTTAATAAAAAATAAATACAATTTAATAATGAATAAATTAATTAATCAAAATTTAAAATAAATAAAAAATAAATGCAAAAATAAATACATAAGTTTTAAGTAAATTCTAAATAAATACAATTTAATAATGAATAAATACAATTAAAAATATATCTAAAATAAATAAAAAAATAAATGCAACAATAAAAAGTAGGGGAAGTAATACAAATATAAATAAATAAAGATGCAAATTAAAACAGAAATATCAATTTACGTCACATTTTGTCAGTTAATTAATGCCTACATTTATTTTTTATATTATTCTTATTTAATTTAATGGCATATTTATTGATTTATCGAGTCCGTTATTTATTTATTTTTGGGCTGGTTCCGTGCTCCATAACTGTACACTTATATAAAGGAATGCAGCAAGGGATGAGAGGACTGAGAGGAAATAAAGGGAGAAAGGACAATAAGAGTTTTACTGGTTGTTTCCATTGCTTCCTCTAAAAAAAAATGAGACAAGAGAGAAAAATAGAGGAGGAGCACTTGAGGAAGAAGAGCTTAACACGGATGAAGAGATGGAAGGCTCATTGTCACACCGTCTTAGGCCGAACTACACCTTCTTTAACTTACCAAAGAAGTCAAAGAGAAACTCTGACCTGACTCTGACAGCGAGGAAGCAAACACAAGCAGCAGTTCTTAAAATAGCTCCGGGGGCTGTCGAGGTGTTTGGTCCCTTAACACCTGGCCGGCCACTTCAAGCTCTCGCTGAAGGACAGGGAGACGGAGGAAGAAAGGGAAGTGCACGGAGAAAAGGAGGGGGAAGGAACGGACAGAGCCTCGGGGGAGATGACTGACTTTCCAGGAAAAGATGAAAAAGTGACGCAAGCAGAGTGAGTTTTGAGCAGGAGTCAGGACTGCTCTTTCCTCAGCAGCACTTATCTGACAAACACAAGCCAGCGCCAAAACAACATATTATAAAATTAAGACGACTAATTAGTTATGCCAAAATGCAATATTAGGGCTGCAACTAAAGATTACTTTTATTATATATAATAAAATATAATATATAATATAATATAATATAATAATATAATATATTATATAAATATATATATATTATATATAATATATATAATAGTAATTATTAAATTATTTATTAAATATTTGAATCGATTGACAACTCTAATATTAATTTATAATAAAATTTTGCAATGTTTCCTCCAGAGTTTGTAAAAATTCCTGTGAAACAACATGTATGAGATATTGCAAAAAAATATTCATGATTCATATAAATTGCAATAAAACATTAAAATTTTGAAAAGAAAATATGATTTCACAGCAGACTGTTTTGATGGAGCCGCTCCAGTAGGAGACCTCCATCATATTGACAGTGAACAACACTGACTCTATTAATGTGTGATGTGTCAATACGCCTGTTAGACCAATATATTTATGTAACAGCAACAGACATGCACTCAAACCTCAAAATGTACACATGAACACACGCACAGAGTGTTGCTCCAGGGTCTGAGCACACTGACTTGCAGGAAACACTGAGCGGTGGTTTGATGGCGAGTACACCGCTGCTCTGAATCTCTTCACGGAAGGAGGCGGAGAGAATAAAACAACAATAAAACAACAGCCAGGGAGATAAAGAGCACTCACGCAGCGGCACTGGATCAAACCGGTTTTCTTCAACTCTCTCTTTCTCTCTCTCTCTCTCTGTAACCCAGAATCCACCGTCAACACGTCAAACATCAAAACATCGCCATGCAGATCATCTGGTGGTTGCCATGCCAACAGTGAAGCTTTTCATCTTGTTCTGCACTTATCCCCGCGTCCTTTTGTTTGGCAGGGCAGCGCCTCCTCACTGTATAACCCTCGGAGTGCGTGTGTGTGTGTGTGTGGGATGCGTAGGTGCTAAACCAAAGCACCAAATAGAATGGAAGAAGCTCAGATCTACCTCGTAGAGATGGGTGAAAGTGTGTGTTTTCTACATCTTTTAGCTTCTCAAAGACGAAAGAGCGCCTGATGAATTAATAACCCCTAATCATGGTTGTCAACATCACTATCTCCTGACAACTGCAGCTGTTGATTCTGCAACAGTGTGGCTCTCTAGGGTGTAAATTAGGGATGCTAATTTTAAAACATTTTCTTAACCGATAGCCGACCCTCGTTAACCAATTATTAACCGTTAACCGACAAGATTTTTGCCTCGCATGCAGCGGTTGCGCCACCTGCAGTGTTTGATCAAAACAGACAAATGAGTCCCCAGTTCACCCGTCCGGGAGCGTTAACTTAGCAGCCACGGTGCTTTGTGTAGTGTTGCGGACATGCAGCCACTTTCCCAATAAATGTCTCCACCGCATATTTAGTTTAGTTTAGCAGATTGTCCGCTGTGTCTGCCCGGATTAACGATAGCGATTGTCCGACAAACAGTGTGTGTGTTTGTGCTACGTTAGCAGCTGTAGCTCTGCTGGTAGCTTCGTGCTCCCCGTAGTCACACACACACGGCCTGTCAGCGCGGCGTAACTTCAGCGAGTTTCCGACAGACCGTGTGTGTGGCGGCGGTGAATGTGTGTTTGTTGGTGGCGTTCTAGCTGTGAACGTAGCTGTAGCAGACAGTGTGTGTACAGTTTATTTGTCAGTGAATAATTCTACGAGGCTACATCTCCTCCGCTCAAGCGAGTTTGACACGTTTTTTTCAGCATTTTAATTAATTATCAACATTTCTTTCAGCCGCTTTAACCAATAGCGTTAATCGATTTAAATGCTTAATGTCTGTTAACGGTTAATTAGTAACATCCCTAGTGTAAATCACAAGTTTCATCACGATACTATTATAGATTCTTTGGACAACGATACGATATTTTCTGGCATCACAAAGTCTGATGATACTATTTGTTCAATTCAATTCAGGAGCCTGTGATTGATAAGAGAAAATATAATTTAACACAATCAGTTATATTAATATAAAAAGCAACTAAAATATGATTTGAACATTTTAACACTGGGCTCTGGAGGAGGGAGGTGCGCTTGGACGGAAATTGGTGACACAAACGTGCCATCGGAATTTCAAAATAAAGGCGTATCTTAAAGATGATGCTATGTATCGATGTTTTCACTTTGCATCGATTATTCCGAAAAAGACAATATTCCTACTAAGTGGTTTACATGGCTAATGAAAATGAATATTCCACTAATATTCCCGTTTACATGCAGCCGTACTAAACCAAAACACCAAATAAAATGGAAGCTCAGATGTACCTCTTTGAGATGGGTGAAAGTGTGTGTTTCTACATCTTTTAGCTTCTCAACGACGAAAGAGAGCGCCTGATGAATTAATAACCCCTAATCATGGCTGTCAACATCAACATCACTATCTCCTGACAACTTCAGCTGTCGACTCAGATCTTCTCCGAGACATAAACGTGCTTGTTTTCATCATTACGAGCTGCTGATTTGCTCAAGCAGCGCCGAGTGGGTTTAAAGCGATAAATAGCGGATTTACATCGAATATCGATGTCTGGTGCCGCCTAACACGATTTGACAAGTTTAGAGATCAAAAGGTGGATGAACACACGGTCCTGACCGAACACACACACACAAACACAAACACACAGGCATCCAAATATATTAAGCAATTTATAATCTGTGTAAAAGCTGCTTGACAGCCCGCAAACAGCCGGAGGGTTTGGTATTAGTCATAATCCACCCTATTACATGATGAATGGAGCGATGGAGGGAGGGAGACGATGTGGGGGGGCAGAGACAGAGAAAAACAAAAACAAGTGCGAGTGTATTTACAGAAAAAGATTAATATTAGAAATGTTGTTTTGTTTTTAACCTGTGTGACCACCAGGAATAAGTGGGCCGGGACACTTTTAGTGGTGCTGTTTTGCAGAATTGTGAGTGATTATTAATCGAAAGCCATAAAAAGAAGACAGACAAAATGAGGACGCAGAGATAATAGCCTGGGGCTAATAAGGGGAAAAAGTAGAGGAATCTTAAGTATAATATTTGAAATTAATATTCATGAATCACTGGGCAAGCTCTCATTGTGTAAACAAAAATAAACTCTTTAAATTATATGTACATTTATGTCTGTACACCACATTTACCCCAAATACCCCCTGCTAGGCTTCACAGTCATCCAGACCGACATCATTAGAAGATTCTAGGCCACCGAAAGCAGCTCAAAATATCTAATGCATTAATTCCCCCCCCCCCGATTTTTGACAGTGATGTGCCGCACAATGGAGGCGTCAGCGCAGACACTGAGCAGAATTAGCATATGAGTTACATTAAATAACAAAGGGGTGTATTTCTAACAGCGGCTCCGCATATGGAAACCTGTAATCTTTGCCATATCAAACTTTCTGAGTCTGTGATCTCACAAAGTCAGCAGCACTGGTGGTAAGTGAGAGCCCGTCGACACTTTTCTGAACTGTCAGCAGCAGAAAAGCTCCTTTTCTCCATCTTAAGTAGAACACCCATGAAGCAGTTATCCGATAGCAGCGTCTTAGGTGATATAAGATAAGGCTGCACGTGCTGAATCTCACAGAAATCCACCTGTAACAGGTGAAAGTCCCCACTTACTTTCTAGAAAACTTAAAGAAACAGCGTATAACATTTTGGGGGATCTATTAGCAGAAACAGAAAATAATATATTTATTATATATATTTTATGTTACCTGAAGGCCACCGTAGTTCTCTGACACACTTGTGAAACTGCGGTAATGTGAAACGCAGAGTGCAAAACCGTGGTACCGCCAGCCACCGTCTGACTTCTGTTGCTCCTAAAGTAGCGTCATTATACTAAGGATCGCCTCTTAGTGAGACGAACAGCATTACCACGGTTTTGTACTCTGCGTCTCACGTTACCGCAGTCTTGGAAAGAGAGGAGTGATCGAAGGGGTACTCAGTTGGTTGCAATCTGCAACCACACCACTAGATACCACCAAATCGTACACATGTACAAGATGTGACAGTAATATGTTAGCATACACTTTAGCTGTCAATAAACACATAGCTAGGAGTCATTCACATTTTCCATAACTGAAGTGTCATATACTATGTACTGCATATGTCCATAAGATAAGATAAATGCATAGATCATATCTGAATCCTCTGTGGGATGACAGTAGGGCTCACTACAATGTCATATTCAAAGACTAAGATTGTCTTTATTCTATATTTTATTAATGTCAACAAATCCCATGAAAAGACAAAAACAACCCACAACGTGTCATCCTTCAAAACTTTCTGACTTCCTGGTCTGCGGCACTCAGCTGCAAGCCCATTGGTTCATACTGAAGATGTAAATCTTTAAAACAAATATCTAGTTTTATTTAAAAAAAAAAAAAAAAAAAAAAATTTCCATAGACTGTATTTAAGAAGTGGACGTAGTCACTGTGACGTCACCCATTGGTTTTGTGGACTGTCGTTTTGAAGCCTCGAGTTCGTCATTTTGGCCGTCGCCATCTTGGTTATTTGCAACCAGAAGTGACACGAGAGGGTGGAGCTAAGTACAACCTAACACTGAATAAGATATTTTTATTCATGAACTGAAAACACACTGTGAAAGGGTTAAAGTGGTAAGACAAAAACACGGACAACTCCCAGACCGGACAACGTCGTGGTAGCGACCTGTCAATCACAAGGTAGCCACGCCCTAAAGCATCCCCTGCTTTATGGTCTATCTGACTCTAAATGGGACCATCATTTACTAAATGAACATCATGCTGTATTGAAGAAGACTTGAAACTAGCGATTGAGACCATAAACTCATGTTTACAATGTTTACTGAGGTAATAAATCAAGTGAGAAGTAGGCTCATTTTCTCATAGACTTCTATAAAATCAGACTTCTTTTTGCAACCAGAGGAGTCGCCCCCTGCTGGCTATTAGAAAGAATGCAAGTTTAAGACACTTCAGCATTGCCTTCACTTTTCAGACCCAGATGTAGCTCACTGGAAATATCAGGCTTTGGCTACACAGATAATACTTGTTATTAGAATGAATTGTTGGTTTTGGTTTGGCGAGGGCGAAGTGCGCCTCATACATACAGTATAACTAGCTTTCATGCTGAGCACAGCGTGCACATATCAAATGTGTATTCAGTGTGTAGGTCAAATCTCTGTGTGTGATCTAGTCAACAAAAGACTTCCTCCTTTCTCTCTAACGTTGACTTCCTGTTTTTGCGAGATAGCCGCAACGAGAGGAAAGCACCACCCATTACTTTCTCTTTCTTTAGTGTAAGCACAAACCGACATATCTTCAGCAGAACTTCTTTTTCCAGCTGCAGTAAATCACTGCTTATAGGAGAGCTCAGCTGTTGAGTCCACCATGTGCTTTGTCAGTGTGCTTTTATTAAATATGTATCCTGGTCAATAGCTGGTCAGAGAGTTCATGCACACACACACACACACACACACACACACACACACACACACACACACGCACACACACACACACACACACACACACAGCGTCAGAAGCCATTAGCTGTGACACTTGTGGCTGCCCGTCACAGTGACAAGCGCCGCTGGCTGCTCCGCTGGCTTTTCCATTTAAACGCCAGTGTGTGTGTGTGTTTGTGTGTGTGTGTGTGTGTGTGGATAAGGTGCATGTACATTGCAAGTGTGAATGCATTCGTGCATGTGTGTATGACTGACTGTGTGTGTCCTTTCACGTCAAAATAGTGCTGTGTGTGTCAGTTATCTTGCAAACCAATCCATATGCAAAGTCATACTTCCTGCAGCACTGACCGTCAGTATCGCAGATCACATTTGCATTTTCACCAGGACTCTGACCACAGACATTACACAGCCAAAAGTATGTGGACACCACATAAGTGATGGTAGAACATCTATTTCCAAATCAATGGGCAGCTGTAACAGTCTCCACTCTTCTGGGAAGGCTTTCCACAAGATTTTGAAACCTGGCTGCAGGAATTTACTCCCATTCAGCCACAAGAGCATCAGTGAAGTTGTGCTCTGATGTCGGGGCGATATGGCCTCCTGGGTTAGGGTGGTCCAACTCAACCCAAAGGTGTCGGATGGGGTTGAGGTCAGGCGTTGTCATGTTGAAACCAGTGGGCAACCTCCGGGTCTGAGAAATGAAGCCAATGCCGAAGTGCCTTAAACTTGCATTCTTTCTAACAGCCTGCAGGGGGCGACTCCTCTGGTTGCAAAAAGAAGTCTGATTGTATAGAAGTCTATGAGGAAAATGACCCTACTTCTCACTTGATTTATTACCTCAGTAAACATTGTAAACATGAGTTTATGGTCTCAATCGCTAGTTTCAAGTCTTCTTCAATACAGCATGATGTTCATTTAGTAAATTATGGTCCCATTTAGAGTCAAATAGACCATAAAGCAGGGGATGCTTTAGGGCGGGGCTACCTTCTGATTGACAGGTCGCTACCACGGCGTTGTCCGGTCTGGGAGTTTTCATCTTACAACTTTAATCCTTTCACAGAAAGTTAATTATAACCTTTTTTGGTCACCCTAAAAATGTCATATTCAGCGTTCGGTTGTACTTAGCTCCCCCCTCTCGTGTCGGTTTTGGTTGCAAATAACCAAGATGGCAACGGCCAATAATGCCGAACTCAAGGCTTCAAAACAGCAGTCCACAAACAAATGGATGATGTCACAATCACCACGTCCTCTTCTTATATACAGGCTATGGTTGAAAAAGGAAAGGGCCCTCTGTTGCCACAAAGTTGGAAGCAGTGTTATATGCTAAAATATCACTATATGTTGTATGGAGGAGTCCAAACCATGAAAAACAGACCCAGACCAAAAGTATTGAGGCGATGTGTGCATATTTGTGGCCTACCACCAGCCCAGTCAGAGCAGTTAAAGCCAATGCCTGTTGGGTGCTACTTCTGTTAACAACTTTGCTATCGGCTGGCGCTGCTCTTCATCTTATCACACAAGGATCTGCTTTCAACCTCAGAACAAAACTCCTATCTGGCGAGGCAGACGTCTGCAACAGTATGACAGGACAGATTCATTGTGATACTTAAAAGGAGAAGTTGAGGTCTAACAAGAATTAGCTGGAACAAACAAGACTCTCTCAACAGGAACAACACATAAATCCTTTTCTTCTCAGAGTTCGCACATACATTGTTTTATCTCGCTCAGTTTTGTATCAGTTGACATCATAATGAGTAGGAGGAATACCCCTGGTGATTACTATTATAGAAATCTCATATATAGTGAGCAACAGGGGCTACCTCTAGCTCCTTCATCTCGTACATATTACTACAAACATTGGATGATGGGTCACCAATTTTTCTGATTTCCCCGTCTCCTGCTGATGGAGCCCTTTGCCTGACTGTCCGGCTCCGACTACACTTATGTCCCTTGTTTCTGAAGAGCAGTTAGAGGCAGGGTGATCTTGGGAAACTAGCAAGAGTACACTAGATTTTAAAAATCATCCAACCGTAAAAACCAAGCTCAGTGTTGACAACTCTTTTCCAATGAAAGTAGCTAGCAACACTAGCTGCTAACTAGCTACAAAAGTCCCTAAATCGAGAAAGTCGCCAATTCTGCAACACTGACAGTCCGTCCCTTCAGGCCTCCTAAAGACAATTTCAACAAATACAAAAAAAATATGTATAAAATACATTACCTACCCTAGCTTTAAGTCACCATTATACAATCAGATTATTGTACTACTGACTCAATTCTCAAAATTGTCTTTACCTAAAAGCCTTAGATATAAAACTGGTTCCTAGAATGAAATGAATACAACATCACACATTCACATACGACCTTGACCAGCATGACGAGGAGGATCCATGTGGACTTAAGATAACACATCCCATCTACTGACACAGTTCAGCCGCTGACTCAGAGTCGACTCGCAAGACGCCCTCAAGCTAAATTATTTTAACTTTGCGCAAAACATGAACTGCTGTTCAACTTGAAAGTTAAAGCCTGCAGCACACACACACACATACACACAAACACACGTAAACATAGACGCATCCAATCCCAGCGACTTCTTCAGCTTTCAGTGTTTTCTCAGTTCATGTTGTATTTTTGGCTTTTCTGTGAATCTGTTTCAGAATGAAGGTCTTGTGACAGAGTGTGCCATCAAGTCCCCTTTTTATCCACAAACAATAGCTCATTCAGACGGTTCAGCTGCCACTGTTTGCTTTTACCCTCACAGCAATTTGTCTAATTAAGCCTCATTCATAAGCCTATTCCCTTTGGAACCGCTGACACAAACACACTTTCATCTGAACACACCTCGGTGTGCAGATGTTGGTATTAAAAAAAAAGAGCCATAAATGCAGCATGTGGAAATGTATACAAACATACGTCTTTGCATTCAGACAGAGCCACGTGCATGAGTCGGAGATGTGAATGAGGCTTGGGGTTGAGTAAGAGGAGTTGAGATGAAGGAGACATAATTAAGGAGAGGAGAGAACGACCGTTCAAGGCCATGGATCAATTCCAGCACTACCACCTCCCTCCCACACATACATACAAGCTCAAAGCCACAGAGGAAAAGTCTTACCTTGAGATTTTAGAGGCATTCAATCTCCTCTTGCAATACAACCTGCACTCGTGGTGCCTAGAAACAGACAAAGAGAGATTCTTTAACGTACAATTGTCATCATCTACTTTCCGTTGTTTCACAGTGAATTAAAGCAGCAGTAGGCAGAATGTTTTTGCCATAATTGGGCAAAAGTTCCATAATAACCTTTCAGCATATTGTAATTCAAGTGCTCTGAGAGAAAACTAGACTTCTGCACCTCCTCATGGCTCTGTTTTCAGGCTTTAGAAAATCTAGTCCGTGATGGGAGACTTTGGCCAATCACAGATCATTCCTATTGGCTGTTCATTCAACGAAGGCAGCTGTCAATCACTCACAAACTCCAATCAAACGGTCAAACTAGGCAGCGCTGATCAAATATGAATCAATATTCTGTTACTGTAATGCCTCTTTCTCTTCTCAAATGTCTAAAGAAACATCTTGTAGTGTTCTGTTTAGCTGTAAAACGAGAAAGTTTGTGACCCGGCAGCCATGTTGAGGAAATACCAAGCACCGCCCACCAGCCGGAACAGCCTATAACATTTCAGAATAGACATTACAGTAACAGAATATTAATTCATATTTGATCAGTGCTGCCTAGTTTGACCGTTTGATCGGAGTTCGCGAGTGATTGACAGCTGCTCAGAGACGGCAAGGCTCCAGCTCGGCTCCGATTGGTTGTTTTCCTCCGGTCTGTGGAATCTTGCAGATGCCATTAGGAGCACCGGAGGACACCAGAGGACACAGATTACCTGTCTCATGCACTACTGTCAGGATATATTATTATAAAAATAACTTTTTTTTAATCATATTTGCTCCGTTTCTACCCACTGCAGCTTTAATAAGACCTTGTGTCTTGCATGAAACAGCCACAACTTCAACTTTTGAGCATGGTGGACAAGTGGTAGGTGATAAAAGGAGAAAACAAAGGTCAGTGTGATGCAAAATCTTACAATTACTTCTACATAATGTAGAGCATTATTTCCATACACACCTGGATTAGAAGCCACATTGCAGCTCCTCAAGAAACCAGTTCACAGGAGGACATTGCTGGGCAGAAACTCCCTCTGAATTCTCCGATAAGCGATGTCGTACAGGCCTGCGGTGATCTATCCCCTGGAATAAAGAGGGGATTTGGGTGTAATTAGGTGACACAGAGATGAAAGTCTGGGTGATGGATGATGTCTTGTGTGTGGCAGCGATGATGCTGTGGCCTGCTACTGGAAGGGAGGATCAAGGAGAGAGGAGAGGATTAAGTAGCTGGTGTGCAGTTCACAGGATAATGTTGCTCCACAGATGTAGACATTAGGGCATGAGCTGTCATATGATCCAAACACTGAGGATTTTAAATGCAAACTGTACACCTACTGTAGCATCCTTTATTTCATGTGGTTGCAGCTCATGCTGAACACTAATAAACCAGAATATGTCTCTGTCTCCATCCATCCGCCCCTTTGTCCTCCTCTCGTCCTTTAGCTCTGCGCTGCTTCACGTCTCCAGCTGTACTGTAATACACCCATGGACCTAACAGCTGATGCTCAAATCAAACCGACAACAAAAAAAAAAAAAAAAAAGGGCAAACGCACCTTTAAATCTCACAGGAGATATCGCATCTTCTCTGCAGGCCACTGGCTCGCTCCGCATCCAGGCTGAGGATCTGCGGAATGCGATGAGGATGAGGATCCGAGCACGAAGCGGCCGAGACGGACGGAGGAAGCCCTGCGGAGGGGCGGATCAGGACTGGATGAGGACTGGATGGATGCTGGTCTGTTCACCCAGCAGCGACAGTCCGGAGCAGACACACTCAACGCGGATCCCCGGCGCGGCTCTTTACGCCACAAATGCACGAGCACTGGGCGTGTGTTGTTTTGGTGAATCGGCGCCACACCCCCACCTCTCTCCTCTCCTCTCCTCTCCTCTCTCCTCTCTCCTCTCCTCTCCACCTCTCCTCTCCTCTTCTCTCCTCCTCTCTCCTCCTCTCCCCTCCTCTCTTCTTGTCTTCTCTTGTGTCCTCCTCTCTTATCTCCTCTTCTGTCCTCTTCTGTCCTCTCCTCTCCTCTCCTCTCTTCTCTTCTCCTCTCCTCTCTCCTCTCCTCTCCTCTCCTCCCTTCCTCTTCTCTCCTCTCCTCTCCTCTCCTCTTCTGTCCTCTCCTCTCCTGTCCTCTCCTCTCCTCCCCTTTTCTCCTCTCCTCTCCTCTCTTCCTCTCCTCTTCTCCTCTCCTCTCCTCTCCTCTCCTCTCCTCTCCTCTTCTCTTCTCTCCTCCTCTCTCCTCTCTCGTCCTCTCCTCGTCTCTCCTCTCCTCTCCTCTCCTCTCCTCCCTTCCTCTCCTCTCCTCTCCTCTCCTCCCTTCCTCTTCTCTCCTCTCCTCTCCTCTCATCTCTTGTCTCCTCTCCTCTCTTGTCTCCTCTCCTCTCTTGTCTCCTCTCCTCTCCTCTCGTCTCCTCTTCTCTCCTCTCCTCTCCTCTCCTCTCCTCTCTTGTCTCCTCTCCTCTCCTCTCGTCTCCTCTCCTCTCCTCTCCTCTTCTCTCCTCTCCTCTCCTCTCCTCTCGTCTCCTCTCCTCTCCTCTCCTCTTCTCTCCTCTCCTGTCCTCTCCTCTCCTGTCCTCTCCTCTCCTCTCCTCTCCTCCACAGGTTAAATGATATTTACACCCAGAGAAGCAGCAGCAGCGTCTTGTCCATCGTCTGGTGATTCAGATTGTATTGTGTTGCAGCAGGGAGACAGTGAAGACAGTGAAGACAGTGAATTGCGTCATGGCGTTGCAGCACGCGGATTCCCCTCCACAAACAAGCATGTCTCTCTCTTCCTTTAATAAACATGATGAGCAGCAGGTGAAAACATCACATCTCTAAAAACACATTATCTATATGATGCCATCCTTCTTTAAAATACAACTGTAAATCAAAAGCTGCAGACACAAAACCTCCCTCTGGATCACATCCACCAGGTGCATCGTATTACTGTACTGGTGGCCAGGTGGCTCCACATCCGAATTCAGGCTCGTTTAATCAGATTATATTTGCTTGAACAGGCTGACACCTACTGGTCTGAGGGGGGACTGTCCATGTGAGTGTTGCATCCCCACTGATAGCACAGAGACCCAAAAAAAGAAAAGAAAAGGGTAAAAATTCTCAGCTTCCAGCTTCTTAAATGTGAATATTTTCTGGTTTCTTTACTCCTCTATGACAGTAAACTGAATATATTTGAGTTATGGACAAAACAAGACATTTGAGGACGTCAGCTTGGGCTTTTGGGAAACACTGATCGACATTTTCCACCATTTTTTGATATTTTATCGACAAAACAACTAATCGATTAAACGAGAAAATAATCAACAGATTAATCGACAGTGAAAATAGTAATTAGTTGCTGCCCTAGCCTTTTGTATCACTATTTATTTTGCACTTTCTACCTCTGATATTAAATGACATTGTATGATAATCACAATATATACATTATTAACAAAAAGGTACATTTCTCCTTGAATCCTCATTTTCTTGTTGCAGTGAATATATACAAACTTATGCAAATCAAGCCAGGTAAACACATCAAAAGGTTTAAAGGAATGTAAATACAAATGATTCCATTCATAAATGATGTGTCCTGTTAGATGCATTAAAGCCAGCTGTTGGGTTCACCTAAACTGTAGCAGTTATCTGACTGCAAAGTGTGCATGCAAACCATATCTACAACCATAAACTGTATGTAAAGCACCTGACTACTTGCAGGATCCTGCTCATACTGGGGAGGACATTAGTGAGGAGAATGTGGGTTAGCAGCACCACCTTCATGCCACAGTGTGCAGTGTCGTCTGTGTCTGAGCTGCCATCATCCAAAAAGAAAAAAAGAATAAAACATTAATTGATATGCTTTATTTCCATAAATAGATGATAATTAGTAAATAACTCCTTGCATCATTACATTAAATACCAGGTTACATTTGTGCAGACAATAAGTCACATAATGGTGAAATGTGTGTCTTCTATTAGTTTTCCACCTCCGATGAAGAGCAGCCGGTTCTCAAGCCTGAGGGCCCTATTTTAACCATTCTATGCTATTTTAGCATATAATTATAAAATCATGTTTATAATAAAGTAATACATTTTGTTAGGTAAATATTGGGGTAATTTGGCAGTAATTACAAAGAAATTTCAAACTGGTTATTTGCTAATTATCACCTAATTACCATGACATTTGTGGACCTGTTAAATGTGTTACCTAAAAAGTCATACTAAAATAAAGATAAATGGAAGATGAGGATAATCTTTATTCATCATAACTGTCTTTGTCACTGACATGTACTCAAGGTGTTAAAGAAATAAAGAAAAAGAAAAATAACTGGGTCAATTATCACTTATATAACGAGGCCTGGCCTTTTGTAAGGTTCCAGTAGCTCCCTCTACCTCTCAAAAGTTATTTAACAGTATGATTCACATCAAAGCAGCCAGGACCCCCGCTGTTAAACTCAAAGGCCAGGCGGCCCATCTCCGCTCTGAAGCTCTAATAACCATCCCTTTATGAAGTTCATAAAACCCACTCCTCAATAGATCACTGCAGATGGCGGGCCGGGCTAATAGCTGGAAAAGTAGCACAGGCCGCCACCTCGCTTTGGACGCCTTTGAACTGAATCATATGCAGATTGAACAAGGGGGGGCAACCATATGCATGTTTCTGTGTGTATATGAAAGGAGGAAGACTCTACGTGTATATGTGTGTGTGTGTGTGTGTGTGTGTGTGTGTGTGTGTGTGTGTGTGTGTGTGTCGTTATCCTGTCACAGCAGGGGAGTCACATGAAAGCCTTTCTACAGTGTTCGGTAATTGCAAAGACCTCCGTTCTGCCTAAACAGCATAAGAGACGACAACCTCATCAGGACACCCTCACATATACTGTACAGATGTGCACACACCTCTGGGACAGTTGACCAATCAATAGACTTGACTGTGTAAAAAGTACACAGAAGTGTGTGTGTTTCTTTGCCACACAGGCCTTTCTTTGTTGTGTGTAACCTTTTGATCTAAATGGAAAAAAGGGGGCTTAGGTAGGCCGATGTGTTTGAGAGGGGAGGTTATGCTAAAAGGGGCAGAGGGGGGGAGCGAGTCGCCACCTTTTCATGTTACCTCCCCTCTGTTCAGGCTTTCTAACGAATGTCAACGCTGATAACAAAGCCTCATTTGCATATCATAATCCCCATCTCTCGACCTTCTGATCAGGTGTACTTGGAAGCACGGCTGTGTTCTCTTCAAAAAAGAGAAAAAGATGGAGAGCAAGAGAGGGGAGAAAAAAAAAAAAGTTCACTTTGAAAGCTGTTTGAAGTTCTCTGCCAGAGTTCAAATAACACTAAAACATGTGCATGGCATTGAGTGGCTGATTTGTATTAAAAAGAAGAAGAAAGGCGGAGGGATGGAGGGATGAAAGGAGGTCAGAGAAGGGGGAGACTGAGGGAACTTTCTGGAGCTCGTAAGGCCAAAATCCTTTGGATCTTGTGTCACTACACATACAGATGAGCGTGGCGCTTCTGTATTCAATCTTTGAATTTAGACGTACGCTGAGCCCAACAACATTATGTCTATATTCAAATCGCGTACTATGCACTACATGCCCAATATGTGTCATTTTAACATACTTTTGTGTGAATAAACAGTAGTATTTGTCTTTACGGACGCACTGAAATGTAACTCACATCCTCACTCCTTGCCGGTTGGAGACGTGTAACCATGGTAACCCATGCCAACTTCATGTGACCAAAACATGATTTGTGTCTGAATTTAAAATATATATTACGCCTAGCAATGTGAAATCTTATACTAGGGCTGTCAAAGTTAACGTGATAATAACGTGTTAACGCAAATTCATTTTAATGCTACTAATTTATTTAACACATTAACGCAAATTGCGTTTTTTTAGGTTTTAGCGGGCTCAGTTTTAAACCTAAGGAATCCATCGGTATCAACCATGTCATACTAGCTTGTCGTGAAGGAGGTTAAATAAAGCTCTAAACTTATGCTAAATGTTGGGGAGGAAAAACTGCCATGGCTATTTTCAAAGGGGTCCATTGACCTCTGACCTCAAGATATGTGGATGAAAATGGGTTCTATGGGTACCCACGAGTCTCCCCTTTACAGACATGCCCACTTTATGATAATCACATGCAGTTTGGGGCAAGTCATAGTCAAGTCAGCACACTGACACACTGACAGCTGTTTGCCATGTTATGATTTGAGCATATTCTTTTTATGCTAAATGCAGTACCTGTGAGGGTTTCTGGACAATATCTGTCATTGTTTTGTGTTGTTAATTAATTTACAATAATACATTTATACATACATTTGCATAAAGCAGCATATTTGCCCATACCCATGTTGATAAGAGTACTAAATACTTGACAAATCTCCCTTTAAGGTACATTTGAACAGGTAAAAAATGTTTAATTAATTTGCGATTCATCGTGAATAAATATATTAATTGATTAACAGAGCTAAGTCACACTTAAATTGAAGCGTAATTGATGTTACAGAGCTGTCCGTCAACGTCTGTTATGAACGTTGTTGTCATTACCTCATTGCATTGTGGGGTATTTATACCGCTGTAGTGTCCAGCGTTGCATATTGTAATATTTCACCGGAAATAGTATGCAATTCGCATACTATTGGTTTCATGCTAAGGTTTCGGACATACAGTACTAAAACATCTCACATACTGTTTTTTCAGACACAACCTACATTATTTATTCCTCAAATATAGTTTTCATTTTGTCTTAAAGATCATTTTATGACTATTATTGACCGGCAAGGAATTGGCAATGAAATGTTATCTTGATTTTCATCATCGCCAAAGCAACTTCTCTCCTTTCTGTCCCTTTCAGGCGTCACACTAACAAACAGCTGAGCGCCAAGCTTCAGAGGAGCTGCTGCTGCCGGGCGATGGCACAGCGAGAGAAAGAGGCGTGGATCTGTGGCGATGCTTGCCGCAGGGGTCAAGGTGTGTGTGTGTGTACGAGTGTTATTAGCAACTCTGCATGTCATAGCAACAGATCCAAAGGTCACGGACCACCCCAACTGTGTGTTCACACACTTCATCATCTACCGCCACGCTGATCAATAGCGGCTGGACTGTTGGTCCGGGGGAAGGAGGGTTTGGATGACGACCAACACACTGTGTTTCTGCCTTCTCTCTGTCAGATACTCCTCCTTGGCTTGAACATACTGTTCTCAGCAGCCTATGGTTTCTGAATCCCAGTTGTGAAGACCAGACGTCCTTTTCCCATGAGTGAAGAGGGCCTCCAGCAGAGCTGCTTCGGCTCCTCCACATTCTCATAGCCGTCCGTTTGGCCGGAGTTGTAAAGCCGGGCCCTGGGAGTCGCCCGCCTCCGCTCTGATCCACTCGGCCCGGCTCTGCAGCAGAGGCTGTCCTGCCAGCTCCTTTATCCCGGCTACCGCACACCCAGGGCGGGCAAAGCCAGACTGACAGTCCCCCGCTGCCTCCAGAGCCTCCGTCTCATTTCCCCCTGTAGCCGCCCACCACCCCTCTCGGCTTTTCAATCTTTCGAAGCAATTAGAAGGAGATCCCTTTCTTTTGTCGTCTATCCGTGGAGAGAAGAAAAGCGAGAGAAGGAGGAAAAAAGAAGAAGGAGGGCCAAGTTGTTGGTGGTGGTGGAGCTCAGGACTAGCTAGGAGCCACTTGTGAAGCCCTGGGTATTAGGACTCACATGGTTTGTTTGGAAAGGCTTCTCCAGGGGCCAAAGTGGGATTACGTTGCAGATTGCAAGTTCCCATGGAAGGGGCCTATACCAGCGAGGGCTTTGGTGGGTGGGTTTCAGGTTGGGGGCCATAGAAGAGGTCTTTATGAGTTTGGGGTCTGTCTGAATGGAAAGGGCCAACTCCCAGCATGCTAGCCCTCCATATTAGATGGACACAGAGAGGCTATTGAAGTTACCCAGACATCCCCCCTTTATTTCTTTTCCTTTTCTCTCCCTCTCTCTCTCTCTCTCTCTCTACTCTCGAAGGCTTAGCTGTTTGCCAGTCAAGAAAAGAGTAAAAGACTGTTCTAGGGGATGAAATGAATCTTGTGTTCATTTTTATGATGAAAATACCGCCTGTGATTTTGAGCAAACATAATATGATATGACTGTTAGACACTTTGGTTAAGTTTTAACCACAGTGTCCGACATTGAAGCCACGACACAAGGAGATCACCTTGAAATATGTTGAATTAAGCCGGGATTAATTGTCTGAAATCATCTTTTCATATTACTTGATATTTCTCTTACAATTAAGCACGTTGATTTTTATTAAGTACCTATTGGATCACAACATTTCAGCAGAAATAATCAGCTAAAAGGACCCTATGAGGAAAGGAAACAAGAGGATGAGTAGGACCTGAGGGACTCTAGTGAGGCCTTTTTGAAGCTGCATCATAATGTTATTTTTTGTAATGTGTATTCAGATGCTGGATCCTTTAAAACGTTATAGTGCTAAAGCACCGTGTTAAGAAATAAGAAAATTGACTTCAGACTAGGACTGAAATCCCATCGTTTTCATGATTTAAAGGGACAGTATGTAGGATTTGGTGGCATCTAGTGATGTGGTTGCAGATAGCAACCAACTGAGTACCCCTCTGCTCATTCCTCCCTTTCCAAAACCGTGGTAACGCCGTTCACCTCGCTCAGAGGCCATCGTTATTATTATATATTATTACACAGCTTTGTTGAATACTCAATTCCGATTGGTTAATCACGGCGTTCTACAGTCTGTTATTTCTTTAAAGCAGACCGTTGCTATGTATAACAGACCGTTGCTATGGGCACAGCTCTGATGTCGGACTCTGGCGGACCGTTTTCATGTCAAATTATTGATTTCTTTAGTAAGTAGCCGCGTAATAAGCTGGATAATGTACAGCTAGCAGGTCATTGTTGTGAAATAAACCCCTTCAGCCCTGCCGGGGTTTCTTTCACAACAGTGACCGACTCGCTGTTCATTATCCCTGACTTATAAAATCCCCCGAAATGTTACACACTGTTCCTTTAAAAGGAAACATTCAACTTAAAATGCACAAGCATGTTTGGTGGGTTATTTTTGTTGATATTTTAAGATACGGGGCGGCTGTGGCTCAGGGGTTAGAGCGGGCCGTCGTTTAATCACAAGGTTAGGGGTTCGATCCCCCTCAAGTGTCCTTGAGCGAGACACTGAACCCCAAATTGCTCCTCGGGAGCTTTACTTTATAGCCCACTGCTCCTAACTGCTTAGAAAAAAGTTAAATGCAGATGTCAAATTTCATGTATGTGACGATTTAAATAAAGTTTTTAACAAAGTGAATGTCAAAATACGAACGTCACCACCAACAGAAGACTTTAATGAACCGATATGCAATCTCAGAAACTCAGAAACTCAGAAATAAAAATACAAAAAAAATACATAAAAATGGCATCATGGCCGGCACATCAGCTCCTCAAAATAAATGGTTTATGTGAACTCACCAGGATGCAAACATCTCTCAAACATCTCAATTTATCCACTCATACATAGATGTTTGGTTTGTTTTTAGACATCATCTGCAAAGTCAAACTACAGCTCTTTCCATACAGATTAGTACAATTAAAGGTAGAAGCCATTAATATGACAGCAGAAGAAAAAAGTTTTCTGTGGAGACACATAACTCCCCCCTCTAGTGTTGAGCTTCTGGTACTACATGCTGTTGCTTTAACTGAACTATACAGTAACATGAATGAGTTGTTTGAAATCAGCAGCTCAATTTTCACACAAAAAGTTTTAGGATGTACAATTGAAAGCACAGAAAACTAGAATAAATAATGGGTGCAATCAAAAGCCACAGTTTACTAATGAAAAAGCTGAAAGATCAAAACATAGATGATGATCTAACACACTGATTTTGATCATGATCTACTGCACACCACGTAGCTGTAATTATAATCCGAGTTTAAGAGAGTAAAACAGACAAAATAAAAAATGATGATGAGAACATTTCATTTAATCAGACTCAGTACTTTTAGGTTTGGTAAGAAATGTTCTAGTTCAGGCTGAGTGTGTGTTTGCAACAAGAAACCCGTCAAACTTGTGGACGAATTGAAGCAGCAATTTATGAATCAGCATCATCGCTCTCCAGATGTCTCCCAGCCCACTCCCTCCTCTCCCTCCTGCCCTTCAATCTCTCCTGTCACCTATAGACCACCCTCCAACCCCCCACCCCCCAGTACCCCATCAGTCTCTGTCTGCAGACCAAACAGCCCCAACCCCCTCCAGCCATATCCCTTTGAGCTATGCCGCCGCAATGCATAAATACATAAATCTGGTGTCAGTGCATGCATTAGTGTGTGTGTGTGTGAGGCGGGGGACGTCGACATATAGACGATGGGCCGGCAACCCCACAGGCAGACCCCTTTCATGTGTCATCAGATCACAGACGCTCAGTGTTTACACACCAGACCCATCCAGACCCCCCCTCTCCACCACAGCCGTGTCCCCCAGAACCTGTCACCCTGGCTGGGGAAGCTCGGGGACAAAGGCTGGGAGTCAACCTGGAGGTGGTGGTGCCAGACTGGCTCTCTGATCTGACCGACTGCCGCGGACCTGATGGGAGATACGACCGGGGGTCGGAGGTCAAAGAAGCCATAAAAAAAATGTCAGCTGACCTCCTCTAGTTTGGCTCCATCTCAGCCGCCCTCCCCCAAACACACACTTGATTTAATGTCGTATAATCCCCGCTATTTGAATGTAAAGTCACTGAACCGTACAAGGTTACTGAGCTCAATCTGACAGAAGTCACGCCACAGAGAAACAGGTATTCTTTCACTACTTGTGTACATAACAGTTCTGTTTATTCCTTATCTTTATTTGTCCAGCTGTGTTGTCCTTGTCCCTAGCTGTTATTTCTATTTTTGTGTAAGTACATTTAGAGAGATGAGTCAAATTCCTTGTATGTGTGTACATGGTGATTAAAACTGATTCTGATTGTGAGAAGCATCATTATTTCAGCAACGGCGTGTGATTTCACAAAAAACGTTCATATCATTACCATCTTCAAATTATGAACTTTTCATGATACGTGTCCACATGTTCGTCTCGCTTCCGAGCTTTGGACGCTTGATGGGCTGCCACAAGACACCTGATTGGACGAACGCTTTCACTCGTGGGCTGCTGCTCCCAGCTTTCAAACTGGAACCAACATGGCTGCTCGTTTGGACACTTTTTTTCTTGTATATTATGAAAATAGTTCACCGAAATGTGTTTCTGAAAACATTTTAGGCGAGAAATAAGCCATGCAGTTGCTGAATCTGTCTTTATTTCAGATCGATTTTAGATTAGTTTAAACGTTTTTCTAGAGTTTCCAGAGGCGGCGAGTCGCGTCGGACGCCCCTGACTTGCATAAAGTAGCCTCGACCTTTATGCAAATGAGGAGCGGGCAATGTGACGATCCATCTCTCGAAACACAACGCTACGCTACCAGAATGCATTGCGCAGCTGCTTACATACATAGACAATGAATGGGAAGTATGGGAAGGACGGATCCTGTGGCCATCAGGGCTGGTTGGTTAACAGATGAACATAAGCATAATGATGATTTGGGCAATGAGTTATAGATTTAAAGATGTATCTTGGGTAGCACTTCATTTTACAGGTGCGCAAATGTCATTGTCAATGATAATTAGCAAGTAACCTATTTGAAATTTCTTTGGAATTACTGCCAAATTACCCCAATATTTACCTCAATTTATCGAAAATGAGTTTATTATAAACAATATGCTGATAAATAGATGATAATTAGCAAATAACTTATTTGAAATTTCTTAAAAAACTCCCTGAATCATGCCATTAACTACGGGGTTACATTTGTGTTGACAATAAGTCACACAATGGTGAGATTTGTAGCTGATCAGAAGTGTCTTCTATTAGTTTTCCACCTCCGATGAAGAGCAGCGCACCGCCGCTTCTCAAGCCTAAGGGCCCTATTTTAACCATTATATGCTATTTTAGCATATCATTATTTAATAATGTTTATAGTAAAGTCATTTTTGATCAATTTTGAGGTAAGTATTGTGGTAATTTGGCAGTAATTCCAAAGACATTTCAAACAAGTTACTTACTAATTATCACCTAATTACCATAAAACTTGGAGACCTATAAAAAGAAGTGTTACCTGTATCTCTCCATCAGAGTATTCAACAGTGATGACTGAGAAAACAGGAGGTAAAGATAAAAAAACAAATCACAACAGTATGAAGATAACATCTCAGATTCCATAGAACAACTGAATTCAACTTAAAGTTCGGCTGTAACAACCGTGAATTATTTTCTTCCTTCCTGGAACAACAACAATAAAAAAAAAAGGTATGAGGAGAAGAGACGAAAGGAGAAGAGCAGAAAACAACAAAGCTAAAGGAAGCATTTTATTCTGCTGTGTTAAATTGGGTGTGACTACGAACGATTCGGAGGCCCTGAAAAGGATGAGGAAAATACACTCACACACACACACACACACACACGCACACACACACACACACACAACAAAAACAAATTAACATCTAAAATGCTCCGGTTCGTTTCAACCGTTCACTTCAAACCGTCATCAGGCCTCTAATGGGGGCCAAGTTCAAAGCTCCACTAGACTCCCGCTGCTTTGCTGAGATGGAGGAACAACACTTTGGGTTCCCTCTCCCTCCCTGTGTTTGTTTATCCTTTGCTTTGCTCTCTTCCCTTCCTGCTTCCATCTCTCTTTCATTTATTTTTCATCCCCCCTTCCCTTTGAGAAGACCCCCTCGCTTTATTTAGCCTTTTCGTCAACTTCTTTGCCTTGTCTCCTTCTCTTATTTTACTTTCAATATTTGATTCCGCGGTACGTTCGGTTCTCTGCAGCCCCCTTTTGTTCTCGCATTCGCCCTCTTTGTATCTCAATCCAGCTTTCATCACATACGCCAGTCTCTCAAATTTGACAGACATTGATCAGTACGCAGCAGCGGGGATGCGAGTTTGTTCAGAAACCCTGGATCCAAACACGGCCTTGAACAGCACGCTCTCAAAAGACAACCACTGGTCCGAGATAGACAGTTGCTCAGCGCTGCCCTGCAGATATCTGCCAGGATCAAAAACCCTTCCCGTCTCCCCCCGATTTCTCCCCCTCTCTTCCCTCCCCCTCTTTTCTCTTTCGAAGATGGCACTTCCACAAATGTTTAACTCCAGCTATCTGCTCATTAAGAGGTCTTCAAAGCCTTCCATTGATGTAAAAGCATCCATTTGAATTTGTAATCACCCTTTGCTGTACGGCTGCTGCGCTCAGCGTAATTTCCCCCGGATCTTCTGATAGCCGGCTCAAAGAGCTAACAACCCGTTTTCTCCTCTCTGAGTGGAGAAAGAAAAAGGACTTTATCGAACTTTTGGAAAGCGGGGAGGTGCGTATTTGTGAAGGCCTTTGGGTTTGTTTATATATGCTGACAAAGAAAGTAAGAATATATAGAAATTCACTCTGCCGACAACGCTCACAAGAAGATAAGAGCGGTGAGAAAAACCCACTAGAGCCGGATAAGGTTTGTTTGAAGATTAAAGTTCTGTCGTCATCATAGAGCAGGCTTTTTTCTTGAAAGGCCTGGAAATTGGTTTGTCTATAGGGAGCGCCTTTAACTGATATTGCCTTTAATGGTAGGTATTTTTTTTTTCAACACTCCACCGCACAAACTTAAAGGTGTCTGAGGCTGTGTGAAAACACACTTTGCCCACATGATACATTTTAAAAGACAGCACATTCGGTAGCGACCTGCATGCATATTTAGCTCCTCTGTGTGTTGAGGATGATGGAGAGCCAAACTCTGTCACTCCATCACGACACCAGGAAGAAGAAAATACTAGGGGAAAAAAAAGAAGAAGCAATCCGTCAGATCCTCGAGGCAGAAGAACATACCTTTACATCTGGATTTCCTCACAGGAAGGAAGTGTTTGAAATCTAATACATAAACATTATTCCCCCGGCTCGCCAGTTTTCCCTTCACCTGCAGAAAAAGACGGGCTCTTCTTCTGAGCCACTTTGGGGAACTTTTCCACAACACAGTCCTCCTTCAGTAGGTTCAATAAGAGGGCTGACTGGGATTTGGCTCCTGCCATGTTTCATCAAACACACTTGTCTTCAGCCATCGCAGGCCTGTCTGTCAGTCAAACAGCTCCTCATACTTCCTCAGGTTTCCACCGCCGTCTACTGAAATGTGGATATTAAATGAGCTCTGTACAAGTTAAAAGAAATTACTGTTGAATTCTCAGGACTCAGAGCTAAAGACAACTGGGAGATATGGCTTACAGCCTGCTAATACTAATACAGAGCCACTAATACTACTTGTAATGCTAATACAAAACTTAAAAACTATGCTTTATTACAACATTGGTTTTCTTCTTTTTCGGTTCTGGAAACATTATACTTATTAAAGTAATTAGGCTCCTTCGAGATGAGCTAGGCCTGCGCAGAATTAATCACCGGCGATCGCCGCGCAATGCATGCTGGTTAGTTTGCATACTAGTGTTATTACTAAAACACTAGGACTCAAACATAGTACAAATGTTAATACTAAGCTAATGCTAACACCGGTGTAAATACTGATGTTCTGTTGGTTAAATCTGTAAGAGGGTGATAAAAACCTGTGTGTGTGTGCGTGTGTGTGTGTGTGTGTGTGTGCGCTTCTGTGAACCGATGGCAGACATGTCACCAGGACTATTGACTCCAACCTAATTCCTTCCTGATGGCCTTTTCTTCAGGCGCAGATGGAGACTAGCGGCTCTTGACCTTTGACCCGCACCACTAAATCACATCAGTCAATGGCTGTGAGGGCCACAGGGTCCCGGGCCTCCGCCAGGCAGATGGGCAGCTGCCCACACACACAAACACACACACACAACTACACACATTTGTGCACAAGCAGAAGAAGTATACGGCCATGTTTTCACATATATGACACACAAAACCACACACACACACACACACAGGCCAACACACCTTTCTTATAGTCTTGCTTTCATGCACTTGTACACACACACACACACTCTGAGAGAGACACGCACACAACACCACTAAATAATGTTCTTTTATATCTGTGTCTAAAGTATTCTCTGTCATCTGTGTCCTTTTACTCAGCCACATCACACACTCTCTCAAGCTCTCTCCTACACTTTGTTTTAAACTCTTCTTCTTCTCTTTTTCTTCTCTCCCTGTGATGTGGCTTCTCTGTTTCTACTGAATAAAACACAGACTAGGAGAAAGAGAGAAGGAGAAGTGTCGACAGCAGAGAGAAAGAAAGAGAGATGTAGACGGGGAAGGAAAGAAAAGAAACAGAACAGGAAAAAGAAAGACTGCTTTTTTTTATGTGGTAAAATCTGTTTCTACCTTTTCTTCGCCTCAACACAGCCCACCCTGCTGTTCTTGGTTACAAAAATATGTCTCAACTCAGTCGGACGAGGGCATGTCCTTTGCGGTGTAGTTTCTGCAGTAAATATGCTCATCTTACTGTGTGATGATCAGAACAAATTTGTATTATTTCTCAGGAGTTTCAGACCTGCTGTCACACAGTGACAAACTGAAACTCGACTTTGAACAACTGCTTTGCATGAGAAGCAGGCGAGCGGAGCTGCAATGTGGGCTGGGTTCCCTCACACCGACGTGCTGCTTGCCCACGCTGCGCTCCTACGGAGGTCCTCCTCACTTTGTTGTCCTCACAGCAGGCACCTGCATTCCTGGCATAGCTGTCTCCAAAGTTTCAAGAGCAGCTCGCTATCTATCTGCCGGTCTCTGTCTCTCTCTGCTCAGACCTCCATTGCCTTGTTGCCTAGAGACGGAAAGCGAGCGAGAATGGGGACAACGGAGATAGAGGAAGAGGGGAGGGGGAGGCCGTACCAAAGGAGGATGAAAGAGGAGAGATCAGAGGGGAGGACAGGCCGGCAGGGGAGTGATGAAGTTTGTTTGGGATACTTTGGATTTTTACGGCCGTTGTGTGGTGCCAATATCCTCCCTTTACTCCCTTTGCTCCCAGCTTAAAGAGAAGGGGTTCCTGCAGGTGCTAGTTTACATTTCTCCACACAAAAAGTGGTTTAGATGACTTTCTGTTTCTGTTATGCCAAAGTGTACGCTGCAGGGTGATGTTGACATCAATCATTCTGATCAGTAAGATGTGTTTGTGTATGGAGCTCATAAACATATGGGTGATGAGCATGGTGGGTCATTAGTGACCTTGGGAACACATTTCTTGTAAATCACATAACATATTCTAAACTCGAGCTTCATTTTCCATTTGTTTCCATGAGATTTCTGCCATATCTCATGGCATCGGCGACCATCTGTATGCAAATGGCTAGGGATGTCACGACACCAGGAATTTAGTAGTCGATACCAATATCAAAGAACGTATATTGCCAAGAAGTGAAAGTCAATTGTTCGTTCCATTGCAACATCAGCGCCCAGCAGCAAAGCTACGCTTCCACCATTTTGGACTGAAAGCGACCACCAGGCACCAGTTAAACAAAGAGCCGTACAAAAGTAAAACAAAATAATTTCGATTCTATTGTCATATTTAATGTCTTTACTGAAATGGCCTTCGTTGAACAATAAAAATACTATAAATATAATAAACGTTTTCAGTCCAAAATGGTGGCAGCGGCTGTTGTAAAAAAAAAACACCAGCGTTTCGTCTCTTTGCTTCTATATATATATATATATATATATATATATATACTTTTTGCCGATACCGGTGAAATTCCACGATTCTCGATAGCAATTCGACACCACAGTAAAAAACACATTTTCTATCGTCCCCGTGACGCCGTTAGTCTCGAGCCCCGACAAAAAACGAGTCACGTTTTCAGAATTTTGGCATCGACTTGGTACCGACGTATCGGTTCCCGTGACAACCCTACAGCGGTCTGTGAATAGCGTTGACTGGGAAGGTGTCAAAATCACTCACATCAAACGGGAGTCAGTGGACAGCCGCAGGAGGATCAAGGAGGCCTTTCACGTCCAACTTGTTTTCAGAAGACCCGTCACTTTGCATTCAGCGATTATGAGCAGAAATCTACACAGACATTTTCTCTTGCTGTGCTATGTTATGTTACAAAGCATTCTGGGATTTGTTGGAAATAGGAGGAAATAATGATGGTTGAGGAAACTTAAAGTACAATATGACAAAATATCACCTGGAAGGTAATGGACGGTTCAACAACATGTGGACATAGTTCATACAGCAAGGCGTAAGCCTGAGGATAACAGAAAGGTCACTGAGATATACAGTACGGCCAGATCTTTTGCTGTTAGCATATTTTTTACTCCGAGGCAGCCGGCTAAGAGTCATGATGTAAAACATACGCTCTCTACTGGCACGCAGCAGTGGAAGGGAGTTGTTGTGAAAGCCTGTCATTTTGAAAACAAATCCATAACAAACTTCTAAAACTCATGTTCCATGGTTACACAACACACACACGTCTGTTTACCACCTCGCTCCATCTGAGCCCATGTGTGTGTGTGTGTGTGAGAGAGAGACACAGATTTTCCTTTTGGAATCTCAACATTCCCGTTTCCTCCTTGCCTCTCTTTGTGCAGCCATCCTGGCTTATTTATCTTTCCCTCCTATCCCAAACACGGGAACGCTCCCCGCGGCTCTGATCTCGCCTGCCACCCTCATGTGTGCACACACACCGACCCCCGTGAACCCTCGCGCTCTCTCCGAACCGCTCTGTTTTTCCTCTCTCTTCCTCGTTAAACCTCAACCCTCTTCTGCATCTTTGTTTTTTCCTCTCCTTTTGTGCTCTGAGAACTGCTTCGGGGGCAGCGAGGAGGTTCGGTTAAATGTCCCTGCGCCCTCCGTGACGTCATCGGCTGTTGTTCTCTGTCACAGCGCCTGAGGTTTCCCTTTGAAGCCAAAGGCTGCTCGTGAAGACGCATCTGATGGCTTTTGCCCTCTCTTTCATTCGCTCGCTTTCATCCCTCTGTGCAGCAACAGACATCAAGGGAGATTCCTAACAAGCATGTTATTTAGACAGTGATGTCACGGCCACGGGGATATTGTGTTATGTCTGAGGCCGAGCGGCACCAGGAGGCAGAAAACACAGGACTTAACGTGGTTAAACCTGGCTTTAACATCCAAAATATAATGACAGTATATCACAGACCGCCCAATCTCTTCAGAGGACAGTGCTGGAGAAAACCATCTCTGCAGTTAACATGACAAAGCTACGACACTCTTTAGATAATATCCTTATTTTGGCTGATGAGGTCATTGTTGAAGCCGCAGATAAAAAGCAAAACATCATGTGCTGTTCCGACTGGAGTACATTTCAGTAACTCTCAGAGGCACTGTGGTCTTTGCGTGGCAGCCGCCCATGTCCAGATCACAGTCGTTGATAGAGGGCCGGCTGGATCAGCAGCGTGCCCACCCTGAATAAGGCCTCTATTGTTGGCTGCAGGTGTGTGTTTGTGCATATCAGTGGTACTTGGCAGAGGGGAAAGGGAGCAAAGCGGGGAGGGTAAGTGAACACCTTGAGTCAGCATGTGCAGGTGAGGGGTCAGGAGGGCAGCGATGGAGAAAACCTTCAGAGAACAACTGGAGATTGGAAGATGGAGGCATATTGCTGATGTGTAAAGGAGGTAACAAGCATGGAGGTTGTATGAAGCCAGTGGAGCATTAGCGGAGTAGTAAGCAAGAACCAGAGGACAGCTAACATTAAGCAGGATTATCTAAAACACTTCTGTAAATCAAAGTAAAACTGAAAGTAAGCCACAATTTTGGCAATAATCTGTCTGAAACAACTATGACAAGTATGACTGGCCAAAGTTGAACCATGAGGGCAGACTGCTAGACTAAATTAAAATAAGTCAATGTTGACTTTTGGTTTCACATGGAACACAAACAGCGGTCTCCTGGGTGAAAGTCCTGTGTTTGTTTGACCCACCTAGAAAAATTAGGGCCAGACATCTCTGTGTAAGCTACACCGAAATGTGTTGAAAAGTGTGCAGCTGAAACTTGGTATGAGCTGGCCTAGAGGAGGAAGAGGAGGAGGTTAGGAGAGGGGGACTAATTTGAGAAGATGAGAGGTGACAGTCATCCTATCTGGCCAAACAGGTTTGGCACTGCTGCAGAAACACCAACACACACACATATACACAGACATAAAGTGTGAGCACACACACACACACACACACACACACACAGGTAATTAAAGTGTAAGGTGACAGAGTGTCGCTTCCTTTGGCATCTCAAAGTTGGAGCCGCCATCGGACACTCTCTCTGGTTTTGCTTGTCTTTTCAGTTCTCTGTTTTCCAGGCACAGTGTCTGGTCTGCTGGCTGGTTGACTGACAGCCGGACTAAATGTTTGTCTGGCTGCCTGACTGATCAGCCGACTGACTGACAAGCTGGCTGGAAAGCTCTACTATTTCTGCATCCACTGCATACTTGCCAACCTCGAGACCTTAAAATAAAGGGAGGATTTCAAAACTGAAGCGGGGGAAAGCATTTTTCTCCCCGAGAAAAATTGGAGTTTTTAGAGACTTTGTTTCCTGCCTTCTGGTGACTTTAAAAGAGTGAAAATAACAAAATAATAAGTACACTGCAACAACATATTTATGTTAAACTTCTGATTTTACCTTTAACTCTAAGGAAAGAAAACTGAATAATTGGTGTGAACTTGTTGTGTGAATCTCTGACACAAACTAATATTCATCCGTTTTTATTTATTTTTGCTCCTGCTGAGTATTTCTTTCTCTTAGTACTCTCCATTTCTCTCTCCGTCTCTCACTCACTGAAGGCCCGTTCAGACACAACGGCACCACTGCGCTCTGAAACCCATTATTTCTAACGGCTTGCGCCACGCCACGACGGCTTTTCGCTGCATCGAGCAAAGCTCAACTTTGGGCGCTGCACGCTGTGTCGAGCGAAGCTTAAACATGAGCTCAAACTGCACTGAGTCGCAGGCATAGACTGCTCTATTCCACCAAGAAACATCAGTTGGTGTGGCAGGGTTGTCGCCCGGGTGGAAACAGTAGGGATTAAAAACACTGGTCAGTTGCAGAAACAGGTTAAGATAACGAAAAGGAATAAACTGGGAGAAATCGTGAGGGTTGGCAGGTATGCCACTGCTCTGCCGTTCCTGTTTACTTATGAGCATCTGTCTGGGTGATTACTGTGATCTTTGTTATTCTCACCTCTATCAAGACTTTAGAAAGCTGAGAGCAGAATGTGTGCTTCCTTAAAGGCTTAAGAAATTGTAGATTTTTTAAATGGTGGAGGTTGTGCCAAGCCCCAACCTGAGCCAAGCCCTCGAGCCGGTCTATTCTCACATTTCAGCCACCAGGAATGGGCAAAGGTGAGACGAGAGGTAGATTCACTACAAAGAGTTGTGTGTGTGTGCGCTCGCATTTGTGCGTGTTCGGCTTGTAATCCAACCCTGCCAGATAGCTCCAGGGAGAAGGACATTCTCTGTTGTTGTTTCCCCTTTCCTGCATTCCTGCCTCCCCTTGACGTGTGGCACCAGAGAAGGTGAAGGAGGAGGAGGAGATGGAGGAGGAGGAGGAGGAGGAGGAGGAAGAAGAGATGTAACAGGTTGTTTCATGCCAAACTGATCGCCTCCGTGCTCCCTCCCAGAAACGAATCACATTCATTCCAGCAGGCACCTGCTCTCATCAAGACTGAAAACACACACACACACACACACACACACACACACACACACACACACACACACACACTTGGTCTGCACTGTCTTCTTTGAGCCACCTTCCAACCACAGCGCTCCGCTGTCAGGACTCAGAGCAAACAAGAGTCTGCCCCGCTCTGAAGTGAGAGCAGCACTCTATTTTTGAGTACAGTGGATGATGATGATGAGGCCACACACAGAAGCTTTGTGCCAAGCGCTCAGGGCTGGGGAAGCCAAGAATACACAGAATAAAAGCAGAGCGTGACAGCAGGAAAAGAAGGTATGCTCAGGTATTGTTTGGAGTGGAGCCGACTGTGTGTGCAGCGGATTCTGAAGTTTGTTACAAAGAGCAAAGTAACTCTGCTCCTGAGGGAAGCTCTACATCAGCCTGCCTGCACTGAATCCTAATATCAGCCACTTAAAGTATGTAAATACACTACATAAAACGGCAAATAGTATTCTTACCGTGTGCTCTGCAGATACTATGTAACCGGTGTGAGCAAATATGTGAAATAATATCAGCATTCTTGTTCACAATATCTCTGAAAACTGAATGGATGTTTAGGAAATGTCTGACTAGACACCACATTTTAAATATATTTTTCACATTATATATTTTTTTTTATTAAACTGGTGTTATATTTTTTGTACATTTCATCCTGAGACTGATGTTCATATTGGACAATTCTGCATAACAGGATGTCACAGATGTCCAGTGTTGGAAGTACAGCATCCTTTATAACATTGTTTCCCAATCTTTTTCTCTTAAAACACAAAGGCATATTAACCCTTTGTCACATATCAACCCTGTTTCCTACAAAATCACTATCCCATACAATTAAACTTCATTCTCAATTATGTTTCGAGGGAAACGTATTTCCTACTGGATTATGATTGCAGTGTTAAACGTGCGACGTGCCCGGGGAGCAACTTGGGGTTCAGTGTCTCACTCAAAGACACTTCAACAAACAGACAGTAGGAACCACGGATCGAACCGCCATCCTTGTGGTTAAAGGATGACCTGCTCAACCCACTGAGCTACAGTCACCCCCTTGTTTTTTAATTCTAATTTTTAAGAAAACTAGTACGCAAGTACTAGGTTTAGACGGAGCTCCTGAGGTGATGCTACTTTCAAATTTTGATAGCTTTTCAACATCGTCGACCGTATCCTTAAACTATGGACGTAAATTAAAATAAGTCAACGTTGACTTTTTCACACGGGATAAGAACAACGGTGAAAGTCCTGTGTTTGTTTGACCCTCCCCATCCACCTCATCCCTACATGGACTTACACAGACTATTATTGTAAATCGATTTGTGATAAGTCAAAAACAAATGGAATCCAGGAGATAATAGTTTTCCCTTGAAACGTAATTAACAGTGCAGTTTTGTTGTATGGGAACATCAGCCAGGCTGCACATATGCACGTTTCTATCAGCTGTGACCACTTCAACCACAGAGCGTTTTTTAATTGTTTCATTTGAATACTTTTTAGAGGTCTGAAGAGGTCAATCGATAAAGTAATTGACAAATGAAAAAATTTTGTGTTTTTTAGTGATCCCTTGAGGGGTTCAACCGCAGGGTGGAAACCACTTCTTTATGTAACAAACAGCAAGTTGGGGTGTGAAGTTGAAAAGGTTGATTGGCGAGCAGCACACCAGATGTTCATGATGTACATAGAGCGGAGTTTGCATCCTGTAACAATCAGTCTTAAAATGTAGAAAATAAACTCCTCCTAAGATGTCAAAATTTGCAAATTTCCAGATACAATACTAAAGACATGACGTCAGTGTCCTCCATGGTGGTAAATATTCATGCACAGGATGCACTAATCTGAAATAAAACTGAATTTTATATCAAAAATACATTTCGCAATATTGTCTTCAATAAAAATTAAAGTGTGATGCTGTGTTGAAAGCTAGATTATGGGGGTGAGCACTGGCGGGGAGCCATCGCTAAGTGTAGTTGTTCCGAGTCAGACGAGACCTCAGCATGTCCAACACACACACACACACACACACACACATACACACACACACACCATCATCACAGCTCTTGCCCAGCCTTCCTTCCATCGAGGGTTTAAGCGAGCTTTGTTAACATGATGTCAAGCAAACTTCAAAACAACCCCCAACTCAATCCTCTGCTCTCCTCCTCCCCCATACACACACACACACACGCACACGCACACGCACACGCACACGCACACGCACACGCACACGCACACACACACACATACACACACACGGTCTTTTAAGCTTCATTGCTTTGCTGTCAGGAGAAAAAAGTGATCAGAAGCTCACAAGAAATGATCGTGGCAAAGACTCTCTCACACACACACACACACACAAACACACACACACACACTATATTAATGTATGTTACAGTAATTAAGTCGCACACAACAGACAGCTTGCAGGGCTCAACAGTAAGGGTTGCCAGGTTGCCACTGGCAACCATTCTGAGAAATTGGCGACCAATTCCTGGCCCTTTGGTTGCCATCAGCAGCAACCACTTTTTCACAAAATAAAAAAATAAGGGCAGCAAAAAGCACAATGTGCACCCCAAAATAAATACATTTTTGATATTTTTTTACATTAGGGATATTTAAATATTGCTGTTACAGTCAGAGCCGGAAGCAGCACGTGCGTTGTCTCTTGTACAGAGACAACGCACGTGCTGCTTCCGGTTCTGACTGCAAATTCTGAAAGCAAATTATTCGACTAACACGTCAACATCACAAACGAATGTGCAAACTGATTCAACTGACAAAGAACCCGTGTTCTGCGAGGTAAAATTACATATTTTTTCAGTGGAGTCTGGTGGCTTTGGTGAGAGCATAGATGGCTCCACTTTTAAAAGTTAGTGTTGAGCCCTGGCTCGAGAGATCCACAGCCTGATGCCTATCAGAAGCCACTTGAGAAGCAGGAGGATGTAATACATTCACTGTTATGTTACTTCACGTATGTGTGTGTGTGTGTGTGTGTGCAGTACGCTCCTGTGTGCATCTTCTCCGCTAGCTAATTAAAGCAGAGCGTGTTGCAGGGGGTCAGCAGACCTGTGTGACGCGTCCCTGACATGATTGATTGTGACTGTCAGGGCTCTCAGCTGGGCGTCTCCCTGCATCGGGCCCCGAATAAAGGATTACACAGGCCCTTGGTAACCTTGGCTGGCTTTGTGCGCCTGGGTCCCGCATCAAAGACCCGGCGGGAGACATTAGCATTTTTAATGAGCGGGACGGGCCCCGTGCTGGCGCAGGATGCCTGATCACTTTCATCAGAACGACGCAGGAGGGTGGCACGAATGGAGTAGAAATTACATACATGCAGGCAGACACATGGACACATAAATATATACTTAAACTACATGTCACAACACACTCTGTTTTTTTTAATGTGCACCAGCAGCGGCATCTTTCTTCCTCATCTTCAATGTACAATCCTCCTCTCTTTTCCCTCTCTGAAAGAGATGAACAAAGACGTAAAGCCTCACATCTCTGTATGACTCAGTCCTCTCCCCCTCCTCTCTTCCTTGGAGCCACGCTATTAAAGCCCCTTCTAGCAGACGGAGAAGCAGGATGAGGCCCATTTTTGTTTCAGAAAGTGCTCTATGTTCAATTAAAACGGAGACCTCGGAGTGGCCTTCAGAAAAGTTGTAATAAAAAAAGACGGAGGGTGAGATTGCCTGATCTGTGCGCACTTAATTCTTTAACCCACTTTTTTTTTTTTAAAGTGGTGGAGGCGTCTAAAACAAACACATGCTTCTCCATTCTTTGGGCACAATAAGAATGAAACCGGCTGGAGTTTAACAAAAGCCCAGCAGAAAAGAAAAAAAGTGAGAAAGCTGAGAAGTAAAGAAGCGCCTTGAGTGGAGGATATGTTCACAAACAGCAGCACACAAAAACAACCCTGAAACATTTCCAACTTGGTTCCTAACAGGGATGGGAAAAAACGATTCACTTATGTATCGCGATTTAAAAATACATTTTTAATGCCAGAATCGATATATTTGCTTCATTTGAGTCTATGCGGATGTAGTTAGAGTAACGTGACATCATATCCGCTCCGTATCCTTCAACCACAACAAACAGCAGCAGGCTGCGGCAAGCCGAAACCATAAAGCAGAAAATGACGGAGGGTCGGCGTGGATACGACCTGCACCCTCACATTTTAAATCCAGCGTGGTAAACATTACACATCCAGTAGAGTATGGAAACACTTTGGGTTTCACACATTGACAGGAAAGCAGAGCTGGACATCACGGCTAAAGCTGCATGCTAACTCTGTCATGGACAGGAAACATTATCGTATCGCGGTAACGTGCGGTCAAACCGGCCGTCACTCTCATCTCCGTGGTCAAATGGGCCGACGCTACGACTGTAGAGCACCCAGATACTGACATTTATGTTAAATGTATTCAAACGGACCCGATGGAGCTGACCATGGATGTATAAAGAGAACGGAGCTGACGGGAGAGCTAGAGACCACCTTGGCGGAGTTAGCAGAAGAAGTATACACGTGTGACTACGTCCAGTTTTCAAAATAAGGTGTTAACAAAGGGAACTGTATATACAAAATACATATAAGGAAATAAGATTGATTGGATTATATTCACCAGAAGTATAAAACATTATGTCCCTTGTAAATTAAAAAGAAAATACCACTAATTTGTGAGGGAAATGTATAATGCCTGATAATGACTGATATATTTGACTTCAGGACATCTCTGACTACATACTGTACATGCTGAAAATCAATATTTTAATGCATTAATTTAGATATTTTCCAAAGTAAAAGTCCCTAGAAGTATGGTGACAGTATGGAATCAGAAGATAGGAACTAGGGCTGGGAGGATTCACCTAACTATATTTGTTAATTTGCTCCTGACACCAGAGCCTCTAGGAAATGATGAATAAATGCACGCCTCCTACCTTCTCTCTGGCTGAATATCGAGACAGTAGCAACGGGGCAAACATATGCCATTTGCGCCGTGTGACAAGCACATTAAATCTTCATCACAGGAGAAAGCCTCTTTATTGGCAGCTGTTAGTTTCAACACGACGCCAGGAAGAGCCAGAGGACAAAACAATGGAGGAATATAAGAGAAGCAGCAAAGAGAGAATCATCAACAAAAGCCACAAAACTGATAATAACGGCGGCAGCTGCGAGGTAACAGGAAGTGGAATATGAATATGTGGAATAGTAGATCAAATTCAAATCCAGTTAGGTAACACCATCAGTCTATCGCTCTTTGATGTTTCGTTTTTGCTCTCTGTGGCGTGCTATCATCACAGGCTCCTTGCAAGCACATGACAGCTTGGAATAAACCCTAAACTGCAGAAACAGTTGCTCCAGTGCCTGAGATGCAAATTCGCCACAATAGCGAAGATAGCGGCTAAATCTCTGCCCATGAATAGCCTGGCGAGAGACTTCCAAGACTTAATATCCCTTTAGAAGTCTATTATCTCTGCCTGGCAACTTGCATCTCGACAAAAACACACAATCCCAAACACACCAGAAGTTTAAAGTAAACTGCGATCCTCGCATCTGGCACTTTTGAATAAGCAAACCTTATCAACAGCTCAAACCAAGTAAAACAAAGAAGCCTGTTTATATGTCTTTATGAGCTGTTTTTCTGCTCTTTCTTCTGGTGTATCTTCCACACACATACACACCTCCCCCAGTTTTTTTCCTTTGAGGATGACGTTTAGATATGGACATCGTTTGATGTGACTCATCAAAGCGGAGGTCGGGGTGTGACAGAAGCGTCTCCCGATGTTTCCCTCGCTCTCCCGCTGTCAGCCGAGCGGACACGCAGTCAGGAGCCGGGGAGGTGACCACTGGAAACTTTTTATTTGATCAACTGATAGGCACATTCAGGCTCTCTCTTCGGCGCGGTTCAAAACAGAAATCAAGGATACGGACGTGGCGGGATGCATATGCAGAGAAAGGCTCCCTGATGGGCTCCACTCTGTGAGCGGAACATAAAGGTGCAAAGGACATGAAGGTGTGTCAGAGCTGTGTGTATGTAGTGGTCTTTTCACAACATCTGCACTGGTCTGCACTCTCTCCTGAGAGAAGATGAAATGAGAACAAACAGGTGCAGCAGAAGAGAGGCAGCTCTCAGCAGTATCCTGCCATTTGGACTTTAAAGAGCAGGAAAGAGACTGCTCGGCCTTTCTCGCCTGCTAGCTCCGACAGATAAGGAGAGACGCACCAAAAGGAACATTGGGGACAGAAAGAGAGAGAAAAATAAACTGACAAGTCTGTGCAAGATGATAACAGTTAAAAAAAAACAGACTCATTAATCCGTCAATAATCCGTGATGGTAATAACCAGAGATTTTTCTGAACACTTTAACAAGACTGATGGCCATAAATGCGTGGGGCACGGACGCGATGGGGTTCTTTACCTGTTACACTGACTACGTCTTTGTAGACGGTTGTGTGCCAGCTTCACTGTGTGCATATTGAGTATTGGTTATGCAGGGGTTGGAAGCGTAGCTATATTAACTGAATAAATTAACTGGATCATTTAACTACAGGATCATACAGGATACACATTAGTTTGATTTATTTTAATGTGAAATGTAGGGCTGTCCTCGACCAAAGAAATTCGTAGTCGACTAACACGCATACGATTTTGTCGACGAATCAATTAGTAGGGCCGTCAATCAATTAAAACAGTTAATCACGATTAATCAAATTTTTCATGTGTTCAAAATGTACCTTAAAGGGAGATTTGTGAAGTATTTAATACTCTCATCAACATGGGAGTGGATAAATATGCTGCTTTATGAAAATGTATGTATATTTTTATTATTGGAAATCAATTAACAACACAAAACAATGGCAAATATTATCCAGAAACCCTCACAGGTACTGCATTTAGCATAAAAATGATATGCTCAAATCATAACACGGCAAACAACTGTCAGTGTGTCAGTGTGCTGACTTGACTATGACTTGCCCCAAACTGCATGTGATTATCATAAAGTGGGCATGTCTGTAAAGGGGAGACTCGTGGGTACCCATAGAACCCATTTTCATTCACATATCTTGAGGTCAGAGGTCAAGGGACCCCTTTGAAAATGGCCATGACAGTTTTTCCTCGCCAAAATTTAGCGTAAGTTTGGAGCGTTATTTATGATTTCCTTTAGGTTTTCTAGTTTCACTCTATAATGAACAGAAGATGAAAAGTTCACCCTCTGGGGAACATAAATGTAAATAAAATTTCATGGCAATCCATCCAATAGTTCAGTTTGGAACGACCAACAGACTGACAACAGAGAGCCTGGCAAAAAAAAGGCTAATAGGGTTTAAATGAATACCTTTCTTCAATCCGTTTCGGAGGTTGTTTACGACATGCCAAACATTAGATCAACTGTATTTCTCCAAAGGGAAAAAGTTGAGCCGAGCGACATCATGTTCAGACCAGTTGTCTGTTTTGCCACATGAAAGGCAAATGGCTGCTTTAATAAACGGTGGCGCACGCCTTCGCCCGCTGCTCTGCAGTTAATGTGGCTGGTGTGATGGTTAGTAATGGCAGCAGCGATAGGGTGGCAGGCATCGCCACGGCAACTTTAGCTAGTTGAGCTAAAGTGGTGAAATGACTGCAGAGTCTACAGCTGCAGTTCAAAGCCTATCAGCGTTTGAATCTTAACAAGAAGGAAAAAAAGGCCCCTGTGCATAGCGAGAGAGGGCAGAGCCTGGCTCAGATCTTCAACCTCTGTGCACACACACACACACACACAAAGTCACGGCTCAGGCAAACACACACACCGACATCAAAACACAAACATTAAAGGGCACACAGACAATCACATCAAGACACAAAGCAAGAGCCACAAGAGTGCTGACACACAAATGTACAAAAAGCAGACAAGCTCATACACACACACATCAAGAAATCACCAAACACACACACACACACACACGCACACACGCACACACACAGCGTGAGTCCTGTGTCCCTGGCTGGCCAGCTGTGGGAGGTCACACAGACATGACAGTTGTGCTATCAGGCCAGCATTAAGGCCTGCCGCTTTAAACACAGCCTTTTGAAGTCACACCAAAGTCAGACACTAGGATCTCTCATCTCCCATCTCCCTTTTAACACTGCAGTGCCGACATTTCATTCTGCCCTCCTTTTCATGCTCCCAGCTTTGAATTCTGCCTTTTAAAAAGGGACTAATTTTAACTTCTTCAAGGCTGGAAAAACAGGCAAAAGGCGTTGGTCGTTAAGACTCTTTCGCCTGACGCGCTTCTTTTTCAGCGGAGTATAACGAGCGTTCAAAGGTTTGCCGAGGTCCACCAAAGTAACACGGCGCCTCTGATGTTCAGCGTCACAGGGCTGATAAACAGACCATCGACAGGTTTTGCACATCAGCTTTTATCCTGAGGGTATTTAAATTATTGTTAAAATGATCGTGATACCAAAGCATTATGAGAAATGATCCTCACACATCAACTGACTAATTGATGATGATTTTCTTTAGTTGGGCACATATCACGGCTAGTTAGCAATACTACCCAAAGTTCTACCAAAGTTCAGTATCGCTTTAGAGAGCTTACTGGCGACCCAGAAATGTATGCTACAATATCTCTGTCAATTTTACTGCTAATGAAAAGATAAATGCACCGATGGACAACTGACGATCTTGCCATTCTACTTCCATATGAGTTGTCATTCTATCATGGTGACCCTGAAGTGACCATGGTCCTTTTATTGGGTTTTTGCATTTTCCTCAGGTTAAAAGCTTTTAAAAAGCACCCTTAAAAAATAAAGAGGTTAAAAAAAAAACATGTCTGTGATCTTCTGACATCTGATCTAATCAGCTTGAACACACCTTGGAAATCATCAAGAGTCATAAAATCAGTTTTCTGCAACATTTTGGAATATGAAGCGCCTATTTACAGCCCTCAGGGGCCAAATTTGCAGCTCCCCGATATCTACATCTGTTCATAACATATAAATCTACAACTGTGCCAAAATTGTTGCTTTTATCCCAAAAATGCACAATTGTTATGCTTAACTGTCCCGCTAATAGGGAACTGTATTATTTTACAGAAGGGTTCCTTTTCTTTACCATTTGCTTCATCTGTGGCGGTTTGGTAATCTGGCGTCCCTCATTGGTAGGACAAACATCAGTCATTTTTTTCAAAGTTTAGGCAACTAAATGCCCAATAACACCAGCATTTAAAGCAGCGACATTGTCAGAGCATCTTGAGTGAACTGTCCTTTTGTCCGGTTAGTGACTGATCTAAGTAGTAAGTAGTCCTTATTATGGTACGTGTCCACAGGGGCGTTTTTTATCGCCTCGCTTCCCAGCATTGGAAGCTTGATGGGCTGCCACTAGACACAAGGCAGTAGGCACCTGATTAGATGACCACTTTCCCTCGTGGGCTGCTGCTCCCAGCTTTAAAACTGAAACCAACATGGTGGCTCGTTTGGAAACTTCCTTCTCTTATATCATGAATCTAGTTCACCAAAATGTGCTTCTGAAAACATTTTATGCGTGAAATAAGCCACTCAGTTGCTGAATTTTGTCTTTATCTTTTCTTCAGATCGACAACGTTTAGTTTAAACGTTTCTAGGGAGTTTCCAGAGGCGGCGTGTAACATCTCTGTCTCATTCAGAAGCCCACTCTGTTGGACGGCGCCGCGTTTCATTGAAACTCAAAATAAGTGACGACAGGCTGAGTTTGAGGTGCGGAAATGTGGTCATCACAGACCACTGTGAGAACCCTACCGTTAGCTTTCTGGGTTGGAACATCTAACATGTTTTGGTGTGTATGTACTGTACTTCCCCCACCTACCACACACACACACACACACACACACACGCACACACACACACACACACACAGCCCTCCTCTGTAGCTGACCCAGTCTAATTTTTCTGTTTACTCCACTCAGTGTTTCGTAGTTGAACAGATCAAACGCGCTGCTAAGCTGTGGGTTTGTTTACTCCGGCTCTGACCCACGCCCAGCCAGGGACGCGCAAGCACTGCAGCTCTTTTTCCACATTTGGCATTTTTTTTTTGTTGCTTTTCATCTGGATCACAGCCGTCTCCTCCCTCCCCTCCCTCATTCCAACTTCTGATGACTCCCCCCTGCCCTCTTTGCCCCTGAAAAGTTTTGTTCACCAAGGTTTTTGTATGTCTTCCACCTAAATGTAATCGATCGATTAGCCTTTTTTTGCTTCTTCCCTCCTGCACCTGTGGAGCCTTCATCCAGTCACACTCTGCATGACTTCTTTCATCACATTTATGTTTTACTCAAACCCTCTCCTGAATTTTTCCCTGCCTTCTAACACGTTCCCCGTTATCCTTTCTAATTCTCTCCTTTGAAACAATCCTCCTCTCTTTGTGTGCTCTCCCAGTCACGCACAAGTATACGCGCTCCTTTGCAAGCCAATGCACTCACATGCTTGCTCACACGTATGCTGATGCGGGCTGTGTGTGATGTGAAGCCAGGCCCGTTGCTTTCCCAGGCAGGCCGGCAGGAGCGAGGACCCCCCCGGCTCACATTCACCTCCCTCTCTGACTCTCTCTGTCTCCTTCCTCCCTTTCTTATTTCTTTCCAACGAGGTAGAGGCTGAGGACGGAGAGATGACATCATTCAGAGGGAGTCCAGGAGGACGAAGAACCAGCAGTGGTTTTGAACTGATGGTTGCCCTTTGCTGGCAATTTTCAGTGTGCCTAGAATCCCACTCCCCCGTAATGCTGTTGTGTCCAACGTGATCGCTTTACTATTACCTCTGGCCAGAAGGAGGATTCTTCTATCTTAGAAATCTTCCACTCCCACTGACATCATGTTCTTCCTCCAGTTGGAGAAAGTTAAGTACACCCTCAAAGTGTCGACAGACTCATTCTAAGTGGCAACTGTTTTTGACTTATTTCAGAATTTATTTGTAACCCCACCAGATTAGGACCTAAATTGTCTAATATCGGTCATGAACATATGTTTATTTATCTATTTTATTTATTCAAATAAAGACTATTATTATAATTTATTATTTAGAAATCTTATCTACTGGTCCACTAACTACAATAGTGAACCGTGACTCTTAAACCGTGGCCCTCTGACCCCTCTGACCTCATCAGGAGGATAAAAGCAAACTACCAGCCTAGTTTACTGGTTCCTCTCTTATAGTACTGCAAAAGGTACTTATGACTATCCAGCTCAAAGAAGAGAATAAGACACAAGTCCAGCCTTAGCAATGCAACGAGCAAATAATCGAATCATCCCAGTACACGTCTCCTGTCTTACAGTGTTTCATATCAAGACTACAGATAATAAAATGTTGGTAACTTAGGAGATTTGCTATTTGCAAGTTTGCAACACCACATATTAACCCATGTGTTATTGTTTAAGTTTCAGTGGTTTAATTATGTTGTTCACTTGTCCTATTTATGTTTTTTTTTTTTTTTTTAATCTTTTGTCTAAACTACCCTCTGCATAGGAACGATACCCCCAGAATACAAATATACAGTATATATGCTCCATGACCATGTTGAAAGAACTTGTATCTCTCATAAAAATATATATATTTTAAATAATTAATATATTTCAGAGAATTACAAAGTGGAAGGCAGCATATTGCACAGCATTTCAGTCCATTCAGTTCAGGTGTACTGTGTGTCAATAATGGTATGGAGGTGAGGTGTAGGGTATTTGTGTACTTATGACTATTCCAGCTCTGAAACTAAAGAAGTAAAACGCAAGTCCAGCTTTAGCAATGCAACGAGCAAACAGAAAGGAGAGAGGGAGTTATCACCTAAACAAAAAAACAGATAATTACTTAAGCAAAATGCAAATCCTCCTTACAAATAATCACATCATCATACAAGCTGTGTGTACACTTCAGAGAAGTGTGGTGACAGCGGGCTGGGGTGAAAAACTCATGACAGTCATCCCCAAATCTACCACACAAAACCAACAACATGTCATAAGACACATACCATAATACATCCATGAAGCCTGTACACATCATGACAGCCAAGCAGCCATTAGAAACACACTTCAGAACCATGGACAGAGAACAGAGACCACCACCACAAGACATATTGTTAATAAATAGTATTATTAGACCAAAAAAAAAACAAAACAGTGGCAGTCAGAATAAAAACATATTAGCCTGTTAGATGTGAAATCACTTCTTACCCTGTGATGATGACAGAAAGTCCATCTTTGTTCCAGTCAGGACCAATTCTCCACACCAAACAGCCAGCAACCAGTTGAAATGTCTCTCAAAAGCCTTGGTTTTCTGCTCCATATTAACCTCTGGTGTGAATCTTCCTTTGCTCCAACGTTTCATTAAAAGTAATAAATCTGCAACATGTCCATTTGTACTTCTGGTTGCAATGTTTGTTAACGCAGTAGCTGACAGGAAGTGATCCTGGACCAGAGATGTTGCCCCTAGCAACCATAGATGTTGCCCTAGCAACGGAACGGCAAAAGAGGCAGCAACGTTCTGATAGTGATTCATCATTTAACCCTTCACAGTCCAACACAAATAGGCAGGGTTGAAGGGTTTATTTCCTCAGAAACATGTTTGTTTAGGTGTTGATTTGAATTGATTAAATAAAAACAACAACGATATATATATATTTTTATATCTTAACTCCACAACCAGCACTACTCCCAGTAGACCACTTACACAGGAATTTCATTCATTCATTCATTCTCACTGTGCAATATCATTTTCCACTTGTGTAATTTTGTTAATAGTTTATTGTCAATACTGTATATACTGCTCCTGTTTTTATACTTTCTTCTATTTAAATGGTTCATATTTTGTTACACTTTGTTTAGCTCTTTTTTACTGTGTTAGCTGATGTATCTTGTTTTTCGCTCTATATATCCCCTTTGCTGCTGTACACTGCACATTTCCCCACTGCAGGACTAATAAAGGAATATCTTATCTTATCTTACATTATCTTTCCCCCCTGACTAACTAATGTTTTCCAGAGTTTTCCAACACTATGGCTCAGTGCTAGCAAGTACACCCTGAGTTAAGTATTTTTGTCAAATACAAACTGTAAATAGTGATTCTTCCTCCTCCCCATTATCATCATCATCTACTCATTATTTTTCTTATTATTTATTAGCATATATTGAACAAAGGTTTCATCCAATGTGTGAACCAGCCTGTTGCTATGTCATTTCCTTAAGTAATAGATCAAGAGCAGCAATTAAAGATGATATATTAAAGGTGCTATTGATAACATTGATAACATTCAGCCACTAGGTGTCTCATTCTGCCTCCCCCGTTCCATTACTTTCACTTCACAACAAGTCATTGCCAGGGACGTACCGTCAATCTCAGCCATTAATCCGGTTTTTTCCACACTAACTTATGACACAGAGATGTGATACCAATGTTGTTATACTATTGGCTCACAAGCCTTGTTAGAAGTGGGAACCAAACATCATTATAATTTTGTTTTTGGGAAAAGTGATTCAGCACCTTTCTAAAAGCTCTGTGGATGTTTTTTTTAGTTTTTTTAAATATTAATCTACATCAAAATGTTATCAATAAGACCTTCAAATGAAAAATGCAGCTGAGAGGAATATATTCACTATGATTTTAATGGTTATCTAAAACAGCTCATTACCCAGAGGGCTTTGGCGTTATGTGGGTGTTGCTTGTATCTAACAGAATGGCGGGGTGGGGGGGCTGTGGTTTGGTGTTCACGTGGTTTACAGTCTAACTTTACTACGTACTGTAGTGAACTCACAGCGCCCAGAGGCATCAGGCTAATATGCTCCCATTCAACCAACAAGGAACCTGATCTAGGACGTTGGAGATACACCGGAGTCGACTATTACAAAGGACATATGATAGATTTGTAATATGAGAAGGTGTCCGTGCGTACTTCACTGAAGCCTTTCTGAATGTGAGGGCTGATTTGTTGTGATCTTGTTGTGTTTATCCGTTTCTAGTTCACATTGAGGGGGCATGAGAGCATCCGTATTGTTTAATAATCAGTGGGATGTTTAGATTGTAGATGCAGGTTGGGGGCAAAGAGAAGCCAGACTCACCAGCTCTGCATGCAGCGCCCCAAACAAGAACCACATGTCCCAGCCCGGGTTCTTTAATTCTCTCTCTCTCTCTCTCTCTCTCGTCCTCATGCTGCAGACTCTCCCCAACCCCTCACCCTGGGAAAAAAAACGTGGAAGCTCAGAGATTCAAAAACACATGTGGTTAGCCATAAAACTTCACATGCACTCTGTGTACCCTAACCCCCCCGCCCCCCACGCTCCCCCCACGCTCCCATCCCCTCCAACCACTCCAACCGACCGACACACACATCGACTTACGGGGAAAAGTCATACATAAGAGGAGACGTGGAAACAATGGGACGAGAGGAAGCAACATCAGGCAACAATCTGAGCTGTCTGTGGTGGGGAGCAAAAACAAAGAAGTTTTGGGAGGGGGGTTGGCGGGGGGGACAATGGCGACAGTCAGAAAGAAGGTGACTGCAGGCTACCATTCCTGCACGGGCCCAGAACAATGCCTATCCTGTGGCTCAGTGGGGTTGCGTTTTGCGCTAGGTGAAATTTAAGACAAACGTAAACACCAGAGGAGGACAATGGTGGCTCACTCTCTGCACAAAAGATGCTTTTCCTTCAGCTGCAGGGAGGATGCACACAGAATCCCCCGGCGCGGCCCGACCAGCTATCATGCCTCGCGTCCTCAGCGCCCTTTTAGCAGCACAGCATCCGATACCGCCGCGCTGCACCGGCGGCGGTATCGGATTTCAGGCCCTCAACGTCAAACTTCTGTCTTCTTCATTTCCCAAAGCATTTGTGAGATACATAATCTCTTCAGATTCTTGCCATGTGATTATGGAGGGAAATATAATATCTTTTCTTTCTGTCAGGGAGGGGAAAGACTGATACTTTGGAAGATTTGTTTCAGCCTTCAAATGTTTTGGTCACAGATGTTGGTCATTAAGTGACCATGTCTTCTAAAAACAGGAGCAATGTATTGTTCCAAGCTTGTAGACATAGGATATCTTCTCTAATGGTATTCTCTATTACCTCACTCTCCATTAATGCACATCTAAATGATTGCACTCTTTCAGTAATACTACATTTAAACAGTCTGTAAGATGCCTGTTAATTTCTTTTTGATGGATAGGTTCTGGTTCTTCGTGGCCAAGCGGCTGTCATCTAAACATGTCGGCGAATTTGGCATCGGTCGACGCTGAAGGCGCGAGAGTCTGTCATTGGTTAGAGCAGCTGTATGGAGTCACGTGATTGGTCACATGGTAGGTGGGGGGGGGATCAGCTACCACAGTGGCGCCTGGCCGGGTTCCAGGCGAGGCCCCCTGGTTGACCACAGTCCCATGGCTGTCTGGGTCGATGCCTGTGTGGAACAACTCGCACGGCTGATCCAGGTTCCAAATGAAGGGGTTCAGGACCCAAAATTGGGGGTCTCACTCTCGCGTATCCGTCTATGGTGGAATGATTGGAGTGTATTTAAATGAGGTTGAGGTTGGCGGTGACAGACAGTGAGCAGAGTTTTTTCCCATGGCTCAGCTGTGCTCTGGTTTCATGTTTTAGACTTTGTGTTTTCGTCCATATTGTAATAAAATCCTTCATATTTCAGACTAGTTGCACCGTCTGATAAAGGCTTCTCCATTGCTTTGTAATGGATTTTCTTTGAAGGAGGGTCATAGGTCACATCTTTTTTGCAGTGGTGTAATGTAACAGAGTAATAATACTTCATATTTTTTGTGAGTATTTGTACTTTACTTGAGTTTTTATACTTCTGTCAACTTTCACTTTTACCACTACATTTCCTAAATAAAATGTGTACTTTTACTCCGATACATTTCCCCTTAACACGTTTGTTACTTCGTATTATTACAAGCAAGAAGTGTTTGGCGAATCAGTGGTCCTAGCTTGCAGTTAACATCATCCACAATAAGCGCAAACAAAGTGCTCTCAAATCCGTAGTTAAGTTTCGATTCCCGCTCAAGTCCAGGCGGGCTCCAGGTCAGATTTTGCTCTTTAAAATAAAGTGGTGGCGACCTCGTTTTTCTTCAAGTGTAATGTAGCCTCTGTTTTTAAGGTGGTGTACATGTTAAGGAATAATAAGGGCACGGTCACACATACGAATGCAGTTCGAGGCAATTTTTTTGGACTAAAAATTCACCAAAGTGAACTGCATTTAGAATGCAAAGATGCACATTTGCTTCGCAACCGGAAGCAAATGTTTTTTCCGCACTTTCGCTTGTGTAGAATGGACGTGAACGGGAGGTGAATATTCATTTCTCATATGTTTTACTGCCCCATAAACTTTATAAATCTCAAAATTCTGACTTACTTGACAACATTTACTTGTACTTTTACTGTTAAGTACATTTAATATCAGAAAATTACTTTTGATACTTAAGTACAGTAAATATCACTTAAAGACTTTTAACCAGTAATATTCTAATAGGTGACTTTAACTTCTACTAAAGTCATTTTGTACTTTTACTCAAGTATGGCTGTGAGGTCATCCATCACTGTTCTTTTGTACTATAACAACCTATTTTGGAAAGAGACTATAGCGCAGTCATGACTGCATACGGACGTCAAAGCCTTGCCTCCGCCAATCAAAGCGCATCTGTGTGATCCCAGCTCCACTTCCTGTTTAGGTTCCTGTGTGCCGTTGTTCACAGTCAGAGCCTTTGATCTCGCCTCATGTGGGCGGGACAGGTAGCAGACGTTGGATATCATCGGAGGCGGGTGAGGGGGGAACAATAGCAGGCAGAGATGTGGACATGGGGGGGGCGGGGGGCGGGGGGGGGTGAGAGGGTGAGGTGGCAGGTTGGCACAAAGTCGTGCCAATTCATTACAGCTCATTTCTTAACGTGGTGAACAGCGAGTGGCCCAGATAGCTGTCGGTACTCGTTGTATGAGATGAGTCCATCCTGAGATCAACAACGTATGGATGTGACATAAAGCTGGAAAACATTGTGTGATTACGGGGATGTCGGGGCGCTGAAAATCAGACGGAAACTCAACTCAATTTACTTACTCGTCTCATGTTTTGTTTTTTTATCAGCGATGGAGTTTTCTCAATTGGCATGAAATTGACTAATTTTTCATTCCATCAAGCTGGATTACCAACGAGCAATGTGTGTGACACTGCCCCGTGGCCTCAGACCTCCAGTGGCCCAGTTTGCTGTGTGTCATTTGGTAATTTGATTACTTGCAAATTTGTTTGGGAATTATCACCACTGATATAAACTGGGGCATGTGTAATTAAAACATCCTGTGGCCCTACAGTATCTTGTAAATTAGTGGTTCCCAACCTATTTTCCTTGAAGCCCCCCCTACTTGTATCTACCCCGACGTCATCACCCAAAATAAATTACAAATCCTCAAACAAAATCCTCAATTTGGTGATTCAGTGTATTAAATGAGTCTTTTTTTTTTTTTTATTAAATCAACTTTCTTTAATGAATAGAACTCGTCAGTTTCGTTCTACTACGTCACCTGGTCTGCGTGTCGCTCATTCTCCTATGTCACTTGCCGCGGCCGTCCGCGGACTTACAAACATATGTTTCATTCCAAACGTAATTGAGAATGCAGTTTAGTTGTATGGGAAGGTAATTTTTAGGAGACAGGGCAGGTATGGTAGTAGTGGTTGGTTTCAAGGTCTCTGTGCATGATATAAGAAGTATTTGACTGGAATTTGGAGGCATCAGGGACCCAACATGTTTTGCCCTGGACCCCCAAACAGCTTAATCTGGCCATGCGTCACATGACATAAGTATTTATCTTTAGCTATAAGATCACAGGTGGCCGTGAAAACTGAGCAAACTCCATACTCTGATTAAGATGTGATTAAAAGCTGTAAGTGGATCTTAAGTTAAGGTTATTTCATCAGACTAATATTGTGTTTTCTTTTTCACTTCTTCACCAAAAGAGAAACAGAGATGAGGGCGGTGAATCAGAAGCACAGAACAAATAACATTCTGTAACCTTACGACTAAAGATTGAAGTCACACAAATAAACTCCTCTTTGTCAAAGCACTTTTTAGGAACCACTCAAATGCCCCCAAATCTTAATACGCCACCCAAAAAAAAAAGCACCTACGTGTTTGAATAGCAGTCTGGAGTCCACCTAGCCCAGCGCACTCTTCAAAAAGATGACCCCATCTAAAATAGCCCTCCACACAAAGACGGGTTCACAAGGCCTTCTGACAGCGGAGCGCCGCTGAGTGAGAGCCTCTTAGTTCTAAAGAGTCCAAAGGATGGCCTTCAAGTGTATGCACTGACCTTTGCTGATGAAAGGGCTGAAAATGGTATTTTAACAATATCATGATGCCCTTTCAATATGAAAGGCAGCGTAAGCAACACTCTTAGCCAATGAAACTTTAAAAGGAGCGAGGGGTGGCAGAGGAGCGCCGTGTGCAGAATGTGTGTGAAGATAGCAGTGTGCATGTGTGTGAAGCTATAAGCTATTACATATTTAAATTAAATAAAGTATCATGTAATGTAGGCTGATGGCGTGCACTATGATCCTATAGCTTTCCTTACAGCTTACACAACTGCGTGTCTCCAACTGGATAGATTTAGTTTATGATGTTTGATATTAAAGTATAATCCTGGTGATATTCTGTTTTTTTTCTATCGTCAACAAATCCAATGAAAAGACCAAAACCTTGAAGGAGCCGATCCCTTTAACAAGTCTGTGTAGCCAAAGCCATCCCAGTGATCCAGCATGCACAATACCAGAGCCCTGGCACACCTGAATGGAACGGGGCTGCTCTAATCATGGTTATTAATTACACCTGTGTTCACCCTGTGATGTCATGTCAACATGGCTGCTGTGAAAAAGGGAAGAGTGCAGTTTATTTTAGTCTTTTCATGAGATTTGTTGACAATAAGAAAAATGTAGTAAAACACCTGTCTTTAAAGAGTAGATGTTTCATTTTCTGACTATATATGATCAATGATCTTTGGTATTTTGTTGCTTGTAGTTTTATTTATAGCTTTTCATTTTACCTACAACTCAGTTCCTACCTGAGATTTACCTGGTGGTGGTGGTGTGACCTTCAGTGTGTATAAATATTATAAATTGTGTCGGGCAATTAAAGGATGGTTCACAATTTTTCAAATCTGTCTTACAACAATAGTCAGGTGCCCATATTTTTTTATTTCCTGATGCATTATCAATGTAAGTGATGGTTAAAATCCCCTCGTTTTGTGCAAAAATATATTCCATTTTTTTCCTAAGCTCATACGAGGCTTCAGCAGTGTAACGCTGAGTTCACAGCAGGCAGCAGCGAAGCGCGGCTCGCCGCAATAATTACATTTTTCTGCGGCCGGGAGGAGTGTTGATTTGAGGTGCAAATCACAAGTTTCATCGTGATACGATATTATTATATTGATTCTTTGGACAACGATACGATATTGGTTGATATCACAAAGTCTATTCAGAGGCCGGCGATCGATATGAGACGATGTCATTTAACACAATCAGTTACATTTATATCAACTAAAATTAGATTTGACAATTAGATTACTGGGCTCTTCTAGACATTTAAATGAAAAAAAACTATTATTAACTATAAAATGAGGATTTCAAAATAAAGGCGTATCTTAAAGATGTTGATACGTATCGATATTTTCACTTTGCATCGATGATGTTGGATCGTTTCCTTATTATTGAATTGATATATCGATCCAGATCGATGTATTGTTACACCCCATAGTGTTAATGTATTTTTTTTTTTTTTTTAAAGTTATTTTTTTGGGGTCATTTTCCATTTTTATTGAGGACAGTGGATAGAGTCTTGAAAGGGGGGAGAGAGAGAGTGGATGCGGAAAGGGCCACAGGCCGGATTTGAACCCGGGCCGCCGCGGTCAGGACCAAGCCTTAATACATGGACGCCCGCTCTACCAACTGAGCTAACCCAGGCGCGTGTTAATGTATTTAAGGCGGGAAGACATTCTTTTAAACACAGGTCAACATGTCACAGGATCTGTTTACTGATTGGCTGCGGGTCCTCTCTGGCTGCATTTTCTGGCACCCAACTTTTATTTGGTTGCACTTCGCTGCAGAATCAGACGGCTGCAACTCGCTGAGCTGCAGCTTTTCATGGACATTGCATGGCAGCACTTCGCCGCTTCTCTGGTGTGAATTTGTTCTAAGTTAGACAAATCAAGTGGGTATCATCCAAAATAACGGTCTTTTTAGTACAAAATTCCCTCTTTGTGTTTCCCTGTTGAGCTGCCATGGAAACATAGTAAGAAAAAGATGAATTTTGTACTAAAATGTCTTACTTTGGAAGATACCCACTTGATTTGTCTAACTTACAAATTACATTTTTTTGCACACAATGAGGACTGTGGATTGTGTACATCACTTACATTACAGATGCACTATAGGACGGGGTGTTTTAATGACCCGTATGAACAGGAGGAGTGATTAAAGCAGAACCTGTTAAAATGTTCATACGGGCACATGAGTTTTGTAATAAGACAGACTTGAAAATATGTGAACCTCTCCTTTAAAAGGCAGAATTTAATCCTAAAGCCTGTAATTTACATTCATGTTTTCAGCCACCCTGTGAGACCCTAACTGAGTCGGAACAAAAGAGCCCATTACACTCACACACAGTTCATGAAGGGCCACAGGAGGCCCGACGGTTAACCGTGTAAACAGCTGGCTCAAATGTACTTATGGCACGCATTCGCCAAAACGTCTCATTAACACACACTTAGATACGCTCCGTCTCTCTCTCTCGCTCTCTCTCTCTCTCTCTCTCCGTCTTAGAATAAAACACACAGAGGCTCTGGTGGCCAAATTAATGCTGCATGTTTTAATTTCCAACAGGGAGTAAATTAAGAGCTGATAATGGATGCAAATCTCGTGGAGATTTCTCACCGGATCCAACGAGTTGCACTCTCCGCAGCGGGGGTGTGTGTGTGTGTGTGGTGAAATTTACTCCACACACACACACACACACACACACACCAACATCCCCTAACCCCCCCCCATCACAAGACACACACAAAAACCATAGGAAGCCATTTGCTAATTTGAAAAATAGAACATTTTAATAAAGGCTACATCTCTTCATAATTACAATAATTAAAGTACCGAGGCATCTTTTTCAACTGAGCTCTATAGAACGCATAATTTACAGTTTACAAGTGGAGCCAAGGAAGCCATGAAAAATATTATAAAACATAAAACATGATGAAACGGATACTAAAAGGCATAAAAATATCTTTTCAACATAAGGCCCCTTGTGAAAACCAAGGGAGTAATAGGACCCTGAAAACTGGGTAAAACACGGCAAGAATCCATGTAGGCACAGCTACTGTACTCGATTCAAACACTATGGACATAGTGTCTATAATATATATATATATATATATATATGTATATATATGTATATATATCACCACCATCATTATCACCTGCAGCTCATAGTGCAGGTTTAATACACACAGAGTAACCCTACTCTAAAGCAACTCAGTCACACAATCACATAGGTAAGCACGTTGGGGAGCACATTATAGAGCTTTTTGTTGGTAAATATTAATATGGGTGTAAACACATTTTGGGGACTCTAGGACCTGTTCAGGGCAGTTTCCTCTTTAGTAAATACGTAGGCTATTTGTGCGATGCCTGCGCCACTGAAACAAAGGCACTAAGACGCAACAGATCAAGGCTAGCTGGGCAGCGTCCCAGAGTTGGGAATTAAAACGTTGATAGCATTTTTGTTCCTCTTTTCTTTTTTTTTTTTCATTTCTTCGTAGTACACTCTGAGCAGATGGGGACACGGCCACAAACAGCACTGCAGTAGTAAATATATTATCAAACTTTGTTTTAAGTGATAAGAGAGCCATTCTCAAAGCTTCAGCAGTAAAGCTCTCCAAGCCAAGAGATCGGACATGACGTCCCGCTAAAACCTCCAAGAACAGGAGTGGATTTGTTTTTTTTTAAAGAGGTATTTTTGAAGTTTACAGTTCAATATGAGGGGCAGAAAATGAATAAAACCCATTTCCTTTGCTTGAGAACTGACACTCAGAAGGGAAGAAAAATAAAATCACGGATGTGGGAAAAATTGGAGAAGTTTCTCCAACTCCAAGCAGCTTGTCCATGGAGGAATAAGAAGAGTTGGGGCTGGGACATTTCCAATAAATAGCAATAGAAATCTTTACACAGCAATACGAGCATCACAATACAATGCAATGTACATGTATATCTGCATATACATATTAGCGGTTGTGCTAGTGGGATGCTAGCACAGTGCGGGGGTCGGGTAGGCGGTCAAGTCTCAGATTTGAACCCGCCTGCCCCCGCTTCTTTGAGGAGTGGTCATTCACCTAGAGTCTCTGTAGAGTTTTCTCTTCTGGAAACACGGAGACGTTTCAGTCCAGCAACACACAAGTCTTATTTTCTTCACTTCAAGGCGGGGCTCTTCACGTGATAGTCCTGTAATAGCGATGACTTGTCCTCCTTGTCCATCGTGCGTCCAGATCCATCTGCCCAAAACCTCGTCGACATTCCTTCAACGGCGTCTCCAGTCGTAGCTTAAAAAGACATACGCTCTGTGTGTGTGTGAGCATACGAAGGGAGTACATCCATGGAGGTGTGAAGCGTCTGTATAATCCACAACAACATGGGGGGGTGCGGGGGGTGGGGGAGATCTCACTCCATCCTCTCCACCTTGCCCAGGATCTTGCCCTCGTAGGTGGGCAGCAAGGAGCCGTCGTCTGACACCTCCTCGAACACCGCACCGCACTCAAACTCATCGCTGGCCTTCTTGAAGTAGTACCTGCAACAGAGAGAGGAGAAGAGAGAGTTAACACCCAAAGTCTTCATGACTCAAGAAACATTAAAGCTTCAATAGGCAATCATGTTTTGGCATCATTGGGCAAAAATACCATAATAACCTTTCAGCATATTGTAATTCAAGTGTTCCGAGAGATAACTAGACTTCTGTTCATGGCTCTTTTTTCAGGCTTTAAAAAAATTGAGCCCGTGACGGGAGACTTTGACCAATCACAGGTCATTTCAGAGAGAGAGAGAGCGTTCCTATTGGCTGTGCTCCGGCTAGTGGGCGGTGCTTGGTATTTCCTCAAGAGATCTCAACGTGGCTGCCGGGTCACAAACTTTCTGCCTAGTTTGACCGTTTGGTCGGAGTTCGCGAAAGATTGACTCGTGGCTCTCATAGACGGCAGCTGGACGGCAGACTCTAGATCAGCTCTGATTGGTTGTTTTCCTCCGGTCTGTGAAATCCTGCAGATGCTATTAGGAGCACCGGAGGAAACCAGAGGCACATGATTTTTTTTTCAGATTACCTATCTCATGCACTACTGTCTGTATAGCGACCGTTTTATAAAAATAACTTTTTAAAATCATATTTGCTCCATTCTCTCCTACTTCAACTTAAAGCCTTCTGAGATAAAAGACCTTAAAAGTCAAACGGCTTGTTGCCGCCTCCTTTGACCTTTTTTTTTTTAAACATGATGCCTCATTTCCGCCATCCATGAAAAGCCACTCGGTACACAATCAACCGAGCCTGCTGAGCTACAGACTGACTTCTCCGGGTGGGGTGGAACCTGCTGCTAAAAAGTCTAAAATAAGACGCTCCCTCCCTCTATTCCTTCTCTTTCCCTTTCCTTTCCTTTTACTCCATCGTGTTGTTGGGAGTTTGGCCCCGGCTAACAGGGGCCAATTAGGCCAGCGTGCAAATGAAGGGGTCCTTTGACAAAGGCTGAAATTTTGGGTGCCTGCAAGTCTGCCTGTCATTAACCCCCCGACTCCTACACACCCACGTTAGGAGGACACACATGCACGGGCTTTCACTCGCTCCTCGTCGCCGTTTCATTATTACGGGGGGGACAAAGGAAAGAACGGAGACAAAGTGGAGGAGGAGAAAGAGGCGAGCGGTACACTGTGTCCTTCCTTACCCCCGTTGATAGCGTGAGCTCTCGCTGGGAGCTATAGGAAGGGCAGCCGACTGACAACTTTCTCTGTGTGTGTGTGTGTGTGTGTGTGTGTGTGTGTGTGTGTGTGTGTGTGTGTGTGGGGAAGAAAAAAGTAAAATCTAAGGAGGGGCTTCTCGTCAGCCATGACTTCACTGGGCCATTAATGATGCAACCCCCCCATCCTCATTTTAGAGGAAGAGAAACCAGCAGGGGTGGGCTGGTTGGGGTGTCTCAGAATCCACTCATTAACTATGTAATGGAAAAATGCCTCCATTCGCTCCATGTGTGGGGTGACTGGAATGCGGGTATGTTTGTGAGCATTTTGTTTTTAATGAGACGGGAGGCTGACAAAGTCGAAACATGCAATACTTATAAAACGAGAGCTATAGCGCACCGAGTGCACATGCGCCGCTCCGATCAGCGCGAGGGTGGTCAGCCGCTAATAAAAAACAGAAACACAGGAAGGCTTCAACTAAACGGAGTACAAGAGGTCTCTCTCAGGGAAATAAAAGCGAGTAAATAGATAAATAAGAGGACATGAAAGAGCACGAGACACGCCTGATAATTGTATCCTCCTTTCCTATCTGGAGGAGGAAGGGGGGAAAAAAAGAAAAAGAAAAAGTGGAGCCGTCCTACTCTTTAAAAAAAGCTTCAAAGAGCCATGATCTTTTTCTGCTGAGAGAGACAGACAGAGACAGAGAGAGCCTGAATTTCCACTGGAACATGTTTTATGTGGCTAGATCTGTTTTTCCCCCCTTCTCCCCTTCTCCCCTTCTCCCCTTCTCCCCTTCTCCCCTTCTCTCTCTCTCTCTCTCTCTCTCTCTCTCTCTCTCTCTCTCTCTCCGTTCGCACTGACATCTGGCACCAATATCGTCTGGCAGGGCCCGGCAGTACTGTTCTTTGTTGAACTGCTGCCATGTTGAAATGACCCAACTCCACACATTCTCTGGCTGCTATTAAAGCGCCGCGCGGCTCTCTCTCCAAAAAATGTGGATGGTATGACACAGGAACTGAGACAGCGAGCCAGAGAGAAAAAGAAGAGAGGTGGGTGAAGACGGGGTGGTGGTGGGGGGGGGGAGCAAACAGACAGATGTGGAGAACTCGGAGCTAAATGCTTGTCACATTTGTTGATTCCAAAAAACGCTGCACACATCTGGACAGGAAGACGTTGCTTTTTCCCCTCAAAAAATAGTTTGATAACTGTAATTATTAACACAATACTCAAAGCTGTGCTTATCCCAGAGACCAGGGCAGCCTAAACAATACACGTTTGATCTTAACGCCAACTGGAAAGGAGCAATCAAGAGTAAAAATCTCTCTCTCTCTCTCTCTCTCTCTGCAAACACACGTCGAAGCAGCGGCGGCGGCCTCAGCCGCGGCCCTGAAGTACAGCAAACAAGCGAATCTGGCATTTCTGCCTTTCAAAAAATATCCATAAAATGATTACAACATGTGTAAACATTGTGCATGTTCAACACAAACACACACACACACACACACACACACCAGGGCAGGAAAAAAAAACGAGTCCCTGATAGCATCAGTGAAGAATTTGCACGCTGGCCATTTGTGTGAGTCTTTGTTGGTTGAAATGAAAGAGGCCGGGGCTTCAAAGCCGTGTGTATTAAGTGTGCCTTAGCATGGAAATCAATACCAGATGGGACCCAAATCGCTGCAGTTCAAACTCTTCCACTAACCCCCGCACCACCCACCCTCCCTCTTGTCCTTTCCTTTTCATTGCACCCCCCCTCCACCACAGAGGACTCCATCTGACTGCACACACACATAGAAACAAACGGTGATAACGGCGCCCCACATAGACACGGATAAACACCAATAAAATATATCGGATCTTTCTGGTCACACAGGCGCTGACCACATTTTACCACGAGACGCCGGTGTAGCTTGTAGCCTTTCAGCTAGCTAACATTTCAGTTTGTGGTTTCCTTTAACCCGGCCAGGTGAGATTCATCTTAAATAGTTCGATCTTTAATGTCAGATGACACTATGGCGACAGCCACACCATTACGTTTTAAAACGCAAAACCTTTGCTGTGTTTATGCCTGGTGTCCACGCTACTCCGGCGTTTTCAAGCCCTTTAAAAAACGGAGACATTTCAAAGCGCTGTTGTAAAAACTCCGGGGTTGCGTTTCAGTCTGGACGGGCAGAAACAGAGAACTTTAAAAACATTGACGCAGACACCCATGATCGCTTCTCGATGCGGTCTCATCGGTCACGACGTGTCCGTCCCGATTCGTCCCACCCCTATCACGTGACACTTTTCCGGAAGAAACCAAATGACATCAGCCTCGACAACTTCAACAAGGATAACGGATTACAAGCGTTGCTCACCCTGTTGTCTATGCTAGCATATGTTGTGTAGTTAAAATCTGCATTTTATAATGCTGCTACTGCCTACATGCGCAGGAGGCAACAGGCCATTATTCGAGCGCTTTGCGTTAATTCCAGTGTCCAGCGGCGTTATCAACCCTACGAGGAGCAGTCATGTGATATGTGTTTTGAGGCGTGGTAGCGTGGATGGAGATCATTTTCGTTTTAAAACGTATCAGTGTGGATGTAGCTTAATGATCTCAGACTTCAAACTCAAGCCATAAAGCTCCCGTACCACTGAAGATACTGAGACCTGTATGGCGTCTGCAAGTTTTGTTTATACTCCGAATGGCGACAGTTTGTTCCCAATCATTTGTTTTTACATCAAGGCCGACGAACTGATAACGTTTTATTGCCGGCAATCACAATGTCACAGAAGCACACCGGTGGCAAAAGTTCACATCACATCACTCTTGTGAAACTTTAAACCGACGTCTCCGTGTGTAATCTGATTTCTACACACCTGTAGTTGCCCTTCTTGCGGAGCTGCTCCTTGAAGTGGCCGAGGGTGAGACTGTGGCTCTTCATGTTCCTCCGGTAGGGGATCTCCTCGCCACAGAAGAAATACGTCACCACTGTCTCGCCTCCTGAACCCTTTTTACACTCCTTCACCCTGAAAGTAGACAAAAGGAAGGGTGTGTTAGAATGAGTGGAAACACACACACGATATATTTAACAAGATCAAAAGAGAAATCGGAAACGGAGCAAAGCTTCTACTATAACAGCGATCTAGCAGCAGAGATACAGTAGCCCGGCTGAGGAAGAACACTAGTGAGCGAGTGACCTAGTGCCATCAGTAAGTGTGTACATATGTGATGTGTGTGCATGGAGAAGGGGCACAGTATTATCAATTCCCCTTCAGCTATGTCCAAGGCTTTGTAGGCCCACTTCAGAGGAGCTCTCTTTGCAAAGCTCTGCTCGCCCCAGCCGACTGCCAGCTCACTGAAGGACAGCCAATAAAAAATGATACATATATATATGAAAGGGATGTCTCAGTCAGGTGGTGCGGTGACTACACAACTCCCCACACACCAGCGCAAACACGCAACATTCATGCAAACAGAGGCAGAGCCGGGCATCTGTGTGCAAAAAGCTTAAAATAAGCTTTGCAAAAAAAGGGGGTCACCTTCTCTGTTGAGTGACTGTACGTGGGCGTGCACATGTGCGATGTGTATGTTATGCACACGTCTTTCTCCCTAACATGTGCGGTGAGCAGTGCAGGAAGAGTTAAAAGGGTAGAAGTACACTGCAAGGTGGAGGTTATGGCTGAGAGGAGGAGGAAGAGGAGCAGAGAGGAGGAGAGGAGAGGGAGGGCAGGACGCTAGAGGCATCGTACTCTTCTGATTGGAGACCGGGGCTGGTTGAGAGGAGGCCAGCGGGGCTGGGATTGGCTAGAGACAGAGGGACGGACCCCTCACCCTGGACAGGCACTAGGTGGCTCTTCTCTTGCTGGAGACTGGACATTGGATGCCTGGGAAGACATGTCAACTTGAATTATTAAGAGCAATAATAATATATTTAAAAAAAAACTAGAAATCATAAGCAAGGAAGAAAGCAAACAAATATTCAACTCTCTAGTTTCTGTGTACCTTTGCTTGGTGGTCTTGGTGGAGACCTCCTCCAGCCGGCGGCAGGCCTCCTCCAGCTGGGCCAAAGTGTTGGGAGGGGGCAGGGGAGGCATGGCCGGGTCCTGGATGAATGGCTGGGCCGGCTGGTGGCTGCGTAGGTGGCCACAGCTTCCGCCGCCACCCCACGTGTGCGTCTGCGCAGAGGAGCCTCCGAAGGATTTCTTGGTGCTCTGGTTACTGAGAGGGAGGAAGGAAATAACACATTAACAACATGAAATGATGGAACGTAAAGTAGGATATCTTAGACGAAAATAAAACTTAGGTTAAAAACTAGGGCTGTCAAAGTTAACGCGTTTTAACGCCACTAATTTCTTTACTGCTTTAATGCAATCAACATTTGGGAGGTTGTAGCGGGCTCAATTTTAAAGCTAGAGTGAAGATACTGACATCTTATGAAACTATCAACCATGTCATACTAGCTTGTCGCGAAGGAGGTTAAATAACACTCCAAACTTGCGCTAAATTTCGGGGAGGAAAAACTGGCATGGCCATTTTCAACGGGGTCCCTTGACCTCTGACCTCAAGATATGTGAATGAAAATGGGTTCTATGGGTACCCACGAGTCTCTCCTTTACAGACATGCCCACCAATTAATTTGCGGTTAAATATTTCAATCGATTGACAGCCCTAGCAAAAACCAAAGCACTCCAGGTACCAGCAGCTTCTTACCTGTGAGACTTGTGCCTGCCTTGCCGTTTACTTTCCAGGATCCACTGCAGCACGTTCTGGGCGGGGTCTGTCGTGTCGCTGGGCAGCTGTAAGGGCCCGCAGTCGTCCATACACCTCTCCGCTACTCCATCCTCAGCCCCTGAATGACACACACGCCTGGACAGAGAGCTGGAACGCCTGAAAGGAAGCAAGACAGAGAGAGTTAGTATTGTTTATTGTTATGCAACACAAGAAAACCAGATATAAATGAGACATGAATTCAAAAGAGTTGTTTGGAACTGACCCGACGCTATCGTCTGGTGAGACGGCGCCACACATCTCTCGGCCCAGGCTGCGGCTGCGCTGGTAAGGCTGGCACTCGCCGCCGCTGCCGCCGCTGGAGCACAGACCGTGCACCCTGAGCGCCGCCTCCCGTTCGATCTGCTCCTTCGTCTTGGGACTGCCGTGGTGGTGGATGTAGTGGTGGTGGATGTGTTTCGTGCTCTGCCGGCTCACGAGAGTCCTGCCGGGGCCCAAGGCCAGAGCGATGGCCGCTTGGTCGGGACTAGAACTGGAGGGCCCCGTCCTGACCAGGGCCTTGATTCCGAAGCCTGCCCGGTGCTCCGGGGAGCTGGAGCGAGGCGAGTGGCGGATGACGGCGGGGGACTGGCAGCCGGGGGTCTTCAGGACGCGGGACAGGTGTTCGTCCAGAATGGCCTGGGGGTCCTCGTCAGAGGAGCCGGGGAGGAGGGTCAAGGGGTGGGGGGAGAGCTGGGGAGCACTTCCCATCATCTCCGTGTCTTCTTTTTCCTCCTCCTGTTAACAAGAAATACAAAATCATCAACTGAGGAACTACATAAAAACACCTTACGGCCGGTCCAGACCGCCCGCGTCTCTTCTAGAGATTCAAGGTCACGCCTATTTTTACCACGAGCGGTTCACAGCAACAACTGACGGTGAAAGTGATCTTTTGACTGTATATTGACATCATACCAGCAACATACTACAGTTTCAATGTCTAGACATCTGTAGAATATGTCACAGACAGTGAAAGTGATCTTTTGACCGTATATTGACTGAAGATTGAAGATTTATTTATATACCTTATAACACTTCCTGCTTTCGTTTCAAAATAAAAGCCCTCAAGCATTTTTTTTTTGTGGACAGAATTCCTTCATTTGTTAACACAAGAATGAATATAGTACGTGGTTTTAATTGTGGATTATGACTATTATTTAAGAATGAGCACACGCTTCTTAACCTTTTTCTGTCTAAAATAAATATATATGGCACTTATAATGAAATGAAATGACCATTATGAAAGGCAAACTCTATGTAGAAAGAAAGGGCTGGCAGTAACAGCAGCAGAAACGCTGCCAGTGTGGACACCCCACGTGTGAGACACGCACTGCTCATGCGAGTAGTGCGTCCCCACCGTTCCAGTAGATTTTTCCAGTAATCTCATATACAAACCTCCTGAATCTGCTGCAGCTTCTCCTCCAGAGAGTTGAGGGTGTCCTGCTTTCTCTTCAGGCTCTCCAGGCGGGAGATGAGCTGGGCTGCAAACTCTGACGGCTCCATCGGGACCATCTCCTTGGGAGGACGGCGAGTACGCTTTTGAAGAGAAGGAGATATGTTAGCTATTGTATCATGTGTCATCCCTCCACGACCAAGATACCCTCCTCAGCTTCTACAAAGACAGCCGTACTCCTCTCCCCTTCATCGGTCTACATTGTTCTCCACCAGCGCCTGCTCCACCATTGGTGGTACTGATCAGGGCTCTCTCTCATAGGCACCCAGGGCTACGGGGTTGTTTCAAGGGGCGGCGGGGCCTGGTGTACGGTCATGCTGGGCTAGGCCTCGGCTGGTTCCCCCTGTCATCATCAGCAGGCCTCTTTAAAGTCAGCTCACTTCAAAGGCTTCCTCGTCAAATATCAAACACTCAGTGGGGGGAGAATAGGGCGGTGGAGGGAGGGATGGAGGGATAGATAGATGGGAAGCAGTGGCTTTACATCTAGGAATAAAAGCCACATATCGACAGGGGGTGGAAGAGAACTCCAGGGAGGAAAGGATGAGGGATTAAAAAAAAAAATGGGAGAAGTTGAGATGCAGAGATGTGTGCTCGCAAAGTGGGGGGGGGGGGGGGGGGGGGGAGAAGAGAAAATGAAGAGAGGGAAGGATTGAAGGAAAGAGTTAAAGGTGCCAAAAAAAGGATGGGAGATCAGAAAGGTTGAGGCAATTTATTCCCCCCCTTGTCACACACTGGGCACCTTTGAGGTACAGTATAGTGACACTATGAGAATATGTGTGTGTGTGTGTGTGTGTGTGTGTGTGTGTGCACATCTTAAATTATTTGCATTTTTGCACAGGGGCTTTCTTGATTTTTCTTTTTTGTTTCTCCCATCCCTTTGTAGTAGGGATGAAGGGGAGAAAAAGAGTGAGAGAAAGAGGCGCTGTCTGATGGAGCCCGGGGCTGGTGCACCATGGGAATGGAAGCCATCGCCAAAAATCAGACGGGAAACCAAAACAAGAATAAAAGCGAAAAAATAAAGCAAAAAGGGGGACAGCGAGAGAAGAGCGGCGAGAAACAATCTGTGGATGTTTTCTCTCATGCAAGTTTCTGCACGTCTCATTATTTGACAAAAAGGGGAGAGGGAATGGGGGGGGGGTTACGTCAAGTTTATTTCACAAGCTCAGTTTCGGACTTTCGCTCCTGTTCTTCTCTCAGCCTGAAGCCTTAAAACTCCCCTCTGACCCACTGAGAGCTCACATGACACGCTCAAACTCTTCCCTAAGATCCCTCACTTTTAGGGGAGGGGGGGCTGGCTGTGTGTGTGTGTGTATGTAGGGGGGGGGGAAGGAGGCCAGCTCTGTTGGAAGTTGTCACTTCCCTGTGCATTTGCTCCATTCATCCTCAGATCAAAGCGCTGCGTGTGCATGTGCGTGTGAATGTGTCTGAGTATCTTTGTGTTTTTGTTGGGGCTGATTTCAGAGCCCTCGGGATAAAGCGGCAGAGATCTTCCTCATTTCTCCCTTTTTCTCCATATTTACAGCATCGGTAGGGAAGGAAAAAACCCCGGTGTGTTCCGAGCGCCGCGGCGATAAACAGCTTAGAGACCCCCCTCGTCTCCCGCAGACTTCAAGGAACCCTAATGGGGGTGTAGGTGACACCAAAGGTAGCGAGGGGGCTTGTGTGTGTGCACATATGTGTGTGTGTTTCTGTGTGTGTGTGTGGGAGGCTGGGTCTTTGACGTTACTCTTCAGATCTTTGCTGGTGTTGTTGAATTGCCGAATACAGTTTGCGCGGTACTATTCATAGAACCAAGAGAGAGACCCGGAACAGAGGGTGGTATGGAAATTACACTGTGGGACCCAGGTTCAAAAAGACTTGTGTGTGCGCATTTGTGTGTGTGTGTGTGTGTGTTTGTGTACTTACAGGGAAAGCAGGCAGAGAGACTTGGCTGTTCATCCTCATGTTGCGCTGCATCTCCCTCTGTAGCTGTTTCTTTGAGCCCAGTTTATACGGAGGGATGCCATCTCTGAGGGGGACAGACGCAACACAAAAAGGTCAATTACCCAATCAGATACATCATTTAAGACCAAACAGCCAATCAGGAAGGAGCTTATTAGGTGACTGGGTAGATCAAACGCAGCTCAAGCCAGAATTCATCTAATCAATTAATTCTCCCGTCCATTTTGTTTTCCATCTAAAGACTCAGGAGGTAAATCACGCCAGTGTTTCTGGTCTCGTTTGTGTGTCGGAGCAGACCGGGTTTCGTGGTTGGGAGTGAGGTGGTAGGAGGTTTTGTTTGCCCTAGAAATGACACTCATTTTCATCTCTGGCTCCGGTACAGAACTGCTGGCTCTTTCCTTTCAACACAACACACTCTGCAGTCAGCGTGCTCTACCGGCCAAAAGTGGTGTCAGCATTAGCATTCCCCTGCTGACTTTTTAACGTTGAGCTGAGGACACCGTTAGCATTAGCAACTCATTATATGTATTCAAAGAGTTACTGCAGGACAGGACCCAAGGGTGCAGCTAACCTGGTTAAATCTATGTGAGGGACTGAACAGCTGACTGGCTTAAAAATGTTAATCAAACAACAAAAAAAAACAGCAAAGCTTCAAACCGAAGCACTTGACAGTGTGAAACAAGCGTCTTTTCTCCATGTTAAACAGCAGTTTCCTGGTGACCTAGCCTAACTGAGGAGCACTTTTCCACTTTTGCTTTGAAATGCCACAGTCATGCGCATAAGCAACACCCCCCCCTCCCCTCCCCACCCTTCCTCCTCCTCCTCCTCCTCCTCCTCCTCCCAATCTTCATTTGGCAAGCGCTGCCGCAGCCAGCCTCTGATCTCCGCACATCAAAAGGCTGGTTTGTAAGATAAGGTAATGTTTGAAGTCTGCGCAGCTGCATTCCCCAGCGTCCAAGCAAATCCATAAATAAGATATAAGCAAAAATCCCCCCTCCGCCACCGCTCTCTTTTCTCTTCCCACCCAACCGCCTCCTCCCCCCGGTGCTTTTTTCCCTTTTCTATTCTTTTTCTTTATCTGTAAATGAGATTCAAATGTTTATGGGTCCTTTTAACTGACCTAAAGAGAGGCAGATATTCTGATCAAGGCCAGAGCGGGCAGGAACTGAGGTGTGTGGGGGGGGTTGTGTGTCCCCGTGGCCAGGGCTTTGTCACGACACCGGGCAAAGTACAGCAGAATAGGACTATATGGGCCTCGGCCTCTTTGAAGCAAGGCCGTCTACAGATATGTTGTAAAAAAAAAAAAACTCTTTATAGCTGCCATATTTATGTGCAGCCCAGCCCACTGGTTGCACTGAACATCCCAGTCTTTAGCTTGGTCATGGTTAACCTCGCTGTTTCGGCGGTGACATCACCCACGTAGGCCTTGACGCTTCCCATGTGAGATGAGGTAAAGAAGAACTTGTACCAAGTTTTTCTCTGCTTTCTGTTCCAAAAGCCAGCTGACCTCCCGAGCGCCGCTCTTGGCCTTGAGCTGTGCACCACGCAATGACTTCATAGCGCCCTGTCACTTGAGAGACACGTGATTACGCCAAGTAATCCTTTTGAAGAACGAGGCCCCGGGCACGTACACAGATAAGCACAAACCACATGTGGACAGAAGCACGACGCTTGTGCACAATTTCTTTTTTTTTGTGCTGAAACGATTAGCCAATTCCCTGATTAGTCAGTCCTGAGGCGGTTAATCAGCAACAGTTTTATGATAATTGACCGATACGTCATTTAGCGAGCAAAAGTGCCAAACATTTGCTCACTTTAAGGTCATTAACATGTGAATTTTTCTCGGTTTCATTGAGTCAGACAAAACAAATTAGCAAGAACAGACATTTTATAGACTAAACTGAGCTTAATCAGTTAATCCAATGAAGTAATAACCAGATATGGAAGCTAACAGTTGCAGCCCTACTAGAGCTGCAACGATTAATCGATTAGTTGTCAACTATTAAATTAATCGTCGAGTAGTTTTTTAAGAAAAAAAAAAGTCTAGATTCTCTGATTCCAGCTTCTTAAATGTGAATATTTTCTGGTTTCTTTACTCCTCTATGACAGTAAACTTAATAACTTTGAGTTGTGGACAGAACAAGACATTTGAGGACGTCATCTTGGACTTTGGGAGACACTGATCAACATTTTATAGACCAAACAACTAATCAGTTAATCAAGAAAAGAATCATTAGTTGCAGCCCTAAACCCTACACTACTTTGTGAAACTATCTTAACAGGGTCAGCTGATGTGAAGCCTCTATACTCATTCCCATGTTCAACTCACAAAGTCGCTCTTCATTTACACTATATTGTTAAAAGAAAAGAGTCTCTAATACAGGGATGGGACTTGGCACTGACTCACGCCTCGTCCCGGCCGCTCCAGTGCATCTTAAAGTGTTTCCAAGTGGCCACAATTCACCAATATTCCCACTACATCAAACCATTCTCCCAGTTTGGCTACGACTCCCAACAGCCAGTTGAAGGAAGGTGTCACAGACCTGATTTCACTCATTCGTTGGCACACACACTCATGTTTGGTTAATATTCACTTACACACTGCTGTCAGTCACGGACATGGCGTCGTCCGTCAAGGCGTCACTGGACACCTCGCTGTCGTTGGTGCTGCTGACGGGGGCGAAAGAGCCCACATGGCAGGGGTTGAGTGAGTCTCCTCTCTTGTACGATCTGGGGGGGGGGGGGAGGTTACAACAACACACAAGTCAGATTAATGCTAATACAACACTGTGAAACAGTATCCAACAGGTGGGTGACAAAGACAGGTTGCATCTTCTGACACTGAAGAGGTTGATTCATGTGTGACCTTGTCTGCTGCTACCAACAACAACAACAACTACACCCTGTAATGAATGAATGTGACTCTGGCAACCTCCACCCTTCAAACACAAGTTCATCTGCACTGAGAAAGCTGTGGTTTTCTCTCCTTATGCCCCATTTATGGCTTCTTAAATAGCCCCACAATTTCTCTCTTTCCACTTCTCTCATTCACACTCACTCTTTCCTCGCCATTCATCTCCCGCTGTGCATGCATTCTTGCCATGGTACAGGAGGAGGAGGAGGAGAAAACGGGGGGAGTGACCGAAAGAGGAGGAAAAAAAAGTATAGAGCGGAAGCATGAGAGTGTGTCAGAGAAGGGAGAGGAAAAAGAAAAAGAGGGGGGGAAAGACCCAGCAGGACTAAAGCTGTAGGCCCCCAGCTCCAGGCTGACCTTCAGAGGGGCTTGCAAAGAGTCAGGTATTTAACACAGCTGGCCTTGCATTCTTCCCTCCCTGCCTCTCTCTCTCTCACCCCCCTCATTTATCCTTTCTCCTCCCTCCCTTTCTTTCATGAGGTGCACTCCCCCACCCTCCCCTCTTTCTCTGTCCTTCCTTTCCGCTCTCTTTCCCCTCACTTTCGCTCCAAAAGCATGCCTCGTAGTCCCCATCCCTGAGTTTTCAAAAGGAGAAAAGATAAAAGTGGAGAAGGCAGGGAAGGGGGGGGAATCAGAGGAGAATTGACGCAAACAAGAAAAGAGGGAAGAAAGAAGAGGGTTTGGGTGGGGAGGCGGTGGTGGAGGAGGAGGGTGTTGATTCTGTACTGTAGCTGCTGCCGCTCAGGGTTTGTTTTTTAAAAAAGTCAGATGAGAGGAGGTGAGGAGAGGGAAGCGGAAAAGAGAGGAATGGGTTCCACATGTTTCAAATATGTTAAGGTGACAACGGGGTGGCTTCATGTTAAGAGAGGACTTGAGCATCACACTGTAGGAAAGTCTCCACAACAAGCTGTCCCAAAGCAGGTTAGCTGTCAGCCTGTCATACTCCTAAAAGTTAACTTTGTGCAACTTATAATTCACTTTAACAACAAACTATTTTAAATGAAAAACCTTGATTTTAAAGCTCTATAAACTCCTCAAGAAAAGCATTGTTTGGGATGCATGTTTCAATGTGCACTTTGATTTTTACTCTTTTAAATAAGCATCAAAATGAAGCTTATAGAAACATCAACATCAAAGGTTGATCTGCTATAGATTTATATCTCTCTCTCTCGCTGCGCCAAAGGGCTTGAGGACAGTGTGGTACAGGAGGAGGAGGCATAGCATAGCAATGTCATCATCTATTATTTGCCGGCTGGGGCCAGAGCCAGCCGTGCTCTGTGAACTTTTCCCGTGGAAGACGATCCCTCATTCTGCTCAACTATTTCAAAGCCCCGGAAATCCAGGCGAGCGCCAGCAGAGGGCTGCTAGTGCTGCTGCTGCTGCTGCTGCTGGAGATGGTGAGAGTGACCAGAGAGAGCCAGGGAGGGAAAGACTTCTCTACTAACTTTAAGTGATTTTGGAGAAGAAGCACTTTTACGCACAAGGAAAAGGGGTTTCCAGTTGCCTGTAATGTAATATTTATACTTATAGAGCATGCATTCAATGATTTTCTCACATCTGCCCTATGGTTTGGCTGCCAGGCCAACCAGTCTGTAGTAAAATCCATAGTGTCTTTACAATAGGGCCCTGAAAATCTTTGTAAAGCTTGTGTTTAACTGTTTGAACGGACTTTGCCTTTCTGCAAATACATCATGAGACTACAGATCTGTAGCAGATCCACCAGAGCAGCTTCAAGTGGCAACAAAAAGCAGACAGCTGTTTTTAACTTGTCTATGTACATTGTATTGATCCCTATTAAATAAACCATGAATGAATGCATTTTTAAGATGAATACAGTTTTAGAAACAAGGTGTTGCAGCCATACCTGTATCCCCTCTCCATCACCTCCACCGCCCTCATGGACACGGTGGTGGTCTTCTGCACCTTCACCGACGCAGACAATCCAAGCAGCGCTTTGGCTTTGAAATCACAACTCCACTCCTCCTCCTCGTTGAGCGTGGGCAGGTATCCACACACAACTTTCAGGTCGCCCAGCAGCCCGTTGGAGTTGACGTGATTGGGGTTTTCTCCTCCGGTTCTCACGTACTCCAGGTAAATGTCAGAGGTCAGAAACATCTGGTACGCGTTCTCCTCCATGTCGCTCTGGATCTCCAGCTGCGCCTGGTCAAACATCGCAGAGTCGATGTGTTGCCTCTTGATATTATCCCGTATGAAGGTTTTAGTCGCAGGCTTCAGCTGCTTGGCCACAATGCTGTTGTTCTCGATGTAGCGCTTGTAGATTGCTTTGGCGACTCGCTGCGTTTTGGTATCCTTTAGGTCCATTTGCCTGAAGCCGTTGCAGGCGAACCAGAAGTCTAAAGTGTCCACGCATTTCTCCCTCTCCAGGAAGGTCCGAAAAAGAAGTGCACCGTCCTGGTCTCCGAGGAGGGAGTGCAACGACTTTGTCCACCTTGAGAGAGGAGAATCCGGGGATGCACTGCCCTCCGGCTCCCCGAGACCATCCTCGTTCCTCCGGGTTACAGAGGATCCAGGAGAGCCGAGGAGCACAGCAGACTTGGGGGGTTTCATCATGGAGAGTTTGCCGGGGTAGCAGGGCGCCTCGCCCTCCTCCCCCGGCACCGGGGGTCGAGGAGCATCTTCTCGGAAACTACTGGAGATGTGGTCCATAAGCGGCCGGCTCATGGTTCTCTGGAGGCAGCAGCAGCCGCAGCAGGAGGATGGAGGAGAGTGTGTTTGTCCGCCTCCTCGGAGCTTCTACTGTAATCTCCTCACTCTCTTCTGTCAGCGGGGGAGCTTCTCTCTGGCTGCTCGGCTTCTCTCTGAAAACACACAAAGTATTGATCTAATCAAAACCAGATCCGCCCAAAACTTCAAAGAGAAGGAGAGAGAGACGCAGTCAGAGAGCACTTCTTCTTCTTCTTCTTATTATTATTTTTCTTCTTCTTCTTCAGAGAAAGAGAGAGGGAGAGGGGGGGAGAGAGAGAGGGAGCTACAGGCAGAAAGAGAGAAAGAGAGAGAGAGAGAGAGAGAGTGAAAGAGATAGAGATGAGAGAGAGACAGAGAGAAAGAGAGAGAGATGAGAGAGACAGAGAAAGAAAGAGATGAGAGAGACAGAGAGAAAGAGAGAGACAGAGAAAGATGAGAGAAACAGAGAGGGATGAGAGAGATAGAGATGGGAGAGAGAGAGATAGAGATGGGAGAGAGAGAGAGAGAGAGCGGGATGAGAGAGAGAGAGAGAGAGAGAGAGAGAGAGAGAGATGAGAAAGACAGAGAGAGAGAGACAGAGAGAGAGAGAGAGACTAGTTCATAGGGAGAAATCGCTGCAGCAGCATCATTATTACATAAACAGCATTTCTATCATCTCAACCTGTGATTTTATACTGAATTAACTATTTAACAGTGATTTCTCACATTGCACAGTGGAGGAAAAAACCCACCATCATCATCTTCTTCTTATAAGTACATGTGTGTCAAGCGGGGCTATGACCTGAGCACCATTAATAAGTCATTAATCCTTCAAACGGCTTTATTAGAGCTTCCGGATCCATCACGCCTGATGTCAGCATGCTTTACTGCACAATGCAACCACATGTCCTCCTCTATCCATCTATACCATCATCCACATGTCCTCCTCTCTCTCTATATATACCATCATCCCATCCATCCATCCATCCATCCCTGCTGCTGCCACTGCTGCTGCCACTTTCTCATTTTCTGGAGCACATTTCTACCTTCTCAACATCTCATCACAGAGCGACTTAAATCACGTCAAATTGAGCCTCCCAGTGAGGAACCTGTAGGGACACTGATGTGGGACAAACTCGGAGAGATCGAAAAACGTGACTGAAATAGTTAACGGAGGAGTTAACTGGCTGCAGCTGTGTTTGGTGTACTATACACACACACACACACACACACACACACATTTCCAGCTATATCTCTTGTTCCATTATCGCAGAGATTATTGTCACCACTGATGATGATCGGCTGCAACATTGTAACATGTCACTGAGTTCTGCTACAACTTGTCAGAGAAACTGCTACAAATCTTCCTTTACTACATATTCTCCACAAAATATTGCAACATTGTATCCAAAGATAGAATGTTGCGCACAGTGAGTTAATAGCGCCACATAAAATATGCAACATTGTTGCAAAGAGATTACGCACAGTGCGTTAATAGCGCTACATAGTGTTCTAAAAGTTTCTTTAATGTTGCGTTTAAGGAAAAACTCCCCTTTAACGTTCAGTCCCAAGTAGACCAAAGTGTCAGATGTGTTGGAGGAATTCCACTAAAAGAAAACGAACACTTCTTTTTAAATGCTCTACTTTAACTTTAAAAATGAAACACATAGCGACGAGAAAAAGGAAGTGAATGATACATAAACGCGTTTTTTTTGGCGGAGTCTTTAAACGTAAGAAAAGCAGCTGAACGTTACTTCAAAGGCGAGTCAACACACATCAAAGGAAGCTCCGAGGAGGCTCACAGTAAACTAAACTCACCATCGATCCACCAGTTCCGTCTTCTTCTTCTCCTCAAAATAAACTCCCCAAGTTGTTGGCTGGTTTTTTATCCACACACAAGGGGAAAAAGCGCGTATTAATCCACAGAGCTGCTCGTCTCCTGCGACGCGTCCTCACACACATACAGTCACATACAGTCTACAGTCCGCTCAGGCTGGAGAGAGGAGGTCTACTGAGAGAAACATACACGAGAGAGAGAGAGAAAACACACACTGCTCTTCTTCCTCCTCCTCCTTTTCTCCTCCTCCTCCTCTCTGGATTCAGGCTGCCATGCTGCTCAGTAGGTTTCTCCTGGTAAGTCTCTCCTGTTAGAGAGGTCTGTCCTGTTATAGGTCTCTCTTGGTCTGTCTCTGGTCGGTCTCTCTTGTAGGAGACTCCAACACTAACTGAGCAGACAGGCTCGAGCAGAGCGCACTTCAAAGTCAGGGAACCGACTGCCAGGTCCCGGCAGCTGCATAAAAAACAATTGCAGCTTGACGCCTCCGAAAAAAAGAAACCAGTGAGCTGCGCAGATCTGCTGCAATCACTCTGAATGAAAAGCTATTTTTAAAAAAGGCTGCTCGGTTTTATTTCCCCGACGCGCTCGCAAGGTTTTTGTTTTTGGGCACCAATCTTTTTCCCAGATCACGAAGTTGCAGAGCTTTCACAGTGAGGACCTTATCAAAGACTAGTAATCTTGAGCCGACTCCCTCGAGGCTTTGGGAGCGTCACAAGTAACTGATCTGCCGCCCCAATAGCGTTACAGCTCCGATCCGTCTGTTGTTGCTGCTGCAAACACTTTAAACACGCAGCGATCCTTTCTGGGGACGCACAATGCACGCACTGGCGCGCACCGAATGGCATATCCTCATATGATTTTTTTGGTCACATTACAAGAAGACAAATAGCACTGGAGAATAATGAAACTATGATTTTTTTAATCCCATTAAGACTTTTTTAGTTTTTTGGAAAGAGTCTCCTCCTGCAGGACTCTTCAACATGAGGCAATCATTTAAACTAAAAGTCACTTTAACTATCCACAGACATCATTCACATGTTGCAATATAGGAAATCATAGAGCTGTTCATCACTCCACAGCTCCTACCAGTGGCAATAAGGGCACATGGTGCATGCATGCAGATAAAAAAACATCTGTTCACTGAGGGATGTTATGGTATCATTTAAAGGTACCATATGGAACTATTTACATGTTTTAATTGCTGTAATGTAACTTAAAAACTGAGACCTTTCCCCCTGCATTCTGGTGACTTTAAAAGACTGATAATAACAAAATAATAATCTACTATGTACACGGCAACAGCATTTATATGTTAAACTTAGAATTTTACCTTTAGTTATCAGGAAAGAATACAGAATAATTTTCGCCCCTCTGGCGTAAACTTTGTATGAATCTCTGGCATAAACTAATATTCATCAGTTTTTATTCATTTTTTTATTTCTTTCTCTTAGTACTCTCCACTTCTCTACGGTACCACTGCGTTCTGAAGCCAGTTATTTCCAACGGCTTGCACAACGCCATGACGGCTTTTCGCTTAGCCCGACTTTGGGCACTGAGCGCTGTGGCGAGCGCAGCTCAAAGATGAGCTCAAACTGCGCTGAGCGTAGACAGCTCTCTTCTGCCGGGAAACTACATTTGGTGTAGCTCTATTACCGTCTGGGTGGAAACAGTAGAGCTTATAAACACTGTATACAGCGCCAGAAACAGGTTGTGATAATGAAAAGTGAAAAAAAAGTGTGAAAATTTGCTATAAATCGGGAGAAATACGGGAGAATTGTGACCCCGGGAGGAAACCGGGAGAGGGGAATGAAAAACGGGAGTCTCAAGGTCAAAGTACAGTTTTGCTTCGTAACATTAGTTGATGAAGTCATTTGCAAATGGCAACCTAGAGTTAGTATCATGTAAATTGGACATTTTAGATGGTAACGGTGATATATGATTGTAATGTAATGTTACTTCACTGTTTTGGCCGATGACCCCGATGATTGCTCGCCCCAACGGAGTACGAGCACACGCGCAAGCAACAGTGGTTGCAGTTCACTTGACGGCCATCGGTGTCATTAACAAGGACTTTCTGAAAGTTGCGTATAGTACCTTTAAACAACAGAAGAATGACTCCTCTCTGCAGCTCTGACAGAACAGCTTTGTGCACATAGATCACATTAAAAGCCCAAAGACAGATCACACATTCAATATTCACTGATCTCAATGTGAGAGGAGTTGTTTGGATGCAGACAGTACTGGACATTTTGGACATTTTCTTTATCCGTACTGGACTACAGGCGGTGATGTTACTAGTGTTTATAGAACAGAGTCAATAGTGTGTGTTTGGATCGGTCTTTAGTGTTCAAATGAGCCACCACAGGAGACCCTTTGTACAAGATGACTGGCTATATTCTTGAGAGGGAGACAGTAGGTGTCTGTGTGTGTCGTTGTTGTCTCAGTGGACGGACATTGAAAAAAAAAAAAAAGTACAGCACAAAGACGGCAAACACGGCAAACACTTTGATCAGCCTGTTTGCTGAAGGTGCTGTGAAACTTTCTCTCCCTTGATGCCTCGCTTCCCATCAAGGTTAATAAAAGAGGAAATTGCTCTTGAAGAGGCCACGATGACTAAGGGATTACTCATCATTCAAAGGCCACTTTATCGCCTTCAAATTCTGCACGCTCACACGAAAACATCCCCAACGCGTCTACATCAAACTTACTGTCCCAGCAAGAGATGAACAGCAGTGATCGCAAAACCAGAGGTACTCGCACAACACGACAATTTTGAAAGACAAAACAGAATTAAAATTTTCAAAAATCCACTTATCGAGTTAGTTGTAGCACCTAAACTCCACGTGTTGAGAGTGTGTTAAAACCATAGACTGTATAAAGATGAACGACCATGACAGCTCCCCAAAAGTGAAGCCAAAACCTCTGGATCGCCCCCTGGTGGCTGGCTGCAGTATAGGTTATAAACCCTGCCCCCTCCATGGTAGCAAACGGGCCAAACTAAAAAAGTCCAAGTACACTTCTGTACAGTGGGAGGAAGTGGAGACGCCACGTTGTCCATCTTTATATACAGTCTACGGTTAAGTAAGGGATTGATCATTCAGGGCGATGCAAGACCCCTCCGCTTCGCTTCGCGTTGCCCTGCCGGAGTTTATTCCACAACAATGACCCGCTAGCTGTACATTATCCCGCTTATTACACGGCTACTTACTGAAGAAATCAATAATTTGACACAAAAACGGTCCGCCAGAGTCCAGCATCAGAACTGCGCCCATAGCAACGGTTTGTTATATATAACAACGGTCTGCTATGAAGAAATAACAGATTGTAGAATGCCGTGATTGACCAATCAGAATCAAGTATTCAACAACGCCGTGTAATAAAACTAGTTTGCAAGCGAGCAGAGAAGTTGAAACAAATGTCTGTGTAGATGGAGGAGGGTTGGTGACTACTGATGTACAGTATATCGGACATCTGTAGCCAGATGTGAGACACTACTGACTCAAGAGTTAAAAACAAGTCCGCACAAACCCGACTTCGTTATCTCATTAAAAAGCTCATCTTCACAGTCTGAGTCTCTCTTGTCGGCGTACAGCTCATCTGGCTAATATACAGACCCCGACAATGTCAGCCTTTGTTAACTCCGGAGGGCCGAGGCTGACCTCTGACAGTAAACACACCAGGGTGGAAACCATCGCCATGGCGATGGTGTGGACCCCCTGCCGGCACCAGGGGGCCAGTTGGGCCCTCATGTCCTGCCTTGTCAACCCCCCCCCCCTCTACATGGATCATGGGAGGTCCCCCATAGGTCGGGTCTTCCCTGCTGCCCCTGAGGAGCTGACCCCAGGTCTGTGACTGGCCAGAGACCAGGGGTGTCCTTGGCTCCTTGGCCCTATAAAAAGACCCTTGAAAGAGGGCTTCAGAGGGGGGAGAGGTTATGGGCTGTCTCTCTGTTTGGGGAGATATTATTACAAGGGGACAGGTCAAATTCAGACTACAAAGAGTCTCTATAAATAGAGACGCATAAATCACTCGTGGGTCCAATCAATTCTTTAATGCTTTTGCACAAAATACACAAAGCGGCTTAATCGTCTGTGGTATCTCCAGTCACATTTGATGGAAGACACCTCCCATATAACAACTTAAGAGGACTTTTACGACGGTGTTATATGGTCTCCTGAGCAGCCTCGGCCCTGTCGTAACGGCTACTGGCCACCTCGGTCGCAGTCATAAACACTCACAGAGTGTGTGTGTGTGTGTGTGTGTGTGTGTGTGTGTGCGTCTACCAGTGCTCTCGCTCTGTGATCAGTAACTGCTCTCAATTACAGTATTGTGTGCCGTTCCTTTCGGCTCGGGGTTAAACTCTTTGCAGACCCCTTTGAAGTGCTCATCCCTTTATCTCAAGCCAGAGCCAAGAATTTGGGGGAGGACAATGGAAAATGAAACCAAGAGGGAAGCTTATGGCAATTATCAACCAGGGCCGTGAGGAGGAAGTCAGCTCACACAGACACACAGAGAGAGAGAGAGAGAGAGCAGATAAAGACAGCTAATGTAGGACAGGGGGTTACTGTTTCAAGTTTGTTTGGTGTGTACACACCCCGGGCAACAAACCGAGAGAGGAAATGGAGGCTACCTCTTCAAAGTAGGTGACAACAGGGGGGACAATGGCCTCTGAAGGGAGCAAGGAGCCGATGAGAGGAGATGGTGGGGGTCAAAACACAACATAACCGAGGACCATGAAGAGGACAGGGATGGAGAGGGAGAACGGAGGGGAGAAGTGCTGTTGTCAGCAGAATCAAATGGCACGCAGAGAGCTGGGGAAGATACAATTAAAGTGTGGAGTTAAGACAGGCTTTGAAGTTGGACATGGTGCATAATACCCTTAAAAGTTAAGGAAGGGCAACAATTCGCCGGCTTGTTATGGGGCTGTTTTGAAAGAGGAAGAAGGAAAAAAAAGAGTGCGGGTGGTAAAGGGGTGGGGGGTGGCGGGGGGTTGTTTTTGAAAGGGTTCAGTTTGAGGGGAATGAAGTTGGATTTCAAGCGCCAATTGGCCCCAGAAGGATGTTTTTTTTGTTTTTTTTAAACAGAGAATGTAAAGTGCGAGTGGGAGTCGGCGCCTACCTGTGCATTTTGATGATGGGGATGAGCGTGTGAAGGATGGAAGAAGGGATGTGTCAGAGAGAGTGGAATAGGGAGCGAGACAGGTGAACGACTATGAAGAAAGAATGAGACATGAAACAGGTAGGGAATTGGTAGCGAAGGAAGGCAGAGAAGAAATAAAAGAGGAGGCAAGAAGAGAGAAAGAGAGAGAAGAGGGGGTGGGGTTGTTGAAGGTTATTTATTGGGTTTTTTCCCTCGTTTTAATCCCATTTTGCGCTTGACTTTTAAGTCTACCAATGTATAGAAACAATGTCGGATGCACTGTCTAATCCCGTTTGGGCCATGAAGCTCACTCCGCACTGACAGTAATGACTTTCATTTCCTCTGCCGCTCGCACTCCAGCACCATGCAGACACTTCACAGGCCGGACGCCACTGTTCCGCCACGCTTGACGGGACAGCGATCCGTCTCCAAATCAGTCTTAACCTGAACCCTGGGCTCCCTCACTCATCCTTAATCCATCACTTTAACCCCATCTTCCTCTCTCCTGACTCCGGAGCGCAGAGGGTTCCCAGACTGGTGGAGGTGATTAACTCGCTCGTCCATTCAACAGATGCCAGATTTTTATCTCTGTTCCCCTCCGCTTCCTGTTCCTCCATTAGAGGGGTGTGACACATCAGCAGGGCGAGCGCCATGGCAACAGATACATGTGTGATCTGATGAAGGCAGACGGCTCAAACGCACCGTCTCTCAGTTGACAAGAAGATTCAATATCACATTCAAACACGCACCACACAAATGCAGATAGACATGAAGATGCCATTTTCAAACCATGTCATACTAGCTTGTTGAGAAGGAGGCTGAAATAACGCTCCTAAATTATCCTACATTTTGGCGAGGAAAAACTGGCTTTCCCTTGACCTCTGACCTCCAGATATGTGAATGAAAATGGGTTGTGTGGGTACCCATGAGTCTCCCCTTTGCAGACATGCCCACTTTATGATAATCACATGCAGTTTGGGGCAAGTCCTAGTCAACAGGTAAAAAATTAATTTGCGATTAACTATGGACAATCATGTGATTAATCGCAAAAATTAAACATTTTAATCAATTGACAACCCCAGTTGGAAGATAAAAATTGTAAGGAAAATATATCTGAAAAGTTAAATATATGAATAAATTGAGACTTCTGTAATTATGAAAAAGTTTTTTTTGGTGCGTTTAAACTGAATGCAAAGTATGTAAAGTCAACGCAAAGACACGACTGGGCACAAATAGATGCAAATTCACCAGTCTGTAGTGCAAATTATGCACCTATCCCAAATGACTCCACTTCATAGAAACACACACACAGAGACAAAAAAATGAAAATAAAATGAGAAAAAAAACTGAAAAAACGGTCCAGCAGTTAGATTCATGTTCAGTCTTCAAACTCTTATTTCTTTCCACAGTAATAAAATATTTAAATGAAGCACTTTGGAGAATATTTTTTTGAAAGTTAATGAATGGATTTTCAACTTTAGTGTGGAAGTGGCCATTACCAGCTGTGGTGCAGGAATATGTATGGGATACTAAAAGAGGCTGAGAGAGAGATAAATGGAAAGAGTGAGACACAGATATCCAGACAGAGACATGTAGGGCAAGCTATACAGACGAACCTCCCACACCGTCTTTAGTGCATGGTCTTCTGTCCCTCCGCTCAACCCACACCGTCAGCCTAGACGGCACATTCATGCCACAATCACACAAACACAACCTGCTGTGCCTTCTTCACTATAGCCTCTAACCCACTTGTTCTCAAATCACACAGCTGCATATCCGCCTCACAGCTCTTGTTGCGCTTGAGTGACAGGGCCGGGGAAAAAAAGGAAAATCACTGCCATAAATACCGAATCAACAAAGAGCGAGTGATACGAGCGAGGAGAGAGACAAAGGCAGAGAAACATGACGGAAGACATCAGTGTGTGTGTGTGTGTGTGTGAGAAGTTGTTGGCGATAAACAGGTTTATTTATGCGAGCAGCGTACAGCAGCCAAACGCAGGCCTCCTAGGGTCTGACTCAGAATACGGCGCTATAAAAAGCTCCAGTGACACACGGCTCACGCACACAATGACTTTGTCAATCACACGCTGATGTACAGTCAATCCCAGAGGCCTGTCACGAGCGCTCAGGATGAAGCGCGCACGCCCAGATTGTCACACGTGCAGATCTAGTAAGGCAGAGAAGAGAGGCGGCGAATGACCTCAAATCAACCGTTGATTATAAATCACTGCTGCTCTTTGAATTCATGTCCTCGAGTAACCTCTCAGGTATCCTGCAGGAATAAAACACTTCAAAACAAAAACTGGTTTAAGGTTCCTCTGCACCACGTTTTGCAGTTGCTCTACATTTCTGATTCAGCGCCACGAGGCAGTTTTCTTTATTTTTTTATCTTGTGTGCATTTTGAGAGTGTGCAATGATTTTTAAACGAACCTTTGTGCACTCTTCTCTTTAGCCGATGAAACATTCAAACCTCCAGCTGAAGCAAACACATCTAAATGACGGCACGCCGACCGTGAGCACCAGCATGAAGTGAGAATATGGCGGACTGCCCCTTTACTGCTGTCACACAACAGTCCAGCGTCTGATGTGGAGATAACGGAGAGGAAGCGAGAGCTTTGATCCTTAATGGGGCCACGTCGGCAGTGTGGAAATGACATTCATGGCTCGTATTTACACAAGCACAATTACGGAGGTTATTTTCGGTGGTGAGACAATCAATTAGAGCGAAACTATGTCAGAGTAATAACACAGATTAAAGGAGAGGTTATGGCCGGAGCCTGTTTGGGTGTAAATTAGTAAAACACGGGCCGAGTGCACATCAGCCTTTAGATCAGCAGCTCCATGTAAAGCTAATGAAGTGTTTGTCGGATCACCTGACAGGATCTGTAACCTACTTTTTCCGACGGTAGAATTGGGTGGGGCTGTTGCCCGACAATTTCAGTAAAGGGCGAAGTATGAGTGACACGAACTACTTCATACGATGTGACGCCATAAATCGTACAAATGGGGATAAGGTCATGTATTGTGAATACCAGGTGAATACCAGGTATTGTGAATACTTCCAGGGTGTTCCTGAATGCAACTCCAAGAGAGATATGTAGGTTAAGAAAAAGGCGGAGTTACTACAAAAGAAAACAACATATTTGTTGTTTCAAGCTTTCGGTTTTTACTTTAAAGCCAATATCAGGAGCCGGTAGAGGCGTAAGAGAGAGAACGCTTGAAAATATTTTCTCAATGTCATTGAAACAACTCCAGCTCCTTAGAATCATTTAGACCAGAGCTGAAGGAGCGTTTAGATACAGAATATATCTGATTTTGTATATTATTTTCCTTACATTTATGGGCTTTTTCCCGAGCAGCTTCGCTCCAGACATTCTGATAAAGATGCAACTGAGCAACCTGGTATTCATCCTCTGTTGTTCCCTGACACCCCCTGAGGTAAAAAAGCCTCTGTCCTTTTGTATGATTGATAGGGTCAAGACATGCAAAAGACACGCACTTATTGGAGAATGATGAGGGAGGCAGTGGGATGCAGTTAGGAGTTTTTTTTGCCCTCACCTTTTGCCTTCAAACATAATTAGTGCTGTACATTCTAGCACATGCAAAATGCCACACATACTTCCTGCACGTATGACGCCGTGTTGCAATAGTTCCGAATCCTCTGTGCACTTCATCCAGAAACAACAGACTCTACAAAAGGCTTTGTGCTGAAAGACTAAATTCCTGTTTCTCAGATGTCGGTCTGACAGTCCTCTCTCCTTTCGTCTCTCTTTGCCTGGGCAGCAGAATAAGCACATCAAATAAATACAGAGAGGGGTATAGTGTTTCGCTTGGAGACAGCGGAACGGGTCACGGACAATGGGAACACATGGAAGTGCGTGAACTGCGGGTGTTTAAAAAAGAAAGCAATTCCAATGCAAATAAGAGCATAGAGGCCCTCTTTGAAATCAAATCTGATTTTGGAATTTAATAACACCTCCGAATTGTTTTCCAGGGATTCTTTTGAAATGATCAGTATTCAAGCCCATGCATTCCTCACCTACCAGAGAGACAAAAAAAAACAATGGATGGGGGCTCGTTATGAAGCCCATCCTTGGTCCACCAAATGTTATTATCATCATAAAACCTCCGCTACTCTGGAGACATCGGAGGAGACATGGCGGCCGTTTGGTGGACTCGAGCGTCTGAGTCATTCGGCTCGGGTTTGAGTGGAGCCGTTGGTAAAACACAAAGTGGTGGCGGAGGCAGAAATGCCGGGCCCAAGGACTGTAGCGTTTGGCCCGAGTTTCAAACGATCGACTCGCAGTGCTCTTTATCTGAACCAACCACAAACCCCCAACCGCTCTTTACAGTTCAGATGGGGCTTGAGCAGAAATATTGATGGGGGGGAGATGGGAATTCAAGGTCTTTGACTTTAGTGTTAAGTTACAGAGCTAATCTCCGTTAACATGCATGTTGTGGTCGTATAAAAACAAGGGCAACAGCATGACTTCCCCCTAATTGAGGGACTAATTATGAGGTATTTGAAGGAGATGAAAAACATGCTCAAAACAAAAAAGCATGACAACAGAAAATGATGCAAAGTCTTTTATTAAAAATGGTGGATTTCGGTAGCAAATATCAATAATATCAAGTTAATAATGATATAAAAAAATATAAAATTGAACAATGTAACCAGAACATAAATATATCATTTTTCCAATGAGACAAAGCAAAAATCTGACAATTAATAAATAGCTTATGTAAGGGATGATGTCATTGTTGTGAAATAAACTTCCTCAAGACCCCTCCGCAACGCCCTGTCAGGGTTTATTTCACAACAATGACCGGCTCGCTGTACATTATCTCCCTTATTAGTCGGCTACTTACTTACATCAATAATTTGACACAAAAACGGTCCGTCAGAGTCAAACATCAGAACTGCACCCATAGCAACGGTCTGTTATACATAGCAACGGTCCGCTATAAAGAAATAACACACCGTAGAACGCCGTCATTGACCAAACAGAGTCGAGTATTCGACAAAACCGTGTCATAAATGTTAGCAGCACATCACACTAAAAGATGACTGGTCCAGTGGCATGACAGGTGTGTAAAATACTTGTAACAGTCAATAATGCTCACATCTGATTGGACGTCTTATCCTTCATATTCCGGCGTTGGGTCAGGCTGTGGTTCTCCCACGGTTACCTGTACAGGAAGAGTCGGGTTAGTCCAGCGTTAAGCCATTAAATCAACATTATTTTATATTATGTAAAGGGTAATACACAGCGAGCCGGTCGTTGTTGTGAAATAAACCACGACAGGGCAATGCGGCACCCCGACGCGAATCGGAGTGGTTTATTCCACAACAATGACCAGCTAGCTGTACATTATCCCTCTTATTACACAGCTACTTACTTAAGAAATCAATAATTTGACACAAAAATGTCCGCCAGAGCCCGACATCAGAACTGCGCCCATAGCAACGGTCTGTTATACATAGCAACGGTCTGCTATAAAGAAATAACAGACCGTAGAACGCCGTGATTGACCAATCAGAATCAATACTCAACAAAGCCGTATAGTAAACGTCGATATTAAAGGGTAACTTCGGTATCATTCAACCTGGACTGAGCTGGATTTTCCCATGTTTTTGTGTATAAGTGACTAATAATGGGGACAACAATTTTTGAAATTGGTCCAGTATTGAGTGAGAACGCTGTAACTGGCAGTCGCAAACTGAGCTGCGAGGGCAAGTGAGCAGCGTCAATGTAACATTATGTTCACTAAAAGTTCTTGTTTTTGCCACTGACAGACTCAGGTTGTTATTATAAGTGTCTGAAACATTTTAGAAAGGACTCTACGGAGAAATAAAACGCTTTCTTTACCTTTCGCTTGATCCGGTTTGTTTGTTATTGTGTCCAAGTCCCGCTCAAGGAGAAGTCTCGCTGTGAAATCTGAATATCCGTAAACTATACGGGCGACCATCGAAGTCGAAGACCTCATCTACATTTTAAAAATCATCTAAATATTCAACCATGACACTGAAAATATTTTAGATAACACTAAGCTATGCTTTCTGTACTCCAACACAACAAACTATCGCATTTCCACCATGAATGTATTCCACTATTCAACCGTTGTCTTCCAGCAACACGTCACATCGCCAGATTTCAGAACGAGGCTTCTCCTTGAGCGAGACTCTTTCCATAATGTTGTCAGATAGTTATAATAACAATCAGAGCCTGTCATGATAAAAAATTTCACTTTTAGTGGATGTAAATGACGGTGCCAGCTTGCCCCAATAGCAGCATATTGAACCCTGTGTGCAGCTGCTGTCTACAGCGTTCTCCCTCAATACTGGACCAAGTGTAGTCGCTATTAGTCAGTTAGACACAAAAACATGGGAAAATAGGGGTCTGGGTTGAAATAATCTTTAAAGAAAATCATTATGGAATTTAAACTGACTCTCTCTGATTGACTGCTCCTTTGAGATTCTCAACGTCTCCGTCACTTTAAGTTGCGAGCTACGCAGAGTACAGTGAAATAACTGGTTATTAACTGTGATGTGCGTGATTGACAGTCCTGAGAGATGTTTGCCGAGATATGAGCGGCGACGTCGTTTGACGGGGCCTCTCATCACTGCATTTATAAGATGCTTTTCATAAAAGACATAAATGGCTCTTACAGTATGATGGATGGGAGGCGAATCAAAGCCCTCAGGACTGGAAGCTGTCACAGTCAAAGACGAGACTTCATCTAATGTAACTGCACCATTAATACAAAGTATGATGCAGATGACGACGTTCGTACTTTACTGTACTCGCAACCTTGGTGTAAAAATAAAGGCACATACATGCATTGTACTGTGCAGAAGTAAAAAAAAACTTCCACATGAACTATGTACAGGCACGTATGCACACATGTTTCTATACAATCTAAACAACCCATGCTAACCTCCTGCTGCGACAGGCATCCAGGTCTTCCTGTAGCAAAGAGGCTCTCTTCTGGAGGAAGTTAACCTGCAACACAGACACACAATGCAACATTTGGCACATCTTCAACAAAATGTACTCTGATTAGTTGTTTAATCAGAATGAGGGAAGCAGGAAACCAGGGGCATCACGATACAGAAACTGGAAGTGGTGAAGGCTTCGGGTCAATTGTGCTTTTGGGCGGAGGGGGATAGCTGAGTGGAAGAAAGGCTCGGTTGTTGAGCCCAGGGGTCAGGACAGCAGGGGTTGGGGGTCAGGAGATTAGGGCAGCGGGGTTAAGGCACATGGGGACAGAGGGGAGATTAAGAGCCAGGTTAGTGGAGGTTATAGGACGCCGCGAGAGATCCTTTTGTTTGGCTACAAAGTGTGAGTTTATTTATGAAGTGTCTTTGGCAGAAGTGAAAATAAACCCCGTCTACATTTACATCTCGAGCCTGGCAGAATAATCACGGCTCCGAAAGAATCTGTATTGTTCTGGGACTACCGTACTGGAGCCGAGGGTACATTCCTTTCTGTGGGGGAGACCTCAGGAAAGATCTAGCATTTCATTTGGCACCTCGCAGTGGTGAAGTGGATGCAAAAAAAACCCCAACGAAATGTGGTCGGATGTCTCCAGAGACACGGAAAACTCTCCCCACCTTTTTTTTTTTTTTCGCCATGTAAAACGAATGCACTTTAATGTGCAAAAACCCAAGACGTCGTCAATGAGAGGAGAGACCACTCATGGTCATGAATTACATCTTATAAACATATCCGATCACAGGGCTGTGGTCTGCACACTGAAATGGGATCTTGGTAAACCTATTTGAACAAGGCCGGGGTTTATGATGAGAAACAACTATGTACTGCATTATTCTATCATCATTACAGAAATCCTTCTTTTGTTTACAATGTAAAAGCGGAGAAAGATATTGGACATAGCTCAGAGGAACAGCATGTGAATGTTGCTATGCATGGGGGGATCTGATGGAGAGACAAGGACAGTTTAAGGTTTAAGGCCCAGACACACCAACCCGACATTGAAGAACTAGCGGTGACGAAGGCCACCAGTTACAACGCCTTATGTCGCCTTCGTCTTGACCAAAAAGTTGCATTCGAACACACTGCAACGTACGTTCTGCGCCTGCGTGCGATGAAATAACTCTCCACACCAGCAGGTGGCGGTAGTCTGTTTTTGTCATTCAAAACCGGAAGACGGAAGACGGCGGATATACAAGCCATTGTTACGATACATACATGAAATAATGCGGCGTTTACCGACCCAAAAACACGGCCGACCGTCGGCTTGGTGTGTCAGGGCCTTTATAAAGAGGATTGGCAAGGTCCAAAACGACACCAATTATGACTTAACAAATATCTCCTACATGCATAAATGTGTTGGTTATGTTTCTGACAGTTTTAATTGATTAATAGTAAGGGAAAGTGAAAGACAAAAGCTTATAAATCCCTTTAAAAACACCCGAGGATACTGAACTTTACTTTGACAATCTGTCCTATATACAGTATATTGTGTTTTAATGGGTAAAGGATGAATGAAACCCGAACGCCCTGTCAATTCTTAACATTGTTGAAACTAAAGTCACAGGATTGAATGTGTCAGCGTGTTCGTTCTGGTCCTGCCGGTATCTGATCTGTTATCGTGCAAACAGTCGGCTCTCACCTGAGCTTTCAGAGAGGTGATGGTGTCCTCCAGTTCCTGTCTGAGCTCTGCTGGCATCAAACCTTTGATCCTCTCCTCGTACTCCTGACGCACCACAGTCACCTGAGACGACAAGAGGCAGGGCAGCCAAACAGTGTCGGTTAAAGTGATATTTCAGACGTTGTGGGGTGAAGTGGGGTTGTATGAGGTACGTATCCATAGTCAGTGTATTACCTACAGTAGATGACGGTCGGCACGCCCCCAGTTTGGAGAAGCAGAGAGAAGTACCGACACAGGAGCAAAGTATGCAAATGTACTGCTGTCGTTTTAACCTCCTAAAAGAAAGACCCAACTAAAAAAAAAAAATAGTCATTTTTTTCTGGGCACAAAAAAGATCGATTGCATCTTGCAGGTATCGTTTGACTGGAGAAGTTTCGATACTACTTGGTACTGAGTTATTTCGGTTGATACCTTAAAGGTATCGAGTACCGATAACCGGCCCTAACTGAACTGAAAGTGAAACTTATCTAAGCTCTCTCCAAAGCCACCAGACTCCGTTGACAAAACTAGTATAGATAAGTTTCACTTTCAGTTCAGTTCCCTGCCAGAAAATATTCTAAACATAGCGTACGCTTAAATTGTTGTTGATATTTTTAGGTGTAAGTACTCCTGTCTGCTTCTCCAAGCTGGGGGCACGCTGACCGTCATCTACTGTAGGTAATACACTGACTATGGATAAATACCTCTTACAACCCCACCTCAAAAAACCCGAACTATCCCTTTAAATTAGAAGGAACACCTGAACAAAACAATTCCTAAATTATATTACACAGTATTTATTCAATCATCAAATTAATACATATGCATTATATATATACACACACTTAACTAAAAACATGAAATCTGTGATCTTCATCTGTATTTAAATCATTTGTTGGTATTTTTGCATTGAAAAATATCAACACAATTAAAGACAAATGAATAATAATGGATTTAAATCATTGCTGAGTAAGTGCTTCTGCTTCCCATTCATATAAAACACTTGCATGTCATGCATGCACTTCCAGACACAGTGCCCAAGTGAACAGCTCCCTTGGAGGAGGCACACACACACACACACACACACACACACACACACACACACACACACACACACACACACACACACACACACACACACACACACACATACACACACATTCACAGACAGTGGGTATCCCCTCTTTATTCATGGCTCAGAGTATTCCCTCGCTCTTCACAGCTCCTTCACATCTCCACAGGGGGTCCGCAGACTGGCACGGCTCGCTCTGCACAACACCCCCTACTGGCGGCTGATAGCAGACTACAGCCAGATCTGACACAATGCATTTATGGGGCCTGACACAGCTGGGTTTGGAAGAGGACAGGGCCGTGGTGGAGGGCAGAACACATCAAACGCAGCAGCAGCAGCTCCACGGCTAGCTAGCTAGCTCCACTGGGGAGGACCGGAGGAAGTCTGTCTGGGGCTAAATTACACTCCACTAAACCAGAGTCTGATTATAGAAGTTGAAAAGGGTTTGGTTAGCGCAACCCCCCCCGTTTTTTTACCCACAAACACACATGAATGGACGCACACACACACACACATGCACAAACACAGAGCTTTTACAGTACTGTAAAAAGCCTTTACGGCGTTTTGAAAAGAGTTGCCGGATCAATTAATTCGGAGCTTGATGAATAGTTTAGCAGAGCCGGAGGACTCAACGGGGGCTGTGAAAGGCAACTGTTTTCAGCCACATATTTCAAGGTGTAACCAGGGGAGAGTCTGGGCATTTCAGCCGACCATAATGCATTTGACAGAGCCAAAGTCCGGCTAACATTAAGAGAATATCCCCACCCTTCCCCACCTCCCCTCTCATCAGTCCGGTCTTTCATGTGAAGAGAGCGTGAATGAGGTGAGGGGGAGGGAAAAAGATTGGTTTTCCTAAAATAATTTTCCTGTTGTGGATTTAACTGATTGTTCTGGCTTTGGCTAATTAATCTTCCTGGGCACAATGAAAGGGATTGGGAAGCACTTCAAAGCAACCCGCAGTATAAATGATCCCAACATGAAGCAGCTCACTTTGTCTCGGCAGTGTGCAGTAGATTACACTGCCACAACTTTGCCAATTTTTTTCGCAGGCTCCTTCTGCCCTGTTCATTTGAAAGTTTACAGAAATATGTCTTCTCTCTGTGTGTGAGAATGAAGTCAAGGATAATTTGAGAATGACCTTTTTCAAACAAGTGGCAAAAAAAAGAAGAAGAAGAAGGTTTCAGAAGCTTTAATTTGAATGTCCGGGAGTTCAAAAATCAGCTGAAGCCATGGGAGTGCAGATTTTTCAACAAAAAAAAGAAGTCTATCTATCTATAGCAGCTTCTGTAGTCATAACAAAATGGCAAGCCAAGACAAAACACACTCCACTACCTCAGACCAAAGCAATAAACAATGGTTGAATAAACACATCCCTTACCAACCACTCTGAATATAAGTCTAGATTCTTCAAAAGCCACGCTCCTTAAGTTTTGCATTCTTGGTTCATGTATGGTGCAGTCGCCACAGCAATGAGAGATCCGCTCTGCCTAAATTACAAGCTCCTTTGTGGCATCGCTGTCTCCATTTTCCTTCCCATACATTAGAATGGGCAAGGCTGCACAACGGAGTATTCACCGGGACTCACAGGGAGCAACGGGGACGACTGTACGTACAGTCGCACGGCTGATGAGACGGGACAGGAATGTTTGCTTTAGTAACAACGGCAACTGGAACTAATGTCTTGTGTGATACAGTGAGGTTGTGGATCTGGCTTCTGGCCTAATGACTTCGTGGTCAACTGCACTGAATGGCTGCTGTGGCTGTCGGTGTTAGACAGACAGCAACGCTTTATATAATACCACTTAAAGGAACAGTGTGATGTGGTGGTATCTAGCGGTGAGGTGAGGAGATTGCAACCAACTGAAGCCTTTCCCGTGTGCCAAGCGTGCAGGAGAGCTACGGTGGCTGATGCAGAAAACACGAATGGCCCTCTCTAGAGCCAGTTGTTGTAAGAGTAGCATGGATCATGTGGTGCAAAGTCGGTGCGGAGAGTGTGTATGTATGCGGTAAGTGAGTGGTGAAGCACGAGAGAGAGGGTGGCGGCGATGGGAGCGAGTAACCGGGGGAACCGGAGGGTGGGTGCTACGCTTCCGCGGCGGCGCTGTTGGTCGGGACGGCGTTATCAGCTGTAACCGCCGTATGAGAGCAGTGCAGAGTGGCGGCCGTGAGCTATCCAATGGGGCACGCTCACATGCACTAAAAAGCATGCATGGCCGGCCCGGCTATGTCAACAAAGCACAGAGAAGCTCTGATTACAACACACACACAGAGGAGAGAGAGACTTCATTCTCTGCTCAGGTAGATATTACACCTCTATATCTTTACTTAGCAAATAGTTGTTTGCTGCTTTATTAATGCTCTGATATCGTATAGAGAACCTTTAACTTGAAGGTGTACGATACTGCTGCACAGTAGCAGACCGAAGCATTTGCAATCACATCTTTCTACAGCACCTCTAACTAAAGCTTAACCATAGTTTACTATGCAACGTGTGTGGGTGGAGGCAGCAGCCTTTTTTTTTATAACAACATCTCTGTTTTATGCTCGGCTAACAGATGCAGAAAAGAAGCAGACGAGGACAGGTAAAGCACCGATTCAAATTTCTGACTTCACTGCGTCTCTCTCTCTCTCAATGGCGTTAAAATTCAAAACAGGAGCATCTCTCAAACTCCCCAAAGATGTCTGACTTCCTTCAGCTTTGCATCCTCTCGCCTCTTCCAGGGTCCCTCCTCTCACATCTTGATTTTTTTCTTCACGCAAACACACATTTTTCTCTTCTTTCAACATCTTTTTTTTTTTTTTTTTACAGCAAAGGCATGTTTGTTTTTCTGACAGGTGGCAGGAGGAAAAAAAAAAGAGCTTCCTCACCATTAGGACAGATGTCGGCTGCCTTTGAACAGTACTGTTGATCAAACCTTCCGTGAGGTTTTGGTCATTGACGGACTCCAGATGAGAGTGAGCAGTAAAGAAAAGAGGAAGGGAAACGCGACGAGAAAAAAGAAGAAGTGTGCCACTGTTTCCCAGAGCAATGAAAAGGGACTTTGACTTTCAGGAGAAAAATCAGGTTTCATCTCCACAGCTCTTTTTAAAATGAGATTTTGTTTGTTCCTGATGAAGCGTGATTCTCTAGTTTTGAAGACTGCGAGGAGCGGCAGTCGTTTTCCCCTCCCAGTCATCTTAAAATGACAACATTTCATCTATATATAGTCTTTAGATTGTGGTTTTGACTTTCCCTTGCGTTTGGTACCGTCACATGGCGTGGTTTTTGACAGCTGCCAGCAGAAAGAAACAAGCCCTCAACACTTCCAACGTTCAAATGAAGTTTGTCACATCGTTGGGAAGCTTGATGTATGCTAATGAAGTTGGGGTGTGTGTGCTTGCGTGGGACAGGTTGGGGGGGTGAGTAGTAGCTGCTGGAAAGACATTTTTTGATATAACCCCCTTGTTCCAAAGTGACAAAAATCTTGTCAGGAACAAGGGGGTACATCAAAAAATGACGCCACTCACAAAGTTTGCACCTCCACATCCACTGAGTTGGCACTCAGAGAGTTCACCAAGGAGCGATTTGAATTCAAAAACGCTTTGCTGCGAGAGGGGAAAAAAGAAACCGCCTCACAAAAGTGAAAAAAAAGGAAGGAGGAGATTAGAAGTGGCTACAGATCTTATTGAAGTTGTTAGAACTATGGGATGGATTGGTAGCTGCTGATGTAATGCGCCTCAACAAAAACAGCACACAGGAAAACGACTGACTACAGAACTTAAGTTCAACTCTTCTGCATTTGTATGTCTGCATCAATACTGAAAACATTTTTTTTACCAGGGTCCCGTGTTGCAGGAGAACACATCTCTGAAACGTGTACAGTTCACTGTGCCCGCTGTATCATTATGTATTTATACAAAGAGCCGTACTCTTCAACATTCTGCTCCTCTCTTCAAGGAGAATCGAACCACACAAGGAGCTGCTGATCCGCCATTTTAGAGTGGGGGAGCCTGCGAGGGCCCTGCGAGTGTGAGGCGAGCAACATCTGTGTGAAGTCTGGGCAGAAAGGCTGTTTTTGCATGTGAGGGATCGGATTACAAAGACAAGTCTTGGCAGATAAACTAGGGCAATATCAGTGTGAGGAGACTGAGAGTGGAGGTTTATTATCATACAGCTAAAAAAAAACAAAACAATGAACCGCCGTGCACCCAACAATGCAGATGCACATATGATAATACACTAATGCAAACAGTCACACACCAACCAAATACAAATATACAGTAGAGAAGCTGTCTTCCTTTTGACATGCACTATGCACACTCACACACACACACACACACACACCTGACCTTAGGTGAGAGCAGGAATAAATATATGATTCAGACTGTCTCTCTCTCCACACAGGGAGCAGAACTGTGACTCGTTGAAAAGGGTGAGCTGTGCAAAGACGCTGTAAAGTTTTACTTTCTGCGTCTGTGAGTAAGCGAAGGTCCGCGTGACGTAAATTCCATCATCAGAAGGTGTATGCGAAGGCTCCGAGCGGACATCCAGGTACTACCAATTTGGTGATGTGACGGTGAGGACATTTTCCCACCGGTTAATAAACTTGTGTTACCGATTACACCGGACATTTTACAAGAAAAGATGACAGTCAATATATGTAGCACGATCTTCAACGATGGATGGCTGTGTCTGACCTCTCCGGTTCAGCTTTCGCTACAGGGTTTCCAAAACGGCACACCGGCTGTGACCGCTCCGCGTCCTCCGCACGGCGATTACCTCATTAACGTTATGGCTCCCTAATAGCATTGAGTTTAAATCCATAATATTGCCAAATAGGTGCTTTTGCTTTTCGCTTCGACACCAAATCCTCTGCCATCGTCAACTCTCTCGTCCTGTGGGTGAAATCTGAATCCAACTACTCTGTGCTGAGATTCCGTACGGAGCAGACACTTTCACTTTCAGTTTGTAGCGTCTGTTGTTCGACTATAGGGGATGGGAATCATGGAGCATTCTGGGGCACACTGCCAGTTTTGGAGAGTAGCGTACGGAGCTACGGTAGACAATCATCTGTCACCGGCTTATTCATCTGTTATTGCTGCTATTCATCGTTCATCACCAGAAATGTATAAAGCAGTGCGAAAGACAAACAGTATAATATAAATATAATATAAACAGTGGCAAGAACCTGTCCATCCTGTGAGAGACCGCTATTAGCTGGACGCAGGCATTTCAAATGTCTACACTGCCTCTTCTCACTCTGATGAAGACTTCACTTTGCTGCACCTTATTAAAAAGCTCTTACTAGAACCGTGTGCTTCAGATCTCATCATTCCAGTTTCTGCCTCAGCTGTCTTATCTGTCGAGGCATCACTTTTAGCTCCGACTCGGCTGACGCGCAAAGATTCCTCCGTTCTTATCCGACTGTGGCACACTTCCTGTTTGTGTCTTTGCTGCCAACTTTTGGCGCAGCAAAACAATCTGCGATAGATTAGTGAAATGTGTTTTATGGCGGAGAATTAAGAACCGTACAAGTACGTACAATTGGTACCAAATGCTTAATCAAATTCTTAGCTTGTTTACCCGTTCCTCGCTTTGACGTACTGCCTGACTTAAATCATAATGTTGCTGATTTTATACCAGAACCAAGCATTTTTGGTATCACTACTAAAATCTGTGTTTCTTACTGGCGCCAGTATCAAAACATTTCAGCAATATGAGACTAAGCTCTATAGACCACAAGCAATAAGTGGGTTCTGAGTGATTGAATGTGCTAAATAAAAGCATAATTGATAACATGAAAGGACCAGTGTGTAACATTTAGGAGGATCTATTGGCAGAAATTGAATATAACATTCATAACTATGTTTTCTTTAGTGTATAATCACCTGAAACTAAGAATCGTTGTGTTTCGTTAGCTTAGAAAGGGTTGTTCATATCTATATAGGGAGCGGGTCCTCCTCACAGAGTCCGCCATGTTTCTACAGTAGCCCAGAACGGACAAACCAAACACTACCGGCGGCCGCCGTCTGACTTACGTTGCTCCTAAAGTAGTGTTATTATGGTAAGGATGGCCTCTGAGCGAGGCAAATGGCGTTAACGCGGTTTTGCACTCAGCGTCACATGTTTACGCAGTCTTGGAAAGGGAGGAGTGAGCAGAGGGGTACTCAGTTGGTTGTAATCTGCAACCACACCACTAGATGCCGCCAAATCCTACACACTGCACAATATTTTGTTTTTTCAACACGTCATGAAACTTTGCACAGCTGAGCACTGCACTATTAACACACACACACACACACACACACACACACACACACACACACACACACACACACACACACACACACACACTGAGTATCTGAGGTCATGTGCAAGACGCTGATAATAATCCTGAAAAATACAGGACTTCTCTCTTACTTTGTGTCACTTCCTTAACAACTATAAGTGGTTATAACATGAACAATATGCCATAGTGGTTGCTAGGGAACTTGTCCACGTGTTTGACTTTTAGAAACATAAAGATGAACTCTTCTCCTTGAGATAGAAATACCAGAGAGCAGGTACATTTCTTTCAGCATTTTTTGGCAACCTGTGGTAAAAACTCTTCACCGAAACATCAACTGATTGTGTCTTCAGTGATGGATCGCGCAGTAAACAACACTAACAAAACACGTAAATGCAAAGCTGAGAAAGAGTAACTCTAACCCTTCACCAGACGACATGATCTGACAGTGCAGCCGGCGGGTTCAGGGGTCAGCTCCTCTTAAGTTATAGGAAACAACGTGCAGCGCCTCTGGGACTGGGTCAGTGACCAACGGCTCCTAAAAACCACTGACCCCTTCCCGCAGATTTATGACGGCCAGACACCGAGGTGTGTGACGAGTGTGTGAAGTGTGTACAAGGGTCAGTGGGCGGATCAGAGGGGGGGACACGGGAGGATGAATGCCTTTGGTTGTACATACCAGGGTACAAAGAAGAGCCTCCTGTGTGAGTGTAGTCATTAGTGCTTTCTTCTCGGTGTGTGTCAAGGTCAAAACAGAGCCTGATTACAGGGCATTCTGGAGAGCAATGGGGAGTGTGTGTGCACACACAGAGGCTTCCCTCTGAACACAGGCGGTGGTGGCATTCCTGGCCCTAGGCGCTGGCTCTTGAAGCCAAATCTCAAGGAATTTGGGAAATGTGCGAGGGGGCATATCTGTGGCTCTGAACAGGAGAACGAGATGGTAGAGTGATGAGGGGAGGGCAGAAAGGAGGGCAGAATACATTTCTTTTTTGTCTTCTGTGGCCCCCTGGAGGGTCTAGTAAGGATGGCAACTGAGGGGGTGAGGGGGTAAGGACACCAGGTGATGATGGGGGAGCAGAGATGGTCGTTGAAGGGATTCAATTCCAACAAAAAAGGATCACACAAAGTCAAATAGAGGTGTGACGAAAAGGCTGAGGGCAGCAGGAGTGATGCAACAGTTAATGGTAAGGAGCAAATGATAAAAGAGATAGCGAGAGATGGAGAGGAAAAGGAGCGTCTGTATTACCTTCTCTCCAGTCTCCAGCTCTTTACTGAGCAGCTTCTTCTCTAAGCAGCGCAGCTGCCTCTGTAGACTTTCCACCTTCTCCTGCAGAGCCTGGAGGGGAGGGAGAGACAGTCAGCGTTGTCGGACGACTGACGGGAAAAAACAACAACAAACTCTAAGATCTGCGTGGTGTAACTGTCGCAAAGTGATATAATCTAGCTGGAAGGAAACATCTGAATGAGAGGTTGAGAAACTGAGAAAACAAGCGATCAGGTCAGACAGAGCCAGTGAGAGGATATTCAGGACAGAGAAAGGTAGACAGAAGGGACAGTGAGGAGAGATGCAGCCTGTGATTAGTCTTTGCGTGTTAAAAGGCTAATAATAAAGTCATGACAGTAATTACTGGCAAGCTGGCCTCATTAAGCCCAAACTCATTTCCAGACAAGGGCACACAGAGAGAGAGAGAGAGAGGGAGGAGAGAGAGAGAGAGAGAGAGAGAGAGAGAGAGAGAGAGAGAGAGAGAGAGAGAGAGAGAGAGAGAGAGAGAGAGAGAGAGAGAGAGAGAGAGACTTGCTCACTCAGGGAATTAGCAAACTGCCGAGGCTTTTGTGAAGTTGCATTCCTTTAAGGATCATTATTTCTTTGGCGGTAATAAGAGAGATGTACTGTATCATTTAGTGGATAAGAACCTCCAAAATACCTGAGTTGATCAAATTTCCCCACAGGGCGCCAATAAAGAATTTAATCTATTTTGCTTTCTAAGATTCAGGAAAGAAAGAAAGAAAGAAAGAAAATGCTGTTATGTGTGTGTGCAGGACATTTTTCCCCCTCTCTGCCTGTAAGTGATAGCAGTGGAAAGAAAGGCGCAGTTCCTGCATGCGATGCAGAACCAGATGTTTTGAGTGCACATGTGGACACTTCGTCTTTGATTAGTCTGCATGAAAAGCAGAGAGGGCGATGTGTGCACGCACGCACACCTGAACATAAAACACACACACACATAGCCTTCTACAAGTGTATGGCTAGCATCAATATCCTCGGTGCGTCTCCCCGGTGGGGTTGAGTGAGCGGGCCAGGTGTTGCCTTGTCGATTCTCAGAGCCGATGGAAACACAGTGCAGGTGATAGGCATGACCGGCCTGATCTACAACCCACCACACTGACATAAATCACACACAGACTGCGTTAGGCTTCAGGGCCTGGTTGAACTTCTGGGTAGCAATTCTCTGAGAACTACTGACTAAAAAGGAAGTTGAAAGCTTTGTTGTTGGATTGTTAGATGCAGTAGATCTCACGGTAGCTGAAATTGATGGAAAATTCACCTTATATTCTCCTTTTTTTGACATTTAATTACTTTTCTTTTAACAGGATTGCACCACAGTGTGAACCCGCACCTGATCTATGGAGGACAAACCCTGCCAAAATTAAATTAATTAATAAATAAATAGATAAATAAATGACTCGATAGATGAATAAATATGCCATTAAATGTACCAAAAATAATATTAAAAATAAATGTATGCATTAATTTATGTATAAAATGTGACATAAATTGATATTTCTGTTTTAATTTGCTTCTATAAAACAAAAAATAAATAAATTAGGGCTGTCAATCAATTCAAATATTTGTGATGTAATTCCTATTTATTTTTTGTTTTATAGAAGCAAATTAAACAGATTCATATCTTGAAGTCAGAGGTCACATTTATTTGCATACATTTATTTTTAATATTATTTATAGGTACATTTAATGGCAAATTTATTATCTATCGAGTCATTTATTTATTCATTTTTGATTTTGGCAGGTTCCGTCCTCCATACTGAACTGCACAGATGCAGATAAAATCATCTTTATAATGGACCTCTTTCCTTTGCAGTGGCTAATTTGAACGCCTGGCAGATGGATTCCTGGACCAACACGCATTACTAGACTATTATGATTCAGCAGCATGTCGAGGTCAGTTTTTTAGCTCTGCGGCATGAAAGGCAGCTGGTTTTTCCAGCGCGTTGATCCTATTAATCAGGGTATTTCTTAGCCAGTCACGATCCCATCACAGCCCACATCTCCATCCAGTGCAGCCCCCTTGCCTTCGATTTCATCATTTCATTTTGTTTATTGGTGAATCAAAAGGCTCGACGACACTGGAAAAGCATTTTTTAGTGGCGTTTTTTTTCCAGTTTTTATGATTCTAGTGAGTGTGAGGTTTCTTCCTTTTTCTTTTTCCTTCTCTGAATCGAAGGTCAAATAATCTAAATTGCCAGAATGAGTTGTAGAGATTGTTGATTTCTGATATTAAGAGTGTTTCTTGCTGGATGCCAGTGGATTATCTGGTGATTCATACCTTTCCTTCCTCCAACATTTCCCCATTGTGACCCTAACCTCACCTACGTCTATCCTTCAAAGGCAGCAGTACGGCTGACAAAGACGACCCTGACAACCCCCCCTTTTCTAAACCCACTTCTGATTCCCCGCACTGTGACACAGCATTTCTGGACCAGGTCTTCTGGGAAGTAAGGCTGACTTAGTGGGCCTCACTGGTGACGCGTTCGTCTCTTTCATGTGGGTTCTGTATCTGATGTGCTCAAAACAACGCTGAAGGGGAAGAAGTTCAATGCTTGTCACTTCATTAATAGAATCATATGGGATGATTCTGCTGATGAATAAAGGCGCTTTGTGAGTCAGAAAGGGTCACGGAAATATCTCGTCTTCATCGCCGTCGGACATAATGGTCTTATTATACTGCATTGAGGCACGGAGCAACAGATATCACACTGACTCTGGCAGACACAAATATTAATTCAAGAAAAAAAAGGACTACTCAAAACAATAAAGTTGACAACGTAAACGCCGGTGAACACCTGCACACTCCTGAGGCAGTTTGAATACCTGTGTCAGAGTTAGACTTTATAGGGCGGGTCCCTATGTGTTCTATTCAGTTTTCTTCTTCAAATGGAAACGCCCACTCAGCCGTTGCAATAGGCAGCTAATCAATAAGGTTATGAATTGGAAAATGCATTTCCTGCTGAAAATGCGTGGGAATACTGACAGCTGAAATTAATTACTGAAAATACGGAACTGAATTGTAAAACTGACGGAGTTGAAAGCTGAACTGGATGACCCCAAAAATAGCTAAGAGCTGAAATACATTGCAAGAAAAGCAGGAAGCTAAACTGTAATACTGTCAAAGGTGGAAGTTGAAATGAATGAACTCGTTAAACAGAAAGTCGTTTTTGGCTGGAACAAAAGCTTTAAAACTATAAGTGCTTGGACAGAAAGTAGTATTTTGGCGGAATGAACCTTTAAAGCAATAAGTCGTTAGACAGAAAGTATTATTTTGGCGGAATGAACCCTTAATGCTGAATCAGCATTCCCACAATAATGTGAATGCTAGCACTAGTTAAGTCAAAGTTAGCTGTGCTAAGTTTGTAAATAACTGAAAAGGTTAGTTTGGATGTATACTCCCGCGTTCTGCACAGTAAAATGACTGTTTTGTGAATTGAGTCTGGTCTGGTCTTGAATATATTGCAATATAACGGCTTCAGTTACTGTCGGAAAGTGCGCTCTGGCGGCGAAGTAAATCGGCCGTGGACGGGAGCAGCAGAAAAATGCATTTTAGCCATCTAAAAGAAAAGTGTATGCTATATTTAGAATATTTTCACTGCTTTACCTTGCACAGTCAGACAGCCCTTTTCTGATTGGGGGACTGAAGCAGTTATATTGCGGTCTTCAAGACCAGACCAGACTCCATCATTTTAGCTCGAGGAACACAGCAGTTTGCTGGTCTACCGCTGCATCGATCGGTTAGTCTGTGTTATTGTGTGACTTTCGGCTCTGAACTAACGTGGCGTCCACACAGCAGTACATTGTTCCTGTCTGCTTCTCCAAACAGGGAGCGTGCCGACCGCCATCTAACTTACTGTATGTAACGTTACTACACTGACTACGATGTATATATACCGTAAATGCAGCAGCAGCATCATCCAGAAACATACGTCAGGCCACGTGGGAAAGGTTTTAGAAGGACTTAGAAGGCATTTTGATGCTAAAACATGCATACGTTGACCAAAATGTTCGGATTTGAATTCATAAGGAACACCACTGGGAAGCCACAGGATGATATAAAAACCTAAAAAAACTAAAATAATGGACCCACCCTTTAATCCAATCTCAGATGATCATGAATTTGTAAATATGGCTGACATATACAGTAATTTCTCAAAGCATTTATGAGTAATAATGAGAGGCTCTTTATCATTGATCCCTCATTTTCTCAGTCTGTCTTAAATCTGTACTGTATACACACGTAAACACAAGATGCTGGCTGTTTCTATGGTATTTAGTGTGTGAAAGTGCATGAACGGCCGTGTGTAGAGTGATCCTGCTAAAGTGTCTCCAGATGCTCTGGGCGATATGGTCTTTATCAGTCATGCAGAGTGGGATCATTGTGAACAGGCCAGGAAGAGGGGGGGAAATTAGAGTTCCTTAGGGAGAGATGGAGGGATGGGGGTGTGGAGGAGAGAAGCTGCAGAATGAAAGAGAAAGGTACATGAAAAAGTAAACAAAATGCAAAGCCTGGGAAGATAAGAGAGGAGGAGGAGGAGTATGTCAGGAAGAGAAGAAGAGAAAGCTCAGAGAGGTGAGACAGCGAGATACTGAGGAAGACGGGAGGGACGTGAAGGAGAGAAACACGTGGCCGGAGTGAAGAGATGGTCCCACAGTCGGGGAGCTTGAAGGCCTCTCTCACCTCTCCTCCATCAGCAATGTGCCTCTGCCTTTCATTCCAAACTTTGGCTCAAAGGATTAGCGAGGCACACGCGCACGCAAGCAGCCAACAAACACACCGCTCAGAGCGATTCATGCAGGTGTAGGCATGCATTAATATTAACAGCAAAAGTTCTGAAAAATGCGAGTGCTACACTCAGTCAAATGAGTGTGCAATCCCAGTGTTAGTACACACACACAAACACACAGGCGCACAGACACACCGATGCCTGAGTCATCTTTCCTGGGTGGTCCTCCTGCGCAGATAAGGCAAGCATGTTTCCCTAGGGTGAAGTAAAAGCAACAGAGGGCAGGGAAAAAAAAGCAAAGAAGAAAGAAGGGAGGGAATAGTGGGAGGAGGAAAAAAGGCCAGGGGCCTCTTTAAACTTGGTGTTTTGTTAGGAGCCGAGCTGCTCTTCATGTGCGGCGGGGCCTTCTATTTGCAGCGTGCTGTCAGAAGTTTCTCCCAAAGTCTGGATTAAAGAGATCCTCTAATGACACTGAGGCTGGACGACTTCAGACAGCAGCGAAAAACCTCACACTGCACCGCCTCCAGCCAAGGACGCACACACACACACACACACACACACACACACACACACACACACACACACACACACACACACACACACACACACACTCACTGACAAGCAAAAGGGTAAGAACAGATACGTACACAAGGGGCACGAAGCACACAGACATATAAGCAAAGACACAGTATGTGGACTGCGCCCACACACACACACACACACACACCAGCTTTAGTAGAACAAGGCGGTGTGTGCATGTACGTCTACTGATCTAATAGTAAATAATAAAGGAGGTGCTAACCTCAAGGAGAGGTGGATGGCCAGAGAGATGAGCACAGACTCTCTTTTATCTGCACTTTTATCAAAGGATTGTGGGAAAGGTAAAGAAGTGAGTGTAAGAGAGAAGCTGTAGGAGGAGGAGGAGGAGGAGAGAGGTCTCCCTCCTGAGGTGTTAGAGAAGTGAAACTTCTGCTTTTGCTTTGCTGTCTGCGTGTACGAATAAAAAGATGTGGTTTAGCAAGTCGACCAGGACAGCCCCTCTGAAAGATACCGCAGATATTAGTATGAATCGACTTGCTTTCAGTGCTTTGATGCGTTTCAGCACTTCAGCAGTGAGAGGATACGGTGATGGCGGCAGCAGCAAAACTCTCCCGAACGGCAAACGGAACAGTTATCTCGTCTACTGCAATATGCACACACGTCGGCACGGTTACGGAGGCGCCTTTCCTAGTACTGATGAAAATAGTAAGACAATTGCCGCGGTAATGAAGACATGTTGCAACCGAGCTATGCCCACGGGGGGAACACACTGTTCTCTATCTTTTCCGTCTCTGTCTCTTTCAGCTGCTGTGAGCTACAGTAGAAAGAGAATAGGAAACAACTCTGAAATATGCACCATATGCCCTGTGTGTACTTGTGTGGGCTCACATACATATATTCTGTTTATCAAATAGCGTGGCATTTAATGGATGTAAAGTTCAGCAAAACTTGCAAATGCAATTTAGCAGCCTAAAAACTCTCGTCTTTAAAAATAAAATATAAAACACAGATCCCGGTTTTATTTCAGGATTGAATGTTCAGGTTGTTAACAGAAAGGAAGTCACTGATGTCACACAAGTTGCCATGAATATTAGCAGGCAACAACAACATGTCTCCATGTATACATGTATACAACACATCTTACTGAGAGTATTTTACTGTATTAGAGTCTTGAAACCTGTTGACTGCTGCTTGCATTAAAGTGTCATTTACATCACAAAAATCAAAAAGCTGTTACAGTATTTAAACCTGTGAATGAGTCACTTTAGAGAGCTGAAGTCACCTCTGCAGCTTTATGCAAATTTCATCAGTTTTAGCTAATTTTTGGGTTTTCTAGCCGCCTTTTTTGAATGACGGATACAGACAACCGTGACCTGCTGGTGTGGAGAGTTATTTCATTTCACGCAGGCGCAGGACGTACGTGGTAGTTAGCCGTTGGCTGTAGTCTTTGCGGTGTGTTCGAGTGCAGCTTTTTGGCTGAGACAAAGACGACGTGAGGCGACGCAACAGACGGCCTTCGTCGTCGCTAGTTCTTTGAAGTCGTTTTGGTGTGTCTGGGCCTTAACAAGAACTAAAAGCACTTGTAGGCACAGAGAAAGCTCGGATTACAACACACACACAGAGGGTAGCCATTACTCCACTATATCTTTACACAGCAAAGAGTTGTTTGATCCTACATTAATGCTCTGAATATCGTACAGAGCACCGTTAACTACAGGACTATTAATGTACCACTTCTGTCCAACCTCCACAGCCTGGATGTGAAACTGCTTTGTGGAGTAAAAACCCATCAGAAATGATACACTAGTTTAAGATTTAAACCATCAAACTCTATGATTCTTTGCGTTGTAATCAGAAGAAATAACAACAAACACACAATACTGTAACAGTGGAATTTCAGCAAGGAAACGTAGCACAAAGCTAGCAAGTGATATGAGGAATTGAGGCTTACTGTTGGCCCCGTGCATGCAGACGATAATGCGATCGAAACATGAGGATTTAATAATAATGGAGATTTAGGAAAATCAAGTTGATTGAGAAGTTGAGAAAACTTCATTGAAAAATTTAAGTTTTGTATATCATAACCTTTAATTTAATGCCATTTGCTGACTATATTTTCAACACAATCAGTTCTATGGGATCTGATTGACATATTTCTTGGAGAAAGCGCTTAAATAGTGAAATCTGTTGCATAAATTACAGTGTTATATACAAGAGAGGTGCCATGGCAGCTTGACTATACTTCTGCCTACAGCCCGGGAAGCACAAGACATTATGCCGTCACGGTTGCTTTGTACTTCAGCATTAGGCCTGTGGTTTAATGAGTACTTTCCGTTTGTTGTCCGAGAACGGAGCATGGTCTCTATGAGCTGTTCTACTTCCCACGTTCCCTTGTTGCATCCTGGAATGTTATCTCTCTCCTACTTCCACCTCCTCTGATATGCGGATCAAACACTGCCGGGAATCTGCCCACAGCCGGGAAAGTCATCAATCAGCCAACGCCAGGCACACATGTAGAGCTGTACACACACCAACGTATACATGGACATGAAGGCAGATGGGTGCTCACAACACAGATACATAAAGAGAGCCAGAGAGTGAAAGAGAAAGAGAGAGAAACTTGCCTTCACATAATAGATATACAGATCCAAGGTGAGACATTTCTAGCGGACACCAATGCTAATATAAAGGAGAAAACAGGCCTGAACTGGAGGTTGGAGTGAAGCTTCACTGACAGCACCGCAGTCTCCTCACTCCTTTTAAGATTTAAGACCACAATGGCCACATAAGCCCCTTATGGACTGAACCCAGGATTCCACAAAATAGTTATCATTTTAGCTATAACTGAGCAAACACACTGACTTTGTGAATTACACTAGACCAGTGGTTATCAACCTATTTTCCTTGAAGCTCCCTCTACTTGTATCTAAGAAAAGCTGAGGCCCCCGCTCCATATTTTTTGACGTCATTACCCTTAAAAAATTGACAAATCCTTGAACAAAGTCCTCAATCTGAATAAGGTGATTCAGTGTGGCTAAACACCAACAAATATGGACTGAAGCAGAATATTTAGTTAGATAAAAACATGATGTGAATTGTAAAATGATTACATATATCTATTTTCAAAACATTTTGACTTTACAACGCTCTGGAGTTTTTGGAAATGTTTGGATCAAACAAGTCTGAAACAATCCTATGCAGCCGCCACTGGAATCTAATTCTACAAATAGTATGACACTAATAATATCAGTGTAGCCTATAGTGTGAACTTTATCTGCAAGTGCCTTTCTTTAAGGTGGCTAAAATCTGTTTTTCTGCCTTCCACATCCACAGCAGTACATTGCTTTGCTCTGGTGTTGGAGCTCCTTTCTGTTTCTCGATGCTGGAGGCGTGCCGACCTTCATCTGCTGTAAGTAATACACCTACTATGAATGAGTACCTCATACAACCCCACTTCAAAACACCCAAACTACTCCTTTAATACGCCAGAGGCACTGTTTTGGTTTATTGGACAGGCAAACCAAAGATTTGTCTGAAGGTTAAAACAGTCTGCACAGAGACTGAAGTGTTGATTCTCAGTGAGATTGGTAGTAATACTCCATCCATTTGATTCAATGTTAATATTGGAAACATGTCTTAATTCACCTTTAAGTAAAAAATGAACTGTGAAAGTAGGAATACATGCCCACACACACACACACGCACACGCACACACACACAGAAAAAAAGAAAGTGGAAGAAACACAGATGGTTTAAACTTCAGTAAACAAATGCGCAGTTCAAGGTTGACACGGAGAACATGGATGTGTTGAAGGACATGGACAGACACACGAACAGAGAAGACAAACGCACACACACGCACACACACACACACACACACACACACACACACACACACACACAACAATTGAAGCAGCTCTTTGCTTCTGCAACAGAGGGTATCCAGCACACCTGTTCTTGATCCACTGCTGCCATTCCTTCCCACAGGCAAAGTCATCCTTTCAACCCCCTCAGAAACTAATGCATATATAACACCAGAACTACAGACAAACTGCAGCTGCTACAACGAGCCCCCCTTGAATGTGTGCATGTTTGTGTGGCCGTGTGTGTGTGTGCGCGCGCACACAGGAGCCTTCGTTACTGGTATGCATGCATAAAAACAAAAGAGATCACATGGACTCCATCTAAATTTGACAAAGAAATGCACACCCCACACTGTCAAACGTGTACAAAGAACAGTGCACCTCATATATTCACTGTCATCCTCAAACAGAGTGAGACAATGGTCACTGTTGCATTATGTAATGTGTCTGCTGTCACTTCACCCAGAGGACACTATAACAGGACCTTCTCTTTGACTAGAAGTTACTGCATGATGGGCCTGGATCAAAAACGTCCTATGTGTGTGTGTGTTTGTGTGGGTATGTGTGTGAAAACACTGAGCGTATGTGGGTGTATGTTAGAGAATGCAACACTATTGAAAGAGACAAGGGCACTAACTCAAAGCTGTGTTTGTGTGCAAGTTGGAGGCAAAGATAGATAAAGACTTGGTGGGAAAAATGGGCGAGAGAGAGAGATAGCATATGTAGGCCTATGTATAAGAATGAGACATAACACGCTCAGTTGTGTGTGTGTGTGCGTGCGAGCTCGTGTGCGCGCGCATGGCGGCATTCGGCAGGCAGAAAGACAGGAAGCACTGCTGTGGGGAGCAGGAACAGCGGTGCTGATCAAAGCCCAGGCGGGTGACACTATGGGCGGAGTGCCATTGTTTATTCACCAGCCACCTCTCCCTTTTGGCAGGGCGAGGTGAGCATGTGTGCTTGTGTATGTGTGCGGAGAGACAGCAGAGTTTGAGACAGAAAGAGTTCGAAGATACAGAGTTGGAGAGAGAGAGAGAGAGAGAGAGAGAGAGAGAGAGAGAGGAGACAAGGCCTGTGTGTGTGTGTGTGTGTCTTTGTACCTTTCTCTTGGCAGGCTAATGTGGGCTTGAGTTCTCTCAGATTTGGCAGCTGCACATTTCAGGCGAAAACACTGCCTGTGCACACGGCCACACAAGCACACATCATGTGCTAAAGTAATCCCAATAACCTCGAGATTAAACTTCACATTCACCTCAACCCCCTGCGTCTCATCAAAGAACAAAATAAAAAACATCCACAAATGGAGACACTTTACCAGGATAGCACATGTAGGGAAACAGATGACATCAGGAAGGTGAATAATCCTCTCACCCAAACGCTGGCTGCGTCCCAATGCGCTACACTGGCTTCCTCTATATTGGTTCCCATTCCCCTTTACCTGATATGAATAGACTGGACACATGAAAGCAAATACAACGCTTTCATCTTGCTTTCACCTTCCACAGTCCTTTGACACCGGCCTGGTTCCAGTGCATTATAACTGCCCACTCCTGCCTTGCCCACTATGAGATAATTGGTAGCCTAAATATAACTGACTCCGTGTGAAAGATCCTTCACAGGAAACAAAGACAGGAAGTAAGGTGAAACATTGGAAGGGTAATTTACATAACCTCAGCTTCTCTTTATTTACAATCCAAAGTGTGACACCGCAACTTCCTGTTCCTGATGGACGGATGTGTTTACGTTTAGTCCACATAGCATATTGTTGAATCTCACAACCATTCAATCTGTATATGAACCATAGATATCAGAAGTGGACGTAGTCACCGTGACGTCACCCATTGGTTTGTGGACTGCCGTTTTGAAGCCTCGAGTTTGGCATTTTGGCTGTCGCCATCTTGGTTATTTGCAACCAGAAGTGACACGAGAGGGTGGAGCTCTTTGGAGGCACACTGCGAAAGAGTTAAAGTTGTAAGACGAAAACACGGAGAACTCCCAGACCGGACAACGCCGTGGTAGCGACCTGTCAATCACAAGGTTAGCCACGCTCTAAAGCATCCTCTGCTTTATGGTCTATCTGACTCTAAATGGGATCATAATTTACTAAATGAACATCATGCTGTATTGAAGAAGACTTGAAACTAGCGACTGAGACCATAAACTCATGTTTACAATGTTTACTGAGGTAATAAATCAAGAGAAGTAGACTAATTTTCTCATAGACTTCTATACAATCAGACTTCTTTTTGCAACCAGAGGAGTCGCCCCCTGCTGGCTGTTAGAGAGAATGCAAGTTTAAGGCACTTCTGCATCGGCTTCACTTTTCAGACCCGGAGGTTGCCCTCTGATATGAACCAAAAAAAACAAAAACAATGAGCTAAAAGTGTCTAAAACCTGCAGAGCTGGGTTCATCGGTACAAGAAGCCCCTTCACATAAAAAAAAGATCTTTCTTTCAATGTTATTATAAAAAAAAAAAAAACTTGTATAAGTTCACATCAGAAAGCCAAAACAGAAAAGCTACTTGGTGCCCTACAATCGGGCATCGCACTAACCAGCCTGTGCACTTCACGTCTGCAATGTTTTGCGACACACACTTTTTGATATTTAGTATATTTCCTGTGCTGCAGGGATGATGTATTTGTGTAGGCCAACCAGGAAGTTAGCATCGCCCTGGTTCCCCTCGACAAGAAGCCAATAGGATCTATCCATTGGGTTTTGGATTATTGCAGAAAATAAGCTCTGTGGCAAACAAACGTTTATGATACTTACACGTTTTGTTCTGCAAGATAATCTCCACAATTTTTACGATATTTGAAGTGTAAAGCGGTCGTATGACTTCATGTCACCTCCCCTAAGCTGAAGGCGGATGTGTCAGCATGATGACGTTTAGTAGTCTCATTTAGCCGCTTGTTAGGCACCGCCTTTTTGAAGACACGTACAAGCTTCAAAATTCACAAGTGGGATATTTACTGATGTATTTTAGACAGAATAAAACGTTAAAATCTCTTCAGCTTGTTTTAACCACAGACCTTATTTCAGGCATCATTGACTTCCAGATGACGGAACCAGAAGTGCTAACATGCTAACTAATTTCCGGGTTTTAGGAGTAATTCTCTATTCTCTCTGGACTCTATTCAAACTGAGAAGGGCCAGCAATGCAAGCGTCCCTGTCTGTGACAACACGCCAAGCCGGCACACACTCAGGCGCTCATGCCTAAATGTACCCACACAAAAATACTCCTCCACCTAAACGTCACTTATACATAAAAACCCCAGATAATGAGCATACTTAACTGTACTACAGTTGTTCTAAAAAAAGGCCTTTACGAGATACAAAGGTCTCTGCAGTTAACACCCACATTTAAGAAGTCACAAGTACAGTAGAGCCACAGAGGGAGCTAAATTCGGGCAAGAAAAGGCAGAACGGGGCTGGCGAGGAAAAAAAAAAAGGGACATCTGATCCGGTGCAGCATGCATTCAGAACAACTGTTTTGGGATTATCCCAATTCAAATGCGCGGCTAACTTTGATGTTATTTTCTTCCCCTCCCATTGTCTGAAGCCCCTCGCTCTCTTCATAATCCGAGCCCTTTGAAGTGAGCAGCATGGAAACAATGTCAGCAGGCGACACACTCCCTCGATGGCCCACTGACAGCTCTCCGCCATTTCTTTCTTCCCTTGTCCTTCTGTTTGCTGTCTCAATCCTCACACTTCCTCCATCCTTTTGTTGGCTCTCCCTCTCTCTCCTCCTCTCTTCCTCTTCATTGTGTACCATCTCCTCTCCCTTTTCTTTCAAGTTTACACCAACTATTTATCCACTTTCTGTCTCTTTATTTTGGTGTTTGACCGATCTCACCTTCCTCTCCCTCACTGATTCTCTTCTCCCACTCACGTCTGGCCCTTAATAAGCAATTCAACCATTAATTGGAGTCTCATTAGTGTGTGGTTAATACAGGGGGGGATCGTAATAATGAGGACACAGATAATGGAAACAGAAAGCCTTTGTCTGCTCCCAACACAGATGCCAAGGCCTGTGTCTTGTTACACAGCCAGGGGAGACGGCGTGTGTGTGTTGTGTCATGGTACAGTTAGATTACAACAACAGAGCTACTGTATGGACAAGTTTAGCCAGAGTCAGTGTCACCAAGTCTCCCTAGGAAACACCATGACATGACAAACATTTCATGTAAATGATGGTAAATAAATGATGAATTATCTAAGTGTGTATAACTGCGTTATAGAATAATGTTTCTGTAGTTTTTGTCCTCCATTTAGGTCGCTTTCACACTTAACCCGTTTGGTTCGGTTAAAACAAACTCAAGTCCGTTTACCTGGTTAGTACGGTTCGTATGTGCTGGTGTGAAAGCTCATTCAAACTCTGGTGCAGACCAAACAACCGAACCAAGACCGCCTGGAAAGATGACGTCGGTTTGTGGTGTGAAAGCAAACGAAACAACCGCAGGATTTTATGATAGCAAACATGTGATTTTAGCACGATTTCAAATGCTAACTACAAATAAATCCATCTGCTGATCGTCAAATCTGTTCAGGAAGCTATCTTATTGATCTGTATTTAAGGCCATGTATATATGCTAGGGCTGTCAATCAATTAAAATATTTAATCACATTTTTTTTATCTGTTCAAAATGTACCTTAAAGGGAGATTTGTCAAGTATTTAATACACTTATCAACATGGGAGTGGGCAAATGTGCTGCTTTTTGCAAATGTATGTCTATATTTATTACTGGAAATCAATTACCAACACAAAACGATGACAAATATTGTCCAGGAACCCTCACAGCTACTGCATTTAGCATAAAACAATATGCTCAAATCATAACATGGCAAACTCAACTACCAGGGCCTGGAGGGAGAGGCTCACAGATCTGACTATATGAGGCAGCTGCAAACCACAAACAGACAAGGTTGTGTTTGGAAGCATGTCCTGAGCCCAGACACAACAACTCTTTATTTAGTGGGCCACACCCAATCAACTGCCACTGTGTCCCAGGCTGGTTGCTAAGGCAAGAGGCAGAATAAAAGATCCTGTGAGTCCAAAAGAGAAATCTGCACAAGAAACGTTGTTTTATCTACATTTTAAAACAGGGTTGCACTGTACGTAAGACAGTTACAGGCATGACAGCAGTGTTTTATAGCTTACTTCAGCTACCTATGGCATGTTAAATGACCACTTTTACTTATATAGTGTCTCAGTTATTTCACAGTGGCACATCAAAGTCAAACATGGACTAATATCTAAATTATATCAGCTATTATTGCTCTTCGTGTGAAGTTTAATCAGGACAATAAACCGGTGAGAAATAAAAAGGTTAATGCTCGCGGTGAAAGAGAATGACAGTCCTGATATATAGAGAGGCTCTGACTAAAGAAGTGGGGTGCAGCAGACAGATTTATAAGGTTCAGCCAGACACAGAGCACACAAGCCACTTAAAGACACTGTGGAGTTTGCAGCTCGCCATAAAAATGACAGAGCGCATGCATACAAACTGTGACCGTGCTCTAACAAAAGAAAAGAGACCCGTGTCTAGTCCATAAAAGTCAAATCCAGACAAGGCTTTTTTTAAAGGATGTAGTTTACGGACGGACGCCCCCCCCCTGTTCTCTAAGTCTAAAGGTTTGCCTCTGCAGATGAACACTACAGAGACCACTGACACAGGGCAGGAAGTATATAAGACTGTCGGGAGATTAAGGAGATCGGAAGAAAAAAGAGAAACTGATAAAATGGCAAAGACCTTGAAGAAAGCTGGTGCAGATGCTGCCAGTGGTACCGTTTTTAATCCCCTACATTACAGCTGATCGTCTATTTACATGTACTGAAGTAAAAAGAGTTAAAGGGGCTACATATGGGATTGGGAGCATTTCTATTGCCTCTCAACAGCTCTCAAAATTGCGACGGCGAGCCGGCTGCTCGCAGCTAAAGGAGTCCCTGCTTGAGTATTTCTTCTCTCTCTCACTGAGGGCCCTTCAACAACATGACAATGGCACCGCTGTGCTCGGAAACCCGTTATTTTCAATGGCTTGCACCAGGCCAAGGCGGCTTTTCGCTGTGTCGAGCTAAGCCCAACTTCAGGGAACCGCGCACTGTGATGTGCGAGCAAACCACGTTGTATCGCGAGCAGCTCTCTTCTGTCAAGAAACAACATTAGGTGTAGCTGTATTGTTGTACAGGTGGAAAGAGAAGGGCTTATACACGCGATACAGCGCCAGAAACTGGTTGAGATAACGAAAAAGGAGTGAAAATATGTGATAAATTGGGAGAAATACGGGAGAATCGTGACCCTGGGAGGAAACTGGGAGAGGGCAATGAAAAATGGGAGTCTCCTGAGAAATCAGGAGGGTTGGCAAGTATAGATTAACGTGACTGATTTTGTGCTTTTCCCCCCAACGTGAAAAAGTCAGAAAAGTTATCTTTCTTTTCTCACAAAATTGAGACGTGCTGCTCTGATTCATTGCTGCAAATCAGCATAGATTGTGATCAATCAATCATTATCAACCGCTGAGCTGAATCAGACAGAGCAGCACCACTGCTCTTTTTGCCCTGGAAGTTTTTATTATATTTCCTAAAAGTGTAATTATGTCCTCGGGGTTGATCTTTATTTCAGGTATAGTGCCTCGGCTACAATATGCTGCAGCAAACTCTGATAATAAGTAATATTGCTCTGTTCTCCTCACCTACAGATACCCCTACTGTCATTTTGTTTCTCATATCATCAATGTTGATAGATGCAGTTATTAAGTATGATTAAGTGGTCAACACTGACCTTGTTGGCCCAATCGGCATGGTGAGTTATCGTCCTCCTCTCCTCATCCCATCGAACATTAGACTCCTCCAGCTGCTTCTCCATCGCCTGCTGCAGACGAACAGCCTCCTCCTTTGAGTCACATACGGATGTCTGCAGCTCCGCAATTAGCTACAGGTGAGAAGAGGAGACAGGAAAAAAAATGAATGCTTGAATTTAGATCTTGATTTGTCGAGGATTGACAGATGGACAACAGTAGCTCAGTCTCTGGGGACTTGGCCTGGATTGACTCGACCCTGCATGGACCGAGTACGGAGTGTGGACTAGTAGCTGGAGAGATGCCAGTTTGCCTCCCGCAGAGGTGTCCTCGAGCAAGGCACCGAAGCCACCGACTGCTCAGGGCATCATCCTGTGAGGCGGACCCTTCACTCTGACATCTCTCCATACATAATGCATGTGTATAGATCCTGTTTGTTTATAATAACAGAGTGAAAAAAGTTGAAAAAGTTGAAGTTATATTGACTTTTTCTATGTTTATGTTTGAAACAAGTGACACTAAAATAATCAAAGTGCAGAGAAAACCTGTTGCCGGATGCAGAACATGTTCACTAAACACAACGCCGATTTGCTTCATTTCACCGGTCTCACAAAATGACTTGTTTCAGATGGAAAACATGTTCGTCACGGGTTTGGACGGCGGTAACAATCACCTTGAAAAGCTGCTTTTTTCCCACAGTCTCATGTCTCGTGTCTTTTTTGAGACAGAAGACACAGAAAAAACAGAGAGAGAGAGAGTAAGAAGAGAGGGAGGTAAAAAAAAAAATAGAGACAGGAAGGAAAAAACAACTTCCTTTTTGAAGAGCGGAGTGACTTTGTGTTGGTGAACTTGCGGTGCACGCCAAGATGAAAAGGAACTGCCTCGGCTTTGAAATCCTCTAGTCAAAATTAACATTCTATTTAAGCCACTGTCAGGGAACGGCGGAGGAAAAATGAGAGAGGGAGAGTAAAAGAGAGAGGGAGAGGAAGAGAGAGAGACAGAGGTGGGCGAGGAGGGGCAGTGCTGCTGCTTGCTTTGGGCTAGACAGATAATTGTTTACCGTGTTCAAACTCCGGAGGACCAAACCCTGCTGGAATCTGCACTGTGTGGGAGTATGGGAGTTAGAGTGGTGCGGGTCGACCACAGAGAGAGAGAGAGAGAGAGAGAGAGAGAGAGAGAGAGAGAGAGAGAGAGAGAGAGAGAGATGAGAGGGAGATTAGGCTTATTTTGTCAGCAGGAAAGCCACATGAAAGCAACAAATGACACATTATTATGGGAACATCATTTCTGGGCGTAATAATTATTTTACAATATGGATTCCCTGCATTTTCGCCCCAGGCGCTGGCGGCGCTCGAACCTAGTGAACTCAGCTGTCTGTCTTGTTATTCCTGTATATATACACACCACAGCACCTTTTTTTCTGTCTGATAGCCAGCCAGGCCTTTTTAAGTCTGTAATTGGTCTGGTGAGACTTGTCTATTTCCCCAGCCTGCTAGCAGCTCTGTTTAGGGCTGAAGGCAGACTTACCTCTCCATGAACCAGAGGTTCATGAGCAGGTCTGTTTATTCACCTGTTAGTAAACAGAAAGGTGAATAAATAAGGCAATAAAACGATGGCCACCACAGAAAAGGGAAGGCTTTGCAAAACGTGGTGGTTGATGGTGAAACGCTGTCGCCTGGTTCCAGATCTCTGATTTGTTAAAGGCGCTATATTGTAAAAAGTGAGATTTTCATATCTTTTTTTTATTATTATAAAACAGGTCTAAGTGCTATATAAATACTGTGAAAGTATCGAAACGCTCAACCCATGGAGAAATACACACAGTCCGTATTAAGAAACTGTGCCTGAAAACGAGCCGTCAGGATCTCTGTGCATTTGTGATGTCACAAATATACAATAGGTAAAAGGGTAAATACAGATATATTCAGGCAGACAGTATTGTTTCTTTTAACATTACAGCATGTAAACATCTGCTTTTTATGACTATATACTTAGCTTTTACCGACCCCTTATCGTTGTTGGAAAGGAACTGTGTACTTCCCTTCAATGACTTCAATGCGTGGTGTCATCTATTGTGTAGTTGACGTATTGTGTTGTGTCTTTGTCTTTGATGATTTTTTGTCTTTGTTTATGGTGGCAAACCAGTTTCCCCTTTGGGGATTAATAAAGTTCATCCTATCCTCTCCTTAACTAAATGTTCTAGTAGACACATAAAATACAAGTATGAACCTGAAAATGATTCTGATATGTGACCTTTAAGCCGTTTAAATAGTGAGGTGAAGTGACATTAAAATAATAATATATAATTACGGTCTTTAGACATCAACGGCTGTTTTGTGGTTTGGCATGCACATCATGCATCCAAAGAGTGTCGTACACCAAAACATGATCTAAAATGATGAGTCAATTAATCCATTAGTTGAATGACAGAAATCAAATCTGCAACATTTTAAAAGTAATTTTTCGCCTTTTTTTAAAAACTTTTTTAATTGATTATTCAAGAAATGTATTGATTTATTGATAAAATAATAGTTGCAGCTAAAAATCACTAATTTTCAGCCAGAAGGAAGGTAAATGATTGTATGGTTTGCTCTCAGGGATGGGTGACTTTATAGGTTAAAGGTGCTAAATATTGGGGATTGGGAGCTAGTTGATTGATGCTATATTAATGCTCTGGATATCGTATAGAGAACCTTTAAACCTGCATTAACTGAACTTTTTGGCCACTTGGGAGCCACAAAACGATCTGCAAACACAACGCTGACATATCATCACCTTGTAAAGTTGGAGCAACTTAGTCCAATATTCACTCTTCATCCAGCTTTGTTGTGGTCTCTACCAACTCCAGAGGGAAATATCCGTCTCTTTAGCTGTTAAATGCTCCACTATGTTCACCAGTTAATTCTGTCTGTCTGCTATTTGGTATTCGGCAGGTACGTACAGAGCTTTTTCCACTGAAACAGTCTCCTTCTACGTCTGGAAACGACACTGATGAGAGCAGTGAGAGTGAATCAAAACTGTAAATTTGGGGGTTGTAAAACCAAAATTGGGCTGCAACTAACGATTATTTTCATTGTTGATTATTTTCTCGATTAACCGATGAGTTGTTTGGTCTATAAAATGTCAGAAAATGGTGAATCAGTGTTTCCCAAAGCCAAAGATGACGTCCTCAAGTGTCTTGTTTTGTCCACAACTCAAAGATATTTAGTTTACTGTCATAGAGGAGTAAAGAAACCAGGAAATATTCACATTTAAGAAGCTGGAATCAGAGAATTTTTACTTTTTTTCTTAAAAAAATTACTCAAATTTGGTGATTCATTTAAATAGCTGACAATTAATCGATTAATCGTTGCAGCTCTAAACCAAAACAAAGCGCTGATGAACAGTAGAACTCCCCGTAGAAGTGAGGAGAGCTGTAGCGTCGGGTGATGACTCTCTGTGGGTTCATCTCTCTACGTTCGAATAAATACTGCAACAGTTCCTATTTGGTTAATACATGCCTAAGAGGTCACACGTGAACGCAGTTTGTGGAACTTAACAACTGGCATTATGCTGAAATAAATGAGGTGTATTTGCATATGCTGTGAACTTGAACCTCTTTCTTCCAGTACAAGGTGCACCGTGCCTCCCGTGGCGAATTCCCTCCACCTCCCACCGACTCCCACGGTGAGACGGTCAGGGATAAAGTAATGATCTCCCACCAGCTACCGCAGCTACCACCCACTGCAGCCTGATCATTAAGTGGGGGAAGAGAGCACGGCCCTGTTCGGTTCACAGGTCACCCAGGAGGACCACTCACAGCCAGACGCTTAACACACTGGATTGGATTGGAGAGACACTAATTAGGAGAGTCTGTGTGTGTGTGTGTGTGTGTGTGTGTGTGTGATAGGAAGAGACAAAACCAAGAGGAAGGGCTGTGTGTGCGTGTGCATGCGCGTAAACATCTACCCTTACGTGCTGCGTCTCCAGTTCCCTCAGGATAATGTATGGCGTGGTATGTTTTTAATTGGGTTATTAGCCATGCAGTTGAGCTCAAGAGCGATGCCCCCTGTCAGACACTGAAGGGTTAACAACTGGGGTTAGCCTTTGAGGTTCAAAGACCTCTTGTTTACATTTGACTGAGTTGCCCCAAGGGGTAGGCAACAATCCCCCCCCCCCCCAATCCACCTTTACCTTTTAAAACAAAGCCGCCCAATCCCACGACAAATAGCCCGCATTAATCACGCATATTAATATGTTTGCACAAAAAACCCCACACCTTCAGCAGAACCCTCTGCAGGTGTTGAATTCTGCGCACGCAGACTTTTCTTTAATGTCAGCGAGAGAGAGAGAGAGAGAGTGTTGTTTGTTGAACCTGTGCCAGCTTTGTGTCCCCAAAACAGAGGATTAATCACTTGTTGCTTTGTCTGCGGCGGCGCACCACACCGCCAAAGCGGGCAAACACGGCTGAACTTTCGCACAGCATCCGACTCCTTTTGAAGTCGTGCATTGTGTAACCTAATAAGCTACCGTTTTCTCACAACATCTGCTTGTCAACCCCGCTTTCAACTCTGTGCCTTTGCCAGCCGACCCAAAATGGGGGGATTTAAAGAGGAGAAGAAAGAAAGAAAAACAACATCTCCCCCCCCGCACCCCTCCTCCCGCCTTTTGAATCTCCTCTTCGGGTAACGAGGTGCAATTACGGCCAAATGATTGTGATATTTTACCCTGCTACATAATCAAGGAGAAAACTCTTTTCTTTTGTAATGTAAACACTACTTAGGGTGTTTTGGATCTTTTAAACTGGAGAGGTAAAAGCCGCCTGAACTTTCGGAGACATTTTGCTGAATGACAGAGTGCGTCCTGGGAAGTTATATTCCTGGTTGGAGAGCAGAATTACCTCAGTTTTAAAAGGGCTCAGTCTGAGGAGACGAGCAGTGATGTTAAACATGTGGACAGACGATGCCGTGACACGAGGAAGAGAAACAGGTAATGGAGTAAAGAGGTATCAGAGGCAAGGAGAGAGGAGGAAGGGGAGGACGATACTGGTGCACAGTGAACGGACTAATGTAACAGTGTAAGTGTGTGAAATATAAGTAGGGACTTTAACTTTTAAAGGAATACTTCACCCACAAAATGATCATTTGTATTTCAAGTACTGACTGCGTTATACCTTGAATTCTTGCAGAAAACTTTATTTTTCTGGCATGCCTTCACGGCGAACTGAGAATCCTTAAACGGAGTAAATCCTTGACGAATTGCAGTAAATGGAGGCCAGGTTTAACAACAGCAAAACTATATAAAGTATAATAAAAACATCTGTTTACAAACCCTCACACATCCTCGTGCAGTGTAATCCAAGTCTCGTTTATCCAGTCGGATTCTCAGTACTTCCCAAACATGCATTTCCGCCTAAATCTTCCTATTTAAACACTTCCTCCACTACCGTCTCATGCACGGATTTGCAGCGTGCCTACGCAAGCATGAGACGAAGAGGCGCAAGTGTTTTAAATTGTATGATTTAGGCCGAAAAGCATGTGTTTGGGAAGTACTGAGCATATGACTGGATAAACAGGACGGGGATTATACTGCACGAGTTGCGTGCGAGTTTGTAAATGGGTTAGTTTGATATACTGTAGTTTTGCTGCTGTTAAACCTGGCCTCCATTTACTTCAATTCATCAAGGATTTGCTCTGTTTTCTGATTTTCCGTTCGCCGTGGAGGCATGCCAGAAAAACAAAGTTACGCTTGGTGAGTAATTGATATAGAAATGGTTATTTTAAAGGCGAAGTATTCCTTTAAGGTTTGCTTTATACTTCCGCTTCAAGGCTACTTGCACAGACTCCGTAGCTCCCATTTCTGACCACCTATCTAATATCTACTCTCCTTCTAGCTCCCTACGAGCGACCCCTTTCACACTACTCTCAGGTATTTGATTCCCTTTTATATAAACAAAGATTACTGCAGCTTTAAGGGCAAACATTTGTATCATCAAAACACCCAACGCATCAGATACGAGACCTGATAACCTGTCCTGACTTCACACAACTCTGCTGGAGCTGCGAAGGAGAGTTTTTCACCTCTGACACCTTCTGGACACGGAGATCAGAGAGAGAGAGAGAGAGAGAACAGGAACGGTTGAGAGAAAAGCCAGACAGCAGAGCTTTAGATATTCTTCATGTAACACAATCTTCTGTGTTTTATGTGTGGACGTATTTGCCTGAGCTCTGCACAAACCTCGTGCCAGATATGGGACGCGTGTGTGTGTGTGTGTGTGTGTGTTTGTGCATATCTGCTTCAGGGTAAAGGGCAGGGTGGCTTGCTGTGTGTTTTCATATGTGCTTCCTCACCTCTCCCATCAGTACGTTTGTCCAATCTTTCAAGCAGTTCAGTGGAAAAACGGGAATATAAAATGAAAGAGGAGGGAAAAGGAAGGGAAAAACTGATTACCTGGGCAGACCTGGCGAGCTTCTGACTGTACTCCTTCTCAATCTGCTTCAACCTGCCGTTGGTCTGCAACAAGAAGAGAGAGGGGAGTGTGAGAGGAGATATGCAGACGGACGGATAGAGAGACACAAAGAGAGAGAGAGAGGGAAATCGAATCTTCTGTTAGGAAGCACACACTACTACCCTCCCAACCTACCCACACACACTCATGTTGACCTCTGCCTCTTGGCAGCGTGTCCCCGCGGCGCAGGCCTGTGGCCCCCTTGGCCCGGCGCCAGTCCCAACGCTCATGTGTGCCAGCAGGTAGTGACGGGCATGGTGCACAGTGGGCACCACTCCCCTTTGATCCCATGCCAACAATTCATCTCTTAACAAGAAGAGGGGGTGGGGGGTGGGGGGGAATTAAAACGTTGCTGCCAATTAGCTATAGGGAGAGAGAAAAAACTGATCGGGAGAAGCTGGGAGACACAACGCGCTGGAGACAGAATAAGAGTGAATGAAGGTTGTTGTTAGGAGTTTATTGAGCGGCGCCCGTCTCTTTGTTTTCGGTCGTTTCTCTGTGCGAAGCCAGCCAGCTGGAAGCAACGACCGTGAGTGTCTAATACAAGATCTGCCTCCGTTCAGCTAGCTGTGTTGTGATGCCAGAGTCTCAATGAGAGGCTGAACAGTGGAGCGGGATAATTAGGTGTGAAGTGCTGGAATTCGATGGGGATGTCGATGGCTGCCTGTACGGCACGGTGACAAGGTCTACACGAGTACTGTAGACAGACTAGGGCTCGAGTTGATGAGAGGGGAGGGGAGGGGGGGGGGGGGGGGGGGGGTACAGTAGGTCATTGTTTGAAAGGCAGACAAGTCTTTTCAGGGGATCGACTTAAACTCCAGAAACCTGAAAGCTTCATGTTCAACAAACGCAGGAGACATAAAAATATTAGGGCCGTCAAAGTGAAAGTGATAATAACGCAAATTTGTCTTAACGCCACAATTTTTTTTTAACACATTAACACAACCTGCGATTTCTAGGGTGTAGCGGACTCAGTTTTAAACGTAGACGTGAAGATATTGGCATCATATGGAACTAGAAAACCTAAGTAATCTATTGGTACCAACCATGTCATAAATAACGCTCCAAACTAACGCTAAATTTTGGTGAGGAAAAACCGTCATGGCCATTTTCAAAGGGGTCCCTTGACCTCTGACCTCCAGATATGTGAATGTAAATGGGTTCTCTGGGTACCCACGAGTCTCCCCTTTACAGACATGCCCACTTTATGATAATCACATGCAGTTTTGGGGCAAGTCATAGTCAAGTCAGCACACTGACACACTGACAGCTGTTGTTGCCTGTTGGGCTGCAGTTTGCCATGTTATGATTTGAGCATATTGTTTTACACTAAATGCAGTACCTGTGAGGGTTTCTGGACAATATCTGTCATTGTTTTGTGTTGTTAACTGATTTCCAATCATAAATATATACAATCGCATAAAGCAGCATATTTGCCCACTCCCATGTTGATAAGAGTATTAAATACTTGACAAATCTCTCTTTAAGATACATTTTGAATGAGTACAATTAGGACAAAAATGCGATTAATCACGATTAAATATTTGAATCGATTGACAGCCCTTAAAAAATGTCAATAAAAAGCCAGAAATCTATTTAGAAAAATTTAAAATGATCTGATTTATAGATAAAAACACACATACACAGACCCATGAGACACACACACCTGCTTGACTCTCTCGTCCTGACAGCCACTGACAGACGGACAACTCACTATACGTTGTGAACGCACCCCCCCACCCCTCGCAGCCATCAACACCTGAGCAGCGTTTGGACTCTGCACCCCATCCCAAACACTTCCTGACAAACACCGCCGCCCCTGCTCTGAGCGGACACACCTGTCACCACGGAAACACAGAGCCATCACCAAGGATACCGGCCTGTCTTCCTGCGCCAGGACTCTTTGAGTGGCAGCCCGCTCGTCCCCGAGGGGCCCCACACGGCAGCTGATGAGAGAGAGGGAGACAAAGAAGGGTGTGGAAAAAGGAAAGAGAAAGAGATGTGTGCGGGAGAGGGGGGGGGGGCGCAAATGGAGTCTTTCCATGTTTTTCTTTACGGCTGACACATTTGTTGTCTCCCTTTGCTCCGTCTTGACAACAGTTTAGTTGTAGTGACACTGTGGTAGTTAAAGCAGCAGTGGGTAGAAAACGGAGCAAATATGATTCAAAAAAGTTATTTTTTATAAAACAGTCTCTATATCCTGACAGTAGTGCATAAGACAGGTAATCTGAAAAATAAATCATGTGCCTCTGTGTCCTCTGGTGCTCTTAATGGCATCTGCAAGATTTCACAGACCGGAGGAAAACAACCAATCAGAGCCAAGCTGGAGCCTTGCCGTCTCTGAGCAGCTGTCAATCACTCGCGAACTCCGATCAAACGGTCAAACTAGGCAGCGCTGATCAAATATGAATCAATATTGTGTTACTGTAATGCTTATTTCTATCCTCAAATGTTTTCAGAAACGTCTTGTAGTGTACTTTTTAGCTGTAAAAGATCGAAAGATTGAGATCAAGTTGAGGAAATACCAAGCAACGCCCACCAGCCAGAGCACAGCCAATAGGAACGCACACTCTCTGAACTGACCTGTGATTGGCCAAAGTCTCCCGTCACGGACTAGATTTTTTGAAAGCCTCAAAACAGAGCCATGAGGAGGTGCAGAAGTCTAGTTTTCTCTCAGAACACTTGACTTACAATATGCTGAAAGGTTATTATGGAATGTTTGCCCAATGATGGCAAAAATATTCGGACTATACTGCACGTTTAAGCAGCCTATATTTGTTAGAAAAACATCATCACGAACACCAAAAAACATGACATTGATGAGACTTAAATGTGTCTCAGTAGTGAAAACATGTCTCTTTGTAATTGCCTGTGAGGTAATGAGGTGACACTCTACACTGTATATGACACATGTGAGTGTATATTCACAGTAACATATGGCCATATTGACACGCAAACAGGCTCAGATGTTTCATAAAAACATAAAGAGCTCGCTACTAGCCTATTCCTTTTTACCTACAGCCACTCAGGGGGATTTAGCGGGGAAACATTACACAACATCATACAGCTCAACCACCTAAACACACATTAAAAATGGGCTGAAAATAGATGAAGATGGGGGATAGTACATGCAAAGGAAAAATAGCCCAGCAGGACTGTGCCAAATACAAAGGGAAAAATCAGAGCTAAATTAAAAGCCCAGCCATACTGTATGTGTGTATGTGTGTGTGTATGTATGTGTGTGTGACTGTGTGTGTGTGAGTGTGTGTAAGCACTTTCAAAGAGACTACCTGTGCCCTGCCAAAGGCATTTTTGTGCTGAAGGCACTTTGAGGCTGTATCAGGCTCTTCAATCGCCTCTTAATCCTAGCTGTGTGGAGTGCCGCTGCTTTGAAGTGTGTGTGTGTGTGTTTGGTGCGTGTGTGTGTGTGTGTGTGTTAAAGAGAGTGGAAGTGGATCTGAAGGCGAGGCATGCACCGCTTACCAGAACTTAATTAATAATCTGCAGTGGGAACCAGGCCAAACACACACACACACACACATACACATACTGACACGTGCACGCTAAAAAAAAAAAGGGACTGACGGGAGTGGCGGAAAACGGGTGACAACTTTCTCTCCCTCTCTCACACACTTAAATATATGCACACAAGCCACACTTATTCAAACACAGACGATGGACAAACAGGACACGCGAAGGCCAAACACACATCCAGCGTTTGATCTGCGGCCGCTTGGAGGTGAAATTTGCTCAAGGTGTGCAGCCGGTCCCATTGTTTTGGAGTGGAGCGCTGTATTGTTGCTGAAAGGAGGAAGCAACTAAAGTAAACGTTTCTCAATAGAGTAATCCTGCCAACACACCATAACTTCTGTGTGTGCGTTAAAGTCAGAGCGCCTGTTTTCCAGTATTTTCAGAATCTGTTCAGTGACAGGATATTGCCTCCATATGGCATTTTTTTTCCCTCCGATATGTTTCCAATCATCTCACGTTGCTAAAGAGCAATTATGGTTTTCAGCATTGTCCTGAAGCTGAACTCTGACAGAAGACATAAAACTGATGCAAAGCAAGGCTGATGTCACTCCACGATGTACTCTAACAATGCGTTTGACAGGTAAAAGCCAGGGATGTTTTTAAAGTGGCGATGAGTCACAAAAACACGCTCTGGTAATGGTTGTTGGTAGCTTCACCCTGCTACACGACATGCTGTACGTCGCACACTAGGGAGCTGATTTGTGGGGTTCATTTCTCAAAAACAAAAACATGATTTCAAAGAGGAGCTTTCACTTTCAGTGGCAGCAGCATTTGTAAGCATTCAAAACGTTCCTCTGTTCACCACGCATGTCTCTCATAACAATTTGAGTTCAATCTGCCAGCGAGGGAGAGCTGGGAGATGTTATTTGCTCGTTTGTCTGTAATCATTGCTGTCTTGCTGTGCTCGCCTGTGTATCTGTGTGTGTGTGTGTGTGTGTGTGTGAGAGACAGAGTTGGTGCTGTAATGACAAGAGACTTTATTTCCATTTCACAGTTTGCCATCACTGCCTGTCAGTAATGATTCTCTTAATCCCCGCTGCTCACTGTCAGAGCCGCGTCACACACGCACAGGCAGTACGGAAATAATGCATCACACAGGCAGGCATACACAGATAAACATACATCAAACACACACACACACACAACATAGCGAATGTTCAGCGATCGCACACTCAACCAGCCGGTTCTCGGTATCAGAATACCAATTACATCCATTACCGTCAGTGTGAGTGGGCTCAACATCTAACCCACATCAGAAGGTCAGGAAAAAAAAAGAAGTTAGTCTGAGGGTGTGAATGCTTAAATGGCTGGAGTCGCTCGTAGAATCACAGATTGCTTTAAGGTGAGCAGGTGGGCCGACTTTAAAACCACAGAAAAAAGTCTTTCATTCATGCTTTCTGTTCGGAAAGGATAACTTAAAGGGATGGTTTGGGTGTTTTGAAGTGGGGTTGTATGAGGTACTTATCTATAGTCAGTGTGTTATCCACAGTAGATGACGGTCGGCACGCCCCCAGTTTGGAGAAGCAGACAGGAGTTACAGCACAGAAGCAAAGCGATGTACTGCTGCGGACGGGGCCGGCAGCAAAATGTATTTAAGACACCTAAAAAAATCAATATCAGTTTATGTGTACGCTTCGTTTAAAATACTTTCAATGCTTTACCTTGCGGTGAGACAGTTCTTTCCATCGGAGAACTGAAGCCGTTGCATCCATCTATGCTCTCGCTAAACCCACCAGACTCCATTGAAAAAACCACAGCTGTACATTGTTTTGGTTCTGTTCGGTAACTCCTGTGTACGACCGCCGTTTATTGTAGGTTAGAGTGTGGAAACCCGAGCCCGACGGGACCCAATGGGTTCGAACAGATATTTACAAATGACGTTCAGGTTCGGTCTACTTTTAGTGAATAGATAATGTAAAAGTAATTAAAAATGAGGGATCTACTGTCTGAGCTTCTTGTTCAGTGCTGCTGGTGTTATTTACTGTACATGACGACGCATGAACGCTACACATCAGTTACAGCCAGCTCAGCTAGCTAAGTATGGAGGATGTTAAACAAAATTTGTCATCGGGGGAAGTTTAAAAACTACCGATAACCATGCAGGAAATCAACGGTATCTGTATTTGCTCGGGGCATCCTGGCTATTCCCGCTAGCAGCAGCGAACGGAACTCGAGTGCCGAGCCATCCACGGTGGCTATCCTCTTCCTCCATGACAACTCTAAATAAACCACGATGGTTGGATTATGTACAAAGTTCAGTTAACAACGGTTACAAGTTCAGTTACAGTTAACAACGGTAAAAGACAGTTGTGAGTTCAAGATGAAGATAAGACTTGACTATCGTCAATGGTAAGACTCAAATTTCTAACCTTGTGTAGGTTATGTACTGTGTGTGCTAAAACAATCTACATAAACCAATGCCTTTTGACGTTCATGTAATGTTCCCCACGTATGTGTAGCGTAGTATACAAGCTGTAACCATGGTAACGATTACATGACAGGGTAAAAAACAAAACTCAGTGCTTCAGCTTACAACATTAACGGCATCAGGCTCGGACAAAAACAAAAACAAAGTACCTCATACAACCCCACCTCAAAACACCCAAACGATCCCTTTAACTTTATTTTTTCAATTGGTCATTGAACTTTGGTAGAACTGTGATGAAATCCTGTCTTTAGGTACACCTCACTTCCCATCTATTTATGCCCCCATCCCTTCTTTGATCAATAAGTCTGCCTGATGTTCAGATGTAGGATGACTCCGAGTTGAATTAGGAACTTAACCCAAAAAAACAGAGCCCAATATCACGGTGTCCCACTTAAAACTCCACTTCAAACCAAAGTGTAATCTATAGCGTGCAACAAGATGGGAGCTGCCTGACGCCATGTTTTAATGCGATTGAGAAAGTGTGTCGCTTCCCTCCCTCCTCTTGGATGACTTCAAAAAGTGAGCAAGGGAGCTGTGTGATGTTTTTTTGGGACGGCAGAGCCTTTACTTTGACTCTTTCATCTGCTGGGTGACTCACTCTCTCTCTCTCTCTCTCTCTCTCTCTCTCTCTCTCTGCCGCCGGGCCCGATGGTGCGCTGAGGAAACGAGGAGCTCAGATAGGTCGGCGCATGCGTACGCGCACGCAAACACACAACTTGTGTACGTGCGCAAACGCTTTAATGTGTGTTTGGGAAGCAGCTATGATGTAAACATATACCAACAGCAGACACATAGATCCAATAATGTGACTGCCCTACACTTAACATCCTAAACTTTACCTCTTTCTCCCCTAAAATCACACCTCTTTGTCTCCCATTTAGTCGGTTAGCGTGAGGTGAATGTGGGCCCTCTTTGATCATCCCTCAGCCTGTGTTCCTCTCCTCTCCTCGTCTAATCCATGACCGACTGAATAATGTGATTTGGTGTATCTCCAAATGGCAGAAGACCAAGCTAATAAGTCAGCAGTGACAGCGGGCAAGACAGAAGAAGAAGACATGGCTACGACAACAACGACAACAACCTCGTACCACCATCTTCTGGCTGAGAGAGAGAACGGTACGCTCACCGAGGCTCAAAGTACAAAGGATCAAAGCTGGTGTGAATGGGTTCATTTGAGTGTTTTATGAAAATGTTAACGGGTGTACTAGAAACATTGTATTAACAGCCACATCTCCCTGGTTTAACTTCCTGCGTTCTGAGTTTAATGTTATACAGGTTCAATTTGTTTGATACTATATCATCACTGCTTGTGGTTATTCTATTTGTGATAATGAAAACCGATACACACAGGGAGAGATCAACAATGATGATGCATTACCGGTGTAAGAGCAGAGATCCACACAAACTGATCCACAGAATAAAGAGGCACAAAGCAACCAAGACTGGCATCATGAATACTCAGAAAATCAGCTGCGTTTTGCACTAAAACAATCCTGGGTGGTCTGCTCACGAATGCAAACTAAATATGGATGTGAATGCAACGAGAACACATTGACGACACATTGAGTTCCAATCAGTCAGACCACATTTACGCATTGTCGGGTCAAACAGTGTGAAAGCAGATGCATCTCCGGCCACATGAAAAGATCGCCTAGTCAGCTTTGTGCAACGGCACAACAAACAAAAGTTATACACAGACGAGTTTCCCTTTGCCAAACGACTTAAATGAGGGTTTGAAGTCTGTGCCCGAGCTGCCGCTGCCATCCTCTTCTCCAGCTGCATCAATGATCACAAACAAGTTTTGTTGTTTTCTCTTTCAAGTCACAGTTTCTCACGGACGAAATCAAATGTGAGTTTGGAGACAAAAATCTGCTCGTAAATGATCACTTAAGGGTGCTTTCACACCTAACCTGTTTGGTTTGGTTCAAACAAACTCAGGTCCATTGGCCCGGTTGGTACGGTCCGTTTGAGCTGGTGTGTAAGCTGTCAATCAAACTCTGGTGCAGAACAAACAACTGAACCGAGACCACCTGATAAGGTGGGATTTTATGATGGCAGACATGTGATTTTGGCATGATTTCAAAAGCTCAACTACTCATAAATCCACCTGCTGATTGTGAAACCGTTTCAGGAAGCAACCTGTATTTAAGGGCATGTATAGAGACACGTCAGCGCGGATAGTTTCCCTGATTAATAGGTGAAAAACTGTTCAAACAGCTGTGCTTCTATCCGACTCTGTGTACTTTATCAGTTTATTAACTCCATTAAAACGTGTGACGGCGTTCCCACAGTAATACGCCTCATGCATGTGTCCGTGTGTTCGTCATCTGGGAGCGTTCAAAGGGGCTTTTATACACTCCTGTCTCAACCATTATTCATCATAACATGCGGTTGATTTGCCGTTTAATAATACTAACAATGCTTATAATCAGTTATTAATCAATTAACATAAACATACACATCAGAAGCATTAAAGTGCCTCATAAACTTTTGTCAGTCACCAGAATTTGATTTCCCCCACGTGGGTCCTGATGATGCAGGATGACAATCGCCAAAACTGTCCAATCAACGGGTTACCTGTCGGTCTGTTTAACGTCATGTTTACTCCTCTGGTTTGACATTTACTGAGACAAACTATCCACTAGGACTAACATCTGGATAGGAGATCTACAGACTGCCAGCCATGCTCGCTAAATAATAGCCAACAAGCTGATCTCACTGAAACACACATGTGATCAGATGTATTGGCAGTGAACTAGTCGATCTGAAGTAATACAAACGCATTAACCAACTCTATAAGATGTTGTTGTTCATTTCTGTTTAGTCAAAGCTGTTTGTAGCCAAATGATACGAAAGAGCATCAGCACCTATTGTATAGTATCACTGGCTGTCAAACGAGCTGTGTAATCTGAAAGCACTTTACAACTGCAGTGTCCTCTCATAATGAGTGGAGATACACAAAAGAAAGCTCCAGCTACACTAATTAATAATCCCCCTTTACACCTGGCATTAAAATGTGTTTTGGGTGACTGGATTGTAATCGGATAGTGCTTGACCACATGAGAGTACAGGTGTAAATGCACCCAAAATGCATTGATGACGAACTGTGATCCGATCGGAGGTGGTCAGGGGACACACTGTGACCACATTGAACACAAGTGTAAATGCAATTGCGTTTTTTAATCCACATACAATAACTACGTGGGACGAAATACGTACAGTAATGCTAGGGCTGTCCAGAGCTTCGGTAGTAATCAACAGCGAATATTCAAACCAGAGGCCCTGTTCAGACCTGGAATAAAATGTGTCCTGGGTGATCCGATCACAAGTGGACAGCTCTAAGTAGCTCTAGGTGTGAAGAGTCAAGAGGCGTTGAGATCTGGTCGCTCAGACCACCTTCAGAGGTAACCTTATATTTTCATGTTAATAAAATGTACTCAAATTCTCAAATATGTAGGATACTAATACTGACATTCATGTAATATTACATCGCAACGTCTGCTATATCAGCCGTGTGTTTACTACGTGTTAATTTGCATATAGAGCGCGGAAGTGAGATCTGATCACAAGTGGTCACTCCAGACGTACTTAGAGCTGTCCACTTGTGATCCGATCACTCAGGACGCTTGTTAATGCCAGATCTGAACAGGGCCAGAGAGATCACCGCCACCGCTCTGTCTGTGCTCAACGTCTCTTCTCCTCATACCCCAAAGCGGGTCCTCTCCACCTAAACGGCAGCATTTTGAGGCTGATCTGACCGCCTCTCCAGCAGCGCCCGGCTGCAAGTCTGCGCGTAATGCAGCCTCCTTCTCAGCCCTTTCAGACAGAGCGATCCGATCTCAGCGTGGACACTGGAGACACTTATTAATAACAGGTACAATACAATCTGGATACGAGGTACATTTTAATGCCAGGTGTAAACAGGTCACAGAGCCAACCTAACTTTTACGGGAAGAACCTCTAAAAGTATTTTAGATGTGAACAGACTGCTTCCTTGAAGAATTACCCGTGGGAAAATAGAGAGACTAATTTCAAAACAGAGGCCATCATACTTCAGCTGTCTGATGCTCAACCTGTCTGTGTGTGTGTGTGTGTGTCAGAGAAAGAGTGAGCACTTTCATGTCAAGGTGGTCACATGGGACATGACCACAGGGACGCTGGCGCTGTGACACAGGGAGCAGGAATTGGCTACTGCATGCCAAAAAGCTGCTTCCTCATTGGCTGATGTTTGCCTCCAGGTGTTTTTGTCACACTTGGTTAGTGTTTGATGAAATGCCCTGTCCCTTTGATCTGAAGTACGAGTAGGCATGCATGTGTACTACACACACACACACACACACACACACACACACACGGAAGTACTACAAATACACACACATGCTTTCCTTTTCTTCTACTATGCCCGAGGATGTATTGTGACATTTACAACAACAATTAAAAGCCATAAGAATGAGGGCGTTTAAAAATGACAAAAAGTATGCAGTGCATGTGAAATATGCTTACATCAGTGGCGGCTGGTGACTCCATAAATTGGGGATGACAGGAGGAAAACCAACCCACGGCGTCATGTTATTTAACACTAGCTGGCTACTTATCTCTACTTTCTTTCTTTATTAAACAAAAGAACATAAGTCACATTCAGTGTAACAATAAAAAAATAGCGTGGGGGTATATCACACTAAACAAAAATATTAAAACCTACATATATTGAGTGTCTTAATAGCCTTTTTTTTGGGTCAAATTAGAAAGTGGTTTCACATATTGCTCAACATCCTTCAAGAAAACAACAAAATAAGGTATTTATTGTTAAATTCCTAAGAAAACATATCAAATTTATTATAAGAAAATATTGTGTTATATGTATAATATTGTATTCTTTTTTTTATTTCTGCAGGTAGTGATTGACAGGGTAATATTTATGAATCCTTAACCTTATTATTAAAGCTGATGTAGATGAGATTGGAGCAAATATGATTAAAAAAAAGTAATTATTATAAAACGGTCGCTATATCCTGACAGTAGTGCATGAAACAGATAACCTGAAAAAAATCATGTGTCCTCTGGTGTTCCTAAGGGCATCTGCAAGATTTCACAGACCGGAGGAAAACAAGCAGTCAGAGCCGAGCTGGAGTCTGCCGTCCAGCTGCCGTCTATGAGAGCCGGCTGTCAATCACTCGCGAACTCCGACCAAACGGTCAAACTAGGCAGCGCTGACCAAATATGAATCAATATTCTGTTACATTAATGTCTATTTCTCTCCTCAAATGTTTTCGGAATCATCTTGTACTGCACGGTTTAGCTGTAAAATTTGAAAGTTTGTGTCGTGGTAGCCATTGTGAAATCTCTTGAAGGAACGCCAAACTACCGGTCACATGACCGGAGTACAGCCAATAGGAACGCTCTCTCTCTCTGAAATGCCCTGTGATTGGTCAAAGTCTCCCGTCACGGGCTAGATTTTCTAAAGTCTGAAAACAGAGCCATGAGGAGGTGCAGAAGTCTAGTTTTCTCTCAGAACACTTGAATTACAATATGCTGAAAGGTTATTATGGAATTTTTGCCCAATGATGACAAAAATATACTGCCTACTGACACTTTAAGTATTTATGAGGAAGAATCCAGACCTTCTCCCAATAGCCTATGTAACATTTACAGATCAATTCCAATATGCCATGATGACATATCAACATCTCTTTGAAACAGGGCAGCTTTGGCTCTGTTATTATTTTGGGGATGTAGTGAGAAACACATTCTTCCTACTGTGGAGTCAGCTGGGTTGGGGTTATCTCTACTTTCTTATGAAGCAGTAAAACAACGACTTTAATCTAATAAACAATCACTGCAGACTGCATGGGGATTTAACCTCGCGTTACAAAATAGAGGAGGAGCAACCTCCTCTGCCTCGATGGACCAGCCTCCACACATGCACCCGGGTCCACACAAACATATCAGGCACAATTTGCACATCTAATCTCCTCGCGCAGTTCAAACAGCCGTGCTCTCCAGACTGAGGGAAAATATGAATTCAAAGTTCCAGACGTTATTCATGTCCTATCAAACCTGAGGCCTCCTGGTCTTTTGTCTCACAGTATCTCAGATCTCTAGTATTGACAAGCAGGGAGTGAGTACGATACAGCTGTGTGAGGTGAACACAAAAAAGCTTTTCTCCACTAACCAAACTTCAAGCTCAGAACAGTGCCGCCTATTAAGCGCTAATTGCAAATATGACCTGTGTTTTATATGCTCGGGATCATAAAGAGTTGTGTGGTAAGAAGCAGTATTCCCACACTTCCTCCCCTGATTTCTGGTAACTCTTTATAGAAATGTTCTGTGCTTTGCCACAGCTTGAAGGTGGGCGGGGTGGGAGGACGTGGGGAAAGACAGAGAGACAGAGGGAGAGAGAGGGAGAGAGAGAGAGAGAGAGAGAGATGGACGGTGGAGGTGTGGCGGAGAATAAGAACGTTAGATAAGGAGGTGGTGGTGTGGGTGAGAGGCAGGATTCGTGCTCCCTGTAGCCCCAGAGATGAGGCGTCTTTATCGGGCACAGAGGCAGCTTCACAGGCCCCTCAGTGGAGAACGGAGATTGGGAGGTCTGGGGTTGTGTGCGTTCAGTCTCACACACACACACACACACACACACACACACACACACACACACACACACACACACACACACACATGAAGATAAACTTCAATAGCAACCACACTAAACCCCCCCCCTCCACACCTTCTACTCAGCCTACCTCCATCACTTTTCCTTCTCCTTTCTTTTTGCAGCTCAAACGTATGAAACTATCTGAACGTCTGATCTCCTGTTTCTCATTATTTCATTCCAACAGCTTCGACTGTCTACTCCCAAAACATCCCCCCCCCATCCCCCTGTGTCCTTCTCTCCCTCTTCTCTGTCTCTCCCTTAAACGCATGCGTCTTTGATGGGAATCCATTCATGGATTTAATGGATTTCTCTGGCCTTTTTTTTCCAGGATCTGGGAGATGTGTTCAAAAAAAGAGAGGAGGAAAAGCCGGCCTGCCCGAGCTCTGCTTCCAAGAGGATGGTGGACTGCAGAGGACAGCATTTCTGTCTGCATCAAAAGAATGAGAAATTTTCAGCTTACAAAACAGGGCGAACGAGTCAATATGGATCTGAAAGCCGGCTGACTTCAATCCCACGTGAAAAAAAAAAAAAAAACAGCACGCATCGAAGTAGTGAAACTTTTTCCCTGCCCACTCCGAAGTCAAACTTGGAGACAGATTAGAAAGTAGAAAAAAGGGGGGGAAAGTAAGACGTTCAACCTTTGGTGTTTTTTTTTTTTTTTTTTTAGAAGCGGGCACTTTCAGCTGACGAAAAAGGACGGAGAAATCATTAATCTCTTTCATAAAAAGTGAAACTGGCACATTGCTTATAGTGTTATCAGCCGAAGTTCAACATTCAGCATCGCTGCTTTGAATCCACTCCAGATTCCCCGACAACTGTGGGTCATTTTATTTCCCCGTGTACTAAAAAAAGAGGGAAGAGAGAGAGAGAGGAATTAAAGTGAGCCAAAAAGATGAAAACACTTTTAGCTGCAAAACAGCCTTCACATATCCAAAAAGGAAAAACTGATAGGAAATAGCGTGATTTCTTCAAATAAGGATTACCCTGTAATAAGCACACTCTGTCCCTCGGATCTCTCTCTCTTCAGTACCGCTGGTTCTGTGCGCCATATGGAGCCAAAATGGCCGTCTGGGTGCTTTGGAGGTCCCTGCATTCCGGGGCTAATGCCGCGCAGCTGGCGCGGGATGGTGTCTAATGAAAAAATGCTCTCTTTGATGGGACCTGCCGAGGGATTAGGTTCTGATCAACACCACCTTAGGTCAGCTTCCTGCTAGACCAGCACAAGATTACGGGTGATTTCCCAGCCGTGGGTCCAGTTTCTGTGGTGGCGCGAATGTGAGACAGAAAGAGAGAAAGACCTCAGAAGTTCTAATTGAAGTACTTCCTGGTTCACTAAGATAGCAAGACGCAAAGCTGGATAATGGCTCTACTGAAATGCTGTGGTTTCCACTCTGTGACTGATCCTTAACTCCAATCCGTTAACTAGTGTGTACATGGGGAAATACCGGAAGTAGACAAGTCGCCAATACTGCGGTGGCGTCTCCCCCCATGGTCTCCCTACAATACGTGCACGTTTGAATGCAAACTGTCCTCGAAAAAGTGTGCAATTTTTTACTTTTACTTTCTACGTAACGTTACTTTTGACAAGAATGTGACTTAGAGTTCAGGAAGAACCTGAGCAGTTCTCAGCGGTCTAACGTTAGCCTAACATGGTGAAACATGTAACGTCAACTAAGATAACGTTAGCTAACGGTATTGGACTAAAGGCACTGTCCAGGGTCCCACAGAATAAATGAACTCAATCAACTAACTGTGGTGTTATTGTGAAATATAGCGCTCTAACTACGGCAACTTAATGACCACAAAGTTAACATCATTCGGTTGGCTATGGCTCGGCAGGTAGAGCGGGTCGTGGCAGTTCGATCACCGTATCCTCCTGTTCACATGTCAGACAAGACACTGAACTTGCCTTGCACGGTACAGTAGCTTGCTGCCATCGGTGTGGGAGAGTGGGTGAATGAGAGGCTAGTTGTGAAAGGCTTTTGATAAAAGCACTATACAACTAGTCCCAGTACCACACACACACACACACACACACACACACTGACACACAAACACACACACTGACACACAAACAGTCTGTTCTCACTCAATACTGATGAAAAATAAGCATCTGCTCCTGTATGCAGGAGTTAACACAGCCTCTCTTCCTGCCTAATTCAGTGTTTATTGGCTATTTCAGACACTCTCTTTTATGTTAGTTTCTGCTAGAGAACGAATGAAGGTGTGCTTTTTTAACAGGCATTCATCCACACAGGCAATAGTGAGTGACGTAACGTGATTCATGACGGCAGCATCCTATTGGAAACTGTCCGTTTCCCCACAATTTCCCTCCTACCCTTCACCCACCTTCTCCTGAGCAGCTTCCTTCTCCTGCTGGTGGCTCCCCTCGAGGTCGCCACGGATGCGCTCCATGTCAGAGCGGAGCCGGTCCAGGGACGCCTCTTTGTCCAGGAACGCATTTTGTTTTTCCTCCTCCCGGAGTAACGCCATCTCAGCCAACTGTTGCTTGTGCTGTGCATGGGCTCCTTGGAGATCCTCCTGAAGACTCGACAACTGGGCTTCCAAATCTGAAATAGTCTGCAAAGAGATGGAAGCAGAGATGTAGAGTGGATTCAGGTAAGTGATGTTAACTCAAGTCCTGCAGATATCACGTGGCTCCGAGATGCTGTTAGGTTAAGATTCCATATTCCAGTTGATAGAATAGATGAAGAAAAGTCTTTATTGACAAACAGAAATATGTTTGTGTTACACTTACAGTAGATGTGTTGAATGATGTAGGCTACTTTGATCATTTTAGCTGAAGTGAACCATACTTAAGATCTATTTTTGTTTATTGTGTATCCCTCCAGATGCATTTATGTCTAAATGTGTTATTGAATGTTCCAGTTAGGGCTGTCAAAGTTAACGCGATAATAACGCGTTAACACAAATTTGTTTTAACGGCACTCATTTTTTTCAACGCATTAAAGCAACTTGTGATTTTTAGGTTGTAGTGGGCTCAAAAGAGTGAAGATACTGGCATCATATGAAACTAAAAACCTAATGAATCCATTAGTACCAACCATGTCATACTAGCTCCTCGCAAAGGAGGTTAAAAAACGCTCCAAACTTGCACTAAATTTTGGCGAGGAAAAACTGGCATGGCCATTTTCAAAGGGGTCCCTTGACCTCTGACCTCCAGATATGTGAATGAAAATGGGTTCTATGGGTACCCACGAGTCTCCCCTTTACAGACATGCCCACTTTATGATAATCACATGCAGTTTGGGGGCAAGTCATAGTCAAGTCAGCACACTGACACACTGACAGCTGTTGTTACCTGTTGGGCTGCAGTTTGCCATGTTAGGATTTGACGAGTGGGGTATTTTATGCCGTGGAACAAAACGTGAAAATCTCTTACGCACTGACCTTACTTCAGGCATCTAACCAAGAACTAGGAGTCATTCCTGCAGCTCTCTATACTCTGTATACTGATAGGTCTGAGTAATGAGATGCTGCAGAGAGATTGAGACACCGAGTGTGAGGGAGTGCATGTGCAGTTTAACTAAGTGTAAGAGAAAAGTTTCACAAACATGCTAAAATGTTCCTGTTTTCCTCTCTCAGTGTTTGTGTAGGGGTTGCTGCTGCGATGGCGTGACCCCTCTCTTGACCTCTCTCATTTTGAAATGCTGAGCTTGGCTTGACTTTACCCAGAAGAGCCCTGTTAACAGTGCTGCCAGTGAGCGTCAACATTACTTACTAGGAATGCTAATAAGCCCAACCCCAACAGCCTCTGAAACACCACAAATAAGACTGGTCTGACACATGCAATGAACCTACATCTCTTTTCTCTACAATTTACAACAAGCAAAAAAAAAAACAGCATCGCAGTTGCCGTGTTTCACACTTCCTCACCTATATTGCACGTATCCCCCAGCTATTGCACATCCTCATTACTCTCCTTGGTTTACTTGGTTTATTTCTCACTTTGGTTAACCCCCCTCCTCCTCCAACAGCCTGGGCATCCAAGGACAACGCCACGTTAAGGCAATCAGTCAGAAAGTGTCTGAAGTCTTTTTTAGCGGGCACTGGGGAGAATCAAAGAGACTTCAAAGGAGTGTCACAAAAAACAGGCAGATGCTGCGGCTCTGTGTGTGCCAGTGTTGGAGAGAGTATGACACAGAGAGTGCACACACATTCATAAACAGCCACACATGGTCGAGCTGTCACACACACATACAATGGCGCGCAGCACATTCAGAGAGAATATGAGGTAAAAAAAAAATAAACAAACACACGCAATCCTCTTTCTCTATGTCCCACTCTGTCTCCCAACATTACCCGTCTCATTGCTCAGCTCGGGCCTTCAAGGGCAAGCAGCTATTGGATCTGAGCCCCTGGAGAATCTTTAATGTATAATTCTCTCTTTAACAAATGTGGATGATCTGTCTCCCAAAACTCTTTTTAATACGTTAGAGTATAATCTCCCCAGAACAGAAGCAATGACACTTCAGAAACTTAAGAGGCCAAAAGAGCACGTCTCTCCTTTGGAGGCATGTGAGCACAGCCGCTTCCAGCAGGGCACGTTAGTTAGCATGCTGATGAGGAGCTTTGTGACGAAGCAGCTCTTGGTGACAATAGGAGAACGTCGAATGAAATATATTGGGTCAAACTGTGTCAGGTAAGAAGACAAAAGACGTGGGAGAAAAACCAAACGCTGGTTAACAGATTTTAACAGACAGATTACCAGAGCTGTCAATCAATTAAAATATTTAATTGTGATTAATCGAACATTTTTAATCTGTTCAAAATGCACCTTAAAAGGGAGATTTGTCAAGTATTTAATACTTATATGCTGCTTTATGCAAATGTATGTATATATTTATTATTGGAAATCAATTAGCAACACAAAACAATGACAGACATTGTCCAGAAACCCTCACAGGTACTGCATTTAGCATAAAAAATATGCTCAAATCATAACATGGTAAACTGAAGCAACAACAGGCAACAACAGCTGTCAGTGTGTCAGTGTGCTGACTTGATTCAGATACCTTGAGGTCAGAGGTCAAGGGGCGAGCACGCCATGAAATCGCAGTAAACACGTGCTTAATGTTGTGAATTAAATAAAAGCACTTGCTTAGTTTCAGGCAACTAAACCACTTAGTTAGGTTTAAGGGGAAAAACTACATGATTGGGATTAGAATTACTTTGTTTGTACAATGAAAATGTGACTTGACGTTGTGAACATGAGACACAAATGAACAGCTGATCGTGATGTGAAAGTGAAACTTAACGCACGGGACACGAACAGCGGTCGACCTCCCCTCCCTCCTGCCCCGTCAGTCTTTCAATCTTTAAACTACGTCACCACTAGTTGCCACGGATGGGTTTACATTGAAGTTAATGGAAAGCCAGGTGCGTCTCATACTGGCGCTCAAGCGTGCCTTGTGCGGCAGTATCGAACTTTAATGGCTGTGGCAAAGCATCTGTATTTGACGCCCTTGGTCCCATGTCAAAGTGGCCTGTTATGGCAATTGTTTATGCAGCATCCTTTATGGACTTAACAACCAAGGTGTGCCGGTAATAAACCTGGAGTTGTTCTAACTTTGTTTGTCGACAACCACAACAACGCTGCCGCCGCCACTCCTGTCACTGTTCTATAATACGCACCAATTATGTTTTAGTGAAGGGTGTCAACATGTTCGGAATCACTTCCGATTAAAACTGGTGAAACAAAAGAATAAAGAGTGAGAAATGGGTCGTCAGTAAAGTCAGTTATTCTACTGGTGTGCTAATTTGAGACTGTGTTTGTGGATAACTGTCAGATATTAGTGATATAATAACATAAGAAGAAAGTGATGAAGCATTGCATGAAGGTGACATAACTATAAACCTTTCTCACAGCAGATCATTTTAATGACTTGGCAAACACAGGTGTAACTAATAGCATTTATAATAGCTGTATTCCATCTAGGCATGTCGGTGCCAGGCCCTGGCATTGTGCATGTTGGCTTACTGACATGGCTCACAGGCACACCTACCTAAATGGGGCATCCCGTAATTAATCTCATTATGATAGCTGCACCTGTGCGTTTCCTGTTGTGGCACCTCAAATGACTGCTGTGAGAGAATATAGTCTGCATTAGCATGACAGGTGGAAAACTTTTAGCTTAAATTCTGTTGACCTGAGCTACAAATCTAACTTATGTCTAGAGCTTTTTTCTACTCGGAGAAGTTTTGAATTAATACTTTGACATTTTGGGAGATGCTATTATTGACTTTTTGCTGAGAGTTAGATTGATACCACTCCCATGTTTGTGCCGTAACTATGTTTGTGTGTTTAAACAAACAATATTCAACATGTGAACTATGTGAACACTCCTTTATTACCGTTTGCATACTGGTTTTTGTTATGAAGTTAAACAGCTGATAACTTCCTCTCTATTATCTATTTTATATTGATGTGAAAACATCTCCTTCAAACAACTGGATTTATTCAAGTTTCTCACCAAAAACTACATTTTACAAGATTACATTTGAACATGATAACATTAGAATTTACCTTCGCCCAATACTCATTTTACTGATTAGAGCCTGAACGCATCATGATGTAAATCGATGGCACCTCCTGTTTTGAAATCGGCAGGACGAGAGCTAGTTAGCGTTAGCTGTTAGCAGCCAGTTAGCAGCACAGTCCTGAACGGAGTGAGCAGCTAACGTTAACTAGCTCTTGTTATCCAGATTTCAACACCGATTTGTTGTTCACAATGTAGCATTACCAGGGAAATATAGAGTGTGTGCCCTTGAGTTAACTGCGTCCCAAACACATTTTCTATCGTCCCCGGGACGACGTTAATCTCAAGCCCTTAACGGTACATATCACTATCACTGTATGACCGCTGCACTTTCTGCTTTTTATGACTATAGCTTTTACTGACCCCTTATTGTTGTTGCAAAGGAACTATGTACTTCCCTTCAATGACTCTGCGTGGTGTCATCTATTGTGCCGTTGACTCATTGTGTTGTGTCTTTGTTGATTTTTTTGTGCAGTACCGTAGAAAAACGAGTACCGTCGCATTTTCAGAATTTTGGCATCAACTTGGTACCGAAGTATCGGTTCCTATGACATCTTTAATGGTATTTATCTTCTAATCTAACTCATGGTGAGAAACAAATAACGGTTTCTTCACTATCTGTTCACAAACCTTTTCCTTAAAGCTGCAGTAAGTAGAAACAGAGCAAATATCATTTAAAAAAGCTATTCTTATAAAACGGTCGCTATATCCTGAGAAATCATGAGAAATCATGTTCCTCTGTGTCCTCTGGTGCTCCTAATGGCATCTGCAGGATTTCACAGACCGGAGGAAAACAACTAATCAGAGCCAAGCTGGAGCCTTGCTGTCTCTGAGCAGCTGTCAATCACTCGCAAACTTCGACCAAACGGTCAAACTAGGCAGCGCTGATCAAATATGAATCAATATTCTGTTACGTTAATGCCTATTTCTCTCCTCAAATGTTTTCAGAAACATCTTGTAGTGCACTGTTTAGCAGTAAAATGAGAAAGTTTGTGAACCGGCAGCCATGTTGATATCAGTTGAGGAAATACGAAGCACCGCCCAGCAGCCGTAGCAAACTTTCTCATTTTACAGCTAAACAGTACACTACAAGATGATTCTGAAAACATTTTATACTAGAAATAGGCATTACAGTAACAGAATATACTGATTCATATTTGATCAGCGCTGCCTAGTTTGACCGTTTGATCGGAGTTCTCGAGTGATTGACAGCTGCCTCCGTTGAATGAACAGCCAATAGGAACGCTCTCTCTCTGAAATGACCTGTGATTGGCCATTTCAATGTTTTAAAGCCTGAAAGCAGAGTCATGAGGAGGTGCAGAAGTCTAGTTATCTCCCAGAACACTTGAATTACAATATGCTGAAAGGTTATTATGGAATTTTTGCCCAAAGATGCCAAAAACATTCTGCCTACTGCACGTTTAACTGTTTTATTTATCTGGCCCTCACACTGAGCCTAATTTGACCATTTAACAGAAACAAATACTGTCATGAAAGTAAAACTGTGAGCTGGAACAGGGGGATATGCAGCCAAGCTGTACTGATATTGTGTTAGCAGCAATATAACTGAGGAATAATAATAAAACCATAACCTGACAATCTCTCCCTCAACAGATCCATAATGTAGTAGTGTTTAGAATCAGATATATGCAACACATATGCATCGGTGTGTCGTAATGAATATTTTACTGTTGTCAGCCAAATCAAAATGCATGTGCATGCATCTGGCTGAAATCCAAGATGTGATGTATGCACATACTAAAATGGCTTCATGGTTTGAAAGAGAGCATGCTGTAACACTCAACACATCACAGAGCATCAGCAGTCACTGATGACTTCGCCCGTGATCAATCGCTCAGTCTGAATGAAAAAGAGAGAAATCAGCTCGGTTCTATCATAAATGCTCAGTACAGTACGTGATGAGAAGATGTGATGAAAGAACTCAAAGAATCACAAACACAGTGACAAGCCAGCTCAGTGGGATCCGCTACTGGAAATCACTCGAGTGACGAGACAAGATCCACTTGACGACACCAGATATCAGGGACCAATCATTTGGTAAATGACAATCAATGTGCACACTGGTCTATCTGTCTGTCTTGTTCCCTTCATCAGGCATCCTCTTAGCTTAGCTTAACTCAGTCTGTCATCACCCTCTTCATTTGACACGTCTTAATCACGTACTCAGGATTGAGACGCTTTTGAAAAATTGACAGCATCATTATTTAGTCCATCGCGGCCCAGAAGAAAGACCTCACAAGACTCCCGCTCTCCCCCATGCTGTTTGAAGTCCAGATGGCGGGTACGTTCCTTTTGAAAAATAATTAATCGGGGGAAAATCATACCTATAAAATGAGTTTGGAGGAGGAGCTGGTGTGGAAAATATGAATGATGGGGTTTTTGCATAGAACAAACAATTCCGTTGTTTGCAAAAAAACAACAAAACAGGGCTTCAAATGAATTAATAACGCTTGTCCTAGTTTGTGAAGTCTTGCTAATGTTTAACAACTGAGAAGCCTCACAGACACAACATTTAGTATATTACAGTGAAATATGTCACTTTTTTAAACATATAATTAGGGTTGTCAAGGTTAACAGGTTAATGAAAATATATATAATAACTAATTTCTTTAAAGCATTAACGCAACTTGTGATTTTTAGGTTGTGGCGGGCTCAGTTTTAAAGCTCGAGTGAAGATACTGGATACCATGTCATACTAGCTTGTCGCAAAGGAGGTTAATTAACGCTCCAAACTTACGCTAAATGTTGCAGAGGAAAAACTGGCATGGCCATTTTCAAAGGGGTCCCTTGACCTCTGACCTCCAGATATGTGAATGTAAATGGGTTCTATGGGTACCCACGAGTCTCCCCTTTACAGACATGCCCACTTTATGATAATCACATGCAGTCTGGGGCAAGTCATAGTCAAGTCAGCACACTGACACACTGACAGCTGTTGTTGTCTGTTGGGCTGCAGTTTGCCATGTTATGATTTGAGCATATTGTTTTATGCTAAATGCAGTACCTGTGAGGGTTTCTGGACTATATTTGTCATTGTTTGGTGTTATTATATACTGTACATACATATGCATAAAGCAGCATACTAGCCCAGTATTAAATACTTGACGAATCTCCTTTTAAGATTCATTTTGAACAGATAAAAAATGTGCGATTAACTCTTTTAATCGTTTGACAGCCCTACATATAATACAATCAATCTTTACTTTCTCCAAAAATGCTTAATGTTGTAGAGAACATAAAATAAGTTCTATATAAATTGAAAAATATGGAATTATGGGTAGATGATTTCATCATAATATCTGTAGAAGGGAGGCGAAAAAAGAAAAAGAAAAAGGCCACTACATCAGGATTTGGGGCGAGTCAGAGGCCGTCCTGGTGCTGGATCCCCCCAAAAACAGCCTAGAGGACTCCGTCGTCCTCTGGGGGGCATTGATCAGCTGACAGAACAACACAACTGGCTGCGGGCAAACATGTTTCACCAGCAAGAAGACATTTCATCATCCCGGACAGGCTGCCAAATGAAAGCTTCCTTTCATACTTTGGTATTTAAAAACAAATACTTTATTCTTTTAAGAGAACGTTCAGGTCCACGAGGCTGGGAATAGTTAATCCCCTGAGTCGGTGGGATGCCAACCGCACACCAGGCCTCGAATACAGCGGCTTAATTCCTGTGCTTTCTTTAGGGATATCATGACATTTAAGGCAAAAACAGCAAAAGAAAAGTGTGAATGTTGTCAAATAGAAGCTCCACGTGCACAACAGACAGCCTTTATAACGTGTAGCGGCTCCATGGAAGTTTTTAGGACAACACACTCTGGTGGGATGAGGACAGCATGTCCCCGTTTAAAAAAGAAACTGCTACGACTCATTGGCCTTCCTTCTCAAACACAAGGAATGCTATTTATTAGTGTCCCGCCACATCAAGGGGATGAGCGGGAGTTACTCATCCTATAAGTGTGTGACTGACGTGCGCGGTTAACTCAGCCAACTTCCGAGCTGTCGACCGTCCTCGCGCTGATTCCAGGAAGACCGAGAGAGAAAGTGTGAGAAGGGAGAGAGGCAGAAATAATGAGGCCTGGGTTCAATCGCCACGGCAGGCATTAGGGCAGCCTGTTGCTGACATGTCCCTCGATGGTGATGTATTGTCCATCTGACCCATGTGGTGGGAGCGTGTTGTTTGAAAAAATCCTCCCAGAAGCCCGAGAGAATTGAAAGAGGAAGAGAAGCCGTGGTGTTTGCTTTACGTTTTCTGCATGCATAAACAAAATGTTCTTTTTCGAAATTCAGTATTCATATTTTCTAGGGCTGTCAAAGTGTCAGGAACAGGCAAATGTTTGCTCAGCATAACAACTTTATAAGGTCAAATAAAAAACAATTAATGATGCTTTAAGGTCATTTATAACCCAGTTTCACAGAAGAACTTTTGACTCGTCACAGCAGAAAAATCAAAAGCGTGCAAAATACCCGGACCCTGAAACTGGCTCTCAAAGTTAACGCGCTAATAACGCGTTTTTGTTTTAACGCCACTATTTTCTTGAACGCATTAACGCAACTTTGAGATTTTTAGGTTGTAGCGGGCTCAGTTTTATAGCTAGAGCGAAGATACTGGCATCATATGACACTGAAAAAACCTAAAGAATCCATTGATACCAACCATGTCATACTAGCTTGTCCCGAAGGAGGCTAAATTACACTCCAAACTTACGCTAAATTTTGGCGAGGAAAAACTGTCATGGCCATTTTCAAAGGGGTCCCTTGACCTCTCACCTCCAGATATGTGAATGAAAATGGGTTCTATGGGTACCCACGAGTCTCCCCTTTACAGACATGCCCACTTTATGATAATCACATGCAGTTTGGGGCAAGCCATAGTCAAGTCAGCACACTGACAGCTGTTGTTGCCTGTTGGGCTGCAGTTTGCCATGTTGTGATTTGAGCATATTTTCTATGCTAAATGCAGTACCTGTGAGGGTTTCTGGACAATATCTGTCATTGTTTTGTGTTGTTAATTGATATCCAATAATAAATATATACATATATTTGCATTAACAAGCATATTTGTCCACTCCCATGTTGATAAGAGTTTTAAAAGCTTAACATATCTCCCTTTCAGGTACATTTTGAACAGATAAAAAATGTGCAATAAATCGCGATTAAATATTTGAATCGATTGACAACCCTAGTATTTTCACTACTTTCACAGCTCTGTTATCGTTTAGAAAGGCTGCCAGTGGAGGCCACATTGCTGACAGGGTGACAGTACAGAGTTCTTAAAGGGTAAACAACTTTGGTATTGCAAAAGTGTTTAATAATAAGTGTCTTTGCTCAGTTGCTCATCTTTAATACATATCTGCTGCTGGTGTGTCAGCTTCTTGTCATTTTAACAGCACATCCATAGAACGGTGCTCGCACAGGAAGTCAAACCAGCTCACATCCCCGCCGCTTTCAGAGACCTCACAATCCCGTCCTCTATCTTTCTCAAGGCCTGAGTGAAAAATCTTGATTTCTGCCGCTTTAACATCTGACATTAGGCGGGCGTCTGATCTCCACTCGGAACGCCGCATGAGCAAACAGGAACTGAGAATACGAGATGAGCGCTGGGGGAAGTTAGTTTCCCTGTCACCTCCCTGAGATCCTAAGATTTGTCAAACTGCACGTCACTTTGACACGAGTAGGACAGCGTGTTATCAGCAGAAATGTCCTGTTGTGACGACCAGAAAACCAAAAAAACAACACACTAGCTGGAGCCGTCGGTGCTGTGAAAGACATCTTCCAAAAAAATATTAGACGAGGGAACATTGGAGTGAAAGGGGAAAAAACACCCTCATGTCATACAGCTTCTAGCTTTTTAAAGACATTTGAGACTGCTGTGACACCAGTCAGCCAGTATAGTAGAGGACTGGTGTGGCGGTATGAGATGGCTTCAAGTCTGCAAAATAATTGTCTGAATGTGTAACAGAGCTTACGAATAACAGAATGTTTTGACATTTGAGCTAGCAACAGGGGGCCATGCTGAGCCTTAGCGGGAGCATCCCTTCCAGTTTCATTGTTAACACATAAACATTTACAAAAATTATTACAATTTGATCTCTTAAGGCGTCAAATATTGTTGCATTTTACAAGAAAAATAGGCTTTCAACCTTCCATACAGTGTAGGCAAAGAAAAAATTCAATTGTTGTTATTGGTGGTTGCCACAAAATACTGTACTTAGTGATTACAAAATAAAATAAAATAGTTTACGTTAAGTCCGATTTCATCGCCAGACATTTGGTGCGACTGTGGCTGGACCGCGCATCTCCAGCTAATGGCCAATTAACAAAATTCTCTGCATGCTGACAATGTCCATTTCATCAGGAAGCCTGAAGAGTCAAACATATCCCCAGTTGGGGGGCTGGTTTGTCAAATGGCTTCCCACAGAGCTCTCCAAGCTAGCCCAGGCTGGAGAGAGGGGCGAAGACAGAGCGAGGGTGTGTGAGGGGGTATGAGAAGGTGTCAGGGACGTCCATTAATATAGACCCAAATGTCATAGACTCATTGTGGCGGTCAATGCTGGAATAAGGGGAATAACCGGCGTTTTCCGGAGGGAGGTGGCTACCTGCGGTGAGAGGAGAATGCCATGCAGGGATGCACTTTCGGTGGGAGTACAGGGCGCTTTGCCGCTGGTTCACAACCGTACAGCGGAAAATAAAAGAGAAATTCAAACCCAGGGTTTTTGGAAATAAAAGCTTGGCGCTCAACGGAGCAGATTTCTTCTCCTTCATGTGGCTACCTGTGGTTTCAGGATACCACGTCTTTACACTTCTATCACGAAACCCCGCTGCGATAAAAGAAATTATTTAAAAAACATTAGAACAATGTTAGAAGTTCGGTCTGAAGCGATTTTTTTTGTTTTGTTTATTCCATTTTTTACTTTTTCTTACGCCGTTTTTGCCCAAATAAAATGTACTCAAATATCTAAATTCTTCCGTACGCTCGCTTCAGATACAGCAATCTATACAATTATGCACACCCAAGATTAATATCTGTCTTGCTTCAAGTAAAAAAAAAAAAAAAAAGTGTCTTAACCCGCTGTGCTTTTGAAACCCCAGGAAGACGTCAATGGGCAACATACAAAATGGTTGTCCACGGGAGAGCGGTGGGTCAGCATGTGTGTGTGTGTGTGTGTGTGCAAACGTGGATCAGTGGAGACCCCCTACCTGGGCATCGCGCTTCCTCCACTCCTGGGTGTGCTGCTGGTGCTGTTGCAGGGCTGCCCTGGCCTGCCTCTCCAGGCTGCTCACCTCCCACTGGCGCTCCTGGACCAGGCTGTCCTTTTCCGCGCTGTGCTGCTGCTGTAGCCGCGTCCTCTCCTGCTCGTGCTGCATGCGCTGCTCAGCCATCTGATTGGACAAGCAGGCAAAGAGAGACTTCATCAGCCAACACACACTCAGAGCAATCCTGTCGTCATGACAACTTGTCCATCCACCGATCCATTCATTCTTTCTTCGTCCCATTCCTTAAAACCCCCTAGAACGCCCATGTAGCCCTACCGATTTTGACGAAATTTTGGGTAGGAAGGTGGGGGTAAAAAAAAAAAACGCGAGAAAAGTTTCTCCGCTTCCTCACATTGTCAGAGGACGACATGATGTGATGTGTTTACATCTGGCTCGCTCCACCCACCCTCCCACCTCTCCTGCCGATTGTACAGACCGGCCCTCAATGTCCTCTCTCTCTTCAAATCTGTCCCCCTCGCCCTTATTCTGCCATCGGCATATAAAAGAGCAGCTAGTTTGGGCTATGCAAGCAAGCTGGTAGGGGTTAGCCATCTGGCTGCAGTAGCTACCCAATGCCCCCATGCTATGCGCCTGACAGCATGCGAAAATCGGCTTAGGCGATGACTATGATGATCATTATAAACCCAAATCAGAAAAAAAAAAAACCTGGAGAGGGAGGCGAGGACGGCAGGAACTTTGAGGAGAACTGAGAAGATGCTTTCTGCTTTTACCTGTAATTATAATCTCAGGATTAGTTAATTAATCAATATCAGTTTTCACAATTAATGGGATTACGCTCAAGCAGCAGTTACCAGGCTGCTATCATTGGGGTTTATGTTGCTAATGAAGGATGTATGAAGTGAGAGTATAGCAAGGAGCTGCACCAGTCAACAAGAAGGCTAGCGGTACAAACATAGCTTCAGTCTCATTGGAGTTACAACCAGCTACACACAATACAGTAGGGGGAAATAAAACACCTCTAATGGGACACAAAGCCCCAATCTTTCAGGGCTTAATCATCCTGGCAGCTGAAGCAAGTCCGTATCCCAGCACGACTGTGAGCGGAGTCACCTGCTGAGAGGTGAGCCTTGGCAGCAGAGCTCCCCCCCCAAGCCTTTCCCAGGCTCTGTTCCCTTCCCACTCCCCCATGGCGGGGGGACCAGTGACCCCCACACCATCCCGCCGTGCAGCCCCAGCCGGAGCCTCGAAAGGACAGCAGGGGCCCGGGGCCCATTCGCTTCCCCGCTTTGAAGCTAATCCCCCTTGCACATTGTGCTTGACGGCACCCTACCTGGCCTGCCAGAGAAGCGCCGATCCACAGCCTCTGTGCCTGCTCTATCCGCGGCCCTATCTTTCGGACGCCGCGTGCTATTCAGAGCAGGTGATGAATGAGGGGCTATCTACAGGAAGCCGGATCCCGTCCCCCCGGCACTGAGAGGAAGGCCACAATGGACGCTTCATTTTGGCAGCCAAGAATTCACCCCTCAGGTTTTTTTGAGAGAGATTTGCTAAATGCCTTCTGAAAGGGGTAATGGGAAGAATTATAGTGGGATGAAAATGTATTTTATCTCTGTGGCTCAGTTAATGGCATGGCAGAAACACAGAAACACACACACACACACACACACACACACACACACACACACACACACACACACACACACACACACACACCCTCAAGATACTTCACACACTCCCATTTTTCCGGTTCATAATAGAACACCATAAAGCTCCATTAGACACTAAGCAGAACATCTTCCACATGCTGCCACTGGCGATGCTGATGTTGTCTACGGTGCGTTCCACAAGACAAGACAAATTTGCACCGCCTTCACTTTCCATAATAGATAGATACAAATGAGATCCACAGCCAGAATACGTTGTCCCACAGGGGTAGTCATACAGCAGCACAAGTTACAGCTGACAGACTGATAAGCAGGAAATTGCTTTCGAGAACTCCCCAGCAGGACAGCAGGACATGCTGTAGGACATCGTGGCTTACTGTTCGCTCCTGTTACAGTCTCGGGCCGTGGGGGGGTATTTTTTGGAGGGGATCTGAGGTGAGACGAGGACGAAGAAATGGCCAAGATAGATCCATTGTGAGATAAAAAAGAAAACAGCTAAAAGAAAAAGACGGAGAAGATGACAGACCCAGCAAGGAGCCTGGTTGTGACATCATGTAGCGCCAGCGTGCAGCCGAGGATGCTGGGTGCTGCGGTTCTTAAAGGGGCCGGCGTGGCGATTTGTGAGGGGAAGACTGAGTCGGTTACAGCACAGCTTGGTGCCGCAGATACAGAGTGGGTCGGGTGTTACTGCACAGCACGACTCCTGTCAGCCTGGACTGACAGGGTTGTGTGTGCTCGCACTGAGACAGGACAGTGAGGTAATGGGCTTCTTTCAGCCCCAGGGGGTCGGGGGGGGGGGGGGGGGGCATCTGAAATGTTTGGTGAAGAAGGAGGGTGGAGAGGAGAGTTGAACAGAAGCTCTGTCTGGTCTCAGCAGGGGACGGTGGGGTGAGTGTGGGAAGAAAGACAAACCTCTTATTCCTCACTGTAGGGTTTGAACTGGAGATGGCCAGCAAGCGGCGCTGGATAGGAGTAGATTCGTCCGTGTGTACAGTAACTCCACACTTTCTATAAACTAGACCCCTTAATGTTCCAATCCAACAGTCGAAGAATGACGCTGTTGAGGTCACGACTCCAAACCCGCCATTTGACCTCGCTACATCACTCCAACGTCACGAGGCAGAGCTCTGTCAGGACGCCGTGACGTCCGGCTGCCAGGAGGGTCAGCTGGAAAACAACTCCTTCATACATAGTTCCCCTTTTAAAGCCTCACTGAAGCTGCCCTTGAGGGGAACGTTCTTTTGTGAGCATCTGAATGGACAAACTTGACCCCTGCAATCTTGTGGCACCAAGGAGTACACACACACACACACACACACACACACACACACACACACACACACACACACACACACACACACAAAGGCATGGGTGAACGGGTAGCCTGCCCCGTAATGTAAATGTAATGTGATTCATTCGAAGTTAATAGTAACAGTCATGCTGTTGTTTTTCAGTTGTGAGTGAACTGGAGCCGTTTACTGAGAAACCTGGATCTCAGCCAGGTTTGTTTTTTCACATATTTAGCCGACTGTTGTTTTATACGTTTTATCACCTCTTTTGACCACCACAGACCGCCAAACTGGGAACTACATGACATTTAAATGAATTTACATCCTTGAAGAAACAGAAAGCTGACATAACTGTTCTACATTTTAACCCACATGAAGAAAGAGTTTGAAAATATCCAGCGTATAGAGTCACACTGTCGGACCGGTACTGTACAGAAGACACATGGACTGTGAGCAGCGCGGATCGGCTACACGGATTCGCCGTGTGTTGTCTAATTTTTTCCGAGCGATGCGCGCAGTTCTCAACCAAAACAGACGGTGAAAACGATCCGTTGACGGCTTGCAGCTCTGCAGCAGCAATGCTGTCTGTGTGGACGCCACATGCGTATGTTGCTGCTCGCCCGGCGGTGGCTTGTACGTAACCATAGATATCCTGTGTGGGTGTGACGTAGTTTATTGGGTGTTGTCTCTCCATTGTGTGTGTGTTTATCACGGTAACGACGGTATTGCAAAATCCATGTCGTGGCCGAATGTGACACCGGTGACGGTGATGAAACCGGTATACCGCCCACCCCTAGTACACACAAAGTACTCATGGTCACGCCTGTGTGTGTGTGTGTGTGTGTGTGTGGGCAAAAACAATGTACACACATCATAAAACGATTGTGCTCGCAGTATCTCATGAATAATCACACGTCTTTATGTGTGTACAGATACATTTCCTCTTTCTTTCTCAATCCTCTCCTCCATAACTGTGCAGCTAATGTCTCCAGCGCTCACATCAGCATCATCAGGAAGACAGGCCCTTCGTCTTCATATGTCTTTATCTTCAAGACCAAAGCCGTCCTGATGTGCTGCTAACCCTGTGTAGCTGGCTTCAACTGTCAACTGCAACCCCCCCCACACTCTCTGTAGCCGCAGATGATAATCGTCACTTCAATATTTCCTGCAACGCTTTGATTAGTTACCTGTTTTTCACATGAGATGGAATTTATGATTCCTCAGAGCAACATACAAGCTGGAGTTGGCACTCAAGACAGGTACATTTCCCACTTCCCCCAGTTAAACTTGTTTTTGAATCCTATTTCAAAAACATAGGATTCATAAACGTCATTATAATTACAAACACAAGTGTTCGGTCACGGAGCAAATCAATAACGGAGAACCATTTCTCCACTCCTTGGAAGTAACACTAGACTCCCATCCTCCACTTATAACCATCTACAGCACATTACACGCAGTGTAAACTTCATCTGGCCCGGAAATGAGTGTTGGCACGCTTATAAACGGACAGGTTGGGTGCTAGTTTGGCGGCAGGAAATCAATCATGTTATGGATAAAGATGGGAAATAGAGATGCTACACCCGTTAGTGCTGTACTCTTAATTCTTCATTTAAAGAAAGAATTAAATAATTTCAGAATATTTTTTTATTTGATGGCAATTTAGGGAATCTCTTTTCACATGATGCAATTAGTTGTTATGCAGGGTTATGAAAAAATACTTGGCAGGTGATTGGATGAACCATTTGTCGATCAAACTCTTACCGAAGCTGGCAGCTCATCACAGGACGCTGATTGGTTCGTGCTCTGGCTTGCCGGACACAAACGCATCACTTAAAGCCTGACAAGATGGGTTTTTGTGTGATATGTGATCGGCTTGCCGCGGTAGTCAAGTGTTACCAGTGTTACAGGGTATTTGGGTGTACACCGATGACATTACTTACTCTTATAGAAAAAAAACCCCGCTGCAAACTGAGAGTGAAAGTGTCTGCTCCATACCGAGTCTCAGCTCAGAGCAGCAGGAGTCAGATTTCACACAAACGGGACGAGAGGCAGTTGACAGACAGAACGATGGCGGAGGATTTGGTGTTAAAGCGAAAAAGGGAAAAACGCCTATTTGTCAATGTTTCCGATCTAGACCCAAAGCCATCAGGGAACCATAACTGTAATGAGGCAATCGGCGTGCGGAGGAAGGAACGGTCACAGACGGTGTGTGCAACGCAGCGTGAAAGCCCAACCGGAGAGGCCACACACACAGCCATCCCATGGTAAAGTGCTCTACTGTACACATACTGAGCGTCATCTTTTCTTGTAGAATGTCCGGTGTAATCGGTGAAACCGGTGTTGTCACAAGTTTATTAACCGGTGGGAAAATGTCCTCACCATGGCTTCCCTATTATCTGATCTTGTAACATCGCTAGAATCCAGTGGCCGTGCAAGGTAAGCATGATTATACCTGAAATAACAATCCTGATGATAAGTTAAATACACCACATTGTCAAGCTATTTTAAGCCATATTTTGTAGGGCTGCAACTAACGATTATTTTTATTGTTGATTAATCTGTTGATTATTTTCTTGATTATTTAAATTATTATTAGATTATTTTAATAGTTGACAACTAATCAGTTAATCGTTGCAGCTCTATTTGATTTAGATAAATTATTTCAGTCATTTATCAAGTTAAAAATGCCAAATATTTGCTGCCTCCAGCTTCTTAAATGTGACAATTTTCTCATTTTGTTTGGTTTATATAATATTACATTGAATATCTTTCTATTTTGGACATGTCAAAACGTCACCTTGGGCTGTCAGACTTTGTGACGGGCATTTTCCACAATTTCTTACACTTTTAGACTAAACTAGAGCTGCAAATAAAGATTATTTTCATTGTCTATTAATCTGTCGATTATTTTCTTGATTAATTGATTAGTTCTTTGGTCTAGAAAATGTCAGAAAATGGTGAAAAATGTCAATCTGTGTTTCCCAAAGTCCAAGATGACGTCCTCAAATGTCTTGTATTGTCCACAACTCAAAGATATTCAGTTTACTGTCATATAGGAGTGAAGAAACCTGAACATATTCACATTTAAGAAGCTGGAATCAGAGAATTTAGACTTTTTTTTTTTTAAAGATTACTCAAATCGATTAATCAATTATCAAAAAAGTTGGGGATTAATTTAATAGTTGACAACTAATTGATTGATCATTGCAGGTCTAATATTTTTTAATCTTATATACCATTGTGATATAAATTTGTGAATTCACTAATGATAAAACATTTGTTAGAGCATTACTCCACTATAGTTGCAAACAAAGAAAGAAACTCAAAAAGGCAACTGCAGATAACCCTCTCAAAAACACCGCCTAAAGAGTTTTACATTTGATTTTTAGGTTAAAGTTCACATCTTTTATGGCTGAAATAATCAATTACATTGTTAAAGTATACAGCCGGAGATAAAAATCCCACTAGCGTGCCGGTGAGGTTAAAGTGAAATGTAAGTAATAGAAATATAAACTATGCTCCCCGCCGCCCACAATGAGACCGGCTGCCTCAGATAATATCCATTTCTGTGGTTTAATTGAATCCGATGCTCCATAAGAGATGTCCTCCTATCAGCGAGCTGGATTTCAATGAGTCGTGAAAATGGTTTCTAGACTCCTAATCGAAGAGGAGTGACGGAGATGCGATGATAAGGGGGGCCGAGCGCCTGCTATGCAGATTGCATTAGTTTTCAATTGGCAACGTTTAAGATATTTATTGAGCCGCAATCCAGGCTTAATCTAAAGCGTGTCCCTTATCATGAGAAATGAATCAGGTGGAACAGATGGGGGAGGAATAACAAGATGCATGTCAGTCGCCTTGGTTTGCTCCAGCTGCCCGAGTGTTCAATGATAATAGAGAAACGATAACAATGTGATGATGATGATGATGAGAGACGCTGGCTTCATCATGAGCAGAGAAGCAAGACAACCTTTCACATGTGCGGTTACAGGTAGACAAACACAATGAAGACACGTGGACAGAAAGTTACAGACTCATACGGACCTGCTGCTCGTATTTCTGTCCGAGTGCATCGAGTTGCTGGGAGAACTCTTTGGCCTGCTTCTCCCGGAGCGACTTGGATCGGATCAGGTCCTCCTCTACCTTCTCCATCTGCAGGAACGAGAAGAGAAAAAAAAGAATTCAACAAAAAATACATAAATGATACAACGTTTGTGTGGCTAAATGCATTGAAATAGTGGTTAAATTAAATAGGCAAAGATTTGAAAAACAGAAACGATTGGGAAGCGCTATAAAAAGACTAGAACATAAAAGAACCAGAGATGATGATGCGCTGAAACAACTCCAGTATTGTGAAGCTGCTCTGGATGAATTACTTACACATAAAAGCTGAAGGAGCTCTTAGACACACAAGTCAAAGATATTATGAGATTGGGATTCGAGCACAGTTAAATCGTATGGTACAGTATCTAAAAAAAGACACCCCACATCTCGCACTGAAGTGGAAGGGGCATTTAAAGCATTATTAAAAACCTTAATGATGCTCTAGATGAGGAACTTTTAAAGATCTTAATTTGGCAAAGCTGACTCAGGCTGAGCAGCTAACAGCCGCGATTTTAGAAAAGCGAAATAGAAGAAACCATCAAATCTTTGAAAAACAACAAGTTCGCAGGGACAGATGAGTTCCCCTGTGAATTTTACAAGTTCTTTGCGGCGGAGCGGACACCTACACTTTGTGAAATCTTAAACTATGCCTTGGCTTACATGAAAATGACTCACCGAAGAGCTGGTCAGAGGCTATAATATCAGTAATTCATAAGGATGGGAAGGATCCGCTAGATTGTGGCTCCTATCGACCAATCAGCCTGTTCGGGAATGATGCAAAGATTCTTGGCTCCATACTGTTGGATAGGATGCAGTGGACCCAAAGATTTAAGGCTGTGAACTGTATGGAAAACATAACTGCGAGACTGCAACTCCGTAGGGACATTTGTAATGTAGAATAATGTAGAAAGATGGTCTTCTGTTATATTGTGCTAAAGTGAACATCTTGTAAATACTGAACTGGATCTGGAATACATTTATGTTGCTGAAAACCATACAAAATATGCAACTCAATGGACTCATTGGACATACATTTTTGTTCAAAATTCTGCTCCGTATTGTTTCATTAGTTCTAGTTGATGCTTCCATAATCACAGCATAAGTACAATAAATCTGACTCATGCAGAACTTGTAAAAATACCGTGGTGCATCTGCAGCAGAGTGATGCCGCTGTGACGTTTCTCTTTTAATTTGAAATTAATGAACTGCCATCGGGAAGAAATATATTCGTCACATTACGTGTGATCTTATCGTAACAGCACATCAATATATTATCCTATTCATCAAATATTATAATTAACATTAAATATGTAATACTATAGGTCACATAAAAAATTGACATATTCACAGGTGCAAGAAAAATAGCTGCAACTCAAAGACTCGAGTAAAAGGGACGCAGTTACAAAGTCACGAGCTTCTGCCTCTTTGAGGACTTTATGCTTTTCTCGAAAAAAAGGGGATTTGACAATATTTACTCTACTTATCATAACTTCCTTGCAGCCTTTCATATTTTCTGTTCAGGTGACGATAATCAAAACAATTGGAAATGTAATTCACTGAAACGCCTCTGTATCTGGGCTAGGCTGCGCGTAACGCTCAGGAAATGCTAAATGTGTTTTGATTAATCCATTTAAAATGCTGAAGCCTCCTTTGAACTACTCACGCAACACAGATTTGATTCCATGTGGTGCTTTCTTTTTTTTCTTTTTTCTCCCAATTCAAAATAGGGCAGACTCTCTCCTTTAAGTGCAGTCTAAAAGTGGGGATGCAGATTTTTAAAAATGAGAGAAAGACATAGAGAGAGGAAGAGAGGGATACAGATAACCCATTTAGATATAACACCGTCTGCAGACAGAGGGAGGGAGAAGATGAGAAGAAAAGATGGAAGGATGAAAAGAGGAAGTTGTACGACATTAAAGCCGTTGCAGGATAATGCAATGCAGCGATGCGTAAGAGGGGTGTGGGAAAGAGGGAGAGAGGGATGACAGGGATGCAAAAGAGACTGCTCCTCTCTTGGCTTTGATGTGGGCTGAGGATAAAGTCAGATTGGAGATTTGGGATGCCAGGGGCTCGACGGGGAAACGAGGGAACGAGCATGAGATGGGAGGATGAGAACAGGAGAAAAAGAGGAGGAGGAAGATGAGCAGGCATCTTCCAAGTAGAAAAAAACATGTATTCAAGAAGCAGGAATAACCAAGAAAGCAAACCAAAGTTCTCAGCTTTTTTCCTAGGGGGTCTTGAATGCTGTTTTTTTTCATTTGAATGGCAAAGGACCTCTCAGTTTGTTTTTTTCTTCTCTGCCTTCTTTAGATGCAAGCAGCACAGTTTTTTCTCTCTTGTCAATACGACAAACATTTTCACTCTGGGGGAATAAAGGTTGCTGTGTGTGCCCACAAACATTCACGCATCAATTTGACTCCCACACACAAAACGTTTTCTTACACAAAAACACACCGATTTGCCGAAAAACTTCACTAATCAGCGACTAAAACTTGCTAATCTCCCTAACATGCAGCCCTCTAAAACACTCAGGGACCACAGTGGGTGCTGCCTCGTCGATACGGCGCACACACAGTATAGCCAAAAAAAATGTTTAACAAAAACGCCTATAGCCAAACTGTCTTGTAAGACAGCGTCAGAAGTTTACAGCTGAGTGAGTATTGATCGGAGATGCTCTCCCAATGAGCAGCAGCCCACGCGGTGTGGAGCGTCGATCGCGAGGCTGGCCTGACGTACTAATTAGCTCCGGCTGCTTAATGCGAGTGACCCGTTCTCCGTCGAAGCCCGGCCGTCCCACGTCACGCCCACTGAGAGGAAGGGAGGTCAACGTGGGACGGCAGAACGCACCTGCTTAATGAGCAGGATTATAAATCATGTCATTCATTTGGGATGACTAAATGAGTGGAAATGGCCCCGAGGAGGAGAATGTTCTTCAGTACAGGAGCAGCTGAAGGGGAAGTGAAGGGGAGGAAGGGAGACATACGGAGGAATTCGAGCGCAGCCAGCATGGCGCCCTGTTGCATCTGTGGTCAGGCTGTGTCTCTGCAACTACTACATATGTGTGTGTGTGTGTGTGTATTGTCTTGGTTACTGCCTGTCAAACAGCTCACTCCCTTTGTGGTAGAGCAAACATAAAAAAGGGTAAAAGTGCATCTGTATTTGGCACAAAACAGGAAACAAAAAATGTGCATTAATATTAGAGCCAGACTGGATGTACAGCGTGCATACATATGATAGAAAGCAGCTGTGCGTGGGTACTGCTTTGTGTTAGCTAATATACTTCAGTGTGTGTTGTACGAGTGTATCAGACCTGGAGTTTCATGTCAGCGTAGGTCTTCTCAGAGCTGAGCTCCACCTGTTTCTTGAACTGCTCCAGTGCCATATCTGCCTGCTGGATCTGCTGCCTTTGGCTCTCCCTGGCTCTGTCCAGCTGGCTCTCCATCTCCCTTCGAAACCAAACACACACACACACAAATGAATACATGAAGAAATCCAGACATGTTTTGTTAAGAAAGTAAAAGGGACTTTTATTTTTATAGAACTTCTCAAAACGGTAGTTACAAAGTGCTTTCGAAGAAGGAAGAAAATAGAAAGATGGATGTAGAAATGTATGTCAAATAGAATCGTTGCAGATTTGTGTGGTCCTGGAGACACCTACTGCAGCGGGAACGACCACAGAGGCGGTTTGGAGTACTTTGCCAGGTGTTTATATTTCTGTCTGTCTCTCTGTGGACAGATGTTTTCACCACGATAGCATCACAACAATGCAAGATGCAGCCACGAAGTTGTAGTTGAGATCAAAATGAAGACTGTGTTCAAATTAGGGGTGTAAGAAAATATAGAAAATATTGAATATCGCGATATTATGATTTGTGATACTGTATCAATTCTCAAAAACGAGATTGTTAATTAATAACAGTTAAAATGCAAAGATTGACTAAGTCAATACTTTATCTCATTTGTAAAGAGATGATGCCCTCTCAAAGTAGTGCTGTGATGTTTGATGTTACAGAGACTGTGATGAAGGCAAATGCAGATTCCACTGTTCAGCTTGCATGGAAAAAGTAAACTTGTTTATTACACGGCTGTGTTGAATACTCGATTCTGATTGGTCAATCACGGCATTCTGCAGTCTGTAATTTCTCTATAGCAGACCGTTGCTATGTATAACAGACTGTTGCTATGGGCGCAGCTCTGATGTCGGAGTCTTGCGGATCATTTTTGTGACAAAATCTTGATTTCTTAAGTAAGTAGCTGTGTAGTAAGCGGGATAATGTACAGCTAGCGGGTCATTGTTTTATTTTTACTATGACAGTTTTCCTAAAATTAGGTTAAAAAATTTGCAATATATCGCCTTGCTTGTGGTATCGCAATATATTGAATCGTAGCCCCTGTATCGTGATACGTATCGTAATGCCAGATTCTTGCCAATACACAGACCTAATTTGAATAGTAAAAAAAAAAAAGAGTTTAAAATGAAAATGAATATTCGATTGTGAAAAGGAGTCTCACAGCGTCACTTTCATTAATTGAAAATGAAATATATAACGTTAGGTCAAGCTGAACGAGGAATAATTCAGCAACAACTGCAATGATGGCAGAGAACGTTGCCGCGGACGGAGTGACATCGTGTCCTAACAGCAGGCGGACGATAGATATTCAAATAGTTAGAGTGTTTATTTAGAATTAATATTCAAACATTCATTTTGACCAATTTGGACAGCCCTAGTTGGAAGATGGGTGTGGTCTGAGCAAGGGCGCCGGAAGTACAGGGGTAGGAAGTGGGGAAGGCACGATTTGGCGTCACGGCTGGTGCGATCCCAAGATGGTCTCTAGTTATATCTGTCATTCTTACTTTATTGGAAAGAATAGAGTGAAGAGTGACGGGATAGTAATTTACAATTCTTCAGTATCCATCACCTCCAATACCGTGTGTGTGTGTGTGTCTGTGTGTGTGTGTGTGTGTGTTCCATGCAGGTACGCGGCTGCTGGCGGATGTCAGGTCGTAGCGTTGGAGTGCTGAATGGATTGACAGGAATACTGAGAGGGACAGCCTCACACTGAGAGCTGTCAGCGCCCAGCCACGAGGCCCAGCCACGACATCATCTACAGTAATACCAAGCAGCTGTCAAGAAGTACGCACCGAGGGCGTGTGGGGACAGGAGTGTGTGTGTCGGGGCGGATGGAAACAAGGGTAGAAAGAACGAGAAAAGCTAGAAGTGAAGGGAGAGGACGAGGGTGTCATTTCTGTAAACCACCTGAGAATTTTAATGTTGTCTACTAATGTCCTGAACCTAATTTCACGGAAAGAGAATAATACACACGTGTACGTCAAAAATAGTAAACATAAAAAAAGATTTGAGGTCCAACTACCTCATTTCTACCGTAACATGATTTTTAGCCGCCTAAAAAGTACAAATACATTTCAGGCTTTCTATAAAGCCCTTTATATTCATAACGGATGCGTAAACTCATGCATAATAACACATGACTTGGACTCAGACTTGACTATGAGCAATCATGTCAACATGCGCTCACATCTGACACGTTTTATCAGATCCAAGTGTTTGTCGTATGATATTCATACTGGATTTGGAGTGTTACAAGTTGACTCCTAAATCTATTATATGACGGTTCTTGAAGAGAATGTGTTCTGGATAATATCACTGTTTTTAAATGTTTACTGTATATCATTTAGTGCATTTAGTTTTCACTAGAGTTGCAACGATTTATCGATAGTTGTCAACTATTAAATTAATCAATTCCAGCTTCTTAAATGTGAATATGTCCTGGTTTCTTTACTCCTCTGTGACAGTAAACTGAATCTCTTTGAGTTGTGGACAAAACAAGACATTTGGGGACGTCGTCTTGGGCTTTTGGGAAACTAATTCACCATTTTTCACCATTTTCTGACATTTTACAGACAAAACAACTAATCAATTAATTGAGAAAATAATCAACAGATTAATCGACAATGATAATATATGCCTTAATGACATAGAACATTATCTAAGACATTTAACAAACACTTTTCTCCACAAAGAATCACTCAAAAGCACCACTTTAAATCTCGTGTTTACCAGAGATGTGCTCATAAGTTTCTTAGAAATATGTCATTCAGCATGAAAAAAAAGCATAAAAAACAACTAAAGAAATCTCAGTCGATGAAGACCAAAACGACCGAGTAGCCGACTAATCGACTAATGGTACGTGCGTCGCGAGACTAGGCGTCATGACGCCCGCTCCTCATTTGCATAAAGTTGAGGGCTCGTCTACTTTATGTAAATCACAGGCGTCCGACAGACTTCCGAGGATCTTTTAAAATAAACGTTGTCGATCCAGAATAAAGACAGATTCATCAACTGCATGGATTATTTCTCGCCTCAAATGTTTTCAGAAACACATTTCAGTGAACTATTTACGTGAAATAAGAGAAGAAAGTTTCCAAACGAGCCTCCATACTGGTTCCGGTTTGAAAGCTGGGAGCAGCAGCAAACGGCGGGAAAGCGTTCGTCCAATCAGGAGCCGAGTGCCTTGTTTCTAGGGACAGCACACCAAGCGTCCAATGTTGGGAAGCGTCGCGTCCCCTCGCGATAAAAAACGCCCCTGTGGACACGTACCATAAGAGGAGGTAGCCCTAACGACCACCCATATAGTCTGGGTAAATAAGTTAGAATTATGTACAATAAATATGTGTATGTCCTCTCCATGAGCACAGAGAAGCATCCAACCAAAATCAAATCAAATACAATGAAAAAAGATTCTTAAAAACGCCTCTTTGGGAGCTACACCGAGGATAACTTTATGAAACTGGGCTGGAAGATGAAAACATGCACGTCCAATCAACAACAGGCTGTCTTATGGTAATAATGTTAACCTCATTGAAAACTTCAGCACAAAGTGAAGCACTTCTTCTAGGCAGCAAAGACACAACTGCTTCTCCTTCCAAGACCTTTCTTCTGATTAGTGCACAATGATGACGATGTCGGGGAGAGAATATGAGAATATGACTTATGGCTTTTTACAGTGTGCGCTGTGTGTAGTACTACAGTGTGTGTATGTGTGTCTCGCTGCGCTCGTCTCCGGCTCCCTTGTAAATTAACACTCGTTGTGTGGATAATTATTCCCCCGTGGACAGACAAGCGGGAGGAAGAATGAATTTTTGGCCAGTGGGTGAGACTTTAAACCAATTAGAAGAACAACTACGACAAACAGGCACACAACAGGTGGTGGGGGGAGGACTGTCAAGTGTGTGAGAGTGTGTGTGTTATAATTCGTAAAGGATATGGTCCATTAACACAGTCATGAAAGCATGGCAGCTAGTACTGTGTCACGAAAACAAACTATACCTACAGAGAAAACTACAGCCAGAACACATTCACAAAGTTTGCTTGTTTTCTTGTTAAGTGATTAATCACTTCCCGTAATCAAAGTTTATAAAGATAGAACACAGAAGGACAAAAAACAGAGAAAGTCAGAGGAGATAAAAACAGCAAAATGAGAAAAAAAAAGAGGCAGAGAACAGAAGCAGAGGATTGAAAGAGGAATGTGCAAGCTTTCTCTCCTCTTTATAGTGTTCTGTCTCTTTGTAATTTTGGTCTCTCTCATGTCGGACATCAAACGACAAAGAAATTGTTTTTTCTCTCTCTCTCTCTCGCTCTCCCAATTTTGTGTACTCTGTAATTATTAATCAGTCTCGTTGCATGACTGCCTTCCGGGCTCAGGCAGACACAAAAGGATATGTGGAGAGACTACGATGGAAAAAAAAAAGAGGAAAGAGAGGGGAAGATGGAAAAGAGGATGTCACAGAAATAGCAAGTTTTTTAAACTTCCAAGAGCAGAGCAGAAATGAATTGGGTGTGTGTCTCGCTTGAGAGACGACAGCGCTCGTGTGTGTGTGTGTGTGTGTGTGTGTGTGTGTGTGTTTGCTCGCGCGCATGTGCGTCTATATGTGCCTTTGTTCGTGAGCCACAGTCACAAAGTCTGTGTGTGACTGACAACTCTACTCAAGGAATGACTAAGTTGGAGCTGGGCCTGTACCTCTGAGGATACACCAGAAAAATCCACTGCAAGTATGTGACACATTGGAAGATATTATGCTCTAAAGCTGAAGAGAGCAGGTGAACACATGGCACCTTCACTGACTCCTCTGAGAATAACTCTGTGTGTGTGTGTGTGTGTGTGTGTGGTCACTGGAGCGGTAGACAGCGTGTCACCATCAATAACAGAGCAATGACGGTGAGATGAGAGGACTGGGGAAAAGAGTCAGGGAGGCCTGGCAGGGAGAACCCAGAGAGGGTAAGGAAGGCGAGGGGTGCCAGCGCCAGGGCGGCCCGTTGGCTTTAAATGGATCTCTGGTCAGAAAAGTGGAAGGAGAGGAGGCTCAAATTAAAGATGTGCCTTCTCCGAAGAGGAAGTCCTCTCATCCCTCAATCCTAAACGGCTGTTTAAAGGGGAGGAAGAGAGGGAGGCGAGGAGAGAGGAGTGTTTGTGCTAGAGAGGGTGAAAAGAGCTTCCGCCATCCAGCCGCCTGGCAGACAGGAGGGGTGCAGGGATGCCGGCGTTTTCCGGACTGCCCTAACCACACAAACGCCACGTGCCGCCTGTGTGTGAGCGTGCACCACGTGCTGGATACACAGAGACAAGGAACTCACTGTATATAAACATTTACATACAGTTTAATACAAGAGTAGACATTAAAGTCAATGCACACACGACTCTAATTGCCTGTGCAAATATTCTTTTCATGTAAGCAGAGTATTTAAGAATTGTATGGGCTGTGATGTGGGTGGAGCGGCGCATGGAAAAGACTGACAAACAGACTAGAATGCACGCCTGCATGCGGATGCCTCTGGTCTCTAGTATAAAAAGACAGAGAGAGCGAGAGTGAGTGTGTGTGTGTACACGTGGTGTGTGTGCATGCGAGCGCCCGCGCATCTGCGTCTGTGAGCTCATCCAAACGGAATGATAACGAATCCAGACACATCAAAGGGGCCTGGAAAAAAAAAAGAGGGAGCACATAAAAAGAGAGAAAATGCAAAACTGAAATATTCAGCGCCCTCTGAAGAAAAAAAAAATAAAACAGGCTTGGTTTTCATCCCCAGAGAAAGAGAAAGGGAGAGGAAAAAAAGACAGAAACAGACACAGAATAAGAGACAGACCACAAATAAGTGAACACAAAAGAGAGACAGTACAAGGGCATGAAAATATTAAAAGACAGAGAGAGAGAGAGAGAGAGAGAGAGGGAGTTAAAAAGAGGGAGTAGAAAACAGAGAATCATTGAGCTTGATGGCTTTAAAACTGCCTACAAATGTGGCCTGTTTATAAACAGCATTTCATATGAAGATATGAAACAAAAAATGGCCACGTAGGTAGAAAGAAAGAGGCGTCTTTCTTATCATCTGTCTCCCACAGTAGCATCAGTGCACACCAGTCATCTGGGCGCTCGCAGGGAACAGTCGCCTCACTAGTAGTGCAAACAGACCAGCCTCTCGTAAAATCAGTCAGCATTACACAAATGCTAAATCTTAAATTACCTTCCTGTGCAGTTTTTCCAGTATTTATACCAGGGCTGTCACACGATTCAAATATTTAATCGCGATTAATGGCAAATTAATCGCACATTTATCTGTTCAAAATGTACCTTAAAGGGAGATTTGTCAAGTATTTAATACTCTTATCAACATGGGAATGGGCAAATATGCTGCTTTATGTAAACGTATGTATATATTTATTATTGGAAATCAATTAACAACACAAAACAATGACAGATATTGTCCAGAAACCCTCACAGGTACTGCATTTAGCATATATATGCTCAAATCATAACATGACAAACTGCAGCCCAACAGGCAACAACAGCTGTCAGTGTGTCAGTGTGCTGACTTGACTATGACTTGCCCCAAACTGCATGTGATTATCATAAAGTGGGCATGTCTGTAAAGGGGAGACTCGTGGGTACCCATAGAACCCATTTACATTCACATATCTTGAGGTCAGATGTCAAGGGACCCCTTTGAAAATGACCATGCCCGGTTTTCCTCACCAAAATTTAGCGTAAGTTTGGAGCGTTATTTAGCCTCCTTCACGACAAGCTAGTATGACACGGTTGGTACCAATGGATTCCTTAGGTTTCTTAGTTTCATATGATACCAGTATGTTCACTCTAGCTTTAAAACTGAGCCCGCTGCAACTTCCGATTGCAAGTTGCGTTAAAGCGTTGAAGAAATTAGTCGCGTTAACGTGTTATTATCGCCTTAACATTGACGGCCCTAACTCATACCAGTCCCATAGTTTAGAGTTGTTCAATTAGTTGATCAACAGAAAATGAATCGGCAACTATTCGGTTAATCGAATTACTGCTTTTTTAAGAAAAATGCCACAATTTGGCTGGCTACAGCCTCCGTTGTGGTTGCAAATGTGATTACTTTCTAGCCTTCTATGACAGTAAAGTGAACATTTTGGAGTATTGAACTGTTGGTAGGGCAAAAGAAGAAAAATGAAGACGTCACCTTGAACTCCGGGGAACTGAGACGGACATGTGTCGACATTCTCTGACATTTTTTGGACCAAATGATTCATCGAAAACGTTACAGCGACAGCCCTACACAGATTCATTTCAGAGAAAGGTCAAATACTGGATAGCGTTAGCCGCAGATCACTGGACGCTGCAGAGGGGAAGGGGCTTAGTGCCGCGCTGAAGCGTTGGTGGACATGACAGATGACATTTCTATTCATCTATACAAACAGTCTCCTATGACGCTCATGCTCTCCCATCAACACCGGGGATGAAAGCAGCGACTTTCCCTCGCGCTGGTTAGTGTGTCAAAGCCGACTGCACACCCTAAGGAGGGAGAGAGGGATGAAGAGGAATCTGCTGCAGCCCGGGCTGACAGTACCACTATGTGGGTGGATAAACATGTGGGTGGGACAGAACAAGAAGACATAATACATGTCTGTCTCCTACTTCAAAATGGCTCTGGACTTCAGTTAGTTATTTAGTAGTTCTACACAACTCGTTCTTTACTGGCAGAGGAGAGGAGAGGAGAGGAGAGGAGAGGAGAGGAGGAAGGAGAGGACACAAGAGAAGACGAGAAGAGAGAGGAGAGGAGAGGAGAGGAGAGGAGAGGAGAGGAGAGGAGAGGAGAGGAGAGGAGAGGAGAGGAGAGGAGAGGAGAGGAGAGGAGACAATAGAAGACATGAGGAGAGGAGAGGAGAGAAGACATGAGGAGAGGAGAGGAGGAGAGGAGAGGAGAGGAGAGGAGAGGAGAGGAGAGGAGAGGAGAGGAGAGGAGAGGAGAGAAGAGGAGAGGAGAGGAGAGGAGAGGAGAGGAGAGGAGAGGAGAGGAGAGGAGAGGTCTTACTCATGAAGGTTTGGAACAGGGATTTTCTTCACTGTGCATTTAGATGCTATTTGGCTTCATGAATTATGCAGACTGCAGCATAATAATGTTAAATCAATGAGGCACGAGTCCCTAAAGCAAACATCCTGTATTTACATATCCCAGACATTAAACAATGGGAAGCTTTATAATGAAACAATGAAAGCCCTAAAGACAATCTATCCAGATTGACTTGTTTCAGCGCACATATCAACCATAATAATAATGTCAGTGCATATTTGTAAGTAAGCTAGCAAGATGCAGAAAAAACGTCAAATCTGGTTATGTGTGATAATCACGTAGGCATGGCGAAGCATTTAACGCCATTACGCCGTGATGTGGAAATGTCACAACATCAATCAGGCGCACATATTAAGTGATACGAGACACTGCGATGAACAGATATGACAAATTAGAGCGGAATAACCAAATGCCAGGATAACCATTAACTTATTTTCCAGGGTAGAAACTTATTATCTGCCTCATTATCGGTCCACTTGCTCCATTAAGCATTCCTACAGTACATCTAACACTAAAAACATCAGCTTTAGTTCCCTGTTTGTTTTTTTTGGGGCGGTTCATTTTATATACTTATGAATTCAATTAATATAAAACAAGCAAGAGTATCTGAGGATGCAGCTGTCTTTAACTCTGACAACCTTGGCTATAGGACCCAGTTAAAAGCGCTCTTTACAATTTTCCTTTCGTCAGGTCTGTGGTATCGAACTGGCGCTTAACCCATCTCCATCCTCCTCTTTCAATGCCGTTGCCATGGGAGTAAATATTGAGCCCCGGTGAAGCTTTTCAATATTCAGGATCCATACCTCCACCTGCTCCTGCACCTCAACACTAACTGGGGTTGCAGGCTGCGCAGCCTCTGCTCGACCACCTCTGGTCCCTCTCCGGACCACCACCACCACCACCTCCACCCCTGCTTCCCTCCATCCCTCCTGTCATGGGAGAGGAATGCTGAGAAAGATAAGACCACTTCAAAGACACACAGAGATGTAGGGCATGCATGTGCACACACACAGAAGAACATGAAAGACCACACTGGATGCATCCTACACCTTTAAGAGTAGAGGGGGCACTATCTCATGCAAGCATGTGGACATGCATGCAAAAGAGAGAAAGAATGGCACACAGACATGCACACACACACTTAATTAACACCCTACCAAAAGAAACGTTTTCATGTCTCAAGAGCTGATTAATAAATCAAACGGTAGCTTCGTGGAGGGCAGTTTACAAAAAAAAAGAAATTTAAACAACAGGAGAAATGCAAGAAACTTTAAAGAGGAATGATTCTGCTTTTGTGCTTTTCCCCTTTCCTTTAGTGTGTTATGTAGTTTTTTTGTGCATGTAAAAGGTCTGCAAAGTTACAAAGTCCACACAGAAACACTGCTCCTGAACTGCCTGAAAAACCTCGCTTAAAGTCCCGCCTTTTCTTCGTAACGTGCTGATGTCACCAAGTAACATATTTGTTTAATAGAGAGGCAAAGTCCCTGGTTCCCTTCCAGTGGACCACAATGGGACCCTATTTCGGAAAAAAATATGAACGGTAGCCAACGGCGAGAAACAAATATTTTTTTGATCATGTTTGAATTGCATCATGAATCACACATATGATGTTTGTCAATTTAAAACATTATTTAGCAAGTCAAGAAAGTCTCAGTTTGTTGTAAAACTGTTGAAGTATCAGACTGGGAAAATACGTAATTAGAAAGACTACACACCCAAAAGTTGCGTAGTGACGTCTCTCTCGCTGAAGCTACGACGCCTGTGTGTTTCGTACTGAGATGTACTCACATGAGCAACAGGTTTTGCTCGTTTTTTCTCCTCCCGGTTGATAAAAAGACCAGGAGTCGCTGGATAAAACACATCAGGTAAGATACCGTTTCATTTGTGCGTGTAACAGCTACGTTAGCTAGCTAGCTAGTGTTGGTGACGTATATTGTGCAAGACAAGAGATGTAGTTCACACCTACGACACTACAAACATCATATGTGTGATTCATGGCGCAATTCAAACGGGAGCAATACAATATTTATCTCTCTCCGTTGACTACATACATATTTTTTCCAAAATAAGGTCCCATGGGGTCCACCGGAAGGGGCGGGACTTCACCTCTCTATACCTGCTTAGCGGCTAGTTTGGTACGTCCTCAAACAAAGTTAGAGCGGAGCTGGAGCGGAGTCCGTAGAGTTTAGTTTGGTTGACCAATAGCAACAGTGTGTTGTAAAGATGTTCTGATAGAAACCCATAATACAAGTATGCACCTGAAAATGAGCACAACAGGTCCTCTTTAAATTAGGGATGAACAGGATTATGACTGAAGGAAAGGGTTGGTGTAAATTCAACACACCGTGACACATCCCGTCCTTGACAGCGTGAGTGTGTGCACAGGTTTGGGCAGCCAGTGTGCAGTCTCTCATAAAAGGCGAGCACACTTTCCCTCCAGCTGCTTAAAGTAGACGCTGCCTCTGCTCTCACTCCAAACTGTAAACGATCAAACTGAGCAGAAGTTGCTGCTGAGACACCGTCAGAGTTGCTGCTTCATTCCTGCACCACACCTTAGCAGGCACATGGTTTTGATAAAGCCAGCTGGGTGCCAAGCGGCAGGAAGGAGGACTGGAACGGTGCGAGGGAGAGCGTGGAGAAAAAAAAAGACAGAAAATGGAGAGAAATAACGTAATCGAGAATTAAACCAGCTGTTTTTCTTTTCTACTGAAGGTGATGCTCTAATGTTTTTGAAATTGTGATTTGGAGGTCACTGTTGCAAACGCAGGCAAGCTGTTCCCCAGATGAGCTCCCTCACTCCCCCCCCCACCCCTCTGTGGTGCATCTCTCCATCTCTATGCTAATGCCCTGTAATGATCTGAGGCACATCGGGATGAAAGAAGAGGAGAGAAACTTGTTCTCCGCGCAGCTTTGTAATGCTTTACTGTTGTTGTTGCTATAGTAACACAGACCTGGAACTCAAATTGACGCAGCAATGCTTATTTGCATGGCAGGACAGGGGTGATTTTTTTTTTCTTTTTATACTGGAAAGAAAGAGTGGGTGTAAACCATGGAAAGAAAGGGGGTGTGGATCAGCTATATATGCTACATGCAAGAACTGCCGACACATTCACGCTCAGCTGTTGAAGAAATAAAATATCAAAACATACAGAAATGTTATTAATAGATCTGTGTTGACACGCTTTTAACAGTAGATTGTGTGGATCAACAAACACATCATAACACAGCGCACATAGCACACAGTATCTGGAGGGCATGTTGAGCAGTTCTTCTTGTTTAATTTCATCATCCATCCTCCCATCTTCACACACACACACACACACACACACACACACACACACACACACACACACACACACACACACACACACACACACACACACACACACACACACACACACACCCCCCTGCATGCGGTCTTGCTTTGACTTTGAAGTTCTCCTGGATCGCCTTTAAAGGCCGTCAGTGTTGCCACGACAGCAGGCAGGTAGACATCAGACTGCTTATTGTGTGTGTGTGTGTGTGCGTGTGCGTGTGTGTGTGTGTGGAGGCTGAGTACTTAATTAGCTAAGAGCCCGATGGGCCACTTGCCGTTTCTCAGTGTTTAACACTAAACGAGGGAATGACTGGCTCGTTACTGATACTAACAACAAGGATAATTTATGCACAAACGGATCCGTCTGCTGCGTTTAAGCTCGTCCTCTGTTGCCGGGCTGACAATGACAAACGCAAAACAATAAGCAGGCACAACCATCAATGTCCCTCTGCGGCCTTTACGCTGAATACTAAATGCCACAAAACTGCAAAATTAGTTTTCATGTTGTTTCACGCCGACAGAAACACAAAGGAACAGTAATAATAACCATGTCTTTACAGCTTAATTCAATTTCCTATTCACCAAAAGTGATTTATCCTTGTTTTTAGAGGCCACTTAAAAAAAGTGTTTGGCTAAGACACAAAGTGCCTCGGGCTATTGATTACGACCCAAGAAAAAAAAAAAAAAAAGCAAATACAGCCACGCTCAAACCCGTTCTTTTAAATCCACTGCCTCTGGGTCGCTATTATATTGTGACAAACCTCTCGAGGGGGGTGATGGCACTGTGACTGGCCTTGGCTGCGTCTGGCTGGATCTGGAGCGGAGCTTGTTGAATGGGGCGTTGTGTTTAAATGTGCAGAACACATTCTAGTTTCGCCAGGGAAACTGTAATCTGCTTGAGACCAAGTAATGTGGTCCTGTATGGGATTAAGTACCCGGTGGAATGTACTGACTGACTGGCTGACTGGTTGGTTGGTTGGAGGCTGTTGAAGTCTGGGCCGTCTGTCAGTGTGATTGTATAGTTGTGGAGGGAAGGGAGTGACAGAGCTAAAGGGTGGGAGAAGGACGCCGAGGGGAACTAAAGCAGATAGTCTCCAGTTTTAGGGCGGTTAATGTTAATAGAAAATGGGTTCTATGGGTACGCCATGGGTAGAGTACAAGCAGGGAGGCATCTGATTGGTTCTTTCCAAGCGGACCGCGAGGCAGTGATTGGTAGACGTTTTTACAGGATTAAGGCAAACACAGATGACGGCTCTTTTTCAGAGCTCATCAGTAATTGATCGCTGTCGGTGTGTAAAGACCATTTCAACCAATATAACAAATAGTGTCTACTGGAGAACATCGTCAACCCTGCCTTTAACTATTGACAATCATGCGATTAATTGTGATTAAATCATGCATAATATTACTATGATTTTTTAAAATATTTCTACAGCAAGTCATGATGTTTCTATCTTATTGCATATTGAATCTATGCCAACTGACTCTTTTTTCTCTTTATCATGTGTTACATTTCCAGTAACAGGCATTATCCTCATATGGTTTATTCAGTTTATTTGTGTAGAGATTTATACAGCAGGATAAAGTTTGCTAGTTTTCTTCAAGACAACACAACTGTTTATCACATGTAAGGCTTTGATCCGTACGACTTCTCAACACAGTTACCAGGCGCTCGACTCCACCGGCACGACTCTCGGTTATAAAAATAAAAAAAAGATCAAAGAGAGTGTGGAAGGGTTCGGCTTGTTAAAGCCAAATTCCTCCTCGAATCAGAATTCATGCACACTGTTAGCATGATCAAAGACTCAAGTCAGCAGACATAAACAACTCTCTAATAAAGTTCGAAGCCACAAAAGTCAAGGCTCAAATGTGCGATACTAATAAGAGTAAAATAAATGCTCCGCTGGAATTATGGATGTTGGAAATTTCATGACCAACGGGGGCAATTGCAGTACAAACAGTAATAAAGCAGAACATTTGTCCATAAACCTGTCAAATAACCCCGGGTGCTTCCGCCGCGTTTGATGATATTCTTAGATTATGATCAGGTTGGTGCAGTGTTGCGTTTACACACACACACAACACACACTTCTTGCCCAAAAGTCTCACTGACTGCTTTCAATTCTATTATATCTGCAGGATTCAGCTCACAATCTATGTCAACGGCACACACACACGCACACACACACACGAACGCATGCATACACAGAGACACACACTGGCTGACATGCTGATGGTGTGAACGTTATGTCAAACACTTGTCTAAGGGGAAAGGAGGAGGACCACACACACAGACACACTAATACACAGATGATTTTAGAGCTCACTAATGTGATTATTGTGTACATTCTAACATAACTGATAAAATATAGATTACAGTGTACATGGGTGAAGCTATTTATATTCAGACTTGGGGCTATATGAACTAGGGGTGGGGGAAAAAATGTATACGGCATAGTAGTGCGATATTTTGCGTAACAATATTGTATCGATACACAAACGTCAAGTATCCATCTCTTTATTATATAAACTATTAACCTCTTAACAATCCGCCGGCGGGCCCAGACAGAATGTCTTTCAGAGGTTAAAGTGTTAAAGCTGGAGTGAAGCAAGGAATAGATTTGTACAATGTCATGTTAGCTTGTCGGAAAAAATGCTGAATAACGCTCCAAAGTTGCGCTAAATTTTGGCGTGGAAAAACTGGCATGGCCATTTTCGAAGGGGTCCATTGACCTCTGACCTCAAGATATGTGAATGAAAACTCTGAGATGAACGTAGTGAAAACTGTATCTTATTAGATAAAACTGATGTTGACACACTGCATAATTTGCAGTTGAAAGAAGGTAATAAATCGCAATACTCAGCATATCGCAAAATGTTTAAAATCGCAATAAGATCGTATCGTGACTGAAGTATCGTGATAATATCATGTCGTAATGGGGCCTTTAGTGATTCCCACGCCTAATAACCTAATGTTGAGTGGCGTATCCAAAATGCAATTGGTCCCACCAATAATATCATCATAAATAAAAATGTTTTGCTGTTAAATTCAGATTCAACGCTGACATCGTACAATTTCAAAGACTTTCACTGTGATAGTCGAATATTACTACAACAAATAACACTTTTGGTTCGGCCTTTCTCACTGTACCTGAGTGCATCTTCTAGTTTGGCTATCTTCCTCTTAGCCTCCGTTCTCTCTTTCTCTGCTTCACTGTGGATTGCCGAAACCTGACGGAGAGAGAGAGTGAGTGAGAGAGAGAGAGTGAGAGAGAGAGAGAGAGACAGAGAGAGAGAGAGGTGTAAGTGAGTGCAAAAGCAGACACCATCAAACATCACTCAACAAAACTCTCCTGCCTGTGACCTTGTGCATCTGGTCTCGTCTCTTCTCTCCATCACCCCATCAAAAGTACCATCTGAGCCTATCAGCCTGCACAGAGGGCCTCTCACTCTGGATCTGTGGCAGCCATATGGGCCCTTCTCATGTCCAGATACCGTACTCCTACACGTGTAGAGCAGAAAGAGGAATATTTCCAGGGGAGAGAAAAAGGAAAAATGAGCAACTGACTCCTCTTTCTTTCATTGTTTCAAGTCTCCTGTCGCCGTCCAGAAGAAGGTTGATTACAAGGACAGGATAAAAAACAGACTGTATTCGAGGAAAACATCAAAACCAAACTTTCTTTCAGAGAGAAGCTTAATTTAAATTCTCCCTGACCCTGAATGAAGTGCACAGAGGCCTGCTAAGTTCTTGCAGGTGTATCAGCCGGAGGGGCCCCCGTCTCTGGGTATGCCAGCCTGCCACGAGCACTCACATTATAACTTGTGGCACTTTGAAGATGACCCAGGTGCAGCAGGTCTTTAAAACCTGACTTTCGCCTAAGAAGTCTGGCTTGGGCCGGTCTGGTCCAGCTCAGAACTCGTTAACAATGGTCTCTTCACTCTATGGTTTACAGCTGCTCTGTGGCTTTGAAGAGGGTCTCTCAAAAGTAAAGGCAATTAAGTGCAGGCCCGCGTGCGCTGACAGTGCATACTTCAATGAGAAAAATGTCCCTTTTGAATGTCAGCTTTTTGCAGAGTGACTCTACAAGTTTATTCGGATTTGCTCATAACTCCCGTTCTCAACTTTCTTTGCTTGATAACTCTTATGCTAAATTATACATTCTCCATCCTCCTCTTTCTTCTCTGCCCGGTCCTTCATCTACCTGTTAATCACGGCTCTGATTTTACGAGACCAGACATAAAATCTAAAAGGAAGGGGAACCAAAAAGGAACATGTGACTCCGGGCTTTGATCTCCACTTGACCGTAATAACTTTGTCCAGGGCCGCTTTAAAGCAACGACAGAAGCTATGGAGCTCAGCGGATCGCTTTTTCCTCAAGTACCTTTTTCTCACAGTTGATCTGCACTTCATCTTTTTCCTGGTGAAACTTCATCTCTTGATCCTGGAAGGAAGCAGAGTTGAAATGATACTAGGTGATACTGTGACACATCACACAAAGACAAGTCCATTCTAACCTTAAGCGTCGTCATAGCTAGTAGGGATGACACAATACCAGAAATTTAGTAGTCGATACCTATACAAGTGAAACTATCCCAGTTTCTCAATAACAATTTGATATCATGGAAAAAAACAAAAGTAAAACAATAAATCCCATGTACTTCAACATCCACTCCTTTAATACCGTTTGAATACTGTTTTTTGTTAGGTAGTTTAACAGATCATAATTCCCTCTCTATTATCTATTTTATATTGCTATTAAAACATCTCCTTCAAACAACTGGATTTATTCAAGTTTCTCGCCAAATACTACATTTTACAAGATTACATTTGAACACATCATGATAACGTTAGAATTTACCTTTGCTCAATTCTAATTTTGACTGAATAGAGCCTGAATGCACCATAATGTAAATGGCAACTCCTGTGTTGTTGAAATCGGCAGGAAGAGAGCCAGTTACGCAATGTAGCATTATCAAGGAAAAACGTAGGGTGCTTCCCCCCTGAACACATCAATATTGAGTTTACTACATTTTCTATCATCCCGGGATGACGGGACGCCGTTATGGCGGAGATACACTAAATCCGTTGACGTATTAATGTTGACAGATCCTGTTCATTCTCTTTGGTGAGCAGGTGTGAATCAATATTCTGTTGCTGTAAAATGAGAAAGTTTGTGTCCCGCTGCCATGTTTGAAACAGTCGAGCCAAAACCAAGCAAACCGGACCGATTTGGGTTACGTCACGTCTTTCCATTTGTTGGCTGGATTTGGTGTATCTCCACTGGTAGTTTCGAGCCCTGACGTAGAAAACGAGGACCGGCACGTTTTCAGAATTTTGGCATCGACTTGATACCGAAGTATCGGTTCCTGTGACATCCTTAATAGCTGGTATTGTTACAGTGACAAATAGAAATGATGCATGTCATTTATGTTTAGGCGTATACGAATACACACATTAAAACTTGCACACACCCCACAACTGCCACCACCCAAATCATACCCTGACTTGTTGGTGTCTTCGGTGTTCACTGTCCAGGAGCTGCTGTTTCAGAAAAGCTACAGTTTTCTCTAAATCCTCCATCACCTCAGAGGCCTGAAACAGAGAAGCAGAGAAAAAGAGAGGAAATTGGACAAAAAAATGCAGTTAAATTTGGTGCAATTTTGAATTTTGCATATATTACTGTAAATGTATCAGAAGGAGGAGCCATGGGGAGTAATGTGGACCTTAGCAGCAGACACAGCATGTTCCTGATGTAAGTGGCTCATGTCTGTCTCGTTTTTGGCGTGGAGCTTCTGCGCATACTGCTCGTGTTGCTCTCTCTGCTGCTCCTTCTCCTTCTGCAGAATCATATTCCTGTGGACATTTAGAGAGCATGACGGGGTGGTTAACACATACACTGACCTGTTCCCATTCCAGCGTCACCAATTTAATAATTACATCAGTCACTTCATCTCCCTGTTGCTATAGATTTGTCTCATATCTTGATCGTGACATGTTATATGATAAGTTCTACAGCAGATATTTCATAATAAAGAGTACATCTTGATGAAGAATTGGCACATGCATAAAATAGTCTCCTCTTTACGCAACATGTCTCCCGCCCCTTTTATCGCTCCCTATTTCACAGACCGTCTGTTGGCCTCCTGCAGTTCGGTGCTGATGGATGCAATGTGGATCTCCAACTGGGCCTTCTCCTGTGTCACCCTCTGACGCAGCGCGGTGCCCTTCTCCACCTCCACCGACTGCTGTTTCACCCGCAGCTCCAGCTCGCGCACCATTTTCTCCTGAACCACAAGCACACACAGAAATCACTAAACCAAAACAGCTTGAACCACTGAGGGCGCTAGCCTGAGAAAATGTCATGGGTCAGAGGACCGCATGCTCCCGGAGTGACGGCAGACACAGAAATCTGGTCGCTAATATGGAAGAATGTGTCGAACAGTGTATCTGACCACCTCTCGGACTTCATTCTTAATTATTTAACATGCTAATTTTTAAATTATTTTCTAAACAACAACTTACAAATGATAAATACCTACTGCTTAAGTTATATTTTGCACTTGTGATCAAGTCTAAAGCTAAGGTTGGACTTAAAATAGACTGTTTTGCACTGGTATTCTCCAAAGATCTGTGAGTCATCCGAAAGCAAAAACATCTACTCTATACAAACTGCACCAAAGGTCGAACCAGCAGAAACCCTTTCAATGCTACACAGGGAAGGATCTTATCAAGTGAAAAAAAAAATACTTCATCCAGTCTACAAAAGCTCAACTGCAGCAGTTTTTGATGTCAACTGTTGAGCCTTTGAAAAGTTTCTAGAGCTGCAACTCCAAGCTACTGTTTCACCATGTTGCCCGAATTCTGACATTTGGAACGACACAGTCAATACAAGGTGATTTACCCATTTGGAAACAGAGACACTCTTATTCAAAAAAGGTTAAATGACTGTACATTCATCAAAGTAATAAATACCGGGGTCTGAGAAGTGAAGCCAATGTGGAAGTGCTTTAAACTTGCATTCTCTCTAATAGCCAGCAGGGGGCGACTCCTCTGGTTGCTAAAAGAAGTCTGATTGTAAAGAAGTCTATGAGAAAAAGAGCCTACTTCTCACTTGATTTATTACCTCAGTAAACATTGTAAACATGAGTTTATGGTCTCAATCACTAGTTTCAAGTCTTCTTCAATACAGCATGATGTTCATTTAGTAAATTATGGTCCCATTTAGAGTCAAATAGACCATAAAGCAGGGGAGGCTTTAGGGCAGAGCTACCGTATGATTGACAGGTCGCTACCAACCTGGTTGTTTTCGTCTTACAACTTTAACCCTTTCACAGTGTGTTTTCAGTTCTTGAAAGGTAATTATAACCATTTTGGTTGCCTGAAAATGTCTTATTCAACGTTCGGTTGTTCTTAGCTCCACCCACGTTTAATGTAAAAGAAAACTCCACTGTTTACTATTAACTTTAACAGAAATCTGAACAATCTATCTAATCATATGTGTGAAGGCTGAGATTAGTTCACTCCGCTGTAAACCAACACTGTTGAGTTACTTCATCGGCAAATGTCAAAAGCTCAAATCTGGATTAAGATTTTCAATAAAGACAATGATCAAAGTCCAGCTGATGCAGACAGCTTCTTCCGATGAAAAGAAACGTCCCCTCTCTGCATACTGTCCCCCAACATGTGCACGTGTATGTTGTGTGTGTGTGAGCGTGCTTGTGACAGCGTGGAATGCAGCGTGGGCCGGCTGATAAAGGCGATGACGGGGCGCTGATTAAAGATGGAGCGTGCTAGTCAATCTAGACGATGACAGAGGCTGGCGATGACAGGATGGGGGGAGGACGGAGCCTTGTGTGTGTTTGAAAAGAGTATGAGAGCAGCGGCGCCCGGCGAGGCTGGTGAGAGAGATTTTTTTGTCTTTGTGTCAGCAGCGTAGGGCACTAAGAAAAGGAACAAGGGGCCTGTGTTGGGCTGGGACGCGTGCTGACACTTATGTATGGAGAGGCGCTTCTTCTCATCTCCTGCCAGAGAGCCCAGGCTGGACCGGGGGACACCTGGACACACTCACAGGTAGCAAATTACGTTCCCTAATTAGGTGTTTTAGAAGGAGAATTACAAGGTGTGAAGAGCCGACTGCATAAGGTGCGTTATGAGCTCTGCTCCCCTTCAGAGATTTAGAAGTGATAAAGTCTTTGAAGATGGGGAAAAAAAACATGTAATTTGTGATGGATGACCTTTTACAGTTTTTTGTATGAGAACTGAGGCCAGCACCTGGAAGACAGCCTGCATCACTCATCTCCTGAGGCTGTGTGTACAGTACGTTAGCACATTGTGTTTCAAACTCCAGTGTCAGAGGAAGAGCAGCAAGTGGACGAGAGAGTCTGACAGAAGACATAAGAAAGGGAGACGGAGTAGACTGTGGACTTGTGGGACAGGTGGCAAACAAAGTTTGTTTACTCTTGTTTTACTATGACCATTACTATGGATGCACAGAAAACCATACTATTGAAGTGAAGAAGTGAAGCCAATACATCCCGGATACGGGAGTTGCCATCCTTACATTTTGACGTCATTTGGAGCCAGAGTCTGCGCAGTAGTGATCGGGCGGCTGGAGCTGCGGTATCGAGGTCCCGCCCACACACCCAACCGAGCCAATCACGAGCTGAGCACGGCCGCAGCTTGCTAGCGTGAGCCACCTAGCTGCTACCTTAGCACCATGGTAGCTGTTTGGCTAGAAAGACACAACAACTAACCATAATATCTCTATAATATCTACATTATACATTACTCTACATTTATGATCTAATCGACATGTTATGGAAAGTTAAAGTTACATCTCCTCTGTCGTACATTTCAAATTATGCGACGTGTACTTTGACTTTTTAGTTTGTCCCATCCACTACCATGGAGGGAATGGGCTTTATGACCTATACTGCATCCAGCCACCAGGGGGCGATCGAGATGTTTTGGCTTCACTTTCGGGGTGCTGTCATGTCATCCATCTTTATACACAGTCAATGTGTTACACCCACTCCTAGCAACAAAAGATAACAAAATACTAGCTCAACTACCAGCCAAATATCAGCAGTACAAAGAAAAAGGATATTCCTACAAGTTCACCTCTAACCACAAGACCAGATTAATCACATCTACGCTATCAGTCATTCGGATTATATGGACATGCATGGACTGCACTCAAGAGTTTGAATGGTGCAATACCTAGGCAGATAGCGGCTTGTCTTTCTTTCCAAACAGGTACTCAGTCACTCTGCCCTGTGCACAGATAACTTCCAAAAATAACAACACCTGACACATCTATAAGCCTCTTTGTGAGATCTTTGATCTGCGTTGGATAGAAAACCAACCGGGAAGACTCGGGTAGATGGACGTTCTTCATTTCACTGTTATTAAACCAGATCCAGTATTTGAATGAACATGAATCATCGATGTGAGTTTGTCTTGGCGTGCGTACTTTACATGTGAACTGAGGGACCTTTTCACACCGTGTTCTGAGTATGAACTTTTTATTAGCAGCTACATCTCCCCCTCAAATAGTCAGCAGAGGAGGAGTAGCCTGAAACAGATAGGAATATATGATGCCTTCAGATGAAACTCGTGAGCTTGGGTTTACAACATGTGAAGTCGTGTACACGATATGCTTGACATTCAAGTGATTAAGTCATGAAGAACACTGCTGCTAAGCAACGTCAATATTACGTTACTGTCAGCATCTAGAAGCCACAGAGGCTAATGATTTAGCAAGCCAGCAAACAGGTAACATAATGCAGGAAATGCAAAGACATAATGAAAGAGGAGAAAGATGAGGCTGTTGGGAATATCAACATTTTCCTCAGACATATTATAAAATTACCAAGTAAAACAATACACGACTAAAATTCAAATATATTTAAATGAAATTTCAATGGGCTCCACCATTTCTCACAATGTCAACAATCACGTCACAACTCGTGAACTCAGAGTTTTCAGAAACTTTCCACTTACGAGGTTGTGAATACGACATGAAGGGGGCGTTCATATGTACTCATCTCGTAAAACACGACCCCATTTGAAGGCACCAATAGTATCAATAACTGTACGAACCACATGCTCAAAGCTACTGAAGCTTCTGGGTCAAAGTCGTGGAAGACTGAATGTCTGCATATCGGATAAATTCAGGTCTTCTGACTGATATCTTAAAAGTTTTAAACTCGTATAATAAACCTTTTCAAACTTGACAACATAGACTTTCTTTGTATTTCCTGTTGCAACGTAGTAGCTAACAGGAAGTAAACTTGGACCAAAGTTGTTGCCCTAGCAACAGACTGGCAATAAAAAGGGCTATAACTTTCAGCAACAAGTCAACAGAGCAAGACAGACCCTTTCACAATAAAAGAACATTGATTCTAAAGATTTAAGCTAACCAACCACGAAACAACAACTCAACTGAGATAAAGTCCACTTTGAACTTCCTACACAAGGCACGTGTGTGTGTGTGTGTGTGTGTGTGTGTGTGTGTGTGTGTGTAGGTCAGCCCAAACTCACAGCAGGAGAGCAGCTAATTTACAGTGACAGAGGGCTCTTTTCATTCTCTAGGGCCTTGTCTGTCCTTAATTATTAAAAGAGGGGCCTTTCCACCGGCCCTGCGATGTCCAGTGTTTGATGCCTCTTAAATGTGAGCCTGCTGACAGATTAAGGCCAGAAGCAATGTGTGTGTGTGTGTGTGTGTGTGTGTGTGTGTGTGTGTGTGTGTGTGTGTGTGTATGTGTGATGTGTATGAGAGCCCACGAATGCTGATACTGATAACAATGCTATTTATGAAGCAGTGTATTCAACTGGCCTCTGGTGTTGATGATCCCCATTAGTGTAATGTGCACGATCCCACTTAAAAACCCAAAGTCCTTTCATATGACATCAAAGAAGCGGCAGCTTTGGGAGGTGTGTGTGTATTAGTGTGTGTGCACGCACAACCATTGCCATGCGGAAGATTTAATACACACTTGGATCAAAGACCTTTATAAAGATGACAGATATGAGAGTCATTCTCGCCCAGAGGTTGCGGGAAGTCTCCCTTCATTTGAGCCACGGAGTGGCGTTTGTCACCGTCGTATAACTAGAGACATGACAGATGTATACGCTTTCCTTAGAGCTAAACAAGGCAAGAGTTTTATGCAAAAAATACGCCCATCTCGTCACCCACAATCCCGTTTGTTCCGGTGAAAGTCTGGTGTCATGTATATAAAATAATCTGCCCCCACAAAGTGTCTGAACACTTGAATCTCCTGCTGCTGTTTTAAGATGGATCTCCTAAACAGCAGCGAGCGAACGGCTCCTCCTCGGTCTAAAGCTGCTCTCATGCTCATTCTCTTCGGTATGAAGTGATGATCACAGACGGGTGGAATAAACATGAGTATACTAATCCATGTTAAATCAGGTTACATGAGGTCTGGGGAAAAAACTGTTACCACTTGATGCCATTTGAAGTAAAACATAAAGTTGTCTTGTATGCATAAAACTGATGTAAATGATATAACGTGCTGACAAAACTAAAGTTTCCTTCAGCTTGATGATTAATACCTAAATTAGGGCTGTCAATCGATTCAAATATTTAATTGTGATTGCATGATAGTCCATAGTCAATCACATTTTTTTTTATCTGTTCAAAATGTACCTTAAAGGGAGATTTGTCAAGTATTTAATACTCATGGGAACATGGGAGTGGGCAAATATGCTGCTTTATGCAAATGCATGTATATATGTATTATTGGAAATCAATTAACAACACAAAACAATAACAGATATTGTCCAGAAACCCTCACAGGTACTGCATTTAGCATAAAAAATACGCTGGCCCAACAGGCAACAACAGCTGTCAGTGTGTCAGTGTGCTGACTTGACTATGACTTGCTCCAAACTACATGTGATTATCATAAAGTGGGCATGTCTGTAAAGGGGAGACTCGTGGGTACCCATAGAACCCATTTTCATTCACATATCTGGAGGTCAGAGGTCAAGGGACCCCTTTGAAAATGGCCATGACAGTTTTTCCTCGCCAAACTTTAGTAAGTTTGGAGCGTCATTTTGCCTCCTTCGCGACATGACAAGTTGTGTTAATGCGTTAAAGAAATTGGTGGCGTTAAAACTAATTTGCGTTAACATGTTAACATGTTATCGAGTTAACGTTGACGTTACCCTAATCTTAATCCTGAACACGCACACCAACACCTGCTCCTGTACTCACAGTCGCCTGCGACCGAGCATTGTGCTCGGCCTCCATCTTAGCCAGCCTGAGGTTGGTGTCCTCCAGCAGCTCCTGGATGTTCTCAGTGTGTTTCTTCTGCAATCCAAACTTCTCCTGCTCCATCTCAGTCACAGCAGCATGCAGCTGGAGGGGCGCAGAATAACTACATATCAGCCACAGATCTTTCTCCCTGTACTGTATTTCCACGACTACTTTGCTTCATTTCTTTTTAATAATTTCTCCTTTCATAAAATCTATTTCTTGCTTATTCGAGGGGAATAAACCACATTTTTTGAATGGCTAAGTAGATTTTTTTTCCATTATGACATCTGAGCAAAAATCGTTGCTCATCATACGCTAAGTGACCCTGAAGAGATGAGTGGAAATTTCATTAGGATCTTATTGAGCTCCAACGGCTCGGTTAGCTCGAGCTATCGGGAGTGAAAACACAATTTACCCAGGGCAGGGAGCATTAATTTTTCAGCACTAAAAAAAAAAAAAAATCCCACACTAACTTAAGCACAGCATGAAAGAATAAATAGTTTTTTCTAACGGTGCAGCAGAGCTTGCCTGCTCCCAGCGAAGTCTGCTAGTCTCATGCTATCAAACAGTCTTCCTCTGGCTCAGGGCTGCTTACAGGGGGGGCTTGGCTGCAGAAATATCCAAACCCTTCAACTTTTTCCTCATACCTTCTTCTCCCACTCGTTTTTCAGGGAGTCGGCGCTCTGATCCGACATCTTCTTCAGCTCAGCGATCTGCTTCTCTTTGCTCTCGCAGATGACCTGGGATTCCCGCAGCACACTTTGAACTGTGGGAGAGCACACACACACCAACACACACACACATACGGAGAGCAGTCAGGCCCTGCCTCAGGGTATGTGCACAGACTAACGGACACACACACACACACTCATGCTCATTGATGTGCTGTCAGTAAATCAATGTCAATAAAGATATTGCTTCTATCAAATGGCCAGTAGCGCTTCTCTTCGCCAAGTTTATATGCTTCTCATCAAATGCTTTTAGAGACAGACGGAGAGGCGAGGAGTGAGAGAGGAACAGGGATGAAGAAATTAAGCATGAAGACGAGAAAAGGCACACATTGTGCGATTAAAATTTAGATCGAGCAGCACAGCTGGAGAGCGTCACTCCACACCGGTGCAGCCTCTCGTGGAGTTGTATCTTTTCGGGGCTTTTTACACTGAGTGTTCAGAGACACCAGTATAAACATCCTTCCAGTTAACCCCGCAATCCCGTGACCTCTCACCTTTCTTCTCCAGTTTACGGATCATCTCCTCCGATTCCTTCTGCTTGGCGCGGTACACGCTCTTCATCTCCTCGATCTCACCGTTCTTTCGGTCCAGAATCTAAGGAGGGAGAGGGTTTTTAAAACACATACTGGAGAACAGTCAGCTTTTCTTTTTTACTGCTGAGAAAACTTGTTAAAGTGTCTTTGTTAGAGCTTTTTACTTTCACCGGTAGCTATGAAAGCTATAAATCAAAAAGCTATCAATAGACATGCAAAGTTTAGATTTATTTCCCCCAAGAGGCTTTTACACATTTATATTTAAAAGGTACCAGTCGTGAACCGAATATAAACAGAAGGGAACAAAACCGCCAAAACTCAAAAACAGCATTGAAACCTGTAATCACTCTTAAGGTACCCTGCGGAGTGTCTGACCACTAGTAGCCCTCTGGAGCAATGTGGGTCCCTGCTTTGTTGGTTCACATGCACACACACACACACACACACACACACACACACACACAAGGATACATCCTGGCAATGATTTCCCATTTTTAACCAATCTACAGGTGGGTGTACCACGCCAAGAAACGCAGTGATGCGCCAAAAAGGCAGGGAAGAAGAAGTCTGCTAGCAAGTAAACAAACGTAAACAATGCAGGATTCACAATTTTAAGAAACAATGCAAACATTTTCATGAAAGCCAGTCTGTTCAGCCTAAAGGATATACACGATGTGTTTAGGTGAAAAATACTGAACGTAAACAGAAACCTTCGTTTGTTTACAAGGAAACCCCACAGGGCTCCTTTAAATTGAGTAAGTCTATTAAAAAAGGCACTAAGAGTACAACTAAATGTAAATAATAAATGTTTTCTGATGATGTTAAAGGATTATTTACATCAGTAATGTTCGTGTACACTACAACAAAACATATGATCATTTGACAAAAACAAAACTTAAGATGATATTTAAAGGGACGTGGAACATTTTGTATACATAATTCACTGTATGACCTGATAAGACCTCATCCTCCACATGCCCATCTAATCCTAAACCAGGCTACAGGCTAACGGAGTGAAATGCCATCTGAGTGAACCACCTGTGCCGAGGTGCGATGAGGTAACTGCATCTGCTTGCTGCCATCTGTGAGCAATTAGTTAAATAAGGCCATGGAGAGTTGGCGCTCCAGTATAAAGAGGACAGTCTAGCATGTTGGGGAAGAAGAAGGTGTCTTGGCTCAGCTGCATAATGATGCATGTATATGTACATTATGCAGTCGGTCTGAGGGCGTGTCTACTGCCTGGAGTGGCACATTTTCTAACAGGTTGTAAACAAATTTACGAGGGTGGTTTTCTGCCCACAGTTTCTTGTAAAACTGTGCTCTGTAGGTTTGATGAATCTGCAGTCACCTTACTGAAACATACTCTCACAATGAAATCCAATCATCTAAACCTCATAATGGTATTTGTAGGGGTGAAAGAAGGCCGGTACCACTTAATGATTCAGTGCGGGTACACAGTACTGGGAAGACGGGACAGCAGCTGCCTGCCAAAACCCACATACAACCCGTCACTCATGCATTTCCAACAAGAAAACACATCTGCTAACATCAGGTCAACATAGAGTTAGTTACCTCCGCCGAGGACGTTATGTTCTCAGTTTGGTTTTGTCTGTTTGTACGCATTAAGGTATTTTCAGACGGGGAGCGACACTCATGCAAATGACTGCGCTCCGGTACAACCGTGCGGGTTTGTATCAAATATCCCTAATCACAGCTCGATTTGTTGAGACGTGGCAATGCTGTTTCACTTTCTTTAACATTGCCAGATAGGCCAATTGTGCTGCATTCATGTGGTGTCGGAATAATCGGAAATACGAGTTCCTGACTCGTAAAATTCACGTGAATGCCCCCTTAAGTGGGAACAACAACTCAAAACTTGAAAAGTTTTGTCAACATTTACAAATTATTCTGCAGCACTTTCACCATTTACAATTCTACAATATCATTTAGCAGACGCTTTTGTCCAAAGTGACGTACATCTGAGAATTTGGAGGGAACAACGTGAGTAAGTGCCAACAACAGCTTCAAGTCCGATCTGACACAGGTGCCGACAGGCAGTGCACAGGGTGTATAGAAGCAGATATCACTTTTGTCATCATTAACAATATCAACAACGTCGTCAATGTCATCATCATCATGAATATCCTAATCAACATCAACAACATCCTCAATATCCTCATCATCAATATCATCGTCATCGACATCATCAATAGCATCAATGTCATTAGGTGCGGAGGTGTTCATGAAAGACCACCTTCATTTAAATAAATAATTTGCTATACATGATGTCAAGTGTTTCTAATTCCTTTCTACACCATACAGGCATTGAATCGTGTGTTCAGGGATGCATGAAGTTGGGGGTGGGAGGAGAACCATATTAAGCGATGGAGGTTGGGGTAGCGTTGTAGTACTGGCAAGAACTTCAACCTACTTTCAGCCCTGGGTATTGGTATTACTCATCCAATTAACAAGACAGAACAAAACAGACTAGTCCATCAACAGATGAGACTCTGATTTTCTGGCTGAAATGGCAGAATGTGAGAGTTGTTATTTTTCCGTCAAGAACCGTCCCAAAGCCCAGAAGACTTTATCTTTCTGGCATTTTTGTTCTATCCAAGTGCACTTAGTCGCCAAGCCTGTCATCCTCTCTGCGTGTGAATGGGATGGAGGAGATGAAAGGAGCATGGAGCAAAGTTCACCGAACATTTAGGGATATCCAATTTTTTCCCCATTTCACCGCCCCCAGAGAGAGATCTTTTTAGGGGTCCACCGTGCAAGGCGCTGACACGGTGTCAGGTCCGGGGAGAGTGCACTAGAAGGTGGGAAATGACGGCTTTTAGGGTGCCCATTTTAGGCTTTTATAAGACATCCTAATGCAGGGGGGTGGGGATGGGGGGGGGGTAATCCAGACTGGCTGTCCACGACTTTAACCAATATCACCAGTGAATGGAGGGAAACCGGGGAAGAAAACACACCTACAAAATCTGGAGTTAGAACATGAGTGTACTCTCTGTACATCGAACTGTAAAGCAAGGAAGCTCTGTCTGTCTGTCTGTCCTTCTGTGTGTTATTCCTGTTATTATATCTCAAGAACCGCTCATCCGATCTATTTCACACTTGTTGGGTGTATTGCTCAGGACCCGAGGGAGTGAGGTGATGAATGTGGTGCAATTTGTCCAGATGGTGGCACTATAACAATGAACTTTACGTATTGGCCTGTAACTTTTGAACTGTATGTCTCAGAAACAAAATTCCCTGGATTGTGTGGGTCCAGATGAATCTACCTCTATAAACTACGCCCATTTGCGTCTAAACTGATGTTCCGCCATTTTTAATTTTGTCTAAATCAGATTTTTTTTGCTACTCCTCCTACAAATTTTGAGCAATTGTCACCAAATTCCGCATTTGATGGACAGATGTCTGAGTGAATTTGGCAAATTTGGTGCCACATAGATGACGCTGTAGCAGCATCATCTAACTATAGAGGAAGTATTCTCTGTCTGTCTGTCTGTCTGTGTATGACTGTCTCTTGAGAAACGTTCATCCAACCCACTTCACACTTGGCGGGTTACAAGCAGTCGTACCGCAGTTCTCGACAACGCTGCAAGCAGAACTTCTGCCAAGCAATCCGCCCGTTACGGACGGACACTGCACTAGTATAGAGAAACAGCAACACATTTCTCAACAGAAACACGACTGTAATTTAATCCCAGTGGCATTCAAAACAAAATACAGTTATTAATTACCATCTTTTGTCTTCTGTGGTCCACTGTTAGTCTCAGATCATTTGCATGTTTGGAAAAATAACACAAAGAAGTGCTTCTTCACCTGAGGTTATTCAATATTTTTGTACTGATCCACAACCATTAGCATACAACACTCCGGCCTGTTCGCTCATTAGCCTCTCTCCACAATGACCAGTAGCCTTTCAGCAGCCTATACATTATTCATGAGGAGACTAATTAAAACTAAACCTAGCCTGCCCACCTTCCATCAGCCTCGTCAGAGTGCACCCCTGAATTACTCCCCTTTGAAGCCATTAGAGGGAATGCTGGGTAAAATTCTGAGGAAATTAAATCGGACATTACTCGCAATCTGTATGTAATTAAAGAGAGGGAGAGAAAGAGAGCTAGCTGTCATCCTGTCTCTTGTCAAGCAACAAAGAAGCAATGGGCATCTTAAAGTGGAGAGAAAATTGGAGTGTTTTTTTCTTCTCTTTTATTAAAAGCTTCTGTGGCAGCAAAGGCAAGTCATACCGAGGACGTGACAGATCCCAGGTGCTTGATCTGCAGCCTAACTGATGGGCACCGAGTGTGAAATAAACCAGCTTCGCCGCTATTTTCACTAGATGACAAAAGAGCTTTGAAGAGCTGATTATTTGCGGTACAGGGCGATGAGAAGAGGAGCGACTCGTTCCTTTCCTTTTCATTAGCCACCAAATGGAATCAAGAGTCGATGATGGGCATCGTAACGCAGGTTAACTTGTTTTCATGAGTGCTCAAGTTAACAGAGCTGCCTGTTCAGTGTCCCCACGAGAAATGATCATTCATCAGTCATTTGAAACTCTTTTGATGTGCCATTTCTCAATAAAAGTGTTTTGTTATACAGTGGATATTCTACCAGTGCCGGCTCAGTTTGGGTTTTATACACTTGAGATCGTGGTTGCCTGATGAGATGTGGCGACTGAAAATGAGTAATTATTTCATGCAAATCAGAACCAAAGAGAAGCCGTAGAAAAGCATCCCGGAATGAGATTCAGCCACGGTCAGACTACGCCCTTCCCTTTCAGACTCTGACAGGGCATCATGTCTATACAACACTATAGGACCTTGGTTGTGCTTCCTGCAGTATCTGCGGTAGACTAAAGCGGGGTTTATGCTCACCATAGCGTTCCAGGTGCAAGGGTGCGCAAGCTAAAAATGACATCATCACGTATTGCGCAAGTTGTTGCATCGCTTGGTCGTGCACCTCTGAATTTTTGTACCCAGGCGCCCGTTGTGCGAGCGGGGGCTTTTCAGACAGGACTGTCACAATAAAATAAAGACAAATCACGTAAAGTGGCTGTAGGCAGAATATTTTTGGCATCATTGAGCAAAAGTTCCATAATAACCGTTCAGCATATTGTAATCAAGTATTCTGAGAGAAAACTAGACTTCTGCACCTCCTTGTGACCCTGGCTTTAAACATTTTTGGCCAATCACAGGTCATTTCAGAGAGAGAGAGCGTTCCTATTGGCTATGCTCCGGCTGGTGGGCGGTGCTTGGTATTTCCTCAAATGATCTCAATATGACTGCCGGGTCACAAACTTTCTCATTTTCCAGCTAAACAGTACACTACAAGATGTTTCTGAAAACATTTGAGGAGAGAAATAGGCATTACAGTAACATAATATTGATTCATATTTGATCAGCGCTGCCTAGTTTGATCGTTTGATCGGAGTTAGCAAGTGATTGACAGCTGCTCAGAGACGGCTCGGCTCCAGCTCGGCTCTGATTGGTTGTTTTCCTCCGGTCTGTTAAATCTAGCAGATGCCATTAGGAGCACCGAAGGACACAGAGGAACATGATTGTTTTCAGATTGACTCTCTCATGCACTACTGTCAGGATATAGCGTTTTATGAAAATAACTTTTTTTAATCATATTTGCTCCGTTTCTACCCACTGCAGCTTTAAATTAAGAAGTGAAATAATGAAATAGAAAGACGGCCAATTTGTTTTTAAATGCTTTAAAAGCAGATCTTGGTTTTGCCGGCAAAATCAAAGTGTTTACAGGGTATTAAACCCTTCAACCTTCGTTTCATTATAATACATTTACTTCTTTCTTTACAGGGATCGTATAAAGGCGATAAAGTTTGCCCATGAATATGAGATATGAGTTTACAGTTAATTACAAGTCCTCCTCTGCATTGAGGTTGGCGTTTTGCCGGTAACACTCTTGTTTCTTCACAGAATCTCGTTTGTATGCCCTCTGGCGTTTTTGGAGAATACTGCAAAGAACAACGTGTTGAGCATAAACACCTTTGCCATCTGTGGAGGCCCGCACGAATGTAAACAAAGCTTGATTGAATCAATATAAGACTAGGTCTGCTGGTTTACTCTGCATTTACAAGCATCCATGATTGTAAGAGACGATTCCATAGCCAAAAGAAATAATGAATATTAAAAGAACTAATATAGAACTAATAATTTAAAGCTTGATTTCACACTTTCTGTCATTTCCCAACAGCCAACTGTATTGTGATGTGACCTGTGATGCTACGTAGGTTACTGTTACGCTAATGACTCGTTAGAAATCCTTAAATTAGTGACATCAATATGCCTTTTCTGATACGGTACAGAAATTAGATTGTGCTGACACAGAGTTTACTACCTTTCAGTATTGATTCTTACTTTCTCAACATCTGCATCATGTCTCTGCTGCATCTTCAGTTTCTCCTCCTGATGTTTGGACTCCAGAACTTTCATCTTCATCTCAGTCTGGAAACACAAAGAAAACCAAATGTCATATGTATGGACTTCTGGAGCACTTTGAACTCTAGTGAATCCGCCTTTATTTCCATGTAGGAAATGAAATTAGTAAGCAAAAAAATCCTCTGCTTGGGGGATGAAATGTTATGAAACTCATTATCAGGCAACACAAGTAACACATTTTGTTCTAGGGAGTTAAACATTGAGATCCGTGTCCTAACTTATTTTTTAGAGACACGCCTTGGAAAATAAATAAAATATAGAGTGACAGGATAACAGAGATAACATGAATCTGGATGAAAGAAGATACAGGGCGTCCCGTCTTGCACACGAGCGCAGCTGATGATGAAATAAACCACATTAACATTTTAAAACATTTACCCGTGTGCAGAGCTTAAAAAACCCCAGTGTGAAGTATTCCACTGTGTGTTTTTGTGTGTGTGTACATGTTTGCGATAAAATCTTCAGTCGGTCTATAGTGAGCACAACAAAGTGACAGCCCGTGTGTGTGTGTGTGTGTGTGTGTGTGCGTAGTTCTGCATACACGTAGCAGTTAATCATGAAGAGAGTGTCTGTCTTCAGTGTTTTCAGAGGATCAAAAGTTCAGCGTTGTCATGTGCATGTTGGAACAGATCTCCTAAAGCCAGACGGCTTCCCGGTCTTAGTCAAATGAAACCATAATGACCTATTCTTCTATGGTCTTTTTATACAAAACGATCTATTAGTCACTGGTCATTACTGGAGAATAATTATCACATCTCTGGCGTGGCATTATTAGTCACAAATATGGCTCGGTCTCTGAAAGGCGTTCTCTTTGTCTGCAGAGAGACAGTAAATGATAGATCATTAAAAGTAATTGATTAATTGAAGAAATCCGGTGACTAACAGTCAGTTAAGAATGTCTTTTGTTGAGGACAGCAGCCCTGTGAGGCTGTAAGGATCATTACACACTGTCTATTCAGAACCAAACCACTAGTGGGGCTAAAAAGTGAAATTGTCTGAGGGTGTACCAGAGAAACAGAGCATGTTTTTATGTCAAATAAAAAGGGGTTTATCCTTTGGCAGTCTTTATATTCTGATCTGCAGGTGGTGCTAGAGAGACTGTACCATATCAGTCTTTGGCATAGACTGTATAAAATATGGACGTAGTCTCCCGTTCAACCCCCGGACAGTTGTCATGAACTGGGAAATTCGTTATAGAGACCACAACAGTTTTTTTGAACCAGGCTGTAAACATGTTTATTTCTGCTGTACATTTTGCCATGGGGCTCTACGGGGATTTACACGCTTTTTGAGCCAGCCTCAAGCGGCCATTCGAAAACGTGCAGTTTATGGCACTTCCACGTTAGCTTCAGGAGGTTGCTGCTTCGTCTTTGGCCGCTGACAGTAACAACAATAGACTAGTCTTGGTTGAATCACTATAATCTTTAACATAACAATCATCCATTTTAAAACACACTTTTTAGTATTGATCACAATTTACCTTTATTATTTCCTGCACATTTTACGCAGCTTTTTGCTGCTATGTTTTGTAATCTACTTTTTTTTAATTTTCATTTATTTTATGTAATCGTTGTCTTTTGTAACTCACATTTGGTTCTTAAAAAGGCATTAAAATGTTTTGTTATATTTGTTAAAATTCTCATTAAATCACGTCAGCAATCAATAAATCAAACGCTCTGACAAAAAAAAGAAAAGAAAAAAATCAGGTATCTGTAGCTGTCACAGGAATGTAATAAGCCCGTCCAATCATTACATTTGGCCCAAATGAAATGATTGGATGGGCTACCTGCCTGCAAGCCTGCAAGCCTGCAAGCCTGCAAGCCTGCAAGCCTGCAAGCCTGCAAGCCTGCAAGCCTGCGCGCGTTCTGCCCGTGCACCCATTGCGCATCACCGGAGTCTTCAACCAGATGCTAGCTTGACAGCCGTGAGTACTAACAATAACCATGTTCGCTGTTCACGTTCATTATGATATGTTTATGTTCGTAATGATAATTCTGGGAGAGTGGCTTTGTATGGAGGACTGAACGAAACGGGCTGTCAGTGTTGCCAACGTGGTGACTTTCTCGCTACATTTAGGGATTTTGCTAGCTACTTTCATTGTCAAAAGAGTTTTGCAACACTGGGCTCGTTTTTTTTGGTTGGATCATTTTTAAAAATCTAGTGTACTCTTGCTAGTTTTTTCAAGACCCTGCCTTTAAAACAATATGTTTTTTCAACCTTTTCCAACAACTCTTTCTAGTTCATTTGCTACAAATCACACACAAGATGTCTCCGCTCACAAACACACAACACACGGGAACACAAAGAGGACCTTTGACAGAAAAGATGACTGGCCATCCGCTTTGATGTCGCCACTCATGTTTAGTCACTGTCTGTTCTAGCGTGTTAATCAACCCTGGAGCGGGGTGACAATGTTCTTCCCTTGAAAGTCTGGTTGTGAGTGTGTGAACATGTCGGTGGTTAACAACATCCCGAGGCTAGCTCTCGTTTGTTCTCGTCATCAAAACAATTAAGTAGAAAATTCCCACGACATTACTTGGCACGGTCAAACCACATTAGACCTTCTCTTGGTGAAAATCAAAGGGGAGCAGCTGTGATGATGGTCTGAATAAAAATATGATTCAATTACAGTATGGTAAAGTGTATAAATATTGATACAACACAATAAGGGACAGACATAAACCGCATGCAAGATGTTAAAGAAAAAAAATGTATCCATGCTTTGCTGTTGAAATGGTGGAATCTATAAAAATAAACAAAAGTCCAACGAAGACACATAAAATGCCTTCTAGACGTCTCTCCTCATTACTGCGCTTCAGCTACATTTACACACTGTACCCTTGACAAAGCTCTGTTAAGTGTTCTGTGTCTTTTTTCTTGATTTACCACCATTTCTTGTGCAATTGAGGGGACCACAGGAGACCTGTCAGAGTAGAAAGGATAAAAACGAAAAGAAAGAGTGAGAGAGAGAGAGCGATGGCAGTGATTGAAAAGCAGAAGAGTAAGTGGAGACCTGATTCTGCCGGCGCCCAAAAAAAAAAAAAAAAAAAAAGCACATGTGGGGGTGTCACTTTCTCATCCTCTCTTCAAATGCTCTTTGGAGAAAGTTTGTCAAACTAGATCAGGGGCGTTTGAAACTTGTTTATAAAGTCGTCAGTGAAGGAAGGAGGAGGAGGAATGTCGTACACCTAAGGCGTCTGAGATGCCTTCAATCAGCCCGACTGGATGGTACAGCTTTTTTCCCTCTTCTCTTCTTCAGAGTTGTAGCGAGCGCTGTAAGATGCCATGTTTTTTGACACGCCGCTCTTGAAAGGATGAGAAGGTGGGAGGGAAGAAGGGGGGTGGGAAGTAGTGGTGATGGTGATGGTGGTGGTGGGGGCATATGAGAGAGGAGAAGACAGAAAGCGTTGCTTTTTCTGCTTTCAAAACCGGCGCGGGGGTCAAGGCCTTTTTTTTTCCTCAGAGGGATGTGTTCACAAATCGTCTGCTAACTGTTTGGGTTCCACAAAGCAAGGTTGCGTTTGTGCATCTCCTTCCGTCTTGCCTGAGATGCACAATGTCCTGGTGCGTCTTTCATCCTCAGTAAACACAGATGCTCGAGGATAGTCGGTGTGCGGCGTTCTGCTATCTACTGAGGAGCAGCGAGATGTCGTTTCCACACTCTGACAAGAAGTTAATTTACTGAAATCTCTCCAGATAGTAAGGTTGGATAAAAAAAACAAAAAACTTTGGCTACAATTGAATCTCTGACGCGTGAAAGAATCACTCTCATAGTTTTAGAGAAGGGTAGTTCCAAACACAGTTAACAGATTATTATCAGTCGTCTACCTAACAGCCAGCAGGGGGCGACTCCTCTGGTTGCAAAAAGAAGTCTGATTGTATAGAAGTCTCTGAGAAAATGAGCCTACTCCTCACTTGATTTATTACCTCAGTAAACATTGTAAACATGAGTTTATGGTCCCAATCGATAGTTTCAAGTCTTCTTCAATACAGCATGATGTTTATTTAGAAAATTAAGGTCCCATTTAGAGTCAAATAGAGTAGAGGTGACTGTGGGTACAGTGGTGTGGCGGCGGCGCTGACCCGGGCACGGGGGAGATGGCGACAGAAGAACATGTCAGCCTGCTGTGCCGCACCGCGAAGCTTAGAATACCTTTGAATATTTCTAACCAAAGCTTCGAAGCCCCAAAAAATGGTATTTGGAGCAGCCCTACGGTGACTACGTCCACTCTTTACATACAGTCTATGATTATTACTGAAAATGTGTGATATAAATACATCACGTTCATAAGAATCAAGTACAGAGGACAGAAATGCTTGAAATAGTAACTTCATCATTATGGAAGCCTGTTGGTCCCTGGCGTCTCTCAGCCTGAAGAACTGGTTGCCTTTAAACTACAGAGGCTCACGAGCTTGCTCTTTTTTAGCTTTGAAAAACGTTCAGATAAGAAAGGCTATGGCCCGCTAAATCACAGGCTGAGAGCTCAAACTCCGTCCCAGAGGATCCTCAGATTAGAGAGACTGCATCATTATGGGAAAGGAAAGCAAAGGGGATCTGATCCCCAGTCGGGGGCTTGTGACCATTAGAGTGCGACTGCTTGACACGAAGACGCTCATCTAACGTGCTGCGCCTGCTGCCAACAGTCCCTCAGGTCAGGTACCAAGGGGCTAGTTTGAAGACAGCACGCTTGCATGCAAACTTTAAAAGAAAGATGGGGAGCTTTAATCAGCCTGTCAGTATCTTCTTCTGTAATCACACAACTCGAGGCCTATGGCTGAGCCTAATTCATCGGTCGCCATTTAATTGAATTTCCAAATAAAGACCCAGCCCTCACAATACCGAGCACTTCTAGGGTGTTCTGAAGGATTAGCAGGACTTCGGTGCTCCTGCCAGACGTTTCCCACAAGTCGCCCATAAGCAAAAACACACACTGTATAAGCTAAGTGACTCAGAGCAATGTCTGCGTGCGGTGAAGTCTCTCAGCTGCCACTCATTGTTCCATTGGAAAAGAGCAGTCAGCATTCTTATCAATGCAGTCGGTAGACTTAGCGGGAGGATGAGTTCGGCGTGAAAGCTGAGATGTTCGTTAAGCCGCCGCCAGCTTAATGACATGTGGCGTGTATAACGCCTTAAACCTGGGTAAATTTTCAACTAGGCTTTCAGGATTTAAGGGAAGTGATGTCACCGTGATTTCCTAGACTGGGCCTAGACAGCCACGCAATGGCAGGGTTGGACGAGGCCTCAATGGTTCTGCAGGAAAGCTTAACGTGGCTATTGAGGATGATATGGTTGAGGTGGGATTGGTGACTCGAGTCACTTCTATAGAAAAATACTGTGGGTGTGTGTGTGGTAACAGCTGTATCCTGTGGGGTTCCTGAAATCCACCTAACACTCTTTTAATTGCTAATGTTGACTCAAGACATATGATCAGTGAGGGCATCTTAAATAATAAAAATAAAAGAAAAGGGGCTTTACAATAGCATGTCATAAACCACAGAGCTATTATGATTCCCCTTTTACAGGGCAGCGGGTGGAGTCAAAAGGGAATTCCCAGAACCTCACAATGGGAATCAGAGATGTATTGGGACAATGCAGCAGAGTTCAAGAGAAGCTTTTGCTGAGGGCTGATGGGAATGGTATTAAATCTGCAGGTCATAAACTTAAGTAGTGGACAGCTTGAAATGTTGACCTGCTGGTGGCAAGATGAAAAGTTATGGGTGATTACAATTAGAGGAGGAAATGTATGCGTGTCGCAAATTTCATGGCAACCCATCCAACAGGTTATAAGACATTTTACTAACAAAATACAAATGCCAACCTCATGGTGGAAAAGTCATGGATGTATAAAGAGAACTGGACACAGCGTTGGAGGCGGGGCCCCGTTCATTCCTATGAAAGTTGCTCAGTGGCGCATGAAGCCAAAATGGCTCGACTTCCGAGTGGAAAAGTACCCGGATCTTCCAGCGATCTTCCGCATTCATTGGGCCCATGGAGCAGGCGCATTTTATAACTTTTAGGACCTAATGATTTAAATAAGGGCTAATCAAGTGTTCATACTGGGAAGTTGATTCACCTCAAAAAAAAGTCTATGGGGAAAAAGTCTTCTTGGGTCAAATGGCATCACGTGACGGACACGGAAGTTGTAGTACTGCCGTTTGGCCACTACGAAAATTGGCATCAACGATTGGCGCTCTTCCTGGGAGCTTGGGAAAAGTCAGTGGATCACCAAAATCAGTACGATACATCATCTGGGAATCATTCATGTCTGTACCAAATTCTGTGCTAATCCGCCCAGAAAATTTTGAGATACTCTGCAGGATAAGTGAAAACGTTGATCCGCTAGGGACGCTAGATTAGGGCTGGACAATATCACAATATATATCGTCAAAATGATATAAAAATGTCTATTTTATAAATGTTTCTATATTGTTTCTACGGTGATATATGCTAGGCCTATATTTATTTATTTTCTCTGTATAATTTCACTTTTCATTTTGCACTAAAGTTTCGAGTTAAATGAGAAAATACTTTTAATTTGTTAAGTATTTAATTTACAAAAACAGGCTTTACCATGTGTGTTATTTCATATAGTTATGAAATGACCTTTATCGTGATAGAAGATTCTGGCCATATCGCCCAGCCATACACTACAGGAAAAAAGTCAGGGGATCATTAAGTCAATAGAAATAGAATTCATCCTCTGGGGAAAAATGTATATATGTACGAAATTTCATGGCAAACAATCCAGTAGTGGCTGAGCTGACTCAGTCTGGACCAAAGTGGAGCCGACCGACATTGCCATCCATAGAGCCGTGCCACTAACATAGCTAAAAAGCATGAGCACAGTCTGCTGGCAATGACTTCTATAAGCCTCGGAGGAATAGGAGGTAAGGCCACGACACACACTGTCAATAGTCTCTCTTTCAATTCATGGACACATTTTGCTTTTTCACTCACATTTTCCCTACAGCTTTATTTTTATTCTATTAAAAAAAAGTAACCTCTGTGTATGGTAACGGAAATGCAATAGATTGGCTACAGTAGGCAAACGGCACAAACCGAAGCACCATGGGAAAAAAAAAACTCCAGTTCTGCACCATTTACTCTTATTTCCCAACGTGTCCCTCCCAGTGTTTCTCTGTGACTTTCCTGAGCTGGTTCCCATATTGAGAACCTCAGTGGAAATGACAGGCCAGTTCAGTTTCCTACAGCCTCTCTCCTCATACGTTATGCTCTTATTCAAGTACATCTACATACAAACTGAATCGGAATGGTGTTTTTTTTTGTACACCACACATACAAGAGGGAGAAAAAATATTCTTAACTCTCAAATAAAAAAATTCCATAAACTACAGCCACAAAAATGACCATGGAGTTGAATCAACAACCCTCTGACTCAGTGTTCAATATTAAAGGACAAGGCAAAAGTGAGCATGGCTCACATACCCCTGCTCACTGCTTGATCCCTACTAAAGTAGGGCCAAAGGTTTTGCACTTTTGGAAACATTTCAAAAATCTTGGGCACCCTGGACTTCTAACCCTCAAAAGGGACAACTAGACCACACTGTCAACCATCATACCAAATTTGAAGTTCCTAAGTTAATCGTTTCTGCTAAAGAGTTCTGCTCCGGAAACGAAAGTGTGACACGCCAACAGGGGTATAATAAATTCGGTATTTTTCAAACTGAAGGGGGACGACACTTTTTGAAATTGGGGCCAGTATTGAGGGAGAACGCTGCAGCCGGCAGTCGCTAAACAAGCTGTAATGCGATATTTTGGGGCAACCTGGCACCGTCAGTTTACGTCCAATAAAAGTGCTTGTTTTTGCCACTGACAGGCTCAGATTGTGTGTCTGACAACATTATGGAAAGGACCCTACAGAGAAATAAAACCTTTTTCAAAAAACAAGCTATTTTTGTGGACGTAAACTGACAGTACCAGGTTGCCCCAAATGATTACATTACAGACCGTTTAGCAGCGTTCTCCCTCCATACTGGACCAATTTCAAAAAGTGCTGTCCCCGTTAGTCACTTAGACACAAAAACATGAGAAAATAGGTTGAAAAATACGGAAGTTATCCTTTAAGATGAACTGAACATAACAAGCTCCACACACGTTATTGCAGGGCTTTTGAATTGGATTGCATTATTGTAGATTGTACTGGTGTAACTTATAAATTGGTAACTCTGTGTGTATCAAAGTAAAGTTGGTGTGGAGGATAAATATGGTCTTCTGAGATGTGATAAATTCATATTCCCACCACACACTGCTGTATGTAGCCAGTCAGCTAGTCTGAGGCAGGATCAAACAGCATGAGACGTTGCTTTAATGTTTTCGCATTGGTGTTGCTACACTCAATATCAACCCACAGGTAGACCGGCCGACTGGCTGGATGCGTACGGAGGAGTGTGTGCGTGTGTGTCCATGCATGTGAATCGAAAACAGATCTTTGTTATGACAGGTCAATAAGGAGGACCATTGTTGTCCATCACGTCTCATATCCTTCCCCCTTTCTCCCTCCATTCTCCAGGCCTCTCCCGGTGAAGCCCGTCTAACTGACTGGAGCGCTTTTTCCCCAAGCAGACATGAAAAGCCGCGGCTATTACAGCCAAGTCATGCTCAGTTTTATATTTAACAGTGCGGGTAAAGGCCGACGGTGGAGGGGAATGAGTGGTGGTGGTGGGGAGGGGCAGAGGGGACTTCAAAGCATGCTTTCAGAATGGGATTTTCAGCTTAAATCCACATAAGGAAAAAACTGTCATCACTGGGAGCCGGCATTATTTTTGTCTTCTAAGAGGAGCGCTCGCCTCGGCCATTTCAACAATACAAACTATGCACAAAGATGTATGTACATGGCTGTGGGGGCCATAAAGCAGTCAAGGGAGCTTTAACTTGTGTATGTGTTCAACACTTGCTTCCATACAAATGCTGAGCTCACTGAATAGTGAGCGGCAAGGCTTTAGGCTTACTGGGATGGACATAAAGGGCAGTCTTTAAAATATCATGCCCTGCCTTAGGATATACAAAGAGAATCATTAAAGGACTCTGATATTTATCACACATAGAAGCTTTTCGGTACTGTCAGGGTTTGCGAAGGGCTCTTACTGTGGTGTATGCCTCCTTGCTCTGTGCAGGCTGTGAGCCCTGATCATCAGCCAAGGTGCCGTTCCTCCCAAAGCTTTGCTTGAAAATCTATAGAGATAAAGAGGAGCGAGATTAGATGATGAGGTGACTGAGGAGTTCAAAGACAGCACTTTAGTCTACGTAACAATAAAAAACAAAAACACAAGAGACCCCTTGTCAACTTACCGGAGACAAGGGAATGGGATTCTCTCGCAAATACCTGGGGTTTTCAATCTGAAAGAGCAAATAGAAAAACGTTAGACCTCTTTTTCTTCTTCTCCTCCTAACAAAGCCAAACAAAGAATCTAACCTCCGCCCTCAGTTTGTCATAAACAATACGGGGAACACATCAAAAGCTTGTTGCTGCGGCCGGAGTCTCTTCCGTCAACTCTTGTCTGTTTAGAAAGACAGAACGCGTCGGGCTACTTCAAGGCATTGTGTGTGTGGCCGGCTTGGTTTCCGCTCTCAGCCCCTCTTTGCTGTCCCGACGCGGCCCTTTTTGTCAACACTCGGGACCACTAATCTGTAAGCTATCCCCGGTCCGTTTACCGTCACATGGAGACAAATGTGTATACATCCTTGCCAAACACTGACACGGCATGTCCTTTGATTATAATATGAAACACACGAGTTGAGCTGCTAAACTACCTGAGCAGTCCAAATGACTTTGCAGCGTTGCATCAGTACAGCTCACTAACTGTAAACTGTAAAAGAATCTCTGTGTTGACAACCTGCTATGTTCCTTCTACTATTTGACGTTTGTTTGTTTATGACCCCATTATTTTCCTGTGAACTCACACTATCATACAGCGTTTCTCTGTCATGCACTGAGGCGGTCTATAGGGGCCGCTAACTGGCGGCAAGATCACGACCTTTCAAAAGCAGTGGAGCTGACTTTGGAGATGACAGCGATGACGCCTGGTAAACAGTTCTGTTGCTAATCTCTTCAACATGGGGATGAAGGTGGAGAACAAGGAGGACGAGTCAAAGGAGGAGGAGGAAGAAGAAGAAGAGGAGGGTGGCGTGGGATAATAAAAAAAAAAGGATTTAATGTTGCGAGGTGGCACAACCCACACAAAGCCGATCCAGAATGAATGGAAGATGAGTGAACAGAGCCTCAAAGCGTGGGACAAAAATGGTTACAGTACGAGGATAAAGTCACAAGCTGTTGCTTCAGGGTGAGCAGGGTGACATGTGAAATAGATGAAAGCAGCTCCCGCCTCCCGACTTAGACGTGATGCAGGTAAAAACAGGTCAGACATTTTGTTAGCTGACATGCTATAAGCTCTCAACAAAAGGAGACATCCGGCTGTGAACTGTAATACATGCACACGCAGAGAGAGAGAGACACATGCACAAGAACAGACCACTCAATATAGTCTGCAGAGCAGCATCAATGGTGCGTGCCATGATGTGTGATGAATTGCTACTTAAATTTGGCACTGGCTAAAAAAAAAAAGAGAAAAAAAATCCATATTTACCGAGTGATGAATCAATCAATATCCCTCTAAACTAGTGCCCAGGCTGAAAACAAGAATGGGATTTCTTTTTATACCCGCAGACAGCCAGTCATCAGATTTGATTGAGCACGGCCCACAGGGCAAGGAAGACGTGTAGACTAAATGCTGTGGTGTAATGCTGGCACAGTGCGATACTAAACTTGGGTTTTGCGCACGCTCTAATTCTGCATGCCCACACACATGCTCCTGTGTGCACACATGTTTGTCCAGCCTCGCAGCTGGCGTGGCGTCCTGTGTCATTGGAACCTGACGTGGATGGATGGACGGACGCAGAAGAGGAGCGACGCTTCCACATCACAAGGCCCGGCTCTCCGGCCAAACAAACACACGCTGATTGATGGCTTCTGAGTTTCGGACTAGCGTTGAGCAAGCCGTCAGCGAACCCATTCAACCGCAGACAATGGATGGCCAAGTGGCGGGAGCTACCATTGAATTCTGTATGAAGAAATAGGTCAAGGTTTTACGCAATTTTCTCTTGTCCTCATGCTTTTTCTTCACTGCAGGTCAGTGTATGCTACACCTAACTCTCAACTCCCATTAGAGATACAACTCACGCACACAAGCCACAGACTAACTGAAAGATGAAACAGATGCCGGTCCAGCTGACTCAGGTTTTGTGTCTCTTTAAGGAACTCCTATCGGAGTCTGAAGCAATCTGCCGTCTAGTGTCCAGTATGGCCACCATGCTGACTACACAGACTTTATTACGTTAGAGGTGAAAAGAACAAACCGATATGGACTGCTTCAGAACATCTAAAGCAAAGCTAAAGATGTTCTAGATAGTGCGACGCTTGGCTGTGCTGAAATTTCGGAGGAGCTGGGCGCTTTGAAGCAGTGCATCTATAAAACTTCTGTAAACTTGAAGGGGGGTTTGTGTGTGTGTGTGAAGGAACATCTGTTGATTTGAAAGATGCAGGCTTGGGGGAGCGTTGCCAAGCAATGCTTCTTATCAGCGTCACAACACAGACGAGCGCAGAGCGGGGCAGTGCACGGCCTCACGTCTGCTGATAGATACCTCAGATTACCCTGGAATTGAAAGAGTGAGGGAGAGTAACGTGGAGAGAGTCGGAGAAAGACGGACAGAAGGGAGAAAGTGCCGGAGAGGGCGAAAGATAGGATTGTTGAACAGAGAGAAACAGTTAAGAGAAAGAGAAGAAAGAGAGGGGCTGTGCTGAGGAACACATCACTGTGTGAGTAAAGTGGGAGAGAGGACAGAGGCGACAAGGGAAAGAAAAAAGAGAGACTGTGGGTCATGCTGGTGAGGAGATAGGGAATAAATAAGGGAGTAAAAGACATGAGGGCAGAGTGCTTATCAAGCCCTGGCCTGGGGCACTCCAGACAGAGCAGATAAGAGAGGCGCACACATCTTCAAATGCTCAGTTTACACAACCCTTCTCCCACTCCTCATCCAACCCTCACATCCTACAATAGCAACGAGCTGCCTAAAGGAAGTGGTTTCAAGAGGACATAGGTGAAAGGGTTTTCATACCTGTTGTTTAGCAGTGTGTAATTAATACAGCTCAGCATCACTGCCCTATTGACTTAAGGCCCAGACACACCAAGCCGACATTAAAGAACTAGTGGCGATGAAAGCCGACAGTTGCGTCACCTTTGTCTTGGCCGACAAGTTGCATTTGAACACACGGCAAAGACTACAGCCGACGGCCAGTTAGCGCGGACATTCTGCGCCTGTGTGAGAGGAAAAAGCTCTCCACAACAGCAAGCGTATTGAAAGAGGCCTATTGAAAGAGGCTGGGACACGGGTCTTACCGTGTGGGGTAGAACACACGCACAGTGCAACTGGAGCTGCGGTCGTGCGTTGCGATTGGCTCACTTTCAGCGAGCGCAGGCCAGATTTTACCGCGCATGTGGTGTACCTGGGTCTGCACAATCAATCGAATATTAATCGTGGTCACGATTTTGGCTTCCCACAATTAAATGAACAAGATCGACTGCGATGTTGACGTTTCAAATGCTCCGCTCATAGAAAACTCCGCTGCCTAAATCAAGCACTTCGTAAACAGCAGCCGGTTGAAGCCGGACAGTTTTCAGCAGTCTCATATATATTCAATTTCTTTTCTACTCAGTAAGAATGAGTACTGGGCGATGGTAAATTATAACATTATCATGATGTGTTCAAATGTAATCTTGTAAAATGTAGTTTTTGTCGAGAAACTTGAATAAATCCAGTTGTTTGAAGGAGAAGTTTTCACAGCAAAATATAATAGATAATAGAGAAAGAAATATGACTTCCTAAATCGATGAATAATCGTGATCTCAATATTAATCAAAATAATCATGATTATCATTTAGCCCATAATTGTGCAGTCCTAGTTGTACCCCAAAGATATGACGCGTTGACGCGTGACCTCTCCTCTTTTCACCCTCCTTGGGATATACAAGTCGTTGTTATCTGTGTATTGGAATAATCGGATAGGATGAAGATGTAAAATAAGAAGAGGCCTCTTTGCTTTCCTCACGTCCGTTTCTCTTCTCGTGCACTGATTCGCTAAAGCTGAACAGCCAATCAGAGTTATCTCTCTCACCGACGGGCTCCGCCGGCGATTCAACATGCCGAATCGGCCCGAAAAGCCTCCGACACGGGCAGACTGACAGACCGTCGGCTTGGTGCGTCGGGGCCTTTGGATGTACCCGTGAGCTCAAGCGATCAGATTCACTGTCACCGTGGATGTGAGCTGCAGCGTACTGACAGCTGCGTGTAACCGAGCAGCTCGCGGCGTGCCCCTGGACTCACCCCCAGGTTCCAGCTGTTGAGACGAGCCTCCAGGTCACTGTCATCGGGAGACAGATCTGCCTTCAGCCCCGCATCCACCTGAGGAGGAAAAAGCGTGAGTGTGTAAACAGCAAAAAACAACACGTACATTAAGTGTTATAAATTAGAGGAGGGAATTTAAATGATTTCTTTGATTGGCAGTTTGGCCCGAGGAAGCGTACAGCAGACAGTGATCGAGGCTATCATTTTGACACAACATAATTCCTCTCTTGGCAACAACAAAAGGGTTCTTTAAAAGCTTACAGACATACAGTACACCCACATGTGTTCTCCTCCCACACTAACAGCTTTCTGCTCCCTCGTTATCTCCATCTCTCCACCCTTTGCTCCCTCGCACCCTCTCGCTCTCACATACAGCACTCCAGATGTTTGGCAGTTCCACATCATTTCCGTCACGCTGTAAATTCCACAAGAGGGGGGCACATGCAGCTAAAACTGCCTGTCATCCTTGTTTTCCCCGGCCTTTTGTTACAACGGGCCTCCGGATTTGTTTTATGCAGTATAATTCGAATGCTTCCAGGGGTTCTGTTGATACAAGCTCAGTTTACTCAAGTCGAGGTTGGGCAGCGAGGTTGAAATGGAGGGAAATATCTAATAAAGCTGAGAGAGCGATAGGGAAAGGAGAGATGTTGTTGGATTTGATTAGGATCTGGTGAAGTAGTGTGGACCTTGGGTGTACCTCAGCGGAACTGCACTGACAGAGAAATCGCTGAATGAATAGCTCGGGATTAAATGCCCCTTCTGATTAAAAAGGCATTAAGGTCCCAGAGCCTCGCCCTCGAACAAACAGAGCAAATGTTTCATTTCAATATCTAGGAATGCTGAGTATGCGGGTCACTGGCTGTTCAAAGCAGCGTGTCACAGTCTCTGTGTCAAACCAGGAATTCAACGCATTGTGTTAAACACTGATAAGTATGAATGGCCTCAAATGCTTTTGGCCGCAGATGACAAGCAGTTGAATGTACATTGGCTTTCACCATGAGCACGTACAGTAGATTCATGAGGTTTTGATGACGCATTAAAAGGCCCTGAAAACATATTTCTCAATCAACTTATTCTTCGAAATGAACACACAATTTCTTTGCAAACATTTTTCTTTATTTTACATGCAGATTTCTGTCTGTGCTGTGTTCCTCCTGTTGGTTTGAAGAGTTGTGATCATTTTGGGGGAGATTGTTAAATCGTCTGACTTCATGAGTTGTTTTGATGTGGGCTCAGATTCAACCTAAATACACTCATTTGGCAGTTTATTAGGCACGTCTAGCTAAAACTAATGCAGTCTAACACAACAGCCCTGCAACACATCCTACCGTCATGAAGGTTATAATGTTCAGTTTCATGGCTGTTTCAGCCTACACGATATCAGCCAGATTATAGCCCGACACGGCCGTCACAGGGTGTCGGCTCGGATTGGGAACGACAATGAGTGTTGTGCGCGACAATCTATCATTTTATCCTGTGTAGTGTGTCATAGTAGACAACCCACGCCGCACCTAGGACGCCTCACGACAGAGTCTAGCATGTTTGATTTTTTTTTGCCTTCCACGACGTGCACCGTCACAGAGCAATCTGCCACTATTGCCATTAGCATCACGCTTCCCTCCTGATGACATCACGCACATTGGGAAAGATAAACAGCGATGATTGGTCGAGGACCGACGTGCAGTCTGTCATGTCTCTTGGCCAAGTCACGACAAGAATTTATGACTTTCAATCGCCTAATCTGACATAGTCACCATCATAACGGACACAAATATTGTGTAGTATGAACCAGACATTCATTTAATCATTTTGATCATTTTGATGGCTGTCATTCTGGTGCTGTTGAATTATTTGAGGTGCCACCCCACTTATATCAAAATCATTAGACAACATGACAGAAACATCTCTCAGCATAACGCAATATAATTCAACAGCACGGCAAACCTCCAACATACAGTTGAATCAAACACCTCTCTAAAGAGGTACGTTTCAGCTAGGTGCACCTAGCACATTGGCGGCTGAGTGTATGTTACCGTCAAATGTATTGTGATCCCAACCATTAGCTCCATTTTTGTTGCATGAACCAGCAGCAACTTATGAGTTCGGGGAATTTCCTCCGGCTTCATGGGGAAATGAGTTCAGGAATTTCCAAATTGGTCCACATTAAAGAAGAAAGCAAAACATTGTGGCTACTATTTGTATTGGCACCAGCGGGTTTGCTGGTTAATATTTCAATGTGTCATCACAGCTACCTATAAATCTGAAAACCCAACATGTTGAATCGTAAAAGGGACAGTTCACCCCAGAAACAAAAACACAGATTTTTCCTCTTACCTGCGGGGCTATTCATCAATCTAGATTGTTTAAGAGTGAGTTGCCGAGTGTTGGAGATATTGCCCGTATGTGTGCGTTCTCTCCAGTATATTAGAACTAGATGGCGCTCGGCTTGTGGTGCTCAAAGCGCCAAAAACATACATTTGAAAAACACAGCAGCAACATCTCTTTCCAGAAATCATGACCCGGTTACTCAAGATAATCCACAGACCTAGTTGGGAGCAGGTTCATGTGGAACTATTTTCTTTCTACTGAACTACACCAGCCAACCATGTCACCGCGTAGAAGGAAGCTGTGCATCTACTCATGGGCAAGAGGCTTGGGACAGCTTGAGATGTAAACATTTACGGCGTCCTCCTCGGCTGAGCTGTAATGTTAGCTAGCTCAGTGGTGTTAGGTGAGCTAGCAGTATCCAGTATAGATGCACGCTTTCTTCTGCGCAGTGATACAGTTGGCAGGTTACCTTGTACAGCAGTTGGATTCTCACGATGTCACGAGATCACGCGAGAATCGCAGGATCACATATCACCCAAAAATCCATCTTGTCAGGCTTCAAGTAATATGTTTGTGTCCAGAAAAGCCAGATCAGCGTCCTGTGAGGAGCTACGGGCGTGGTTTAGGTGTGTGTGACAACACGGAGAAGCGACTGTTCATTCTAAACAACAATGGCGGCTCCTGAAGAGGTTAGCGTAGCTGCAATAACACCAGTTATATCAGAACTGGAGAGGATTTCTTCATTGAAAAAAGAGCAAAGAACGGAACTGAAGGCTTTTCTCGATGGAAAACATGTTTCCGCTCTTCTTCCGACTGGCTTCGGCAAGAGTTTGATTGACAGATGGTTCATCCAATCACCTGCCAAGTATTTGTTTGAAAGTGCCTGCCCTTTTTCAAACAGGTTCCAATGACGACTTCTCAGATAGTTCTGTGAAACAGACCATCTGACGGGTCAGGTTAGTTGGCTCCTACATGAAACTGCTCTCCACAAAGTCTGTTGATTATCTTCAGTAACCGGGTCATGATTTCTGGAGTTTTTCAAATGCATTTTTTTTTTGGCGCTTTGAGCATTAGAGTGCCATCTAGTTCCATTATATTGGAGAGAAGGCAAACATCTCTACGGCCGATATCGCCAACACTTGTGAACTCACAACAAAACAATCAAGATTGATAAATAGCTCTACAGGTAAGAGGACAAATATGTATTTAAGTCCAGAGGTGTGGCTGACAGTCTGAAACATGGTGATGAACTCACCATCCTGGCATCATATCTGGGTGACTGTTTCAGTGGACTGGAGGACACGGGTTGTGATGTGGTCTTTTCCTCATACAGCCTTCTCCTGGAAGACAAGAGAGAGAAACAGAAAGAAAAATGTGAGAGGCTAACCTACAGTACAGTACGTGAGTGTGTGCATGTCTCTGGAGTCTGCTTTTGTCCCTCTGTTTGCATATGAATGTGCTTGCGTAGGCAGCCTGCCTCGCTATTTACACGGATCAACATCTGGCATTGGTTGCATGGTTTGTGGTCTGCATTTCATCCCATCTGAACAATAAACGTCTCTGCTATACATCACTTTGTTTCCACGGACGGCCCACGGGGCACCAGCCTATGGGCTTGTACAATCCTTTTATAATCATCCACCTCAATCATTGTCTCATCATGTCGTGTCCATCCTGGTTTAAACAAGGAGCTTAACAGGGAAACTGCTTATATTCATTGGCACACAAACACACACACACACTTATCATTCTTACTACGCTCTCTCTCTATCTCGCGCGCGCACACACACAAAGGCATAACTGAGCTCACTATCTCATTAAGCGCAGGCACATGAGACACTAATGGCCCGCTAATGCTAATTGAATGAAGATGTGAAAGGAGACGGGAAGATGTAGGACAACAATGAAGGAAAAAAAAAATCGCTGTCATCTAATAGAGACTTCAAATGGCGTTCTAGAGGGCACTGTTTCTCACTCCCAACATGGAGCCTGTGGGCGCTCTTTTTCTCCCATGTAATCTTCTTTTTTTTTAGGATTCCTGGTATTGAGAATTTTTGAACCTCATTTGTCACAGGCAGTGTTATCTCGGTCGAGGAAAGCACCAACGCTGTGAGGTTTCTGGAAAGACGGCTGAATATAGAACTGGAAGGATATCTGTGCAAGCAGAGTCGCCTTTGTAATGTGTATCGTGTACCTCAAATCCCCTCATTTAGGGAACACTGATGCAATATTAATACTTCTTGCAACTGTGTTTGTTGACTGAGTAAATGTTAGCACAGTTTATGTCGGTATTCTACCTACTAGCTATTTCACAGCACTAAGTAAAGAGCGGAAGGCTGGCTAAATTATTGCTATTAGTTGTTATGAGATTTTACCTTTATGTGCTGCAAAAGCTTTAAAAATGACATTCAGATAGTACGTTTATAGTCTAATTATTTCCCTATAAGAATCAGAGTTCCTCTGAGACATAAATGTTCCTATTGCTGATGTTTTTAATAATATTTGTGGCCACTTTAGTGTGTGTGATGTGTTGTGATGTTGTACAAATGTATTTTGTTCTCTCTTATAGATATGTCTCGTAAAAGAGATTTTGATCTCAACGACAGATCCTGATTAAAGAAAGCTTAGCTGAACTAAAATAAACCTGATCTTTGTTACATAATAAGGACATAAATTATGATTACAGGTCAGATCGTAGAAAGAATATCTTCAAATGCACCAGAGTTTTGCTCAGGGGGAACACCTCAGTGAGAAGACAGGCTCTTATTGAGCAAGGTTTGTTTGTTGGTTGTTTTTTTCATGATTAATTCATTTAAAGAGTGAACAGTGGCCTGAAGAATTACAATACCCACTCTTAAAGCTGCACTGAGTTCTGGAGCCCTGTATACTAATATGTAATAATTACATTGTGCTTCTGTACATGGATGGTGGATGTTATGGGGCAGCGGCGGAAGCGTGATGTCCATTTACACACCAGGAAGTCTCTCAGTGCCATGCCATGTGTTGTAAATAAGGTGTTATTAATGCATGACCCGAGCACCATCTCCAAGTGCTGATGCACATCAGTTACAATGGGTGGGCAGAAATAACTGAGGTATACATACAGTTCCTCTGAGGGCCAGTATTAAAGGGATAGTACAGGTGTTTTGAAGTGGGAATGCTGTATGAGGTAATTATCCATAGTCAGTGTATTACCTGCATTAGACGAAGGTCGGCACGCCCCCAGTTTGGAGAAACAGACATGAGTACGGGCACGGGAGCAAAGCAATACACTGGACGGGGGCAGCAGCAAAACATTTTTCAGCCACCTAAAAGAATCAATATCAGTTTAAGTGTATGATATATTTAGAATATTTTCAGCGCTTTACCTACCCGTCAGACAGTCTGGTTGCTTTGGCGAGAGCATAGATAACGGCTTCAGTTCCACGCCGTAAACATAGACTGGATAACTGTCTGACGGCGAGGTAAAGTGGTGAAAACATTCGAAATATAGCGTACACTTAAACTGATATTGATTCTTTTAGGTGGCTAAAATACGTTTTGCTGCCGGCCCCGTCCACAGCAGTACATTGCTTTGCCCCTTTGTGGTAACTCCTGTCGGCTTCTCCAAGCTGGGGTCGTGCCAACCGTCACCTACTGTAGCTAATACACTGACTATGAATAAGTACCTCATACAACCCATTACAAAAGACCCGAACTATCCCTTTAAATGACTAAAATTAAAAAGGAAAAAAATCACAGGAAAAGACTTTTGCAATAATATTTAGTATTGTCTCACTAATTTATAATTAATTATGACAAAAAATTCAAATAAAACCCTGCAGACTTCAGCTTTCGTGTATTCACTCACTCTCTCTCTCTCTCTCTCTCTCTCTCTCTCTCTCTCTCACATAAGGGTTTGTCTGTGCATGTGCATGTGCTCACACACACACCTGCATGCACATGCACGAACACATGCAGCCATGAAACTTGGATAAGGGGGCCAAGCTCTGCAATCTTGGGCCTCTAAGTCAACAGGTGGATGAGGATAATTGAATCAGATGTGTCTGGAGTCTGAGGCCCAGAGATCAAAGCAGTGGCAAGTCAGGCCAGAGCCACACACACACACCCACACACACCCACACACACGTGCACACGCGTGCACACGCGTGCACACGCGTGCACACACAGGAGAAAATGAGAACACCATGTAGAGCCTCAGAAGCTGCAGCTCGGCTGATTAAAGCAGCCTGACATCCATACCCCGGCCTGACCTCCAGGTGCAGAGCCAGTGGGCCCGGGTCTCAGCCTCGGGCACCCTCAGGAAGGCCGTCTGACCTTGGGACGCAAACATCCCTCTGCCCCTGCACTCCCTCCACCATAACCCAAAACCACCTGGAGGCAATATCAGTGGAGTGAGAGACGTGAGGCGTTTATACCGGCATCAATGGCTGACTGCTGCCAATATAAGGACAATGTTATTGTCACAGAAAAACAAGTAGAGGAGGGAGAGGGGAGAGGGGGGTTAAAAGTTTTCACATGTGGATGAAAAGCACACACATGGACAACAGAAGTTAGAGGAAGAGACGAGAGAAAAACAAGGAGAGAAAAATCAGAAAATGGAGAGTAGAGGAATACAAAGTGATAAAGCCAAAACTAACCATTGGCAGTGAACCTGACATCAACAGTGCTGATTACCAAGTCAACATGTCAAAACCAGCCCACACCCACCATTTTCTCCCTTATGTCTCTATCATTATCTGTCTCCTTTGAACACGAGGTGACATAAGAAGACGGAGAGGACATGTTGGCTAATCACCAAAGCTGTTTCATATGATCTCTTGACCCTCGCTGACTGCATTTGCTTTCCCACAGCATTCCTCTGCCTGAATTACTGCTATAGACAAAGCAGTGGCTCTATCTTGTGGCTAAATTAGGAACAGCACCGCAGTAGTGGAATGCATGGTGGAACTGGCTCAGGGCATTATGGACTAATGAGGCTAGATGATGACAACACACACACACACACACACACACACACACACACACACACACACACACACACACACACACACACACGCATTACAACACATCCACACACTCCTGTGTGAAACAGAAGTAACAACTCAAATAATCAGAAAATCATCCCGACTTTGCCTTTAGATCTTGAAACTTGAATTGGACCGTTTCACGTGCTATAAAAGAAGCACTGCCCCGTCACCTGACTAATGGCGAGCGAGACGGAGATCAAACGTTGCCACATCATAGGGAGTCGGACGAGTTCCTTCTATTTAATCTTATCTAAATGAGCGAGACACATAAAAGGACTCTTGGCCCGGGCTAATTTTCTCCATCAGGACGTTAGCCTGTGATCTGAGCGTCTTTCATGGTCTTATCCCAATCAGACACTATGGTACTCGGCAGTCTGTTCCCCACAAAGCCCTCTCTATCCACACCCTCTAGATAGAGCCGAGGGGAGGAAGGGCTGTGCCTTACTGAACATAGCCACACTGTTTCCTATCACTTGTAGTGTAAGCTAGAGTATCTATAATGCAAACAGATGCAGCCTTTTCATACAAACAGGTCAGTAATGATGTAAAAAGACCTCACGACTAGACATCAAGTCAAGGCAGTCTATGATGAATCTAATTAATTGATCCAAACATCATCAATAAACTTTAAAAAAAAAGCATTGTAACATAATCGTGTCCATTAACTTTACCCGCAAGTGATTTAAGTATGCTGACATTTTAAATGACCAGTGTGTAACATTTAGGGGATCTATTGGCAGAAATTCAATATAATATTAATAAGTATGTTTTCTTTAGTGTGTAATCACCTGAAAATTAGAATCGTCGTGTTTTCGTTACCTTAGAATGAGCTGTTTATATCTACACAGGGAGCGGGTCCTCTCCACAGAGAGTAAACTCTGTTTACTTTTCCTGCTTGGGCTAGAGTCGATAACGTTACTTGCTCCCGTTGCTCTCTCTCTCTTGCTTCACCACTCACTTCCCACGTACACACACATTCTACGCACTGGCTCTGCTTTAACTGGCTCTAGTGAGGGACATTCACGTTTTCGCGTCAGCCAGCGCAGCTCTCCAACACGCTTGGCAAACAGGAGAGGCTTCACTTGGTTGCAATCTCCTCACCTCACCGCTACATACTGCCAGATCCTACACACTGGACCTTTAAGGTACAAACTCAAAACACAGAATTAAAGGTACAGTGTGTAACATTGTGTGGCAGCATCTAGTGGTGAGGTTGCAGATTGCAGTGTGTAGAAGAACCACGGTGGCTGATGTAAAAACGCGATTGACCCTATCTAGAGCTGTTGTAAGAGTAGCGTAGGTCATTTGGAGAATAGCTTGATAGTTTGGCTTTGAGAATATCAAGTGAATGTACAGTGGAAGGGGCTGCACGGTGGTGCAGTGTTTATAGTGATTAAGGTGATTATACACTAACTACGGTTTCTAGTATAATAATATAGTGTATGATAAGTGATTCCATTTCTGCTAATAGACCCCCTTAAATGTTACACACTGGTCCTTTAAAATATGTTCTGCGAGTGGGAAACGGGCTACATAATGCTAGTTAAAGCGTGACAAATATTTAAAGACAAGTCCTAATGACTAGTTTCTAAGAATCAAATATTCTACAACCCCCGACAGTAAAATCTGAATTACATATGGCAGCAGAGGGCCTGTACTCTTTCTCGCACGGTGCCCTGGTGGATATTAAGCTCTCTTTACTACACTTACAGTGCTCTCTTTTTATTATGCTAATGAGCATATCAAGCCACTGGGCTCTGATTTGCCTTTCCTTGTTAATTGGAATGAAAAACCCTGAGCCATTACTAACAGCGCTTTGTCAAGCGCCTCAACTGCCTGCAGTCAGAGGAAATATCCCTGAGCAAACTAGGATGACTGATGATTTAGGGAGGCACGCTGAAAGAGTTTCATGATTATATGTATTTATATGATTTGTGCATGTGTACCTGAGTAGCACATGAGCTTTTAGTCAAGGCTTTTAATCAAGCAGCACATTTCTAAAACCAGAATACATATATTTATGTTTTAGGTTGATGCTCACAAGAATAGAAATCAAACAATTTAAAAAACAAGCTAATGAGTTACCTCTCTCCTCTGTGGGGGTTAGACCTCAAGTTCAACAACTGGGGAAGTGTAAAGAGGAGAATAACAGAAAGATGGATAGAGAATACAAGAGGTTCCACATCCTCTCATGCTGTTTTGAAGTGCATCTCTTTGAAAAATAGTCAGAACGGACAGCTCAAGCAGACTGATGCAAGAACTTGGCAATGTCTTTGGCTTTTCAGATAGCGCTGCTGAGCAAATACGATGGACGATCAGTCACGAAAGCCGTGTGTATCCAGCTTCACAGCCAAGTTCAATTTCAGTCTGATAAAAGGACGTCAACACAGAGAGCTTGGATAAATATCTTATGTGTTATGAAGCATCTTCTATATCTGACCAAAATGTTTTTCCACCAGCTGGAACAAGGGGAGAGCTCTCTTTTCAATAATCTCTATTTGTCCAGGAACATAAAACTGTACTAGAAAGCCCATATTTGACTTTTGTCTGTAAAATGTGATGCATTTCAAAAGCGAGGGGTGCCAGGGCTTCTCACTGCCATTTTGATAAGCAACTGTGAACTCTTCAAGGAAGAAATGAGAGTATGTTCCACTTAGAAAAGTTACATTGTCAATACAATGATAACTGACTGCCAGCTGTCACCCTGCTTCTCACTGTTAGAAGGGACTCCCGTCTGCAATGTAGCTCATACACTTCACTGATAAACCTGATAATTACAAGTTTTTCACCTCTGTCTGTATATATGCTCTCTTTTTCGGTTGGTTGACTTTTAAACATCTGTATCATTCAATTAGTTTCCATTCAACACCAGTTCAACAAAGCCAGGCATCCTCTGACCAGCGTCCAACCCTGGTTAGGAGGAGGGTTGGCTGACCCTCGTTGACCCATTCAGATAGACCCCAGATGCAGATTTGACCCATGTCACCGTGTTGGGTATAAGTGACACTGAACATGGTGTGACCACTGGAATAAAAAAACCTAGCTGATGTGAGTGGAAAGCAATTATTCAAGACCACATCTCACAACTCGACGAACGTAAAAATTGGTGGACTGTGGCCAAGAAGAATAAAATTAAGCTACATCATGCACACGACAAGCAAAGCTGACCAATGTCAGAGTGAAAAAATGTTCCAACAAATACTGTTTGGGTTTAAAGGATAACTTTGCTCCATCATTTTTCCATGTTTTTGTGTCTAAGTGACTAATGGGGACAACAATTTCTGAAATTGGTCCAGTATTGAAGGAGAACGCTGCAGCCGCACGCCGCTGAACGAGCTGTAAAGTAATCATTTGGGGCAACCTGGCCCCGTCAGTTTACGTCCACTAAAAGTGCTTGTCTTTGTCACTGTCAGGTTCAGACTGTTCTTATAAGTGCTTGACAACATTATGGAAAGGACCTTTTTCTTATCTTTCGCTTTCTGTTTGCTATTGTGTCATGACTTGTTGCCGGAAGACAATGGTGGAAACGTTAGTGCAAGTTGGAGAGAGGAGTGCCACAGGACACCGGTGTTGTCAGAGTTTGTTGTGTTGGAGAACAGAAAGCGTAGCTCAGTGTTATCTAAAAGATGTCCAATGTCCCGGCTGAATATTTAGGTGATTTCAACAATGTGGATGCGACGCAACATTTCACAACGAGGCTTCTCCGAGCGAGACACACAATAACAACAAACAGACCGGATCAAGCGGAAGGTATGAAAAAGGTTTAATTTCTCTTTAGGGTTTTTTCCATAATGTTGTCAGACACTTATAATAACGATCGGAGCCTGTCAGTGTTAAAAAAACAAGCACGTTTAGTCGACGTAAGCTGACGGTAACAGGTTGTGAAATTATTACATTACAGCTCGTTTAGCGGCTGCAGCGTTCTCCCTCAATACTGGACCAATTTCAAAATGTGTTGTGCCCATTAGTCACTTAGACACACAAACATGGGAAAATAAGGTCCAGGTTGTTGTTATCCTTTAATATCTAAAAAAAAAATCAGTATTAAAGCTTCATAGGTGTAACAGTATAGGAAATAATATGCCCATATATAATAATCTAGTCGAAGATTGGAGATTTCCAATTTGCACACATCCAGCCATTATAGCATAAATTCTGGCTCCTGGTCAGTTTGCTGTTCATACATAACATGCATTACAATGCATGCACCAGTGCATAATAATGATCAAATCTATAAAGCTGAGATCCTTATCATGTTACCATGTTTATTTACATAGGTTTGAAAAAAAGGCTAGATGATTAATTGTAACTGATAAGTTTTATTTAGGTAGGTTTTTAAAGGTAAAGCTATATATATTTAACTGAGGTAATGTACAGTGGAATAGTACCTGTGATGAGCTGCAATAGGGGTGGAACTGGCTCTGTCCTTGAGCAGACTGGCAGTCAAACTGTCTTCAGGATAGCTACCCAGCTCTCCCGTCACCCAGTCAGGCAGACGTGCGTTGCCGTTCTCCACGGACCGACCGCTCAGTGGTTCATCAAAGTAGATGGACTGAAAATGAAAATTCAAAGACAGGAGATAAAGATCAGTTGCAGCTGCATTAGATTCATCCTAAAATCTTTGTTTGCAACCAACTTTGAGTACGTTGCCTCTCTTCATTTAAACTCGACTGTGACATCATTTTTGAAGTTCATCATTCTACAAATACAGCAATATTTATGATGCGATGGAGCAGTTATTCTTACCATGTAGGTAGGGAGTGTCTTGAGGCTGCCGGGCTCTGGTTTGCTGATGAAAGGCCTCTCTAGGACCCCTCTTTTGAGCATGTGAAGGAGCAAGCGGGCATGCATGTTGCGGTTCTTACGACCTATCAGACCTGAACCACATGTGGACCGGTCACACAGCTTCTTTATCCAGATGGCACATCCCTGGCGCTCTGAGGTCAATGGAAGAGAGAGGGACAGGGGACATTATGTTACAGGTAATTAAATACATTAAAGGGGACATATCATGCTCATTTTCAGGTTCATGCTTGTGTTTTGGGTTTCTACTAGAACATGTTTACATGCTTTAATGTTAAGAAAACACATTATTTTTCCGCATACTGTCCGTCTGAATATGCCTGTATTTACCCTCTGTCTGAAACACCGTTTAAGTGCATTTCAACGGAATGGCAACACAATTGCGTTGCTAGGCAACAGCCTGGGTCCATGTTTACATCCTGTCAGCTGATGTCATTCACATACACTGCAACAGGAAATAAACTGGGACACATTTAGTATGTTTACATTTCAAACTGTGAAATGGTCTAAATATTGTAGATTTGTGACATCACAAATGGACACAGAAATCCTAACAGCTTGTTTCAAACGTTTCTGAATACGGGCTCTGTGTGTATTTCACCATGGATTGAGTGATTTGATACTTTCACAGTATCTATATATCACTTAAACCTGTTTTATAATATAAAAGACGTGAAAATCTCACTTTTTACAATATGAGACCTGTAATGTATTGTCCTGTCAGTTACTTTCTGTGAGTTGTCTAATGACATTAATTTGATTAGAATAGTATAAGAAAAGCACAAAACAGACTCAGCAATTAAGTTGGCTACAACTTAAAGTGTTTAGTGAAGTGAAGAGAGATGATATGTAACCTCACCTGTCTTGTTGGGGTGTTTAAGGACATATGGCTTCATGTCCAGCAGAAAATGGTCAAACTCAGTGTCCAGCCTGTCCCATGTGTCCTCATGTTTGCTCATGGTGTCCTGAGGAGGAGAATAACAAGCAGCTGAGTTACAGTATTGGCTAGCAAGGCAAGGCAGCTTTATTTGTAGAGCACATTTCAACAACAGGGCAATTCAAAGTGCTTTACATATACATCCAAGAACATTGCTACTAAGTGCAAAAGAACATTAAGACACAATTAAAACAGTTATAAAAACATTAAAGATTAGAAAATAGAAACGAGCTAAAAATAAAAGCTAAAATAGAATATAACACACAAGAGTAAAAGCTCTCGTGCAGTATAAGATCATTATCTGGTTTAATAAAAGGCAGCAGCAAACAGGAAAGTTTGAAGCTTTGATTTAACCCTCCTGTTGTCTTCCCGTCGACCATGCAACTTTTGTCCTCCCGGGTCAAAATTGACCCGGTTTTGTTTGACTGTTTATAAAGCATAAACTATAAATTATCACCCAATTCTGTGTTACACCTTTTTAGCCAACTTCATTCCAACTCATTACCACAAGTTTTACACTTATTTTTAGAATTTATGGTCAATATACCTAATTTTTGAGTAAAATAAAGAAATTGTGAATTATTTTGGATTATCAAAGAGCAATTTTATTCACAAATAACAGAGAGAAAAAGAGAAAAACAGCTTTATTTGCAAAGAACTGTCAACATTTACTTCCAAAACTCAACTTTTCAAAACATTAGCTTCTCAGAATAATTTCTGTTCATTTGGATCATAAAAACAGAACACAGAAAATACAAAAGAACCTTCCCTGTGTGTGTGTGTGTGTGTGTGTGTGTGTGTGTGTGTGTGTGTGTGTGTGCCTTCAATTGCATGAGTGGCAGTGTGTGGTCGTAATGGTGTGTTTTTTGCAAATATATGCATCGCATTTTTGGCACCTGATGCCCATCTTTGACATCACTCTTGCCAGGGCAGAATCTGCACCTCTTTCTTGTGGCCAATGGGTCAGAAAGAGCAGCTGGAAGAGGGGGGGCTGCTGCAGAGGTAGAGGGTGCATCCTGCTGCTGAACATCCACAACCAAGCTGGCAGAGGCTGGAGTACGGGGAAGAACCTGGCGTCGTTTGATGAGAGGTGTCACCAGTTCTCTCCCAAGCTCCTCTAAGAACAGCCTCCTCATGTGGAACTTCCCCCGATTCCATGCCGGGTCAATCTCACTCCACAGTACAAACAAGTTGTAGGCAGACACGTCGAGAATGTTGAAAAAGATCACCAGGGCCAACGGGCTGTCATTCTTTTACAGGTGTACACACTGGTAACCTGCAACACAAGAAACAAACAATACATCATTTGAAAATGTGTACTTATTTTTTTACACAAAAATGCAATGCATTGCACTTTGAATGAATGACAGTAAACATTTTATGAAGAAAAAGTGCAATACCTTGTCAAGGTTGTCGACTCCCCCTTTGTTCTTGTTGTATTCCAGGATGATTTGAGGCTTTTTTTCTTCCCCTGTGAAGACTGCTCATCAGAAGCACATTCTTATAGGACACAAGAGTTTGTGTCTCAGTGAAGGCAAACTTAGATGAGAATCGAGCCCTGTCTCTTGCCACTAGCAGTGCAGCTGGAAGCTCCGGTTTATTCTTTCTCACTGTTCCCACCATGGTCAGCTTCTTCTTCAGCAGCTCCTGGCCAAGGGCATGGGATGTGAAGAAGTTGTCACATGTGATAGTTTGACCCCGGAGACCTTCTGTCATATCAAGCACCACACGCTTGCCCTGATTCTTTTCTGGCTGTCCATCAGCAGGTTTGCCAGTGTATACCTGCGTGTTCCATGCATAGCTGGTCCTGGCATCGCATGCTGCCCAGATTTTTATGCCATATTTCCCTGGTTTACTTGGCATGTATTGTTTGAAGGCACAGCGACCTCTGAAGGGGACCAGGCGCTCATCCACGGTGCAGGCGACACACCCACTTGTCCCATACAGCCCGAATGGCAGCAAGCTTGTCCCGTTGACGGCGTGCCGGTCTTGTGTCCCGATCATCAAATCGAATCACTCTCCTGATCATGTGGAACATCTTCAGTGGCATAGTAGCCCGAAAAATTGCTCTGCCAGACTGAGCATGCCACAAACTAGCTGTAGCTTCCTTACTGGATCTGTATACACCAGCTAGAATCAATAGACCCAGGTATGCCTGTAAGTCTATGTTGTCCATCTGACTCCACTTGTTGCTGTACACACGACGCCCCTCCAGGTTTGTCATGTCCAGCACAATATTTGCAATTTCCTCTGGCAGAAACAGCTCAAAAGTAGATTTTATGCATTCAATACGAGACACTGCATACCTTGTTGGCCCCCGGGGGCTCCTCCCAACATGTGTCGTCTGTCACTGAGAGGGATGGAAGACCAGACCAATTTACCGTCCTTTGATTCGAATCCATCTCCAATCTCAGCAGTTGCCTCTTCCTCATCACTTGAAGACTCCTCCGTGGTGGAAACATGAAACCGGATCATGTTCCGTGTTGTCCTCTGGTTCTGACACATCTTCCTCCACTTCTGCAGGTTCCTCCTGGTCTGTGTCCTCCTCAACAGGGTTCCAAATTAAATCAAGAGCCTCCGATACAGTATAGCTCCTCTTCATCGTGCTGTCTCAGACTAAAATGTGACAGGCTGCAAAAGCTCAGAATTTATAACCTCTTGTTGTTGTCTTGTCGTCATGGAGGGAAAGGCACATCAAATGTGTGATAACCCCACGTTTACGCACCTGTAACTTTGAAGTCTGCATATATGTGTGTGCGTGTATGCGAGTGAGTTTTCTGGAAGTTCTGGTCCCGTGTAGCGAAAAGTTTTGATGAAATAAGAACATGTTTACACACCTGTAGCTTTGAAGTTGTGCGTGTGTGTGTGTGCGTGTGCGTGTTCATCTGCTGGAAATGTACATTGCACACTATAGGGTATGGGTGAGTATTGCTGCTGCTGTGTGTGTGTATGTGTGTGTGTGTGTTTGCAAGTGTGTGTTTGTGTGTGTACACATGCGTGTGGGTGCGTCCATGTGTGTGTGCATGTGCGTGGTTGTGTGCACGTGTGTGTGTGTGTGTATTTATGTGCTGGAAAACACAATAATGTGTAGGTAGATGAGTAATGCGGCTGTGTGTGTGAGGTGTGTGTATGTGTGTGGTTTTGCTTTTGTGTGTTTAGTTGCTGAAAAACACAATAGTATGACACATTGCACCAAGACAACAGGTGTTACAAAATTGAATAAAATACCAATAATGCAACGAAAGTAGTGGTCATTCATTTATTATGTAAAGACCATAGTAGGGAACCACCTTTGTAATTTTGGGGCAGTTACGTGAAAGAAATCCATATTTATGATAAAATGAAGTTTGTTTGTCCAGAGGACAACAGGAGGGTTGAACTCAGAGTTGGAGTTGGTCCTGCAGGTCTCTGGGAGCTTGTTTAGTTGTGGCTTTGGGGACACTAAGCAGACCTGATCCAGATGACCTGAGAGGTTGCCTAACATGTGTTAGCTAGCTACAAAGAGTCTGTAGCTGACATGTTCACTCACTCTCAAAACAGAATGGAGGTCTAGCTTGTTATAAGAGACAGGAGGGGTAACATTGTGACACGTGATGTTAGCATAACACAACATGACAGTGTCACAAACCAGCTAACTGCTTAGCTTTAGTTATTGAGATATAGACATTAGCAAACGAGCTAAAACACACCCAGAAAACGCTCACAGAGTTATCTTTCTTCACAGACTTCCGGAAACAGACAAACCACACGTTAATAGGAGGCTCGTTGTTCGTGAAAATGTAAAATAAAGACTTAAAAAGCGACTTACTGTGAGCTCTGATTTGGCCGCTCAAAATGCTTCAAAACTTCAGCGTCCTCACTTTACGACACATCCTGTTTCCGTGGCGACGCAGCAGCAGCGTCTCCCCGTTGCCATGGGAACGGCACATCCTTTTTTTTACTTCACTTTTTGTTTGTTGTTTAATTTTTCCAAGTTATCTCTTTGCTTCCTAGTTTGTTTTAACGCCATATATTTAATTAGACTATAGAGTGTTTGTATACCCCACATGCACAATATTTAGCTTTTTAATTGCAACAAATAGACTCAACTCTCAGCCCGAGCAACATTAAATGTTATGATGGAGTATTAGGGCCACATTGAGAGAAAACAAATCTGAGATTTCGAGAAAAAAGTAATAATATTACGAGAAAAAATAAGTAATTTAATGAGAATAAAGTCATACTATTTCAAGAAACAAAAAAGTCGTAATATTACAAGAAAAAAGTCTTAATTTAATGAGAATAAAGTCATTCTATTTCAAGAAAAAAAGTCGTAATTTATTAAGAATAAAGTCATACTATTTCAAGAAAAAAATGAAAATATTACTTTTTTTCTTTTAAATTTACGACTTTGTTCTCATACGACTATTTTCTCTTTAACTTATGACTTTTTTTCTCTTAAACTTATGACTTTATTCTCATATTACTTTTTTTCCCCATAACCTATGACTTTATTCTTATATTATGATTTCATTTTCATAATATTACGACTTTTTTCCTTATAACCTATGACTTTATTCTTATATTATGATTTCATTTTCATAATATTACGACTTTTTTCCTTATAACCTATGACTTTATTCTTATATTATGATTTCATTTTCATAATATTACTTTTTTCCTTATAACCTATGACTTTATTCTCATAATATTATGACTTTATTCTCGAAACCTCAGATTTATTTATTTTCCCTCCATGTGGCCCTAATACTCCGTCGTAAAATGTAGACAAGGTTGAATATTTTAGATATATTTGCCTGTTGTCTCTCTGATACCTGGGTGGCATAACTCTCACCTTAAATTACACTGCAGGTTTCCACTAAATCCACACGATGGCGCACTAGACCTTCACTTTGTGGGATGGTCAGCAGCGGATGGAGGGACATGTCGCCTCAGTTCATTCTTCATTCAAAATAATACAACCTACATATATATTTTACATAAACTACAATACCTAACAAAACACTGATTTAGTAATCACAGAGAACATTAGTGGACGTGCATTTAATGTGTTTATGTAATGTAAAACTTGTAAACTTAGCCGTGTGGTTAATTGAAGTGAAATATTCCCACAGCACGTGAAGGCAGACTTCACTCCAGCGACGTCACTTTGAATGAATTTGAGGCGCTCAGCTGCTGAGGTCCGGAGCAGAGAGGAGGTGCTCTCTGACAGCACAGCGGCTCCTCCAGTAGCGCCTGCAGCTTCTCCAGCAGCTCCTCTAAGCAGCTCCTCCTGCAGCTTCTCCAGCAGCTCCTCTAAGCAGCTCCTCCTGCAGCTCCTCCAGCACAGAGAGAGAGAGAGAGAGACAGCACCTCTATACTCAACCAGGACCTCACACAGAAACCGGTCGGGACAACACCAAGTTGTGGCTGTGTAGTTTGGGGTTTTTTGCTCCCCCATGATGGCTGACCATCTTTTGCATTATAACGACTCAGCTGGGGTTGGGAACCGATTCGCCCGCAAAGGTGCTTTGAGGCAGAAAAACGTGCATGAAGTGAAAAACCACAAATTTACTGCGAGATTTTTCAAGCAGCCGACCTTCTGCAGCCACTGTACAGACTTCATATGGTAAGCATCAACTAATGCACACCTGTCTGTTTGAACAGCCTCTCTTTCACTCACTTTTGATGGCAGATTTTCTTCTATTTAGCAATGCTTTTGTTCTTCAGCAAGTTTTAATATGCTCACATTAATAACCTAAATGATTTGAGTTTGCAGATACTTTGGTGTCACTGACATTTTGCATTTCCATAGATTTAATAAGCATATTGACAGCTGAGACAGATGTTGAAGCTTTTAAGACTGCAAATTAGTGACTTAATATGGCTTTAGCAGAATAAAGCCACCCTAATTGTGTGATTTTTCTTTTGTTGCAGGGGATTTGGGAAACAAGGATTTCAATGCCAAGGTAAAACCAGTTGCATGCATGTATTATTGGTGCATTTGTTACTGGCAGAGTCAAGAGGCATAACGACACCAGTGTAGGGTGACATCAGTTGTCTGTTTGGGACACAGAAGCCCAGTGTTTCACAATGAAAAGCAGTAAAGCTGATGGCGTTTGTTCATTAAGCGGTTTGTCATCTCATTCATACATTTATTTGTTTTGTTTTTAAATGTCTTACCTCTGGCTAAATCTCAGATTAAGCATTTACAAAGTGGTTCCATGAGCAAATACTGTATGTAGGTTGCAGACCTGTCACAAGGAAATAAAAGCCAACACAGCAAATTTATTTCAAGTTTTTTTATTTTGTTTCTTCAGAGGGCACATCATGCTGCAAACAAGAAAGCAAAGATTAATTTTTTATCCAATATGTGGACAGTGAATTAAAAATTAAAACTGAAACATTTACCTGCAGCTTGGGACACATTAATATCCATGTTGGTTACCATTTGGTCCTGGAAGACAAAATATTACTTTAATATTGTTTCAAGCAAGCATTTAAGAGAATTAAAGTTGTGGACATACCTTTGAGGGTTCTTTACAGAGGCAGCTGGTTGACCCTCGACACCCTATGAGCTTACAAATTCTGGCGAGTACCTGGATTTTGAGATGAGATACCTGGCTCGCTGATAGCCGTTTCTGGACTGGATGATATAGCGTGGAAGAGGAGGAGGAGAAGGTGGTGGTGGGGGAGGACGGATCGGTTCGCTCAGTCTCTGGGTAACCTGAACGTCTTGGGTGCTGACGGCTGGTGTTTGTGGGATTGGAGAGGGGTTCTCTTCACGTGGCTGGTGGTCAGTTTGACCCAAGTTAAGGGGCTCTCCTCCAGAAGATGGATGGACAGGCTGGGCTCCTTCATTAGTTGGGTTACTGGGGAGTGAGGGTCCCTCTGGTGTTGAAGCAGTGGAAGACCCCTTGCTCATGGGATAACCTTGGCTATACCCACCTGCAGTATTGGAGGAAGCCCCAGTATTCTCAGGTGGATACTGAAAGACGTCCTCATAGACAAGATGAGTGCTACTCGAGCCACCTCCAGTGGAGCCCGAGTTTAAGTCCTGGTTTGGGTAGTCAGCCACACCATAACCGCTGCTAACTGGCTCAGGCTGCCAAGACTCAGAGTTGGGAGACCCTGCAGCCTGAGAGGTGGAGGATGGTGCAGGCTCATCGGCGCCAGCTGGACTCGAAAGAATAGAGCCACCAGCTGGAGAGGCAGGCACACCGAGTGATGTTGACTGAGGTTGGCCTGGCTGAGGCTCTGCTGGATCACTCGGCTGGTAGTTGGGGTTTAGAGGAAATAGAAATAGTTGCTCAGGGTTGTCCCAGCCCCAGTCTCTTGCGGCACCATTAATGAGTTTCTCTACCTCACGAGCGCTAGCTGTGTAGGGCGGGTTGTGTTGAGATGTAACCGAACCTGGCCATTGTGCAACTGCAGGTTTGTTGTAGCTTGTGTATACAGGGCCAGTCGGTTGGTTATTTGAAGCCTGCCAGTCACTCTCATCAAAGGTCGGAGAGGTTAACGCTTCATCCTCTCCATCATCACCTATGTTATGCGAGTCCTCCTTATATGGATAACCATACCCTGTAAAATTAACAATTAAGATGAAATGATATATATTCCTGAGGCCTAATGGGGTAATTAAAAAGAAAGTCATTACCTCTCTCAGTTGGTATTCCAGCACTGCGGTCAAACAGCAAAAAACAAATCCAGGAAACTCTGCAAGAGGCCGGTAAAGAACAAACATTTGATTAAAAATCTCTGTTAGAGGTTAATAGAAACAAATAAAGTGCAAAGAAAGCAACATCAATACCGCAAAATGAGTCCAAGAGCCATGGCTGTCAGCTGAAAAGCAGCACCCCGTACTCCTCAGACGCTTATGGTTTGAGACAAGCAGCTCACTGGGACTAACTGGACTTCAGAGTAACCTCTGGCCTTATGAACAGTCCCTCTGTGTCTCTTTTATATCCAGTTCTTACTAAACGAAGCTCATCAGCAACAGCTGCTCACACAGCAATCAGTGGCCAAATCATTAACAGGTGTGTCAGCTGGACAACACCACCCAGTCTCAGTGTGACTGTCATCTTGTTATACTGAAGTCTTTTAAGTAATTTTGCTTATTTGAGGATCACTGAACACCTTTCTTTGATTTGACCCGGCGTTTTGCACACAGTCAAAAGACCTTAGTAGATTTATAATTAAAGCAGCAGTAGGCAGAATGTTTTTGGCATCATTGGGTAAAAAACATAATAACCTTTCAACATATTGTATTAAAGTGTTCTGAGAGAAAACTAGACTTCTGCACCTCCTCATGGCTCTGTTTTCAGGCTTTAAAAACATCTAGTTTATCTAGTTAACTTTGGCCAATCACCAGTCAATCAGAGAGAGAGTGTTCCTATTGGCTGTTTATTCAACGGAGGCAGCTGTCAATGACTCGCGAACTCCGATCAAACGGTCAAACTAGGCAGCGCTGATCAAATATGAATCAATAGTCTGTTACTGTAATGCCTATTTCTCTCCTCAAATGTATTCAGAAACATCTTGTAGTGTACTGTTTAACTGTAAAATGAGAAAGTTTGCTCAAACTTGATCTCAACATTGCAGCCAGGTCTCGAACTTTCTCATTTTACAGCTAAACAGTACACTACAAGATGTTTCTGAAAACATTTTAATGCGAGAAATAGGCATTACATAACAGCAAATGTATTAATATTTGATCAGCGCTGCCTATTTTGACCGTTTGATCGGAGTTCGCGAGTGACTGACAGCTGCTCAGAGACAGCAAGGCTCCAGCTGGGCTCTGATTGGTTGTTTTTCTCTGGTCTGAGAAATCTTGCAGATGCTGTTAGCACCGGAGGACACAGAGGAACATGATTTGTTTTACCTCTCATGCACTACTGTCAGGATATAGTGACTGTTTCAATCATATTTGCTCCATTTCTACCCACTGCAGCTTTAATACTTCTACTTTACGTGGACTCAGGGTGCCTCATGGCGCCCTGAAACCGACACCATGTTGCCACCATCTTTTCTAGTGTAACATATCGCTCTAGACATCTGATACTGTGGCAGCTAAAGGGGAGAAAGGCAAAGGAAAGGGCAAGGAGTGAGGGAGACAAAGAAGTACAGTAGGAAGAGTTATAATGGGGGATTACTGCGGTCAAATTAAGGTTACATCACCTTGAAAGGCGCTTGTACACGAAATGGAAACAAAAAATCGAATGTGAAATATTGGATGGAGAACATTCAGTTTATGGAAATGATATGTATGATGCCTAATTAAAATTAGCTACATTTTGATTATTCCATTTGCATTTGTTCAAGTACATAAATAGATGCATGGCAGAGCAACTCCACACGTTTTGCATTTCACAAGATTACTGCGATTGAGCTTAAAGTATAAACTCCCAGACATTGTAAAATCTGAAGCTTATACTGAGACGAATGAGTAGAAGCAGAAGGAAAAAATATTTGAATTTCTGATAAATCCTTGTGCTGAATGCCCTACCTCTAAACATAAGGACAATAGACCCATCGTGCATCCATCTCGTGCTCACTAATCATGTGTGTTGTTCTCGTGCCAACTAGTGTCATTCTGCAGGGTCACGTTACAGAGTGATGCTGCAGCGAGAAGACCTGTGGCTTTAATTAACTCGAACAAACAGTGGCTGCGGTCAAAAAGTCAAAAAGTTAATGTCTTTTCCTAACCACTTTTCCTTTGACCTCGATGGAAAACGTCATGAGATCAAGGAAAGATGTGACGGAGAATTCATAAGGACTTAGGAATAGACAACCTCGGGGCTAGGAGAATCTGACTGCACTTATACTAGGCCACATAACTGTGATGCAACGGCGGGCTGCCGTGGTGAAACTATAATATTCAGAAAATGTAAAGGCACACCTTCGCCCTTTGGATTCGTACCATGCTGTTCCATGCAGGCTTTATAAACAGCTCCTTCAGTGATGGTGTGTGAAGCAGAGATACCGCAGGTCCTTCCTTCCTACTGCTATCACACTTTACCATCAACATATAATGAAGGATTATTTTACCTTAAACCTGGACAACCCGGTGAAAAATATTACTTCATTAGCGAGGTTGGAAATCCTATGCTAAAAGGAGATAAGAAAGTAAGCATTGAAGCACCTTTCCTTAGCATTTAGAGGATTCAAACAGCTCTCATCATGGCTGCTACTGAGATACTTCCGGGTCATTTCACTCCGTTAGGAACCTTCCTAAGCAAAAAAGACTATTCGACCGCAAACAGTGTCCTTCCTATGTCCTATATCCATATGGACATGTGTCTGTTACATGGGAATATGGCTGGATATGTTGTGCTCATGCTTACAGTATGTTTGTTTTCATGCATTTATAAAAATGTTTACATTGCCTAGATACTTTTTCCCCCCGCTAAATGAGGATATGTTTTAAATTCCTCATGTGAACAGGGGCTGAACTGTCTGGCTTGACTATGAATGCATCATGGAAATTGGCTGACAGATGCATGATCTTGGATGTAGACAGGATGTGTTTTCTTGTAGAGTGTGCATAAGGAATGCATTGCTCTTTGAGAACCATAGAGTGGGATAGTCCCTGGAGGCCTTGATGTACAGATTTCTTCATGGGGTGGATGCATAATGGATTTTGTAGTTGTTGTTAACACTATGGGGATATAGGATTGTTAATATATGTAACTGTAAGATTTTATCTCAAATATTTACAGCTGTGAGACTCTAAATACGTGGCATATGTCTCCTTCTGTGAATGCAAACTGGGCTTGTTATTCTTACATAAAGCTCACAAACTGAACTTTTAAGAACTTCTTCTTTGAGGCAGAAATGTAAAGTCAAATACTTCCCACAGTCACGCTGCTGAAGGTGACACTGTTGCATGTTTGAGGTGCAGCTCGCCAGCAGAACATTTGGCTTCAGGTGAGAAAGCGTGGCTCCTGTGATCATTCATATATCTGTTTCCCTGCATGGCTGATATCACTTTATTGTTTCTTAGGCGTGGGCAGATTAAAGGCCGTCTAGAGCTTCCTGCCCTGCGTTGAAAAAGCCAGATAGCAGCTTTTTTGTTTATTCTCCAGCGATCACCCACCTCTGCCACACAACAGCGAGCAGCAGAGTGCTGTCCAAAGCGGTGCTGAAGGATCTGTGTGTGTGGGTGGAGGACAGAGGCCCGGCTGCTCCCAGGGTTGGTGACTGGTGTACCTTTTTATTGTTAAAGGTAACAAAAGGGATGAGTGGTTCACCGTGGTTAGGCATGAAGGATGCGTGTTGCAGAATTACATTACGATGAATGAATCACTACATAAACAAGATTATACATAATGCCCTCTGGTTCACATTTACTGACATTTTCTAGGAATTGTTCATTCACTGTAGCCACTTCATCTCCACTCACTGCAGACACTAAGATGTGATTCACCACGATATAATAAACAAAACGTTCCACCTCACAATTTACTATACAGTAGTAGTCAGTGTATTTAAAGGTGCAGTGTGTAGGGTCTGGCGGCATCTGGCGGTGAGGTTGCAGATTGCAACCAACTGAAACTTCACCCGTGTGCCAAGCGTGTAGGAGAACTACGGTGGCCGACGCGAAAACGTGAAAACACAAATGTTTGGTTTGTTTGTTCTGGGCTACTGTAGAGACAGCATTAAAAAACAGCTAGTTAAAGCTGGTGAGCTAGCCTTAGCTAAAGCTAATTACTCTTTCCTGGAATTGGAAAATCAATTTTGATACTCCAACATCTTAATAATTGAGCTTGTTCTCACTCATAAATAAGATCGTAGCTAAATCGTGCATCATAATAGAGAAAAAAGCAAAACCAGATAAACTAGTCCCGCCAACAAGAACCTAGTCTAGCTTAGCAGAGTAGCTCTAAGTAACGTCTCTGTTGCCTCCGACTCTCCTGGAATTCATGTGACGTGATGTGGTTAAGCTTCCTTTGAATCACATATTTAAATGTATTTCAATTAAAGGTGCAGTTTGTAGGATTTGGCGGCATCTATAGCGGTGAGGTTGCAGATTGCAACCGACTGAAGCCTCTCCTACGGTGGCCAACGTGAAAATGTGAATGGCCCTATCTAGAGCCAGTGTTTGGTTTCTCCGTTCTGGGCTACTGTAGAAACATGGCGACTGGCTCCGTGAAGAGGACCCGCTCTCTATGTAGATATAAATGGCTCATTCTAAGCTAACGAAAACACAATGACTCTTATTGTCAGGTGATTATACACTAAACAAAACATACTTGTTAAAGGAAGGGTCGGTAATGCTGAGAAACTTGAAAGAGTACACTAGATTTTAAAAATGATCCAACCGAAAAAACCAAGCCCAGTGTTGCCAACTCTTTTCCAATGAAAGTAGCTAACAGCATTAGCTGATAACTAGCTCAAAAAGTACCTAAACCTGGCAAGAAAATCGCCAAGTCGGCAACACTTAAACACTTAAACAACAAACATGGCTATTGTTAATACTCACAGCTGTCAAGTTAGCAACTTGTGCACGCCAGTAGGCAGGTAGGTAGGCAGGCAGGTAGGTAGGTAGCCCGTCCAAACATTACATTTATTTAGTCCTGCGACAGCCACAGGTACCAGATTGTTTTCTTTTTTTTGTAAGAGCATTTGATTTATTGATTACTGTAAGGATGTAATGAGAATTTCAACAAATAAAAAAAAATATTTAAACAGCACTACCAACCTTACCTTTAATATTATACTTAATTTCTGCCAATAGATTCCCCCTAAATGCTACCCACTGTTCATTTAATGGGGTTTATAAATGGCTTTAAATCTTATAATAATAATCTAATAATTGAATATACAGTATGGTAAACAAAAATTTTAAGTCCAGATTTTACATGTTGTTTCTTTATTTGACACAATAAAATCTGAGTCATGAATAAAAAAACACAACCAACGCACCATGAAAGTGAGTGGGAATAAAAAAAAAAAATGCAAGATGCACAGCGTGAGGGAGAAAAGGGAGGGCTAGTGACGTCTAAGTGGAGTGTATCATTGTATTGGGTGTATAGGATGTAACTCAGCATGTCCATATGACAGGATGTATCGCTGTCGCAGATTCCCCACAGTGGACCGCGAGTCACGAGCCAACGAGAGAAGCAAGCAGCACGTCTGTAGAATGTATATTAACCAACACGTTTTATGAAGAATTCAAACTTCGAGAAGATTGGCATGAACATTTTAATTTAGACGTTTGATGTAGGGCTGTGCCCCCTGCTGCTGCAGAATGGACTCAGACAGGAACATATTAATAATTTATGGAAAACATCATTTTCACCCACTAAATAAAAGTCAGATGATTAGCATATAGAAAATGTTTTTTTAGGTTACCCCCCTGAGACCTGCATTATCGCCTGACTTTACTGTCTTTCAGAGGCTCTGTGTTATTTCCGCCTATTCTAAAATGATGTGTTTGAATATTTCTGCATACTGGGGTCCCTAAACAGTCTTGGAATTACATAAATTGGGTATCACTGTAAAGCTGAGACTCATGTGGATCCAGTGAGCTTAAATCTATTCATATGTGATGATGTTAGTCCCCATAGGAGCCATTTCACTGTAGTGAGACCATTTTTTTAAAACTTGACCTCACTGTATGAAATTACCTGTGGTGACCTCTAGGATAATCACAGCCTCATGAAACTTTACAGCCACAAACTAGAGACCTAGAGCATTCAGAGAATGGATGGCTTTCCTAGCTAGATTGACAATAAGGGGGATTTCTAAGCAGTTTACACAACAGAAATGCCGAAAAATGCAATTCTTGCAGAAATCTCAAAATGTCAAAAGTTTTTGACCAAATCACAGCATGGCTTTTTCTATGGTGTTCCTCAAGGTCTTGGTGTCTTAATGTGGTATCATTGATCATTTTAATCAATTTTTGAGTGGTAAAAAAATGGTTAAATTTAGCACCAAATCTGTGTAATAAATGGTATCAACCCAAAAATTGCTGCAACAACTCATGAGACATAATAGAGCACGGAGATGGACATCATATACTTCTATCATCATGTTCTAAACCCTTATACACTTTTACAATTGGTTGTAATGAATTCATGTTTATTTCTAATTCATGACTAGAAGGACCTGACACACAGGTTCCCAGCTTCCAGATGATGTACACCAATTCTATGTGACATCTGCTGTTGACCTGCTATCTCCCCCTAACAACCCCCTGTACCCCCCTAAAAAATAGGAAAAACGGGTCTATTGTGGGTCTCAGAGGGTTAACAGAGGTCGTGATTTTTAATCCAAATGGCAAAAATGGGAGTTACTCATAATGGACATCTGACCGCAAACCCACTGTCTTGTTAGGAATCCCCAGAGTGATTCACTGTGAGTGTATTCACTGAGTGCATCAAATGATGCAGAGATAAATTATAGGCTGTTATGTTGCATTTACGCACAGCAGACAGATGGATAGGCCTTCAACACTTGCAGCTCCGCGTGTCAGAATTGCAAGTTCTATTTTAATTCCGTTTTCCACTTGAGAAAGTGTGACACATGCACAAAGGCCGAATCACATCAAAATATGACAAAAAAAATTACAGAAAAATTACGTTTTAATTAGTTATATTTCAGGTCTGACTTATTAATTATTAAGTCCCACTGTGAAACTATTCCTGCCCAAATGTCACAGAGCCAGTGGCTTGACAGTGAGTGTGTTTCAGATGCTCTAATCTCCCCCTCCTCCCCTTTGAAATTGAGCGTCTGTGGAAACGATTGTGCCATCTGGAGAGTTGAGAGAGTCACTGAGAGGTGACGTCTGGACACAAGAAAGGCGCGAGGTGGAGGGAGACGCAGTTTGAAGTAGAAGACGTAACAAGGTAGAGAGCGTGGAAAGAGGCTGAGGTGGAGGCAAAGGTGAACGCAAGTGTAAGAGACTAAATAAACACAGGAGGATTTTGCGATTGCAAAGGTGGAAGTGTGAGGGTGCAAGAGATGATGAAGTCAAAGAGGCCTTTTACACATTCTGGCTTCTTGCTGCAGAGTTTTGGCAAAGACGAAGCAAACAGTGTGACTACTTGGAGCAGATGAAAGAGAGCAGAGTGAAAACAGCGGTGGGTATTACGTCTAGGAGATGACAAAACAGGTTGTACACTGTGCTGAGTAGTGATATCACAGATTGTCGGATGTGCTAACTGATGTGTAAACTGCTTTTTTTGTCCACTTGGGGACAGCGGAAACAAGCATAGTAGCATAGTAATAACACATTTAAAGGTGCTCTATTCGATATCAGAGCATTAATATAGCATCAAACAACTATTTTCTATGTAAAGATATAGAGGAGTAATGTCTACCTGAGCAGAGAACGAAGTCACTCTCCGTCTTTGTGTGTTGTAATCTGAGCTTTTCCGTGCATTGTTGACGTGAGCGTGCTAGCTCAGCCTTTGCACTGCTCTCATATATTCATACTCATATATCTCGTTGTTTTAACTGGTAGTGCCGTTAGCAGCAAGCCGCCGGCTCACCTGTGTCCATGTTGAGAGCCGTGGGGAGGCAATAGAAATGCTCCCAATCTGGCATTGAGCGCTTTTAAGTTGATATGGTGTAACGTGTTAGCAAGAAAAGTATTTACTAAAGCATGCAAATCCAGATGATAAATATAAGGTGATGGACAGAAAGACATGTAAAAGACGGAAAATGAAGTCTGTCTAGCTCTTCTTCAGAGGTCTGATGAAGTGGTGATCAATTACAGTACATGTTTATGGAAGCAGTATCTTGTGTGTGAACTTGTTGCTTATTTATTCATTGTTTGGAATGAATAAATATTCATGTGGAGTCATGTTTCTGGCCGCCTGATGAATGTAAGTCCAGCATTCATTCTCTTTTAGCTCTGTTTTTGGTCTCTACCAACTATTTAGCTGCTAAATGTTCCACTATGTTCATCAGCTAGTCGCTAACTATGTCTGTCTGCTGTCTGGTGCTCAGCAGGTAGTGTAAAGTGGGTGTTATAGAGCTTTTCCGCTAAAAACTGCTGTAAGGGTGAACCAAAACGGTAAAGTTGCAGGCGGACAGCTAAACAATGAGCTGGAAATTGCTACAAAGCTCTGTAAAGCCAAAAGGGACTGCAGATTCAGGTGATATTTCTCTGTTGCTTCATCACTACGCGCAACCCCTTTCACATATTATCACTATATTATTGTTTACACATTGTCGTTTTGATATTGTTAATATAAAAATATTAATTATTACCACTTTAAATTCAGCGAAATTTAAGTTAAATCGCCTTCATTGTCTGTAATGTGACATTTGTGTGACGTTTTTCTGAGTGAAACAGAACATGTTGGCGATGTAAATCAGATCAGTCAGATTTGATTGGGTCTGGCTAAGCGAACACAGAGCTGCAGACGACTGTAGGCCTCCAGCCAACACCTCCTCCACACATGTTGTTAGATCATCAGGAAGATGATGAGGGAGAAATTAACAAATTAAAGCACAACCACGCTGTGTTTGGAAATGTAAACAAATTTTTTTGCCAGCTGACATCCTACTAGTCGCCCCAAATAACCCTTGAACCCTAAGTTTTAGATGGTTGATCTGAAATGTTTAAATGTTTTAAAGGGATTTTAATATGAAAACAAAAAAATTTAAATTAATGAAAATAATTTTTTTTAACATGTTCTTATATATACCAAGAGATAACGGAACAATTAAGTAGGGACACAGGGGTAGAACATAGAAAATAGAAAAAGTATTTTTTTTGCAACAATTAGTTGACTATTTTGATAATCGATTAATCGTAAAAAAAAAGTAATTTTTCATGCAATAATGGCTAAAATGATGTTTTCAGCCTCTCAAATATGGAGATTTCCTGCTCTTCTCTGTTTTATATCATATTAAACTTAATATATCTTTGGACAAAACAAGACATTTACAGACAACACCTTGGACTTTGAGAACTGGGACGGACATTTTTCACTATTTTCTAACATTTTATAGACCAAAAGATTAATCAATTAATCTAGAAAATAATCAGCAGATTAATTGATAATGAAAATAAACATTAATTGTGGTCCTAATTTAATTAAATTAATTAATTTAAAAAATACAATAATCCCCAAAAGAAACATTCTTCTCTCACATGCTTTCTAAAGATCCGGTATTTAGCTGGAGGACGTTTTAGAAAGGAAGATGTTTGCCGTCTGTTGTTGCGTGAATCATCTCCATGTTGTTTGCGGTTCCTCTTAAGTCCGCTCTTTGCTTCCATGGTGACATCTCCATAACTGTAACCAGCCTAGTTTGTTGTTGTGTTTGAAATATATTTGCATACCAAATGCAGCCAGCGTGCCTACTCTCATTTCCAACCCAGTGACTATTTACTTCTCCTCAAGTGATAATGATGAGATCTTTATCAGGCGCACAGATGAGGGCGTTGGGTGTGGGCTGCTCCACCACCTCGCTCTGGGACATTTGGTACCCCCCCATCCCCCCGTGGGCGACATCACGCATGTGTCAGTTAGCATGACGAGGGCTGACACATGCCTCCAAATAGACCGTCGCTGAGCCCTAATGGCAGCGTGGGCGTAGAGCCAATCACTTCCTCCGCTCAGAAGGGAGCAGCGGACCTCATTAACCAATCAAGGAGCAGAAGTGTGGGGGTGTTGGAACATGAGAGCGAGAGCAACTCCTGATGGGGAGCCCCAAACAATAAACGTCTTACGCAACGGTGAGCCGAGACGCAGCGCTGCTCCTCTCAAGTGAGATGTGAAGGGGTCCTCCTGCGCCACTCTGCTCTGCGTGTTAAGATGGCCTGGATATGTTTCATTAAATCTTACGAAACAGATCTAAGCCTTGTTGCTTTATTAAGTGTTTTTTTTTTGTTTTTTTGAAAGAATTTCAACTCAACATTGTGGGTGTTCTCTCTGCTGTACTTGACTAATTCACCCCGCCACATTTGTAGGAAATAGCACAAGTTAGAGAATCCATTAATATAAAAGCGTGGCTCATTATTTCTTTATTTAGTCACTTTAAATAAGTGATGTTTGTTTATTAGAAGCTTTTCTCTCTCCCTATTTAAAAAAAAAACTCATCAGGGCTAAGAAAAAATACTCAATTAGAACTCTGAATACGACTGACACTCGATCAAAAGCATTGAATTATCCGAACAGTAGTTAATCCAAAAGCATAATGATGGGCACCTGCAGAGTGTCAAATGCTAAATCACGCCATATTCTCAACAGACGAACCCTGTAATGTATTTTGAATTAGACGCAGTACAGTAAGAGCAAAACATCTGAGAGTTTTCACATCAAAACCAGCTGGAATATCTAAAATAATTACATGATTGACATCGAAATCCCCGTAGCAGTCTATTCAGTTTTCACTTCAAACTTTATTTCGGCTTGAAAGTTATCAAGCTTGGCATTGAGTCTAAGAAGTGTCTGCTCATTAATACAGGAGAGCTGAATGTGGTGAAACATTCTTTAATATATCGACGACTTTAAACCCTCTCCCAGCTGAACGGCATTAATTACACCGAGAGTGGAAGCTTAGCTGGCCCTGATAATTATGTGTAATTCTGCCTCTGCTTGTCTCTGCTCCACTTTCATAATGTCCCTTTCTTACTATTGAGTGTTGCCCCCCTCCTCTTCTTTGTCTCCCTTCCCCTTTCTCTCCACTCCTCACTCAACACTACTGGAGCAACAAAGTGTGCCATTTCCGTTATGTTAACAGCTCCTCTGATGTGTGTTTATATGTTATCCGATCGCATTCACTCGTGGTGATTCCAACCCCTTTAGTCTTGTTCTGTGCATCATGCCCCCACGGTTAGTACTGTATATTCAACTGATTTGAAATGACAAATATACAAACCAGACACACGATTTCCAGGATATAGATTAAAGAGTCTATTTTCAGCCAGTGTGCTTCAAAGGGGCCACCAAAGTCGCACACGGCTTGTCAAATTGAATTGTAGAAGCATAACAGTCCGTAGCCAAAAGGGCTTTTGATCTGCGTGCCATGTGCTATACCCCCTAAAGACAGAGCGACACAAGACCTTCCTACAGTACGTGTCAGCGTAAGGGGATTGCCACAGTCTGGGAGCTAGACAAAGAGCTCTCATTTAAAACTCCTCACTGTAAAGACGGGATGAGGAGGAGGAGGAGGAGAGAGAGGATTGGGGAATGGATGACTGTGGTGGGAGATAGAGAGGAGATGTTTTGGATTCAGAGGTGCTCGGTGTTAAGGCAAGTAGCTTGTACCGTATACTGCCCAGTACCCTAATGCAAACCAGTGGCCATCCAAAATAAACATAGTTTAGCCACCTAAAAGAAAGGCCCACCTAAAAAATGTTTATATCTATCTATCTATATATATATATATATATATACTGTATATGTATATGTTTTGATAACATGGTGCTGATACGGCAAAATTAACTAAATGGGTTTTATTTCTTTAAAATAAGCAAAACGACGGTGGGGCCGGTGTGCAAGTAATGTAATCGGTGTGTGCCCGACCACCTTGTAACACCGGTAACACGATTTCCTTGGCAAGCCTACATTAAACGCAAACACTAGTCTACCTTTAGCTTAGCGGTGGTGACGTGACGTCATGCGACCGTGGTGTAGTTCGTTTATAAAATAGAAAATAGCAGCGAGCACGTCTCCAAATCTTGAACAGTATCGGATGCCAGGTAGTGGTAAGAACAGAAGAAACAAATCATCGGCACTCACAGATAAAGAGTTTTTTTTTGGTTTATTCTGGGCAATCAAACGTAAACGAAAGTGTTTCAGCTATAAGCCGTCAACAGCGTGATCCAACAAGACGTAACGCCAGTGTAAATACTTCAGGTGAGACACAGACACCAATCGGGAAAGGGACTACATAATTACATAATGGAAATCATCTGTGGCTGCACCGCCAGGACACATCCTCTCGCAACAACAGAGGCGTGGCCAAAACAGTCGGAGACAACCGACAATACAATGAAAGGAATATATATATCTTGAAAAGCCCACATCGCAAAAGCCACTCCATAAAAAATGGAATGGCGTAGTTCGTTTATAGCCTGGCGTTAGCTTTTTACTTCTGGCGATTGTGTTTCCGCTTAAAAAATCTAAGTAAGTGGTGTTCATTTGTGAAGATTATCTTGCTGAACAAAAAAATGTAATTATGATAAACACGTGTTCGCCACAGAGTTTATTTTCTGCAATAATCTAAAAGCCAATATGGAACAATCCCATTGGCTTTCTGTCGAGGGAACCAGGGTGACGCTAACTTCCTGGTTGGCCTACAAAAACACGTCATCCTTGCAGCACTCTTTAGCTACTGTAACCTCTTGCCAGCATGGTGTGCCAAGGTTACCATGGTAACAGTGCTTGGCCCTCACTGCCAAATTTCTGCACAACTACCCCAGGCGAGCACTTCCCTTTTAAAAAACCCATAACACAACACGCTTGGCATCACCTCCTCAGCTTCCATTTACACAAATAAAACGGGCCTCGGTGGCTGTGACGAAGCATTTGTGAGCCCGTCTGGGAGGAACGTTTGTCATCTTAGACGGTATAAATCAAGATATGAATGAAGTGATGAAATCCCAAACCAGCAGCTCTTTGTGATCGCACCCCCCGGAGCACAAAAAACCAGGGAGGAGACCATTTCATGGCCAATTCGCGACAGACTCTGCCCCCATTCTGAGTGCAGCAGTGACCGCCACGAGTGCAATATTTTCATTTTAACAGACTGTCTCAGCAGATCATGTCACTATGTTTTGCTTGCATAACACAATGTCATCTGGTGACATTAAAAAGGGGTCTTTTTGGAGGCTTGGCGGCGTTAGTCAGCCGAGAGTGGGTAGTTAATTATCGGGGAGCCGCCTGTGTGTTTTTGCTGAGACACAATGCAGTGTAATACAGTAGGATGACACATGCTGTTCCCTTATAATCTGTGTTTTAACAAACAAAGGCAAAAGGGCAGTTGGAAAGGGCTCGGAGGGAGCAAATCTGAGAGGAGAGAGAACGATGAAGATACTGGAATGGACCGTGGAGGCTGTCCTGTGTGTGCATTTGTTTGTGCTGTAAACAACAGTAGAGAGGAGCAGCTACAGCGCTGGGATTTAATCTGTGTGGTGACAGAAGACATTTGTGACAAGATGAAACAACCAGCTGGCTAAGTGTTATCACAAACATGCTGATAACTTTCTACCACACTGTTGGAGCATCTGTTACAAAATCACTTCCAAGTATAGCGGCAGTATGTTTTTGTATTTTTTATTATTTTTAGGATAGGTGGGTTTATGTTAGGGATGCACCAATACCAGATCGGATATCGGGCTGATTGTGACTCAAATAGCTGGATCTGATATCGGTGACAATGGGGCCGATCTATACATTTTATGTTTGTATAATACATTTACTATACTACATTTTGTTGCTGTATTAAAAAGGTTTAATTCTTGTAATTTTGAAGATTTTTTGCCAAATTGTTGATGTATGATTTATTATTCTAATAACTAACAATTCAATTCATTTATATCTATGTATTTATTTGTTAGATTTTGCTTTATAAAGTTAGGAAAGCAATGTTCAAAGCCCTCCTCTAGCCAGTTTTACTTCCTGTTTTTTGGTTAACGTCCTTTCTCAAACAGAGAATGGGGGTGTGGTTATTAGTCCGAAGTAATTCATTACCACGGCAACCAGATTGCATCGTTTTTCAACCCAGTTTAGATGAATTTACTGTTTATCAGACCACAAATGAAACAAGAATTAGCGCAACAAACCGACTCTCTCTCTCACTCGCTCTCTTCTTCACCGTCTCCTCCTGGCGAGGCGGCCGTCTGGCTGCTGCTGCACCGAGGAGCCGTACCTCCACCGGCCACAGCGCATAATAATAAGTTGCTGAGGTTCCGCCGTGCCACCAGCACCGGGCCGCTCTCGCCTCAGCTCCAGCTCTGACCAACGGGACTTTTCTCTTGTTTTCTTTTGGGCTGAAAGTTGTGCACCCCCCGGTGTGACCTCCAAAACGGCGTTGGCTGCTTTCCGTTAATTAATCTCCGGGAAGAGGAGACGGTAAAGAAGAGAGCGAGTGAGAGAGACAGTCCATGTGTTATTTTGTGTAGTCCACTGCGTTGACTGCAGTATCAAAACCCAGGTATCACCATAGGTATCGAGACTGAAAAAGTCAGATCGGTGCATCCCTAGCTTATGATCATGCCGAACAATCTACCTTTGCATTCGTCTTGCATTATTTGACCTATGTACACACTGACACAGTGCGAGCTTGAGGTGGAAAGCGTTCTTTTAGCCTGTATTTTATCTCAGCGGTGCATTATGGGGTGAAAGATGGCAGCATGTTGAACTTTCATCCATAATAGATGGTGCACCAGTGATTTATATAAAAGACCGTATAAGCTCAGAAGACATTCCACCGTCTGACATTTAACCCCGTAATTGGTTTATTCCTCTTATCTACCTGAACCATCTGTTGCCATGACAACGTATACTATGTTTACTTAGTTCCTGTCTCAAACTCAAGGTGAACTGATCAATAATGGAAGTGTGTGTTTGTGTGTGTGTGTGTGTGTGTGTGTGTGTGTGTGTGCAACACTCAGCTGTCTAGTCTGGATGGAGAGACTCTCCCCGGGGGAAATGAGAGCGGGAGAGCTCTCACCTCTACACACTACGCGTCTCATAACTCCAGCTGTGCTTAATGAATTCTGCCGTGATTACACCCACAGCTATTTTGGGAATGGTTTAAGTCAGAGGTATCAGCCTTGACCCACATAAGGTGAGCACAATGTGCACTCAGGAGGATCTGGAGCTCGCTGGGTGTGTGTGTGTCTTATAGCATATATGTGTGTGTGTGTGAGTGTGTGTGTGAGAGAGTGGAGTGTCCCTAGGTATGATGCTTGTGCAAGGACAAAAACTAAGATGGGAGTCTGGTTTTCATTTGGTGCTCCTCTCTGAGATTTCATTATGCACATAATGGGTGTTGACGATCCCGGGGAAGGTCATAGTGGGAGAACAATTAATAACTATAATATAATGTCATCACACCTGTTTTTTTCCCTTTATTTTAGCAAGCAACTAGAGCTGTGTATTAGCAAGAATCCAGCGATACGATACAAATCATGATACGGGGGTATCGATTGAATATATTACGATATATACAATACGATATATTGTGATTTTTCACACTCTAACTTTAGGAAAACTGTCACGACCAGAAATACACAATTTTAGAATAGGCAAAATAACACATGTACTGCATGCAAAATAACTGCATGTTTTTTGCCCCAAACTGCATGTGATTATCATAAAGTGGGCATGTCTGTAAAGGGGAGACTCGTGGGTACCCATAGAACCCATTTTCATTCACATATCTTGAGGCCAGATGTCAAGGGACACCTTTGAAAATGGCCATGAAAGTTTTTCCTCGCCAAAGTTTAGCCTAGACTTCTTCTCGACAAGCGATTTGTTATTTGGTACCGATGGATTCCTGAGGTTTTTGTAGTTTCATATCTCATGTGAGAAGCTGGAACGAGGAAATATGTGGCATGAATGAATCGACGACTGTCTTTTTTATCCTTATTTTCCTGTTATAGTTATTTCAAGTCAAAAGGTGTGAGCTATATGCTTGAACTTTACTGTAAAATATAAATTCATTAAGGGCGGCAACTAACGATTATTTTCATTGTCGATTAATCTGTCGATTATTTTCTCGATTAATCGATTAGTTGTTTGGTCTATAAAATGTCAGAAAATGGTGAAAAATGTGGATCAGTGTTTTCCAAATCCAGATATTCAGTTTACTGTCATAGAGGAGTAAAGAAACCAGAAAATATTCACATTCAAGAAGTTGGAATCAGAATTTAGACTTTTTCTTCTAAAAGAAAAATGACTCAAACAGATTAATCGATTATCAAAATAGTTGCCGATTAATTTCATTGTTGACAACTAATTGATTAATTGTTGCAGCTCTGAAGTCATTATATGCAGATAAAGGTAACTAAAAGACTAGGTGATAGAGGAAACGCAGGCAGTGTGTGGCTGACATGGACACATGGGACTTTCCCAGCCTCACAGTCATATTTTTGCTATTTCTGTGCAAGGACAAAGATGCAGGGAGACAGGGAGAGTGATGGAGAGGCAGAGGGTTAGAAAATGTGTGTGTGCCAGTTTTCTGAAGCGTGTTCCTTCTTCCTGCTCCTGTGGTGTGTGCGTGAGTATGTGCGTGTGTGTGTGTGTGTGTTGTGCAGTTTGAGGGTCACCCGGTAAGAGACTGCAGCGCAGCTCCTAGTCATCCTCACACCTCGCTCCTTTTTACCTTGACTGTCCATCTGTCAACGTATTTGCCACCAGAAACAGATTTCCTGCTGTAAACAAATTAAAATATGCAAATTTGTACTTATACATAAGCTTACAGTAAACACTGAGTAGATAATGTTTGGAAATGTTAATGAGTGTAGTGCTGAAGATTGAAAGCTCTTAGCCAAGCTGCGAAAGAGACGTAGAAGTTAAGTAAAACCTTAAGTTTATGCCTTTTTATGCGGATTCTTAATCGTTGTCACAGACCTCTTGTCAAACAGATCTGTTTGGACGATCTAAAGGAAAACACATCTACAAACAAAATGTATTTTCTAGCTGTCTAGCTGAACCAATGAGCTAGTTAAATGACTTAATCTTTAAAGGAACAGTGTGTCACATTTAGGGGGATCTAATGGCAGAATACAATAATAATAAGTATGTTTTCTTTAGCGTATAAGCACCTGAAAATGTGGCTGTTAATGTGCTAGGAGCTGCTTTGAAGGTGATCTGCTTGTTAGTATCAACTCTCTTTCACACATTGTTAAAAGCTCGTATTGGAGCAGGGGTTATTGCAGACGCAGCTACTTTCCCTCGAACACATCAATGCACATGTATACCTCTCCTGTTATTGCCGGTTTGTCTTGCATACATGCATACACATTCACCGGCGCTCCATCTGCAGTATCCTCTCCTCACCTTGTGCTCTCTGGTGGGGGGGAGAGGCGAGGGAGGACAGGAGGAGACGGAGGCTGTCAAGTCCGAGTCTCTAATTGAAGGTGTCACGGTCGTGTCTCCTCCTCATCTTTCCCAGCCTCCCCGGCAAATATAGCAACAGGCACCACGGGGGAGAGTCGCTGCGCTTTGCTACCATGTTTTTTTTGGCATCTCGTACGCTAGAATGGAAGGAATTTTTATCTTTTGATCTGCGTTTAACGTCTCCGGGGTCCCACGGATGAAATTACAAGGGAGAGCGTTTCTTGTGCTGTCTGTTGTTTGTGTGTCAGAGTTGGCAACTCCCCTTTCTCTGCATCATCTCATACTACAAATAGAGAAACAGAATAGTGAGTGAAAGCCAAAACACTCCTTGATTAAACTAAAACAATCTATCAATTACGGCTTGATAACAAAATGAGTTAAGCCATTATTAAAGCTGTTCTCCTCGCTGCCTTTAAGAAGGATTTGTATGGATTTGAGGGAGTTGCATCTCACCAACTCTTTTGCTATAATATTTGAAAGTTTGCTCTTTAGCAACAGATCCTGATGATTTTAATTACTTTATGACAACATAAATATGGCCAACAAAGCATAAAAGCATAGACATAACATTCGTTAAAGCTCATGTTGACTATCTAAGTGGTTCATCCTCATTACACATTACGTTTTTCCAGTCACCAGTGACTTTTTTTAATTCTTAACCATCACTCACTCTTCTTATCTACAACTAGGAAATATAAACATGATGAATTAGTAAAGTGTTTTAGGGACAGCCCGACAAATCTCCCAGCTAGTTCAGTATTCAAGCCAGAGGTAGGAAATGCTAATGCTGAAGCAAGAGTGTTCAGCTGTTACGTGTCCTTACGGATCATGAGGGCTGTTGCTGGCGTACCTCCTAAAGGTGGAGCTCAGTTTACTGCTTGTTGACCTTTGATCAGTCCTCTTTTACCTTTATTTTACCCATCTATACATTGACCATGCATTCTTTTTTCTGCATGCAAAGTATTAGCTAAATACAAGACAGATTATCTTTACAGTTCATTTATTGTCATTCTACAACACAGGAGTGCACAACAAAATGCAAGTTGTAGTCCCGTGCAGAATGACCAACATATCTCTCTTCAGAGCAGGAATAGTAAGCCACATCCACCACATTCGACATGGCAACACACAGCAGGACTGCTCACACACACTGTACACACACACACACACACACACACACACATACTGAACACACTGCAGCCTGTTCCATCTAACAGATATTACAAAAGCACATTATCACTGCGACACCCTTGCAGGCTCTGTAATGCAAACTGAATGTCAGACAGACACGGTAGCCTTGACAAGTCGGTTCAGACTGTGTCAACAGCTCTTTGATCCCGGCCGGCTGCAAGGACAGAGCGGATTTCACACAACAGTGTGGCAGCGGAAGCTGTTGAGTGAAAAATGAGGCCTCCATCTGTAAGAGCAGCTCTTCACGTGGAGCCAGAGAGGGCTAGGAAGAAACACAGCGGCAGAGAGGGGAGTGAGAGTGACGGGCGTAATTGTATCTGAAAGCGAGGTTAACCACATGTGTGTTCAATGGGCCGGCTACATCATCCCACTGTAGAGAGCAGTTAAAAAGAGGAGAAGGGTGCGAGGCTCAAACCCACTACTGTTTGTTTTTTCACGCCTCCGGTCCAGACTGAAACATCTCAACAATTATATGATGGATCGGCATTACGTTTTGTACAGACATTAATGGTCCCCAGAGGATGAACCCTGCACACTTTGGTGATCACCTGACTTTTCCTATAGCGCCATCAGCAGGTTAAAGTTTTCACTTATCCAGTGAAATATCTCTACAAGATGGATTGCCATAAAACTGAGTACAGACATTCATGTCACCCTCAAGACTAAATCTAATAACTTCTGTGCCCCTCTTCAGGTCAAAACTAATGACCAAGTGTCCAATACTTTGGGTTATGACCAAAAACTTGAACAAGTGAACATAAATATTATACTTGTTAAACATCAGCATGTTAGCGTTGTAATTGTGAGCATGTTTGCAAGCAGACGTTGGCATTTAGCTCAAAGCACCACTGTAGCTAAAGCTGGGCATACACTGTACGATTTCAGAAATGTTAATGGGTACTTCCTGCTCCTACTTTACGAGTAGATCGTGTGCAATGTAAAGCCAAAGCTCACGATTTATGTGCTCACACTGTACGTGTAAAATAGAAGAAAAAAAAACACGACTGGTCGGCTCCTGCGGGCCGTTCTGTTCTGTCTGTTGCCAGTTGCCAGTTGCCAGTAAAGATTGGTTTGAAAGCTCTGAAGCAGGTGAAGTTTGTTTGCTAGCAGAGGTCTGTACGGGTCACCGTCCTAACAAGGCAGAAATGTGCTGCCTTGATCATCTTTGCCATCCTTTCTGCTGAAACGTCTACAAAAAAAAAGAGGCAGTGGCGTAACGTTATATGGACTCGCTGTGGCTAGGAAGACGTGGACAGTATGACTTGTCCATTTTGCAGAGAGAATTGGAGGTAAGCTAGCTATGTTTTATTGGCTCTATCTATTGTACCCTACATTGTTATCTTGACTCTGATTACTGTAAAAAGAGGAGAAAAAAGGCACTTGGACGTTGGGGAATCTGCTCGCGGCTCTGCTCCAACCGTGCGAGAGCCTGTGGTCGGCCCACCAAAATTTCTGACATGTCAGAAATTCATCCGACTGTCCGACGGCCGGTCGGGAGGACTCTAAAATGAGTTGTGCGTCTCAAAATTCTGGCCAGAAACGGGCTAAAATCGTACAGTGTGTGCCCAGCTTAAGCTTCAAAGACCCGCTAGCATAGCTGTAGACTTAGTCTCATATTGTTGCACGGTTCTTGAAAGCTACTTTTGCAAAAAAAATCACTCAAATACACAATACTATAATACATTTTGGCTCAGAAAGAAATCTGCTGTCGAGCTTTTATTTGCTTCAATTGCTCCGACTCATGTTCATTGTGAGAGTTACGTTCAGAGATGCACTCCTGACTCACCACGACCAAATATATAGATAAACATTATATATCCCTACTAGCCTAATATTTTACTTTATAAGGTTTAAAACAGGGGGCGTGTTCATTTAAACCAGAAATCAGAAAAGTTCAGACAAAAGTCTGAATTTATGAGCTTATACTATACTATATGGACATTTATATATCACCGGAGGATAAAAGGGAGACAGCTCGCAGGACTTCTTTTCTTTCATATGAGAAGATGGCTTTGGGTCTAAATTAGATTTAAATGGCAACCTCATGCATTTCCAGTTTCACTAACATATAGTCCTGTCTGCACAGTGAAAGGTCATGAGTTATTTAGCGCACCAAAGAGCAAAGAGAGTGTTTTTTATGTACAGTAGCAGGTATAGGCGGCTCTATCTCCTTCTGATACATCAGAGTTGTTCTTCTTTTTGTTCTTCAGAAACGCATCATTATTCAGTCAGTAAACCTGCAATAGCTGTTGTGTTATAGCGTGAAATTGTGAGTAAACGGTTGCTCATTTACACATCTGGCAGTTACAGAGCAACATTATCATTAATTCTGAGTTGTGTTTCTGCCCAACTGATGATTATAAGTCCAACATTAAATCTCTTTTAGTTCTGTTTTTGGTTTCTACCAACTCCTGAGGGAAATATCTGTCTCTTTAGCTGCTAAATGCTCCACTGTCTACACCAGCTAGTCGCTAATTATGTCTGTCTGCTGTTTGGTGCTGAGCTGGTAGTGTAAAGTAGGTTTTTAGCGCTTTTCGCTAAAAGAAAGAAGCTGCCTGCTGTGGCCAAAAACGAGGCTATGAGAGTGAACTAAAACAGTAAAGCTGCAGCCAGATGGATAAACAATGAGCTGAAATAAAGCTACCTAAAGCCCTCACATTTTCACATTGTCATTTGATGCATTGGTATAACAAAAATATCGATTATAGCAGCTTTAAAGTTACGTGACCGTCAAGAATGTGCAGCTGTGTCATTGTTTGTGTGCGTATCTTTATTGTGGAAAAGCCCTAATAGCAGTCACGGAGGTCTTTACTCCCAGCGAGACTTTTGTTGGACCAACTAGCTGACCCTGCTCTCCTTAACGCCCTTTCACTAACGGGCCTGGAAAAGTCAGATCATTGTTGTTGAAACTGAACAGAAAAAAAGGTCAAAGATAAGAGGAAAAAAAGAAGAATACGAATAAGAAAGCACGAGGTGGCGTGGGAGGTAGCAGGTGCTAATTGAAACCATCTTGCAGAAAGCACAGAATGCCATTTCACCGCAGCTGCTGCCTTTCGGTTTTTTTTCCTCCGCCTTATTCAGCTCCAAATGGTACGAGCCGTGCACTCGACAGGCTGACTAATCGCTCTACACAGGCTTGGATGCAGGCGGTGTGGATCAACTAGGCCAATTAGCCAAGCACAGAGACGCCTAGTGATGAGAAGAGTCGTGCTCCCTTTCTCAGCCGGAGTGTCATTAATCAGCGATAAAGGGGCTGAAGCAACACTACAGTTTACTGACTGCTTTACTACTTATAGTTACAATGGCCAGGTTTTCTGGCTCAATCCTCTTGACCTCAATACAGCATGACGGTGTTTCTCTGGGGCTTGGCAGTTTTCGTGCTACAAAAATACATTTCCGGACGGCTTAAGAGAGGGACAGGGAATGAGAGGTTGTGCCAGTGTGTGTGTTTTCAATTCTGCATATTTGAGGAGTCTGTGTCTGCATGTGTAAGTGTCCATCTGTGAGTTCTCTCCTAGCATCTGTACATTTGCATCTGTACATCTGGATGAGGGCATGTGTGTGGATGTGTGTATACAGTACAGTATGTGCATGTGTGTGTGTATGTGTGTGTGGTCGTGGCAGAGAGCAGGCCTCGTGGTGAGAGTTGTCCAGTCTGCTCTTGTCTACTTGGCTGCTGTGCAGTAAACGTGGCCCCAGCTGACCCTGGATCAGCTTTTCGGCGCTTCTGACTCACAATCAGATAATACAAACTCCAACTCCAACGAGCATGTTTTTCCTTTCCTTCCTTTGCTGTCCTGTCACCCCTTTTCCTTTTTATTACATTTTTACACACTTAAAGGTTATATCGATAACATTTTTATTTAGACAAATAATTAAAAAAAAGAGATAATACATCCACAGAGCTTTTAGAAAGGTGCGAAATAAACAAGGCAAAAGTGAGCTCACTGCTTGACCCCTACTAAAGTAGGGACAAAGGTTTTGCCCTTTTGAAAAAAATTCAGAAATTTTGGGCACCCTGGACTTCTAACCTCCAAAAGGCACAACTAGACCACACTGTCAACCATCATACCAAATTTGAAGTTCCTAAGTTAAACAGTTTCCGAGTTCTGCTACGGAAACGAAAATGTGACACGTGAACAGACTACGTTGTCGCGGGGTTATAATTATCGGCTTTCTTAAAAAAATAAATTATGATTGTTAATTAATAATTTTTCTCCTTGGTTTTTGGCCGTCGCCAACTTGGATTTTGCATCCAGAAGTGACACGAGAGGGTGGAGCTAAGTACAACCGAACGCTGAATAACACATTTTTTTAGGCGACCAAAAGGGTTATAATTAACTTTCATGAACTGAAAACACACTGTGAAAGGGTTAAAGCTGCAAGACGAAAACACGGACAACTCCCAGACTAGACAACGCCATGGTAGCTGTACCTGTCAATCACAAGCATCCCCTGCTTTATGGTCTATTTGCCTCTAAATGGGACCATAATTTACTAAATGAACATCATGCTGTATTGAAAAAGACTTGAAACTAGCGATTGAGACCATAAACTCATGTTTACAATGTTTACTGAGGTAATAAATCAAGTGAGAAGTAGGCTCATTTTCTCATAGACTTCTATACAATCAGACTTCTTTTTGCAACCAGAGGAGTCGCCCCCTGAAAATACGCAGGTTTAAGACACTTCAGTATTGGCTTCACTTTTCAGACCCCGGAGTTACTCACTGCCTAAACCTATATAGCCATATTAACCTCAGATTACCATAGATTACGTTACATTATTCCTGAAACACCACTGCACAAAGTAACCCAAATCTGTCGCTAATGCATAGCTACATTTTTTCATTATTATGAAAGATTCAGCAGTTGACATAACTGATTTTAGACAGCTGTCTTCTATATCTAACTCCGAGCTATCTTTGTTTATCATCTAATCTACTGTTGTTAGTCACAATTTACTAAGCAGTACTTCATGCCCTCAAAAGGCTTCGATGATTCATCTTAATTTAGGTATTGTGTGTGCTCATCTGACTCCAGATGGATGTGTAAGTCCCCCTACAACATGATTCATAGTACTACATAAATTCACTATGATTCATGCAGCTCAACCAAACTGCTGGGGAAAAAAACTGTCAGGTGTAGTTGTTATTAAAGCTGAAATCTTTTGGCCTTTTTACTACTTGTAAAATGTATTTGATTCGGAGCTTCGTGTTCGTACATCTGACTGACACGTTAACCAGATCTGATTTGACCGGCTCTTCAGAAACCAACGGGTGACGTCACGGAGACTATGTCTGTATTTTATACAGTTTATGGAATATACACAAGAGAGTGACACAAGATTGTAGAAGAGGTCAAAATCATCTCTGCTCGTAGCTTTGATGTGAAGAGAGTACAAGAAAGAGTAGGAGGCAAGAAAAGGGGCAGGAGCAAACATCAAGGCCGGCATATTTGAGTAGCAAGTGTACAAACTGTAGCTGAATCAGTTGTATATCAGCAGCTGCAGCAGCAGCAGGTTGGCCTGTAGTGGAGAATACACCCCATGTGTTTATATCTTATATAGTCCATAGGTGTTTACTCTGGAATGTGCCTCTGGCTATACTGCTTTATAATTGTGTTTTAATTAAAGTACATTTTTATATTAAAGCGTTTTTTTTTTTCTACCACAGATGTGAGTTTTGATCAAGGTCGCCGTTCTACAAGGAACAACTCTTTTTGGTCTCCAGAACGTCAAACACGAAAAGATCTGTGAGAGAATTTTATGGAAAGTGACTGAAATGAGTTATTTATGTTTCAAAATGTCCTGAGACAAATTTAGCCTTGACTTCGTTGGTCCCAAACAAATTAGTCTAGGACATGCAGTGCCGCAGGAGTGGAAGACGCTCTGATGTTGATGTGTGGTATCAGCTTGTCCCCAGGCACCAGACTGGGACTTGGCTGTGACCTTTGCCTTTTGCCCGACCGCCTGCTCTCTCTGTGTGTGTGTGTTGGCTGCGTACATAGAGGCCAGAGGCATTGTAAGGAAAGCCGTTACCTCAGGCGACTGGCTGTGGTTGACCATGTCTGCAGCATATTCAGGTGCTTTTCAGTGTTGCCAGATCTTTCGAGAGAAACAAGCAACCAGGTCAATAGAAACAAGCCCAAAAGTAGCGACCTTACCTTAATATGAGAGAGACAGGAGGCCACTTGATCACTTCATATATATATATATGAATTTATTTTGGATTGCATGCATTTCATTGCATTTTTGCATCCATTTTTAGCTTGTAACTTTAAATTTTTCTTGTTTTAAACTTAAAGAAGTGTCACAGTGTTAAAAAAATGAACGTCACAAACAAAAAGACAAGTTTATTCTGAGCTGACGGTGACTTGATGCTGTGTGATATTTGAATGTGAGGGCAAAAAACGCTGTTCAGAAATGACTGTCAGCGCATAAACTTTAGATAGCACTGAGTAAACTAATATCTTTAAATTCTGACACGAGCATCCGCTATTTCGATGCGAGCTTTGATAAGGACTGAATGAATGAGGATGTAAAGCAGCGTATCTGAGTGGCGGGGAGCGACTGTCAGTCATGTGTCTGGGGGAAGTGGAGGGGTGGAGGGATCTGGGTTGTGTGCTGATTCTGCAACATGACAAACTAGACCGGTATAGAGGAGAGAGACAGGAGCCCAAATAAGCAACTACACTTTAGAAACAAACCCAAAAAAATGCAACCCGCGACTACCAATATTTGTAAGCGACTTTTCAGGAAAACGTTGCTTATAATAAGCAGATTTGGCAACTCTGGTGCTTTTCCACGTGTGTGTGTTTGCATGTGTGCAGTATACTGTAAAGTCCAACTTGCTCCTGTCAGTCTGAGAGCCTTTGTGTAGACCACAGCTACCTAGACTCATTACATTACTACCACTGTGACACCTGATACACAGACACAGGGGGCTCTGAGCCAGACCACTGCAGGTGATACATCACTGACTGGACGTGTGTGTGTGTGTGTGTGTGTGTGTGTGAGAAGATGAGGAGATATAGAACCAGACAGTTTACACTGTACGTATACCTGCTGGTGTGTCCGTCTTGTCTGACAGAAATAAAAGTAGTGGATGAATGTGTTTATGTGTGTAAAATGAGCGTCTGTGTGCATTTATGTGCAGAAAATGTGTGAGCTCAAAATGTATTGGGGATGCATGTACTGTACATGTATGCCTTAAACCGGTGTATGTGTGTGTGCCAGCGTCTGTGCTCGGAATCATATTTAATTCATGAGGCCGTATCACTATTTCTCCTGTGTGACTCAGAGATGTCTGGCAGCCAAACACTCCCACCTGTAGTTTGGAATAATTGATCAAGTCCCCCTGCGGCCATTTCTTAATACAAACACGATTAGCGCTGCAAAGACTGTGTGCATTGTATGTGAGTGAGTACGGGCTGCATGCGTACATCTGCGTCATTTGAAAGTCTAACTGGCGTGCTTTAATGCCCATTTTTCTGCATAATGTATATCAGGGGTGTTAGGCAGGTAATGACATGTAAAATAATGACTTATTATGAACACCAGACTGAACAGTCTGCAGCCAGGCCAGCGACTCTGCAAGGCTGAACTTAGGCACAATGGTGCTTTGAGCTAACGTCAGCATGCTAAGATTCACACAATGACATGCACATAATATTTACTATGTTCACCATCTTTAGCATGTTAGCATGCTAACATTTGCTTATTATCATCAAACACAAAGCACCAGAGGTGTAGACCCGAGTCACAAATTCGACAAAGAAGACTTGCAACTCGACTTGGACTTTAACACCAATGACTCGTGATTTCATTTGGATTTGAGCCTTTTGACTAGAAAATAGTTGGTACCTTCCCCCTTAGCCCAAAGATTTAAAAGTTATTTGTTATTTGAAAAGTGTGCCAGGGATCAATTCATTTTCTGAATCAACTAACATAAACGCTATTCATTCCCAACAAGTCGACACTTAATTCCCCAGATCCACTTTGTTTGTCTTTTGCAACCAGAAGTGACACGAGAGGGTGGAGCTAAGTACAACCGAACGCTGAATAAGACATTTTTAGGTGACCAAACATGTTATAATTAACTTCCATGATCTGAAAACACACTGTGAAAGGGTTAAAGTAGTAAGACGAAAACACGGACAACTCACAGACCGGACAACGCCGTGGTAACGACCTGTCAATCACAAGGTAGCCACGCCCTAAAGCATCCCCTGCTTTATGGTCTATTTGACTCTAAATGGGACCATAATTTATTAAATGAACATCATGCTGTATTGAAGAAGACTTGAAACAAAGCGATTGAGACCATAAACTCATGTTTACAATGTTTACTGAGGTAATAAATCAAGTGAGAAGTAGGCTCATTTTCTCATAGACTTCCTTTTTGCAACCAGAGGAGTCGCCCCCTGCTGGCTGTTAGGAAGAATGCAAGTTTAAGGCACTTCAGCATTGGCTTCACTTTTCAGACCCCGGATTTGCCCACTGGTCCCACCTCTGCAAAGTACAGCTGTGGATGATGGGAATTAGTTTTGCAGGTATTTGGTCAAAATCAAAGTATTGGACAAAATGAGATTTTGACCTGATGATGGCGCTAGATGGAAGGTCAGGCGATCAAAGCTGTGACAGGTGTAGATGAGAGATTTATCTGGTTGAATGTGTACAATGTGGATGTGTGTTACAGTTTTTTCAGGCCTTTTGTGTGGCTGTATTTATTGTATGACAGGAAATGCAATAAACACACAAATAAAAAAACAAAGCAAGCATGCACCCTGGGGACATCATCTCTGCTGTCTGCTGTCCAGACATGCACAATCAAACACAGATCTCAGGAGACAGGGAGCCAAGGTGATAACTGCCACCGCCTGCCAACCTGCAGGGCTGTGTGGGAGGAGACTGCGCCGTGATGCAATCTGACAAGGCCAAATTCACCTTGAACTCCACTGAAAGTCCTCCCGCCTTCTCTCGACCAATCAGATGTCATGAGGTTCCCATTTCCTCCCTCTCCATAACCGTACGTGAACACACAGCAGTTGAGCGGATTGTTTTGTTTTGCTTTGTTAAAAACGGAGCAGCATCCCCACAGTGCTCAATCTCCCCCGAGGTGTTTTCTCTGCAACTCCCCGCTACCTCGCAGAAATTGCGTAATTCTCTTCTCTCTATATGCACATATATAAACAATCAAACACATGCATATTCATACAGTGGGATATTATTCTGGTGGAGATAATTGCCAGACACAAACAGAGTTCTGGGGAAGTTTTGCTAATTGTGTGCCCTTAAGGAGACACAAGGAGGAAGATTATCATGTTCTGCTCTTTTCTGCTTCCATCATTATCTCTTCCTATCTGTTCATATCTGCTCTAGTCTTTCTCCCAGTTCCCTTTCTTTTCTTTTTTCTTGTAATGTAGTCCATCAGCGGTCTTTGTGTACAGCTTTATTGTTGCTTTCAAGGTCACATATTCACTGTTTGTGTCCTCACTGCATGTCTTTGTCCTCTATGTGCCTATAGCATGCATAATTGAATGTATGTGCTGAAATTGAGTTTCCAGGCCTTTGTTGTAGCAGCGGCTCTGTTCATTTCCTCCCTCTGACGGCAAACACAGCTCGCCGGTATATAAATATATATATATATATATATATCGCACATACTCCATCTCCCAAGGGTGGTGGGAAAAAGCCAGAGACTTATATTGTGATGTACTGAGGCAATTTAGCCTTTAACAGTGTTGTTACTGTGAACCAATCTGCTGTTACATGGACCAGGGTTTCACCTACACGGGGAGTTTGAAGGTGACCGACCTTGCTTCAAATTCGGTGACGTATTTCACAAAAAGTTTTTCAAGAGCGGCGTGGTGCCGAGTGACATGATGGATGATATGCTAGCTAATTAGCACAATATGGACATAGAATACAGGACAGGTGCTGCTCAAAGTGCATATCAAGTTACAGGTTTAACTGTATATTCATTATTTCATTGTAAAAAAACAAAACAAAACAATTTTTTTTACTTTCATGAACTGAAAACACACTGTGAAAGGGTTAAAGCTGCAAGACGAAAACACGGACAACTCCCAGACCGGACAACACCGTGGTAGCGACCTGTCAATCACAAGCATCCCCTGCTTTATGGTCTATTTGACTCTAAATGGGACCATAATTTACTAAATGAACATCATGCTGTATTGAAGAAGACTTGAAACTAGCGATTGAGACCATAAACTCATGTTTACAATGTTTACTGAGGTAATAAATCAAGTGAGAAGTAGGCTCATTTTCTCATAGACTTCTATACAATCAGACTTCTTTTTGCAACCAGAGGAGTCGCCCCCTGCTGTTTAAGGCACTTCAGCATTGGCTTCACTTTTCAGATGCTGGAGTTGCCTACTGGCTTCAGCTCATCGTCTTTACCTGTCATGTTCTCACGAGTGTCCGATCGGTACTGCGCATGTGCAACTCTCAGAGATGAGAAGGAAGCCAGATGGCTCACTCCTTAGCTACTTCCATCATCAGCTTCAGAAAACAACAGGATGTGTTTAATTATTTTTTCCAGCCTGATCAGGCAAACGAGTTGCTAGATTTACTAGCCTGACGTGGCATTTTAAAATAGCCCTGCATTTAAAATCTTTCTTCAGCACCGGAGTATGCTACAGTATATATATATATATTTATACAGCCGTTTCCTCTCTGGCTGTCTTAGCTGTCATCGAGTCACTCCAACTGTGGCCATCGATCTCCCCCAGTCTCAAGAGAGAGCTGGTGGTTACGGGTCATGTGACCTGGGGCTCTGGGAATCTCAGATCTGCCACTCACTGTGATGGCAGCAGGTCAGAGGTCGCACTATTGAAGTCAGAGACTTCTGGGAGAGATATTAAACATGTATGAAGTAGTGTTTATGCTTCTGTGGTGATACTGACATAGAGTGTGTGGAGAGAGACATATTTATACATGCAGTGTGGATGTAGACATGAACAGAGATGATATTTGCTCTTCTTATTTGCTTTAAATCCAGATTAATTCGTCTGTCTCGGTGTGAGAGCAGAAGGCTAGTGGAAGTGACCAGGACGGTAAACATACGGATATACTTTCTCCTTGAACTCGATCAAAATTTGATGAGAACTTGACACAGGCCGGTTACTGTACTTCTATTGGACCATTGTACTATTCGCTCTCATTCAGCACTCACACAGGAAGAGCTTTTCACTCATCGCTCACATGCACGCTTGCCCCGAGATGTGTCTCTGTGTTTGCACGTGGACGCGTGTTATCAGTTTATTTATAGTGACCATTGGCCAGGTGTAGAGCGGCGTAGAGGAAATGTCTTCCCTCAGTTCTCCACCACAGTGGGGTTCAGTACACACTGTTCCAGCCAAGGCCAGAATCAAGCCTAAAAATAACCAAGAGAGGGAAAATACACCTCCCTCACCCTCCCCGTGACTCTCCTCTCCTCTCCTCTCATCCGCTGTCATTTCTCTTGCCTGAAATGACAAACAATTTACAGAACGACCACGGAGCCATAATGAGGAGGGAATCGGAGCATTTTACACAATGAGCAGCCTCGTCGAGAGGAAGCTTGTCCGTCTGTGTTTATTTAAAAGTGCATGGCAAGAAGAGGGGGGTGCAATGAATAAGTTGTGCATCATTTCCAGATGGTGAAGAAGTTGTCACATTAACTAACTTCACCGCAACAATATTTTGACACTAAAATGTTACAGATTCAAGAGTATAATGTGTAAACAGATGAAAACATTCCTTCGAGACATCCATGTCTAAACCCACGGCTCGAGCTGAAGGACGTCCCGTCGTCCCGGGGCCGAAAAAAACCCCGGACCGGGGAGGATGAAAATTAATTTAGGGATGAATTTGATACAAGAGTTGTAGTTTTAAAGCTAGAGCGAAGTTACTGGCATCATATGAAACTAGAAAACCTAGATGTCATACTAACTTGTCGAGAAGGAGGTTTAATAACGTTCCAAAGTTACGCTAAATTTTGGCGAGGAAGAATCTGGCATGGCCATTTTCAAAGGGGTCCCTTGACCTCTGACCTCAAGATATGTGAATGTAAATGGGTTACATGGGTACCCACGAGTCTCCCCTTTACAGACATGCCCACTTTATGATAATCAAATGCAGTTTAGGGCAAGTCATAGTCAAGTCAGCACACTGACACACTGACAGCTGTTGTTGCCTGTTGGGTTGCAGTTTGCCATGTTATGATTTGAGCATATTTGTTATGCTAAATGCAGTACCTGTGAGGGTTTCTGGACAATATCTGTCATTGTTTTGTGTTGTTAATTGATTTCCAATAATAAATATATATGTACATTTACATAAAGCAGCATATTTGCCCACTCCTATGTTGATAGGAGTATTAAATACTTGAACAGATAAAACAAAATGTGTGATTAATCACAATTAACTATGGACAATTAGCAATTAAACGCAATTAAAAATAGATTGACAGCTCTAAATTATAGTTAACACTCGCTAACGAGTCAGCAGCCGACATTTGCATTTACAGTGAGAGAGCTGACGATAACATTACGTTAACTATGAGGAGTCAACACTCCTCAACAGCTCAAATCATGTTACTAATGTCAACCTACTTACTCCTCTTCATCCCCTTTGGTTAATAAGACTGTAATGAGATCTCTCCATCACATTTTGTCCGTGGCAACATGCCGCTCCTCTCCCCATGACAGGAGCATCTTGTTCAGCAGCTCCTCCAACTTTAAGCAGCAGAGCTGGTCCTAGCTTTTTGGGGTCTCTTTTTGACCAAATGCTACTTCTTAAACATAGAAAATATTTGAATTTAACTTAGCTGCATTGTTAAAGTCAAAATCAAAACAAACATGCAAATTATAAATTAAAAAACTAACAATAAAATTACTTTTTAAAATAAAAAAAAGTAATTATGAACAAAAATAAACCACTTTTAATGTTTGATTTATGTTAAAGGTCACTTTGAATGATTAACCAATGATAATGTAGAAAAACAAAGATTATAAATGTGGGACGGTTCCGGGAGGATGGTGAGAAACGTTAGTTGAGAGCCCTGTGGATTTGTTCCCTCCCTCTCCGCCTATTCACCCGTCCTCTCGCACATTTCCCGCTCTTCCTCCTGTGGATCTCGGATCAAAGCCTCGGTCCTCTTTGTGTTCGGATACCCTCCGGGGGCCTGGATCAATCGAAAGTGTCTGGGAGGTATTGAGTTAGTCCGGCGCTGCAGGTGTTCTGCCCTCTCCCTTATCTCCGCCGCAAGCTTCTCATCTTGGCAACGGCACGACGTAATTCTATTAACGGTGGCTCGGTAGATTACCAATTTCACCAGATTAGCCCGGGCTAAATCCTCACTTTAAGGGATGAGAGATAGGGATGTGGATGGAGAGGTGGAGAAATACCACTACAGTGTGAGAACAGGCCACAAAATGCCCACCTGCGGAGACAAACGTATGCACTTTTTGCCTTTTGCACACACACTCCCAAGAAAGCGTTTGTGTTGTGTAAGCTGCTTTGTAATGCCAAAGCCCATTATCTCTGTCCTTATGCAATTAGGCTGGTGAAACAAAGCCCACAGTAATTAATCATAATATCCCTGACGATACAGTATGTCACTGTGTCACCTCTGCTCCTGCTGCTTCACACGGCTCTCCCTGAAAGGACTTAAAACCATCTGGAGACACTTCTCTTACTACTGTGAGAGTTTCCCCGTCAGATCCCTGCGTCTGAGTCATACCAAAGATTTATTATATTGGCATTAAAATCACACAAAAAGGCACTCTTAATGAAGTACTCCTCCAGGTCTCTTTGTATGTGTTTCTTCCTCTTTTTGTCTCTCATCATAGGAGAGTGTGAAGAAACTTATATTCAATTTGTTTTAACGCCACTAATTTCTTTAACGCATTAACGCAACTTGCAATTTTTAGGTTGTAGTCGACTCAGATAGATACTGGCATTATATGAAACAAGAAAACCAAAGGAATCCATTGGTACCAACGGAGGAGGAGAGAGGAGGAGGCTAAATAACGCTCCAAACTTGCACTATATTTTGGCGAGGAAAAACTGTCAAGGCCATTTTCAAAGGACTCCCTTGACCTCTGACCTCAAGATATGTGAATGTAAATGGGTTCTATGGGTACCCACGAGTCTCCCCTTTACAGACATGCCCACTTTATGATAATCACATGCAGTTTGGGGGCAAGTCATAGTCAAGTCAGCACACTGACACACTGACAGCTGTTGTTGCCTGTTGGGCTGCAGTTTGCCGTGTTATGATGTGAGCATATTTTCTATGCTAAATGCAGTACCTGTGAGGGTTTCTGGACAATATCTGTTATTGTTTTGTGTTGTTAATTGATTTCCAATAATAAATATATACATACATTTGCATAAAGCAGCATATTTGCCCACTCCCATGTTGATAAGAGTATTAAATACTTGACAAATCTCCCTTCAAAGTACATTTTGAACAGATAAAAAATGTGTGATTAATTTGGGATTTATCGCGATTAAATATTTCAAAGAAATCACATAAACAGAAGTATAGGGGACATCAGATTACTGCATACCATTTAATTTTTTAAATGAATACATTTTTTACATTTTAACATTTTTAATTCATAAAAAAAATACTTTTAAGTTCCATGTTCTATCATCTGTTATTCCATTGCTTTTATTGATGTTTTAGATTTTTGCCGTGGTGGTTTCAGTATCAGTATCGCGATATTTAGGCAGGGTATTGTATCGAAGTCAGAATTTTGATATCATGACAACTTCTTACTACTTTAAGAGTTTCCCTGTCAGATCCCTGCGCCTGAGTCGTACCGAAGATTTATTATATTGGCATTAAAATCACACACAAAAAGCACTCTTAATGAAGTACTCCTCCAGGTCTCTTTTATGTGTTTCTTCCTCTTTTTGTTTCTCATCATAGGAGAGTGTGAAGAAACTTGGCTGGCAGGTGTGAATGTAAGGTGTCTTCACAGCTTTCCTTCTGATCGGCTGGGTGCATGTAACATCTCGTGAGCTCCCAGAGAGCCTCTGTGTTTCAGCCACGGCAGCATATTGGCTCTGGCTTTCTTAAATCAGCTTTTATATTAATGTTTGTATCAGTGTGTGAGTGTTGCGTGTTTGCGTGCGCATGAAAGTCGATGCCAGGGATTATAGTCACAGAGAAACACTGACTCTGTCTTGTGTAAATCTGTGTAAGCCTGAAACACACACTCACACACACATAGCTAGTCATCCCTTCCACTATACACAGCTTAACAGCCCTCCTTCACCTCTGAACTGAGATCAGAGTCAAGTCAAGTCTGCTCAGCTCCACACTGCAGCACCAGCAGACACTCAAGCTGGTCTGAGATCAGCGCTAAACACAGGACGAGTGGGTGTGTGGCTGCCGCGGGGTGTGAGGATGGCTGATGGATGGAGGGAGAGGAACTGTATACTGTGTACGTCATTACACCCGTGATTCACATAATGTAAGTAGTCTCTGGGGAGGAAAAGAGAAACCCGACGGCTGCACTCAGAGTTAATCCTGCTGAGTAAAACGGTGTGTCACAGAACTGAGGCACAGAAGATGAAAACACACACTGCACATTTCATGTGTTTTGCATGTAAGCAAATGTTTTTTGTCTTTTTTAATTCCGCTGATAGCAGAGTGGGCAGGATGTGGGCTGGGAGGATAGAACGTTTGACTGTGGGGCGAGTCGGAGGTGGATGTGAAGTGGGAATGAATGCTCCAAGGTCAATACCAAAACAATTGCTAATATATTCACCAGCGACAGAGAGAGAAAAGCTCATTTTTGAACACAGGAAATAAAGAGTGATTTCAACACTGGTTTTGTTCCCTCGGTCTGTTTTTACATCTTTTCTGAGTCCTAAGAGGCCCTGAAACGTCTTGTACCGGTGCTGGCCGGGGTCTGGGTTCGTTAGCATGAAATCCTCATGAAATCCAAATAATTTCAAATCAAGTAAATGGCAAAAATTCAAAGATTCAATTTAAATCCATAATCACTTTTTGTTTGCTGTTGAGATAATTTTGAGTTTCAACATATTAATGTTCTACATAATTAATGTTCAATACAATCAAAGATGCGTACTGTCTCTGATACAATGTTCACGACCTGCAAAATCTGTACATAATATCGCAGATGAGAGCGAATCATCTAGCAGTCATTCTGTTAGAATGGCAGGGCGGACTGGTTGTTTATTAATGCGCGATGATAAGCACGAATAAAACCATATTCATCACACTAATCGAGTGCCAAATAAACGTTAGATAGTTACTGAATAAGTACAAGAAGACTGTTGCTGCCTGTGTTAAATGTTAATTTAACGAGCAGTGGAAAAAAAAAATCAATAACACAACAACAGTAGTTAACAACAACCTCATCACGTTATGTTTTTAACACACCTGATGCAACTCATCAACTGGTTCAGGTGTGTTAGAGCAGAGAGACCTGGAAGATGGGCAGTTAGGGGGTCTGGTAGTCTGGAGCTGGGAACCTAGGGTCTAGGCTATAGGCTAGAATAAATATAATTAATAAAACAGTATTTAAAAGTTTTCTGAATCTGCTCTGTTGATTTACAGAATATGATTTTACAGGGCAAATGCTGCCAGAAGACTTAAATGATCAAACAAAGGCTGTGATATCTGCAAATAATAAAATATTTATTGTAGCAAGTTTTGTTTCTAAGCTTTTTGGGCATTATTTATAATAATAATAAAGGTTCAAAATGAAGTAAAAGTGCATAGTTTTAGGTCAAAACCTTAACACTTTTCTTGGGGGAGGACCCCCAAACACCCAAATTATACCGGTCCTTTGCCTGTGATGTTTGCGAATCTTTAATTAAATAGACTGATCTTGTGTGCACACAGGACTATCTCAATAACCTAGCTTTGTCTTGACACATTGTTGAAGTATTGTCTTATAATGAGTTTCATATTCTGTTTACTCATTAGGAGGGCACTCCATTTACTATTTGTCTCTGTCCATTGACGGATGAATTAAAGTTGCCGTGGCATATTGCGAAGGGAGAGAAGGGTCTCCGAAACGTCCGTAGCCCGGGGCCCCTTTTTCATATTAAGGCGCCCCTGGGTATTTGGTCATAAATCAAAGTATCAGACAAGTTAAAATTTTGACCTCAAGGTTTGTAGATGAAAAGTCAAGGCCTCACCAGGATTCATGAATGTCTGTACAAAATTTCACGGCAATCCTTGTTGAGATATTTCACTCTGGAGCAAAGTGGTGGAACTGACTAACACTGCCATCCCTGGAGCCACATCACTCGCATGGCTGAAACTTCTCCACTGACTGGGTCCTGGAAATTGCCGCCGTCTGCTTTTACACCTGCTTCAGTTCTTTTCTTTTTTTGCGTACTGAACATTATAAAAATGACAAATGGCACAGATGACAACTCCAGAGCACGGATAAATCACTTTGGGCTACTATTCTGCTGAGCTTTTTATCCCCCTCCTCTCCTTCTCTGCCTCGTTTCCTCTTTATTACTGAGAGAAACGAATACTGTACGCTGCCACCGGCTCAGCAACACACCAGTGGCAAGGGAATATCCACCTCTGACACACATATATACAGGGAGAAACACTGTAGTGAGTATGAGGATTATGATGGAGACAATCATCATGCTGAAAATACTGATGATGATACTCATATTAATGATCTATCTGAAATGTATCTGAGCAGCGTGATACACTACAGCCATTTGCATGGACAGTCGAACCCCTTGCTGTTTCTTGGACTTCTCGGGAGTCAAATTTCCCTTTTTTAACCGATGGCCGTCAGATTGTCTGGCAACTGTGACGTAGCTGGCAGAGTTAGAGACAAAAACCACACAAATACAATGGCGGGAGAGCACAAAAGTGCACATGAACAAGCAGGCAGCTTGACAATGAGCGAGGCAGACAGATTGTGCGAGAATGAAAAAGAAAGAGAGAATGAGGAATTTCAAAAACAATGGCAGAGAAAAAAATACAGTTTGGGTACACAGAGTGAGAGTCAGAGAGGGAGTCAGCTTGTCACAGATGTCCACGCTTTTCCCTCCAGATCTGTGCCGGCCGTCCAAATGTAAATGCCACCGTCGCTGACGTGAGAGCAGCGTCAGGTGTCATGTCAGCCATGTCACGCTGAGTGACACACTTTGGTAAAGGCGGATCCGAGTGCACGGCGGGGAGACAACGATGCGATCGGCATCAACACAACAGATTGCAAAGAGCCGACGGCTGCAGAATGCACAAGATCATATAGTGACATTTTTTGCGTGGGTGTGAGCGTGGGTGTGCACATGCATCTGAGTCTGTTTGTCTGCGTGCATTTGTTCGTCCATACAAGGGAGGCTTGTCAAACTCACTTTGAGGCTGATTGACGATAATTTACATGCACAGTCTCTCGCTTACTGCCTTTCTCTTTCCGTTTCTCCCTCTATCTCTTAACTGTTTGTCAGATAACTCGCACAAAACGCCAGAAAATATGAGGATATCATACTTAGTGTCTTGTGTGTTTATATCATTGTTCCCTTAAGAGGCAGATTTGGTGGTTGAATGCTCTTTATCTGAGCAAATGTTGTCATAAATTGTTACCGTAAAACTGTCTTCTCTCTTTTCCCTCAGTGTGCTGTTTTGTGGTCCACAAACGGTGCCATGAGTTCGTCACCTTCTCCTGTCCTGGAGCCGACAAGGGTCCTGACACAGACGTGAGTTCAGCTCTTTCTCTAAATACCCAGATACCTGAGGGCCTCTCTCATGCACACACAGACACACAATAACTATTTTAGGGGGGTATTTGATATATTACAAGACAGTACGACATGCAATCTGTACTGAAGTAGAAGAAAAAAAATCCATTAAATGGCAAAATATGTTTACAAAAAGTAGGAATCGATATTATTCAACAGCATATATCCACTATATTTTAAATATCCATCTTTTTCAACCATCTCTTTATATACTGAGGAACCCCTTGAAAACAATCTCAAGGGATTATTCCTAATAAAGAATTTCCAGTAGACCGTGTAGTCTTTATTGAGTTTGGTTGTCCCATCAGTCTTCTTAGATTTGAAGTTGGCAAAGCCATAACACTTAAAAGCTCATTTGGTTCTCCTCTCTCCGCCATCCTTACAGATTTAATCCATTCAGACTGACCATTTACAATATATCATCCTATTGATCTGTTTCTGTATCAGCCTGTAGAATTCAACCCTGCAGAATATCTTGTGTGGAGCCCTTCTCCGTTGCTGCATCAGCAACTGTTTGCTTCCACACATCAGGTGTGATAACATTAGCGTCCTCTCTTTCCCCCCCAAAGCTCATCTGATGCTGTCGGGGCAGGGTGGCGGTGGAGTCTGACTGTTTGGAGTGCATGTGTGACCCTGCTGTAGCTGTTGAGCCTCAGTCTCCTCTTCCCTCCAGCCAGGAATGGGATGTGTCCTTGGTTAGATAAGAGTGGAGGTCAAGCACAGCCGCAGCCTGCTCTGATGTCTGTGTACTTAACATGCAACAAGCCAATAACACATTATGCACGTTAGAGGTGTAAGAAAATATCGATACTCGGGCTGTCAACGTTAACGTGATAGTAACACGTTAACGCAGTCAATCTTCTGGAGGTTGTAGCGGGCAACTTGTGATTTTTAGGTTGAAGCGGGCTCAGTTTTAAAGCTAGAGTGAAGAGACTGTTATCATATGAAACTAGAAAAACCTAAGGAATCCATTGGTACCAACCATGTCATACTAGCTTGTCGCGAAGGAGGTTAAATAACGCTCCAAAATCGCGCTACATTTTGATGAGGAAAAGCGGTCATGGCCACTTTCAAAAGGGGACCCTTGACCTCTGACCTCAAGATATGTGAATGAAAAAGGGTTCTATGGGTATCCACGAGTCTCCCCTTTACAGACATGCCCACTTTATGATAATCACATGCAGTTTGGTAATAATACAATAATACATTAACCAAGCTTTTAGAAAGGTGCTGAAGAAAAGTATGGCTTTCCCTGAAAAAAAATATTTATTATTACCTCTACAACTGTAGATTCTGCGTTGTTTCACATTAAACTCTGTGAAATTGCAGTTGAGTTCGACCAACATAAACAAAAATACATGTGGATGATGGCGCTAGAATGGAGAGGGGGGGGCAATCGTACCCCGGCACCTTGGCAGAGGTCTGCGCTCTCCGAGTGTTCTAGTTATTATTATTGTGAATTAATCATTTTAAACATTTTGGCGGGTCCAAAATTTATGTTTTGTTTATCTCTGTGGAAGATATCTGACGTTTGGTTCCCACTTCTAACAAGGTTTGTGAGCCAAAAGTAAAATGACGTTGGTATCGCGTGGTGTCTCTGTGTCTTCAGTTAGCGTGGATAAATGGCTGAGATTGACGGTAAGCCTGGCAATGACTAGTTGTGAAGTGAAAGTAATGGAGACGGGGAGGGAGAATGCAACATCTAGTGGCTGAATGTTATCAATGTTATCAATAACACCTTTGAATGAAGTACTATTACACAGTAGTATTACTACTTTTGCTAGTAAAAAGGTACTTTTTGGTTCCCGTACAGTCCCATCAGCGGTACTTTCTTCATCTCTACTGTACGACAAACACACAAAAAAAATTAGACGCTGGTGTTCTCGTGCTTCAGCATCACCAGGCTGAAAGACCTGCAAATGAATGTTCTATTTGCTGAGCCAATTAAGACGCACAACCACACCAATATCCTGTCATGTTTACACGAGCAAGAGCAACGTAGCAGTGCCTTACACATTTCATTAAATGTAATGACGATACTCTGTTTGTTCGGCACCTCCTCTCTGTGATTCTCAGGTCATTAAATAACATCAGAAGTCGTTTAAGTGTTTTCAAATTAAAAGTGGATGCAGTTTAGGTGGAGCTGTTGCATTCCCAGGCAATCAAGAGTGCACTTTTGTGTTACGCCTTGTGTTTTATCAACTTCTATCCTCGCAGTCGCTTTGTATTGGCATCTCTTCGTCTTGCCTTCTTTTTTTTAAGACTCATTAGTCTTGCCTCTTGCCTTTCAAGACCCATTGTTCATTTTCACTCCAGAGCTACCTTCTTGTTATTCAACCACGCATCTCCCCAGCTCTATCCGTCTATCTCCCTGCCTAACTATTTCTCTCTGCCTTCCACTTCCTGTCTTTTATCTCACACACAGACACAGACACACACACACACACACACACACACACACACACACACACACACACACACACACACACCTGCATTCAAGTGCCCATTGTGAAATTTTGTTCTGCCTGTTTTTGTGCCCATTATCTACAGACAGGCTTTGGCACAGAGTGACTAGAGGGCCCTTTGGGGTTGGACCTCTTTGAATTCCAAATGATGATACAGTACGGGACTCGCTCAAACACAAACAAAGCCCTTATGGTCCTTTAATCTTGTCAGTTTTTGACCATTTTTTTAAATTTTAAAACCATTCCCATGCAGCATGGTTAAATGCAGGGTTGACGATGTTCTCCAGTCTACACTATTTGTTATATTGGTTGAAATGGTCTTTACACCCCGACAGCAATCCATTACTTATGAGCTCTGAAAAAGGACTGGAAAAGAGCCGTCATCTGTAGCTGCTGTAATCCTGTAAAAATGTCTACCAATAACCGCCTCGCGGTGCGCTTGGAAAGAACCAATCAGATGCCTCCCTGCTCGTACTCTACCCTTGGCGTGCACCAGCCTGAACTCAAAGCGCGTCGCTGCCGCAAGATTACTGGAGAATGGAAGAGAAAACTCAACCCTGCAGTAGCACTGCCGCGGTTACCTGTCATGAGGTAGCGTTGTTGAGTTGAGGTCCTCTCTCCGCTCTGTGTCTGTGAAGTAGTTACGATGTGGCGGTGCTCGTGCATGTGTGTGGGGGTTTAGACGGAGCTCCTGAGGCTAGCTTTCCAACATCGTCGACCCTATCTTTAAGTTAAAAAAACAGTCAACTTGCCCATGATGCCACCGTGCAAACCAAAACCATCTGTGTCCCCACTGGATGCTGGTGCTCTATTCTAACTATATAGCATGTGTAGCATTACACACTGTAGACCGATTGTAGGCAGGTGTCATTATACTATTTCAAAGGTGAGAAAATGAGAACTTTACAGCCTCAGAGCGAATGACATGACTCACCAACACCTATCCATCCATCCATCCATCCATCCTGCGCTCACCATCACTCCATCCACACTCCTCCATCTCTGCCCCTCAGCTTCTGAATCAGTGTGGTCGTCATGACGCTCATGAATCCGGCTCGGGGCTCGGACACACACACACACACACACACACACACACACACACATTTTCACTTTCTATCTTACACACCCTCTGCCCCTTTGCACTGTGGGTTGTGAGTGACCCTCGTGTCGGCCTCAGCGAGCGAATGGCGTCATCTGTCCGGCAGATGCTTTGATCCATTCGCAGAAGAGAGAGAGAGATGTTTGCATTAGCATTTGAGTGAAAAGCGCTCTGTCTCTCTCTTCTCTCTGTTTTTCATTCAGCACATTGTGAGGCGTAGGTGGTAAATAGTGCTGTATTATCAGTCAAGGATCACTCTGGAACCGGTGAATGAAGGTGACTCATCCATAGAGAAACAATACGGGTTTCACAGCCAGATTACATGTGCATAATAGGCCGAGATATTTGACCAGATCAAGCCCTTTTAAAATCCTCTTTTTTTCCCCTTTTTATATCTTTTTTAGTGACAGATTTGGTCGGTGTGACCGGGCAGATTAAGCTTTACATGGGTATATTGCTGTTATACTCTCTTTGGCAGATCCTCTTTCCAACCATCTGTCTTTCGCCCCGTTCATTAACAACATCGCTGCAGAGCGTTTGCATGTGTTTCATGTGTTTCATGTATTTTAGATGGCTTTTTTTTTTCCAATCCCACTCCATATGTTTCATTTCTCACATGTCCTTACACTTCTTTCTCTGTCTCAGCAGCGCACTTTTACGAGATCTGGCAACAATCATTCCCTAATGCCCAAGCTAATGTAATGCTAACGTAATGCTAAATATAATAATAATAGCTGTGGAAATGTTAGCAAAAGAAAATATAAATACAAATATAACCCAATCTGCTTTCACCTATCCATACAATGTTCAAAACACTTCTAAAGGAGGTGGAGGGTGAGGGGGGGAAGGCAAACACGCCATGACCACGCCCACTTTGGAGACAGGAAGTGAATACTATTTCAAACCATTGACGGAGCTTGTAATGCGTCATCTTTGTTATAGAGCATCTTTGCTACAGCACACACACCTCCCTTTCACTAACAGTTGCAGATTGATTGATGGATGGATGTCATGGTATTATTGGTTTATACTAGCTGATGCAAGCACACATCCTGTTTTGCTTTACAAGAAGAAAAGATGAATGTACTATGATTAGTGGGGCCGTAAAACGTGTTGTTTTGCCACTAAGCCAGCAGCGGAGACCAATGAAAACCAATTCATACTTTCTTACACACACTAGATGCCGACGCAACGCAGTCGGCTCATACAGAAGTTAGGTTAGCCCGCTACAACGGTTGCAATGGCAATGCTGCACATAAAAAAGGCGGCCGCTCTGACCATCCTGCTACGTTGATTTGAATGGTAATGTCCGTTCTACTCCTATTCTATTTCTATGGATACGTAAGCACACGTTGTAATTTGTTCTACAGGAAGAAAACATGATTGGATTTTGATATAAAAATACCAAGAAATTGATTTTTTTGTAATTTGTTTTTCATATATTGTTAAATAGGTGCACAATATGATCGGGGAGGTGGTCTAAAAAGATCTCAACTTTAAAATTGTGGATTTTTTTGTCACATTTTTGGCCTGAAAAATTACTCAATCGACTCTCAAAATAGTTGTCGGTTAATTTTCTCAGGATCGACTCATCGATTACTCAAATAATTGTTTCAGCTGTGGTAAAAAGTGGATTTCGCAAATATGTACAGTGACTTATCTTTAGTTTTTACACTCAAAACAGAGAAAGTGGAATCATCTGGATTATAGTCAAGTTGGTTGAGTGACCACCGCTGCTGTAAACTACAGTGAGAAGTGCAGTAACACGTTCACTTTCTCTAATGTATGTCGTTCCCTTTCCCATTAATTCTGCCCGGACTTAATGTAACTGAGAACCACACGGTGAGAGTCTTATAAACCCCTCATCAAGTAAGTATCTACATAAACTGCGGCATCCAGCCTCCACCACCTCTTCCTCATTACTGCAGTCATCAGCGCTCAGGCCTGTTGACTCTGCTGAAACCTACACCGTTGACTTAATTGGTGTGACGAGAAGAGCGAGAGGCATCATTAGCCACCGGCTCCGGTGAGAAAGGGGATATTGCTGAGAAACGGAGAAGGGAGAGGAAAGTGAGCAGTGGTGCAAGAACTAGATTATTATAAAGTTAAAGGACTATTTGTAACTTCCAGAAATGCTTGTTAACAGCGACACCTGTGGCCGTGAAATCAACGAAAGTCAGCGTCGAGCTCGCGCTTGCTCGCTTTAAATAAACCTGTACGAGCATCACTCAAAACAGTGAGGCATCACACGTCAGCTAAAAGCACAATATCACTCTATATTTCAGCTGCTTGGCAGTAATGTTAGCTGACCAGACGAAGGTCTCTCCATGAATCAATGCTGATCCTAGTGTTGGCTTTTCTTGCCTCAGCGCAGGCTGATGCAGCGGGGCTCCGCAGAGTGTCTTCCTGCTCTCTCCGCCCGCAGCCGGAGAGAACAGTCCCTTTAAAAATCATTCCCTCAAAATATGAATTTATGCCCTCAACTTACTGAATTATTCCCACAAATAAAGAATATACTGTGTGATATTTTGCTCCTAATGTAAACATAATGTTGTCCTACAAAGACGCTTCATCCTTCCTTATTGTTGGAAAAAAAACATATTTAGATTAGTCAGATAACAATTTTTGTCACTTTATATAAACTCATCTTTATGGGTCATTGGAAAAAGTTTTATTTCTATCAACACAGAAGGTGTGATTTAGAAATAAACTGCCTGCAAATAATTTAGTAGTTAACTATCAGCTGTATCCAAATGAGGTCATCAGCTGTGTTTTCAGTGAGGTTACCAGAGAGGTGCAGCTCAGGTCTGAGAAACTGCGACTGTTCGTGTTCAGAAAATGACATTAGGAAGAGAGCACAGCAGCTCCCCCAAAACTGAATTATAAGTGCCAGTGCATGAGCTGAAACGGTGTGTGTGTCAGGACAGGTGTGTGTCAGGACAGGTGTGTATGCGCGCGGGTGACTTAATTAGCCAGCAGCACATATGGCGGTGTGGTGTTGAAAGGACACTGGCGGTGGGGTTGGAAACAATATCACAAACACCTGGACAGTCTGATGCAATTCTGCAATAAATACAACTTTTGAGAAGGTTATGTTCAACTTTTGGCGAGACTGTGTAAGCCAGGCACTAATTCTGGAAAGGTTTATCTAATATTTGTCTCAAAATGACATGCCTCTCTGTGCTGCACTGTAAGACGGGGACACACAGAGACAATCAGAGATCTGCCTTGGTAGCTGCAGACAGGGCAGGACACTGGCGTCCTACCTGTTTACCCAGAAATCCCTCTTTGTAGATCGGCAAAAACATTTATATGTCTTTGCAAAAGTATAACTTTTACTTACACACACACACCTACAGTATGATGACACTGTTTTTTTGTAGTTTGTTTCTAATTAGAAAATGGGATAATTTTATTGTTACCTATTGATGGTGCGTACTTTTTGCCGTTGTTCAGTCAAAACAATGTATCTCCTAATTTGGGATTTTAAGTGTTCCTTTATGGTTTGAGAAAGTTAAAGCTAAATAAACCATTTAAAAATGCACTGAATTATCTGAAAATTGTATCGTCACAAAGCTGAAAACAGGGTTGTTTCTCCAACAACGTGAAAAGTTGACCTTGTAAAGATACATGGTATTCATAGGACAGCAGCGCTTTGGAATTAGCACTTGCTCACAATCATCTCCCACAAAGCAGGGGATAAAAAATCATAACCTTTACAAATTACATATATTACACATTACAGATATTGAAAATGTGAACAACAGATGATAATGACGGTGGAAGAGAATGTCAACAAGTTGTTTCTTGTGTTTTAGGGATGTCACAAGAACCGATACGTCGGTACAAAGTCGAAAATTCTGAAAACATGACGTTTTCTACAGCACCGCGGGTACCATAAGTATCGTTGGGGCTCAAGACTAATGGCGTCCCGTCATCCCGGGGTCGATAAAAAATGTGCTTGGGACGCAGTAAACTCACTATCTACATGTCAAGTGGACACATCCTATTTTTTCCCTGGTAATGCTACATTGTGAACAACAAATCTGTATTGAAATCGGAAGGACGAGAGCTAGTTAACGTTAGCTGTTGGCTGCAGGACTGTGCTACATTATGATGTGTACAGGCTCTATTCAGTAAAAATGAGTATTGGGCGAAGGTAAATTCTAACGTTAACATGATGTGTTCAAATGTAATCTTGTAAAATGTAGTTTTAAGTGAGAAACTTGAATGAATCCAGTTGTTTGAAGGAGATGTTTTCACAGTAATATAAAATAGATAACAGAGAGGGGATTATGATCTGTTTAACTTCCTAACAAAAAAACAGTATGCAAACGGTAATAAAGGAGTGGATGTTAAAGTACATGGGATTTATTGTTTTACTTGGTATCCAGAATCGTGGAATTTCACTGGTATTGGTAATCGACTGCTAAATTTCTGGTATTGTGACATGTTTCACACCACAGGAAATACAGTTCATATCGTTTTCATGAGGTTATCTGACTGCATTTAATTCTGACTAATAGACACCCTTACGCTGAATATTAAATTTGTCTTGATGACGTGAATATGAGCACACAATCAGTCTCTGCGTGCCTGAAATCCCAGAGGAGCTCATATTGTTGATGTCCCACTTATTTGTGCATAAAAACAAAGATGGCTGTCTGTTTTGTTGCCTGATGCTCGGCACCTGTCAACCGTCATCTACCTACTGTCAACCTGCTTAGAAAGGGAGAGCGATTCAGATGAAAAGAGTTTGAGTTGCTGCATGTTTCTGCATCGCTTTGACACATTGACAGGTGTTGTGCTAAAACATGGAGAATCCCTGGTTCCTTCCCTCTCCTGGTGCTGCTGTCGGCAGCTGTGACAGCTGAATGCTTCTTTGTTTTGTTTTTACCTTCAAAGGTTGCAGCCTTTGTCCTGATGCAGCTACTGGGCAGTTCGGGGACATTTGTCCTTTTATTTCTCTTATTTGGTCACTTACAATGTGTCTTTGCTTGACTAAAAAACTTCACTTCACTCTCAAACTCAGTCCCTGTGCTCGGATATAAGTGATTCAGGTCTGTGGCTTAGCAAAGTAGCTTTCGTCTCGCCTGATAGCATAAATTTCCATTAGCCGGCCGGTCTCGAGCCATTACCCTCCCAGCAACTCAACTCTAACCTGCAGCAACAGCTGGGAGAGCTAGCTAACACGTCCTCTACAGCGGCTTACACTATGTCAAATCTCTCCACATGTTAATGCTGAGAGCAGATTACAGCTTAGAGTCAAGCCTCGCTCGGCGCGACAACACGTGCTGCAGAGCGCAGCCACCAGAGCGGGCTGAGGGGGCGGGGGGGTGATGAATTAACTTGACGATAACTCTGCACAATAAGTCAGAGAGGTCAGCTTTAAAGACGAACGTTTGTCTGTGTGTCATTAACCCAGAGGAGCAGGTCGGTCTTTAGACGTTACGTAAGGCCGCTACACTGAGGGACTGTGAACATGAAGCTGCTCTTTGGTCACAAATCCCAATCTGTCTGACTGCTAAGTAGTAAGCGACATTACTTTAGGCTGAGCAGATGTCCCACACTGACACAGCCTCTGGTCATTTCACACAGATTGCTCTCAATGAGAGGAATGACATGCAAACATTTTTTAATTTTTTTTTAAATGTTACTACTATTGGTTTGACTGCTGTCAGGCTAGTGCTAGTGCTAGGGCTAGAGTTTTCTAGCGACACAGTAAAAGGCAGTCAGTGATAAAAGTAATAAGTAATAATTCATATGGAATTTACAAATATTAAATTATTACTGTCTATATGATATGTCAGGAAACTAAATCTCGATGACTTTCACTTGACTGTAGATTGGATTGTAACTCAGTTGAACACTGCCAAACATAGGTGTCTACCAAATGAATACATGTAACTGCAACAGATCAGTACATTATTAGTAATAATGTTATAATATAATAGCTAATACACTGATGCACTTAGGAACCTGAAAAAAAGAGAAAATGACCGGATGTAGAGCACATGTAAAAGTTCCAGAAGTTCATGATGATGAACAGTCTGGTTTATTAAGAATTTGTTCGTTATTACCCCTGATATCTAAATATTAAACAATGCATTAATTCAGATTTACTCTTTTAACTAGGGCTGTCAATCGATTAAAATATTTAATTGTGATTAACCGCACATTTTGTATCTGTTCAAAATGTACCTTAGAGGCAGATTTGTGAAGTATTTAATACTTTTATCAACATGGGAATGGGCAAATATGTTTGCTTTATGCAAATGTATGTATATATTTATTCTTGGAAATCAATTAACAACACAAAACAATGACAAATATTGTCCAGAAACCCTCACAAGTACTACATTCAGCATAAAAAATATGCTCAAATCATAACATGGCAAACTGCAGCCCAACAGGCAACAACAGCTGTCAGTGTGTCAGTGTGCTGACTTGACTATGACTTGACCCAAACTGCATGTGATTATCATAAAGTGGGCATGTCTGTAAAGGGGAGACTCGTGGGTACCCATGGAACCCATTTACATTCACACATCTGGAGGTCAGAGGTCAAGTTTCCCTTTGAAAATGACGATGCCAGTTTTTCCTCGCCTTAATTTAGCGTAAGTTTAGAGCGTTATTTAACCTCCTTTGTGACAAGCTAGTATGACATGGTTGGTACCAATGATAGGATTCAAATCACTGACCAGAACAGGTTATGTTCAAATCACCACCCTAGAGAGAAGTAACTTATTTGTTTAATCCGTTAAACATCTGTAGATGTTTAGATGTTTTGTAGCCCCTCATCTAAAGTTGCAAAAACAAAGAAAGACAGACAAAAAAATATTTCACTGTGATTTTATATATATATTCCATCTGGTTCAAAATCTAGAGATTTGACTTTTTGTCATTTAGATTAAAAGAAAATTTTTTATCCTTAGTTATACAGTATTGGTTATACTTTAGTTTTTGTGAAGTCGGTAATATTCACAACATGCAAGGATATGAAGTGCACGAAAACCTTTAATCACCAGGAATCAATAAGCCGGAAAGTATCAGATGTCTAAACAGCTGGAAAAGATGAGCAATTACATAAGCTGCTGATTTAATCACAGATATCAAATTGCAATCTGCAGTTATTGGTCCCATGCCTGGTTACGTAAGCCAGTGTGTTAATGAATGTTGGGGCTTGTTGGGGACGCTGTGGTTTCCACCTGCTGTCTCCAGGCAGGACACAATAATGGGGAATCTGAATACGAGTGGTGGGAGACACTGAATACTCCTAGTGGCAAAGTTGTCCCAGAAAATCTCTCACACTGCCTGTAAAAAGGAAAGTACTATGCTGCGTCTCCTCTCCTACAGTAAATGCATCTTGTCATTGTTATCCCTGTCATGTTTACACCTCTTCCTGTGCTTGAGTGTGTGGAGATATAATACACGTTGGTGTCAGACGGTCTCTTTTTGGTGCTATTGATAGGGTGTGCAAATGAAAACATCACACGTTTCCCTAAATGCCGGAGTGTGAAGAACACTGTTTGCATGGCCGTCCCCAGGCTGTGCTGCACGGAGAAGGAAAAAAAACGCTGCGTCGGCCTTCACTCACACTCTGCTTCTCCTCGCCTCAGGACGCTTTGCTTTTATTACCTGTCACCCAGCTCTACTCGTGTCTGAAAATGGCCATCTTACCAAAACACGCACAGTGGGGCACGCGTACTGTAGCGCAGCCCCCCTGCTGACTTGTGCAAATGTACTGCCTCTGTTACAGCAAAGCAGCGGGTGGGGCACAATTTAAAAGGTCTTAGCCAGTAAACCAGCTATTTTCCTTTTCTCAGCTTCAGTGGGCTGTAATACTCACCTTTAGGTAGAATCACTGGAAGGGCTGCAAACAAATATTAGTTTTCATTATAGATAAATCTGTTGATTACTTTCACATATAGTGTAAAATAGGGGTCAAAGTCTGTCCATAACTTTTTGAAATATCCTGCTAGACAAACAAAACACTGACTCTAGCGAGAGCCTTTCACGTTCTTCCGTCACGCTTGTGAAACTGCGGTAACGTGAGCCGCGGAGTGCAAAACCGTAGTACCGCCAGCAGTGGAGGCTACTCAGCTGGTTGCAATCTGCAACCACGCCACTAGATGCCGCCAAATCCTACACACTGTCCCTTTAAGGCAACAGCCTATTTTGTACTTACTTGTTGTTGTGTTTGCAGACAGATATGCACATGATCCTGAACTGAGCTCAGAGATATGCACATGTTTTTGGTGAGTAACACTGAATGTAAACAGAAACTTTGTTTGTCCTCAAAAAAAACAACTGAACAGGGGCCGTTTAGCTTTGACAGCTGAATAATGAAATAGTACCAGAGAATCTGTCTGTCGGCTTGTGGGACTCTTGTGCATTGCACATTTTGTTCCTCCATCTGCTTTGAGATTACACAGTCGTACTGAAGCTGCAAACACTGTTACTCCAAGTCAAACTTTTGTTTTCTCTGTATACCAACATACAGTTCAGTTCAGCTACACAAAACAGGAAATTTGTCCCTAACAGCTTCATGAAACAACACCAACTGTCTCCTCCAGCCTCCTCTGTGTGCTTTCCTGAAGACAACATGTTTAGTAATGTGATTATGTAACAACATCGCGCGTGTGTGTGTGTGTGTGTGTGTTCATATCGACTGTATATTGCTCCACAGCATGCGTGATGATCTTCCTCTTTTGCTTATTAACAGTGCGGCTCATTAAAATCCTCTCAGGCTGACAAAGACAGAAACCTTCTGCCTAAATAAACCCCATAGACCTGCACAGGAACGGGGGAAAAGGAGTGTGAAGCAATTAAGAAGATAGAGAAGATTTACTACACAGTTTCATTCGGGTCGGACTGCTCCGGTGTTAATAATGTTAACCTATTGTGAAAAATTATGAGCGCAGCAAAAAGCGACACAATATCAGTGGATACTACTATGATTAAAGCCGTGGGCTCATTTCAGCCCTCACGGTATGTTACACACGGGACGATTGGGTTAAAATCTTGTTACGGTTGAAGAGCTAATGGAGAAACACTTCCTCTGCAGAGTTGGCCCTCTTATTAGCCTCAGAGTTTTTCCAACCTAGTGTGACCAATGCGTTTATTATGGATGGTAATTAAGGCCCGATCATCTCAGAGATAAACACAGATACTATTTCGGCACAGATAGAACCATTCATCTTGCTTATCAACATGCCCCGCTTGCCAATTATGTGCAACGTCCTCATGAAATGTTAATTAATGGGAGTAGGTTACGTGTGGATGAGAATTAATTTTCTCCTTTTTAATAAGGGGAAGTCAAAGTGTGCTGAAACGTGCTGACATTTTCAGAGGAAGTCTGGCTACAAAAGAAAAGGCTTGCAGAAAAAGAGAGAAAGTGAAGACATCGAGGACGAGTGTGAAGACTTAGCGAAGAGAAATTGAGGCATCAAGCCAGAGGCAGGTTGGGAATATGAGTGTCGGCGCTGAGCTCCCATCAAAGTTTTATTAAATTAAGAGGAATTTAGTGAATCTTCTTCTGGGGGGAAAAGAACAGAGAGTTTGCCACACCTGAGGTCCTGGTCTTTGTGAAGTAAGAACTAACACATGGAGTTCAAGCAAAGACGGGAAGATGGGATGATAGAAGGGGGGAAATCTACAACACTGTCTTCTCCTATGAACCCGGAGGAAGGAAAAGTAGAGCAAGGAAGGAAGTCTGGGAGCTGGAGGGCTTTCTGCCCACGGGGAAGATGGAGGAGAAACAGGAGGAATAAGCATCAGAGGAGAGAAGAGGAGGAGAATGTCGCTTGTTGTGTGTCAAAAGGTCAATCCCTGTCGGGCCGCAAAGATAGATGCTAATACTTTTAAGCACTGGCACCACGGGCCACCAGGCCCCTACATTTGGTAGCCAAAGAACATGCAGAAACAACATAGGAAAGGCAATTTAAAAATACACAATTCAAATTATTAGGGAATAAATTATTGTATTTCTATTTAAATATTTGCTTTGATTAAAGTAAATCTTGGCATTAGTCGTTTTAATTATTTATTATAAGTTGATTAAAGCTAGTGTTAGAAAGTTAAGAACGTTAAGGGATCGGCGACTAGAAAGCATTTATGCCGATCTCCCGATTGCATCCCTAAAGATAACTCCTTATTTCAACTTCACAAATCAGTTGTTCCTCGTCCATTGCGACGCCTTCAAAGCGAGCGGCGGGAATAAATAGAAAAGGGGCGTTCATCAAAAGTTCAGTCACGCTTTGCAGCGCTGCGTTGCTTGCTTCCAGTTAGGACGCTCATTTTGACGCTGATAGTAGCTCACGTTGCATTCAATCTCATGAGACATGCAGTCTCATTCTCAAGAGAGACCTGATGAAACTTGGTGACCACAAGGGGCTACCTGTAGGGGATATTTGGTGGCCACAAAGTAACTTTTTGTGGCCACGGGCTGTGATGAGCAAGAGGAAGAGCGGTAATCAGGGCACAATGGAGATGAAGCATAGATGGCTCAGCCTGCGAGATGAGACTCATGAAAAGACCGGCCAGTGAGTGGCCTTACTGTAAAGTCTGCACGCACACAAGCACGCACACACACACCCACACATACACACATATTATACGATGAATACAGTGCACGATCACCCTTGCCAATACGAGTGAGTTACACTGTTACACTGTTGTTGCCAGTGTTGGTATCTTATCCAAGTTCTGCATGTGTGTTTACCTCCTGCTGGGCCGTATGGTGTGTGTGTGTGTGTGTGTGTGTGCGCGTGTGTGTGTGTGTGTATTTATAGGAGCATTTGGTCCTTCTGAACACTATTTGTCTCTCTCTCTCTCTCTCTCTCTCTCTCTCTTCTCTTCTTCTCTGGTACAGAATCAGGCAGCGAAGAGACTTCATTGTTGCCGGACATGTATTCACAAATTCATAGCTTATGTCAATCATTTCTGTTTTATCATATTTTGACATTATAACTGAGACATTTCATTTGATGAGTTAGATTGTCTGCTGCCTTCACATGATAAGAAATTTGCTCTTCGCTCATGGCGAGGTAGGGCACAGAGCCTTGAAGAGGAAAAACACTGCGCATGTATATATGTCATCAAAAAGTGTGCAAGGAACACCCTTCACTGTTTATAGACTAAAATCGCAGCTGCCGCTGCTTTTTCATTAGTTGCGCTTTGAAAGCTGAGCGACAACCGAGGTCAGAGTTCAAATAGTTTGAACGTTGTGCGCAGCGCTTGGTGGCAATTTTGAGCAGCGTGCCGCGCCAATGGTAGCGCTTCTGCCTAGTCAAGCAGCACCGTTTTCCCCATCGGAAAACAATGCACTGTCAGCGCAGAGCAATTTTACCGCTGATCATGTGTGGGCGTCTTATAGATCAGATCATTCCTACAGAGTGGATCTGGGCAGTATGACTAAAAGTCAATATACGATCATTTGACGCCTCAGGACAAACTGGAGGACGTAGCTGGAAATACGGCTGACCAATAAATCATATTTTCATCGTAATCGTGATATGAACATGCACGATAAACACATCGCAAAAGGGTGTCTAAAGCGCGATGAGTAAGAAAAATCATCATATCTAGGGATGGTTACTGAAACCCGTTATTAAACGGGCTCCGGGGCTAAAGACTTCAGTCTTTCTAAGCTACACTCAGTATTTTCGTGTCAGCAATATGATTTATTTTATCAACATTTTCAATTGTTCCAGTGAGATATTAATGACTTTATATGGTGACTTTGCTGTTGCTGCTCTAGAAACAACATTTAGCTTAGTTATATTTAAAATATATGTATATGTATAGCTAATATGCACACTTCAATATCTTTTTATTTATCACAAGTCATATCGTCATCACAATATTGAACAATGTTATCGCACATCACAGGTTTTCCTCATATCGTGTAGGTCTATAGCTGGAACTGGACATTTTTTAAAAATAGATGTATTTCCGGTTGATCGTGCAGCTTTATTAGAATATATTAAGTTGGAAAAGAAATGCTGTGTCTTTTCAAGTTGAGCCAGAATCTTGTTATGTCAGTGTTTGTGTTTTGAGGTGCATCTCTCAGTCGGGTGCATTCACTTCCCCAACAGATAGCTGACCCAGAAACGTCAGTCTGAGCCAGTGTTTGTGTCTGCGGTGTTACTGAAGAGAGGAGCTGCTCAGAAAGGTGGACTCTCGAGGAGTTCAGCCTCTCTGACATGTTTACGTGTCCCGGGCCAACGCGTTGTGACCCACTGTACTCCTCACACTAACCTAGTTTGATCTCTTTTAAATTGAACTTCCTCTGTTTACCTCAAGAGCCCGCTTTCTGTTCTCTTTGGATCACTCGTCGCTCGATGTGATTGCTGAATGAATTGAGGCTCATTTAGTGCAGACAGACTAATGATGGTGCGAGATCCTGCTCCCCGCTGAGGCGAAGTGTAGAAGATGAATAGTCATAAAACTTGCACTCTCAGCAGGTGATAGCCTCGGAGTGGCCTGTTGGGAAGTGTTTGAGATGAGGAAGCACACCACAGAGCCTAACCTGATTTATGAACTTAATGACTGCGTGTGAAAAACACCTCACCGCTGAGCCTAATTTCATAAAACTCAAATTGGGTTTCGTCTTCGATGATTAATGCGCATAACAATGTCTCTGAGTGCATGGAGATTATGTATAATAGAGGTGGATTCAGTATCATCACTTCCTATTTAAATGCCCCTGCAATGTGTGCGTCTCTTGCTCTTTGGCATTTAGCGAATCCCAAATTGATATCAAGGTTCATTTTGTTGCCTGACTCACTAATAAATGAGAAGATTAAACGTGGATTTAGGTTTGATTTGCTCATAATGAAAACAGACAGTGTGCTGCAATAAGGCTCGTATGAATAGGTCAAGTATCTGTAACTCTGAAATGATGTAATCTTTACATCATCTCTTCCTCCCTCCCTCCCTCCCTCTTTTCCTTCCCTTTGCCCTCATTCAAAATACTTCTGCAGATTGCTTTCATGATGTTCAGTCATCACATATGCAACAGCAGCTGTCATAAATACAGTTCTCGAAACAGCAGCAAACACGAGTCTGGAAATAGAAGAGTTAGTGTCCTCTTATGGCCCACACCAAGCTGAACAGCACAAGAAAGAAAATTTGAGAAAAACTACAGAGAACGACAGAGAATCATCACCGAACTCCGCCGTTTCACCTCTAGTGTCTTTTAGCTTATTGTTTTGGTTCACTCTCACCTCTCTCATCAGGGTTGAAAAAGCTCAAATAAACTCACTGTACACAACCTGCCCAGCACCAAACAGCAGACAGACACAGCTGGTGACATGTAAAATTACTACTTTATAATATTATGATGTTATTCTCATAATATTATGACTTTTTTTCTCGTAAACCTATGACTTTATTCTGGAAATCTCAGATTTATTTATTTTTTCTCAATGTGTTCCTAATACTCTGTCGTACTAAATGATTAACTGATTCATCAAAATCATAATCAATAGATCAATTGATAATGAAATTAAAGGTTAGTTACAGCACTAAATTCAGTCTAGCAGCTATCACAGTAGCACACATGCTGCCGAATTGCTTTTTTTTCCCACAGTTGTTACACATTTCGGAAGTGATATTGTTGTATGCAATTAAGAAGAGAGGAAGAAAAACAGCTTCAAGACGTTGCTTGCTTGTGAACTCATTATGAGATATACAATAAGAGATGAAAAATAAAAACATTAGCTCAAACTGGAGTACAATTTAAGGAATGGAAAAAATGCTTGACTGAGGGCAAATCATAAACGGTGTTATTTAGCACTTCAAGATAATCAAGTAATACATTGAATTTATCCGATGAGAGTTTTATGAATAATTTATAGACCTACAGTACAGTATACCAAGGTGTGTGTGTATGAGACTCTGCATCTATTCCTGCACTCGTGTGTGTGTGTGTGTTATCGCAGACAGGCTGGTAAACAGTGTGTGTTTGCGGGGAGACGGCAGCCAGGGAGCTGACCTATTCCTCAGACTGGAGGCAGAGGCAGCTCGTGATTAATGTCATCACCAGGGAGGGACCACAGGAGAGAAAGTGAGGGAGGGAAGGGAGGCGAGGGAGGGAGGAAGGGAGGTATGTAGCAGGTTTTTGCTCCATTTCAGTCCAAAAAACACAAGCTCCTTTTCCCCGGTGAATGATGATATTCAAAAATGGCTAAGAGGTGTCACGTAGCAGCTTTTGCTCCTGTGAAAGTGAGTCACAACCTGTTGACTTGTTTACTAAGGCTTTTGCTCACTGATGCATCATTCACCTTGAACAAACTCATCCCAGCATGCCCACACTTTGTTTCCGCTACTAAAGACATGCTGAGAGGTCTTGAAATGTCTTACAGCAAAGTGTGACATTTAACTAAACCTGCGAAAATACTGGAGAGACAGCAGATGGGTGTCTTCTTCTTTCTCTGTTTATTTTCAATATTCACTACTAACACTGACCAATTAACCAATACATTTACATTTCTAAATCAAATACCACCATTTTCCCTCAAGACCAAACCTGATGCATGCTGCATCCAACAGCCGATTAGACTGTTGTCGGGCTATTAAATAGGCGTTATCAGTCGCTGTAAGACCCATAGATGTGGGTCAATAGGGGTCTACTACACCCACTAGTAGGTTTTATAATCTATTCACATGGTAGATCACCAAAAGAAGGTATAAAAGAACACGACAGCGACCTCTAGCGACCGTAGTAATTATGACAGGAGCAGAAACGGCGCTGTAGTACAGACTGTGTGAAACTCCATAAGGGGTGGAGGTCGCAGGACGATGGATGGGACACAAAACAGGGTTTTCACCCAGGAGACTGGAGTTTGCATCCCGTGTGAAACCAACAATGTGTAGTTGTCTTTGTGTTCGTAGTTATTTTAACTGAAAACACAATGTTTTTCCCTAAACTTTGTTGCCTAAACCTAAAGAAGTTGTAGTTTCGTTGCTTAAACCTAAAGAAACCTTTTTGTTTGTGTTCATAATGTGACGTTTCATTCAGTTTTACATGTTAGATTGTGTTGCTTTTAAGTTTCACTTTTGCTTTTACAACGTAGTAGACATAGTAGGCCCCTATTGACCCACATCTATGTTGCTTATAGCGACCGATAACGCCTATTTAATGGCCTGATAACAGTCTATCTCAACTCAACATCCACTTTCTCACTTGTTCAGGAACTTTTGACCGTATAACGCATCCTTATTTTTAGAGCTTCTCATCCATGTTGACTGAAAAGTTAAACGTGGCAGTTCAGTCTTGACGTTGGAGACAGAAGTTGACTAAGCAATCTGAACTCAAGGTCCACTTAAGCACTTGTGGCGGAGCCTTCAACTTTATGCAAAGTGGGGCTGTCCTCGACCAAAGAAATTCTTAGTCGACTAACATTTTGTCGACTAATCGATGAGTTGATTTAATTAACAGATCTGCAGAACTGAGTTTCTCCACGAAGAATCACACAAAAGCACCACTGGTGTTTACCACAGATGTGCTCATAAGATTCTTGGAAAGAAAGAAATCTTAGTCGACTAAGACCAAAATGACTAAGCCCTAATGCAAATTTTGAACATCTACAGATCAATGGCAACTAAGCAAACTCAATCTGCTGATGAGAAACGTGCGATTCGATCAACAGTAGTCACAGTTCACTTTACATTTAGTCATGTGATACCTTCAAATGTTGAAAAGAGCAGTTTTAAGGTTCGGGGAACATGAACGTGACGGTCAAAAGTAACCAATGTTGACTGTTTTTAGGAAAGGGGATGCGATCGGTGGTCTGCAGTGTCAAAGTTGCATGCATTGATGTATTGCAAGCCCATCTTAACCTCCTTCTCCAGAGGTTTTGTGTTATAACCACTTCACGGGTGGTAAGCATTGAACAAATGGCCAATGCTTTTGCAATTTTTCGTGTGACGACAGTCTCACTGCATCACCAACGAGTAGAAAAGCAGAGTTTCCTGGCTAAATCTACAGCCGAAAAAATGGCAATCAATTTTCTCCATGAGGCGCCAGAGGTGAGCTGCCACGCTGAGGTGTCTGTCTGCCTCTGTCTCTCTCTAACAAAGCCAGTTTGTGCTGCTCCACTGGGGATGTCAGTCACCTCTTCCTTCCCCCTCCTGTCTTCCTTCCTCACCCTTCCTCCCTCCTGTCCTCCTGTACTGCCTGGCTCATCAAACACTTACGTAATGCTCTATTTAAGAAAACAAATGTCTCGAGGCCTGTGGCTGAGTCCCGTGGGTGTATTTAGGTATTTAGGGGCATGTGAACGTGTGTGTGTGCATTAATGGTTGCAGGCATGTGTGTGTGCCTCTGTGTGTGCTTTTGCTACCCTCTGAGTGCACCTTCAGTATTTTACCAAGGGATATTTGGGGGGTGTATGACTCAAGACTGTCTCCCCTGAGTACAGCCACAATCTGCGTCCTACTTTATAGTCTCAGGTACAGCACAGTGACACATCTGCCATATGCAGAATTACCGACTTGCACCCTTTTGGAGAAAAAATAACTGAGACGACCACATTTACATGACCTGTACTGTTCTACTGTGTTCCTTTACAGAAGTTAGGGACTCTGTGGCGTCTGCTCTGCAACAAAATGTGAGAACAAATAGCGAAATACTTCAAGAAGATGAAATACGTCCAGGCACATCTCTCTTTTTCTTTCTGTCTCCTGAGTCTTTCTGGGAGAGAAATACTAACTTAGATTTACTTCAGAGAGCCGCCGGTTAGAATTAATTTATCTACAGTTTAAAGATCAGATTGCAGAGAGTTGAAAGACTTGTTTTAGTTTGGTAATCCATCAAAAGAAATGGTTTAAGATCGCTTTTATCACATTGAGGTATAGGCTTCTTTGTCTTTCTTAGCAATTTAAAATCACACAGTATCAGTGGAGGAAGAGAAAGCTTCACAAACCCCACATATATATGAATGGTTAACAGTGAAAAACAGGGCTAAGAGTCTACAGCTAGAAGATGGTCAGCAGTAAAAAAAAAAGAAAAGTGAAATATGATCCATTAAAGGTCCCATATCATGCTCATTTTCAGGTTTATACTTGTATTTTGTGTTTTCTACTAGAACATGTTTACATGCTTTAATGAAAAAAAACAACTTTATTTACCTCATACTGTCTGTCTGAATATGCCTGTATTCACCCTCTGTCTGAAACGCTCCGTTTTAATGCATTTCAATGGAATTGCAACGGAACTGCGTTGCTAGGCAACAGCTTGGGTCCATGTTTACTTCCTGTCAGCTGATGTCATTTACATACACTGCAACAGGAAATAAGTTAGGACACATTTAGAATGTTTGTTTAAAACAATGAAATGGTCTATATATTGTATATTTGTGACATCACAGATGTACAGAAGTTCTGACAGCTTGTTTCAAAGGCACAGTTTCTGAATACAGGCTGTGTGTATTTCTCCATGGATTAAGTGTTTTGATACTTTCACAACATTGATATGGCACTTAAACCTGCTTTATGATATAAAAGACATGAAAATCCCACTTTTTACAATATGGGACCTTTAATATTTATCCTCTCTTTCAACCTTATTCCCTCGCGCTCTGCTTGTTGTCAGTTTCCATCTGACTGTCTCTTGGTGTGAACGTGCTGATGCAGATCCTAACTACCTCGCACCCAGTAGTGCTCCCATCTCCAGCAGCGACGACAGGAGGGACCTCCCCTCCTAACCGTTGCTGGGAGTGACTCATTCTCACTCACTTTTTGATAATTAAACACACCGGACAGTTAGGGATGCTCCACAAGAGCACACACACAGAGTGAATCCCAGGCGTGTCAGGAGAAGTGGGAAGACATCAGTGGGACACCTTACACCATACGTTCATTTGAACTGCATGCTCCCTACTCTATCTCCTTTGCTTTTTCACTTCATGGCTCTGACACCCTTTCCTCTCGTCTGGTTTCTCTCTTCTCTGCTCATTTCACCTTCCCCTTTCCCTCTCTGTGTTTCCCACCACACCGCCCTCCTCCCTCTCCCTCTATCTCTGTAAGCACAGACGCCCTGTGGCCTCATTAAGCTGTCACTGATCCCTCCTGCCGTGGTCGAGCCCGTCGGATCATTAGTCAGCCCTGTCTGAGACGCCCAGCCTGACAAGAATAGATCAGCCCAAAACCCCCAAACCTCTAACATTCTCTAAATGTCTTGAACCCAATCGAGTCAGCGCAGGCGTCCTATCAAATGATCGATCGGTTCAGCCACGGCGCGTTGAAACCGATGTGTGAAATATTCATGCACTCACACGAGGGCTGTGTAATTGGACGTTTGTCTCACGGGTGGGTTGATTATGTGTCATGTGTAAGGATAAGTATTTCTACTACATTCTTATGTCCTCATTATGTCCTATCATCTAAATGTCACCACAGGTTATCACCTCATGCATCTCATTGGAGGGTTGTGCAGCCGAACGAGACTGTGAGTGCATTAATGGGAACACCTACAGTATACTGGATTTTAGTCTATTATAATATGCATTAAGCTGTTAGAGATAAAAGGTCAGGGCAGCGCAGGGCTGCATTATAATGGCAAATCGATGATATTATTATACTGCACGCTATATTGTGATGTGTAATAACTGATGCTCAGTTAAGCTTGCACGCTTATACATGACATTTTGAGCAGAAACAGGTGTTCTCTTCAGGAAATTATATTAGTGCCACTGTAAATTCTCAAATAAAAGCCAGTATTACCAAAATAACCATGAAAAATACTGGATTTAGGGGTGTTGAATTACCCATACCACAATGGCACACATTATTTTCATTATTAATTAATTAATCAATTGACGTTTTGATCTATACAACTTCAGAAACAAGTGCAAAATTACCAAATATAGTAAGAAATTTGAATGCAGGACTTTTACTTGTGGTATTCTACTTAAGGAAAAGGTCTGTATGTATTCTTCCAACACTGATAATTTAACACATTCTCACTCCCAACTCATCTTATACCGCCACTTTGTCAGTGCCCCTCGGCATCAGAGACCGTCACACGGGGTACCCCTCTTGCGTTACTTTTGAACGGACCTGGGACAGCGCGTCAAGATGCACTCGTTACATACATAGTGTCCTTTCAAAATAAACTAGGCAACACAACCATTTAGTTGGGGTTGACTAACTAACTAACGACTCACATGACTAGCAACGCACGTGACTCACGGGACTGACCCAAATTCAATTCAACATTAGTTTTAGTTTCATACGGGACACAAACAGCGGTCTTCTGGATGAATGTCTTGTGTTTGTTTGACCCATCCACCGTCCCTCCCGCCCGCCCTGAGTGGACTCATACGCTTTTAATACTACGTCACTTGCTTCGACCGCCAAATAACACCGCGGGTGGGTTTACATTTGAGTTAGTTGAAAGCCCGGTGTGTCACATACTGTCGCTAAAGGGTGCCTCCGTACGTCGGTTTCCGATGCTGAGGGGCACTGCCCAGTTGGTGGTATTTGACAAGTTGGGAGTGAGACTGGATTACGAAGTATTCGAATACTGACTTGGAGGTCAATTACGATGGCAGTGGTCGAAGTTTGAAGCATTCAGGTCAACCCTAGACCGGGTTAGATCATTTGTATAGTGTGAATTTGTGGAGAGGAGGTCATTAAAGATATTTAAATTTGTTTTCAGTGCAGTGTTTGAGAAAGCTGCAGGACCTCAAACGTGTAGTGCTTATTTAGAAAGGCAAATAATTAATAATCATCATAATAATTACTTTGGTTTCGAGCTGGAATCCTAAAGAAAACATTTACATTTTAAAAACCAAGTACAGTACATCCAAATGACAGGAAAACATTATCAACTAAAAACATCTTCACATTGAGCTTCACTAGAAGAATAACTCCATCTTCACTTTGGTTTTCCTCACATGTGGGCGATGCCCTTTTACTGATTATGATTAGTCACATGTACAGTAACGGACACACTTGATGCAGGAGGATTAAAAGTGCAGTTAAAGCTTATACGTTTATCTCTAGTGAATCGACAACGCAGTTCATAGGTCCATCTTATCTAAGACCAACACATCTCATATCATCAGTGATATGTGTCTCTGTCTAATCATGAGAGTGTGGTACGGACAGTATGGATAAGCCATACGAGGATGTTCCGATATCGCTAACACCTTGTGGATTAGCAGCCTACTGACAGGCCAGCTGTTGATCTTTTGGCCTTGTCCTAATGCTGCATAACTCTTCGATGATCTGAAAGCTTTCAGTCAACAAGTACTGCCGGGGCCTTTAACTGGACGGAGGAGGTGAGTTTGTAAACTGGGCCGCTGGCAGGAGGAAAGCTGCATCATCAGCACTTGCTGAATGCTTAAAAAAAACGCAGACGAGGAGCAGCTGCTCTTACATAATTTCAGAAGCGTAAATAGTGGGGACGTACGTTTGCATGCATACACACACAATCAAGTGGCACAGCGGTAATCGTCTGCTGTTTGGACGCTGGACAGAAGCGTCAGGGGCCAAAGTGGTCTCTCTGCCAGCTACAGAGCATCTGGCATAATCCACACACACACATGTTAGTGCACATAAGACAGACACACACAGTCTGAATGTCAGAGGGTTTAGGACGCATGACCTCACATCACACACACACAGAGGCATGTAGCAGAAGGACAGAGGACACCAGATCATCATATTTAGATGGCACACACTCCTTAAACTGAAATGATTCTCACTTTATGTGTAAGGAAATATAAAATATAATGAGACTATTTTTCCATTCTGGACCTATTTGTTTTGGGCGTCTAAGATTTAACCCTCTGGGGGTTTCCCATGGCAGCAGGGAGGGCCAGCGTTGCTAGGAGACATGGTGTGCTACTAGCTGGAGCACGTCATAGCCCTGTACAGCCTGCTAACGTTGGTTATGAACGATTTAAGATGTCTGTCTCTTTACAGCATTCAACTTTTGGGAGAATCCATCGCACTGTTTGTATTCCACTCAGCACTGAATCCCACTACATGTTACTTTTCGTTCATGTTCTGTCAAAACCCACAGAGTTAATCGGCAGCTCCCACACACTCGGTGTTTTGCTCTTCCCACGTTACTGAGAGTCAAAGTGAAACAGAAGTAAGAAAAAAAAGCCTCATTCAAAATCCCACTGACATTTTGAATAACTAAAAATCCAGCCTTGAAACATACATGTACTCAACTGTATGTTGTGCTTTAGATAGGGACAGTAATTTAAAAATAACTTCTATGATTTTTTTATTCAATACATAGGGTGTTTTCACATATAGTCCTTTTTAAATGAAGTGGTGTATATGGAAAATACAGCGCTTTCATCAAGTTGCTGCCACAGGATGTCCTGACTGTACAATCAATGCAATTATTAATTTTTATCATCAATTATTACAATCATAATGAGCATTTTGGAGCAGGACTGATACAGACAGAAAGGCACGTTTCTCTATCCTCAAGCGGTGGTCGTAAAATGTACACGCATGTCTCTATTTTATATCTTAAAAACATCTTCAAACAACAGTTTTTATTCAAGTTTCTCGCCAAAATCCAAACACATTTTCTTTTGTCCCCGGGACGCCATCAGTTTTGAGCCTCAACGGTGAATACGGTAACTGCGGTACCTGCGTTAAAAAAGAAAACGCCCCTTGGAGAACACAGAACTGCAGAAAAACTAATTAAAAAAATTAATTTCTTCTTTACTACACTTCTGCACAAACACATCACTGGTGAATATAGTTGGTATTTTACAGTTATAATATATGATATATGTTGGTATTTTTTAATACAGTGAGTATATCCTCACGGCTGTACTCAAGACGATAATGATCACACAAAATGTAATGAATTAAAAACAGAACGTCCTTCAAACAAATTATTGTGACAGATGGCTGCTGAGGATTACCATGTGTGTAATTATGTCCCATGCTGCTATGGGCTTTATCTATCTCACTTACTGTACAGTATATACTCCATAGGCTGGATGAATGCGCATCCTGCAATTTCCTGGGTTTGTTTTCTTGTTGACGTCACACTTCCTATAAGCAGCGCTCATGTAAAGCTGTGCTCATCAACGCAGAAGATGAAGAGGATTCATCAAAGAGATGATTATGATCGAATCCTGTGGGTGTAAAGTATCGGGAGCTTAATGAAGCTTTCGGTGCTATAGGGGTTAAGCGTATGTTTAGTTTGGTCATAGCAGAGTGTATAACGTTGCTTATGTCAAAATCAACAGGTCACATGACTTTGAGTGACATAAATAATAGCCGCCTATATGGAAAATAGTACTGCATGTTGTGTTATGGCTGTAGTTTTGCAAGTACAACCCCTTTTCTTCATTGTTTATATTGTGCATTGGTTAAATATAGTTTGTGTATGTGTGTGTGTGAGAGAGATGGCCACCTGGGGCCTGTCCTCCTTGGTTTCCGTGGCGATGTCGCAGTGATTAACGTGCAGGTATGTTAACAGCCAGTAGTCCGGTTCTCTCTTTAATAAACACACCGGGGGAACTTGAGGTAAAATGGGGACTGCTGCAAAGCACTGTGGGAAAGGCAGGTGATAGATGACCTGAAAAGTTTTGTTGTTTTTCTTTCTTTTTTTCTTAAACTTTTATGACAGTTTGGTAATAGTTGGCGTGCGTTCTTGTAAAACCGCCCCACGTGAAAACCAGCTTGTGTAAGTACAGTAAAACGACGCGTGTAATTATTCACTGTTGAACTTAGATTGAGGTGCCGGCAGCAAACAGGAGAAGTGAGAACGAACGCTTTATGGGTATTCTTAGCCAGCAATTAGTCTCTGCATGACGGCTCCTTACCTCATTATTTATAGCTCTCTACCTGCTCGCTAAAGGTTGCTTTGTTTTTGTCCCTTTTTCTGCATAATGTAGTGTTTTTATATTTAGTTCAACAAATTGACTAACTCTAAAAAATTAGCAACTAATTGGACACGTTTCTAGTCTCTGATAAGAGTGAAATTGCTGAGACAGACATTCTTTGTTACCTTTGTTATCTCTTCTGTAATTGGTTCAGCAGTTTTACTCTTATTTACTTCACTGAGAGCAATATTCTCTTCTTCACAGTACAACCACAGTCTATTCAAACAGCCACGGAGCAGATCCAGCAGATTGAGGTTAAGGGGTTAAGGGCCTGGCTCGAAGGCACCATATGAGGCTGCTCTTCCCCATCCACATTTATTCTGCCGGTCCAGATGGAACTGGTAACCTTCTGGTCACAAACCGTTATGCCAGCGCATCCCTCATACTACGTAACATAATGAAAACAGGAGTTGTTTTCCACATATAATGTATTACATTTTGTCGCTGTCCAATGAGAGACTGTCTTCCCATGAAAAAAATTACATTTGTTTACGTCTTGTAGTGGCCATATGAATCATGACTCTTGTGAGCAAAAGAGGAAGTCAGATGATGTTATTCGCGGTGGACGGATGGGTTAACAAAACGTTCTAAATATACTTTAACACGTTTCCTGTTTCCTACCTAGGGTCAAACGTTAGTTTCTTTTAACCATGACCATGGATGTTCCCTGACCTTTACTACGACGTTATTATTGTAACCATGACGACGAAGCTCCCCTAACCTCAACAAAGTGGTTTTAACCCAAACAATGATCTTTTCCTCAACCTAACCAAATTGGTTTTGTCCCTACACCTAAGATCAAGAAACAGTTGTATTTCTGAATACAATGAAATGCCATGTCTTCCTGATGATCGTGGCATCAGATTAGAAAACGCTTATGTGTCATTCTGGAGGGGATGGACTAATGACATATTTTGTTGTTTGATTCAGAGGACTTGTTTAATGAAACCCATATATCTCCAATTTTGGTAATTCTTTTTTCTAGATGAACTAAAGCATACCTTTACTTCTTAAGCTAGATAAACCACAAAAAAACCCACTGGGGGAAAAAAGCATTGCAACAAATAGGGATGTCACGAGAACCAATACTTTGGTACAAAGTCGATGCCATGTACTTGTCCCGGGGACGATAGAAAATGTGTTCTGGACGCTGTAAACTCACAATCGACGTGTCCAGGGGACGCACCCTATTTTTTCCCTGATAATGCTGCATTGCAAACAACAAATCTGTGTTGAAATCAACAGGACGAGAGTTAGTTCATGTTACCTGTTAGTTCCGTGCATAATAGAGAGGGAACTATGACCTGTTTAACTTTCGAACAAAAAACAGTACGCAAGTGGTTATAAAGTAGTGTATGAAGTACGTGGGATTCATTGTTTTATTCAACTATTCATTGACAAATAAACTCAAAGAGCAGCTCAGGGACATTAATGAATAATGCAGCTTTAACCTACTCCCTGTCTAATTAACAAATAAATATGATAACACCATATAATTTACAAATTAAAGTGTCAAAACTGCCACCTGCTTGTTTTTGTGAAGCTTAATGTTCAGCTCCCAGGTCTGATAAAAGAAGGACACACTATATGTACTTCTGTAAAAGCAGTAGTCACATGTATTTGCACGCTGTTTGTAACCATTATTGCTGGCCGGGTATAAACACCGCAGCAGGCCTGTATTCCTATTCCTCTAAGTGGGATTCTCCACTACCTCTCGACAAAGTCAACTATCCTCTGAACAGCTCAGCCTCTCTCGCAGCCATTTAGCTCAATTATCACTGAGTAGAGATGGAGCTATTTGCCGCCGGTATCTCCTAATGGAGCCTGACAACTGCCGCCGCAGAGACCTCCAGTCAGATGGCGGAGCACCCAGGAAGTGATGATACCTTCACAGGTTGAAAGCCCCGCTTGGCCTCTGTGTGAATACAGCAACAAAGGCTGAGCTGCAGCACATGTCAGAGAGCGGCCCGCACACATTCGCACACAACATGCATATAAAAGCACTTGGCCTCATGTCCTAGTCGGTCTAATTAAATGCTGTGTTTGATGATGAAAGTTGGGCTGTGATGAAAGGGTGAGTGGTGTTCAGTGTGAATGCATCTGAACACAGGATCTCTCCTCTGCTATTAATTAGAGCGCGACAGGGAGGGATTAACATCCGACACCTGTGTCTACAGTGTGTGTGTGTGTGTGTCTGGGTCAGTAGTGGAAAGTAACTAAGTACATGCACTCAAGTACAGTTTTGAGGGACTTCTACTTTATTTAGTATTTCTGATTTTGGCTACTTTATACTTCAACTCCACAACAATTCAGAGGAAAATAATGTACCACTACATTTATTTTACAGCTATAGTCATTTGGGTGAAAAAGCTGACACAAACATCAACGGAGAGCAAGCTGTACCCAGCCAAAGAAAATTCCTCGTGTATACCCCTTACACCTGGCAATAAACACCTTTCTGATTCTGATTCTGATTCTGATTCTGATGCTGTTCAGCAGTTTAAGGGCTCCCCTCTTTACTAAATGAACATCATGCTGTATTGAAGACTTGAAACTAGCGATTGAGACCATAAACTCATGTTTACAATGTTTACTGAGGTAATAAATCAAGTGAGAAGTAGACTCATTTTCTCATAGACTTCTATTCAATCAGACTTTTTCTTGCAACCAGAGGAGTCGCCCCCTGCTGGCTGTTAGAAAGAATGCAAGTTTAAGACACTTCAACATTGGCTTCAGTTTTCAGACTCGGAGGTAGCACACTACGTAGACCTCAAGAGCTCACACTGGACACTCCACTTCCTTGGTTCGTCAGCAATACACCCACCAAGTGTGAAGTCGATTGAATGAACGGTTGTTGAGAAAAAGAGGTTAAATTATGTATTATTTTGAAGAAATAAAAAGCTTTAGAGAAAAGATTAGAGAGCAGTCTGAAAAATGAGTACAAATCTGTGCAGCAGTTCTTTCTTCTTTCCTCTCCCACTAATCATCTCATTCAAAACTAGCTCCACGTGGACCAGCTACAACACTAGAATGCTACTTATGCATTGATGTATTAGTATTAACCCAATCTACTGTATGTCGAATAATCTACACATTTTGAGTTGTGTTTTATATTGTTGTACTACAGCAGTACTTAAGTAAAGGATCCGAGTACTTCTTCCACCCCTGGTGTGCATCTTCTCTCTCTGTGATAGTAAAGCTTGAATGCAACTGTTGCATAATACTGTGTATTTCTAGCCATATCTCAGCCAACTTGTACACACAGGCAGCATCATCTCCATAATCGACTCCACATCTCATCATCAAAAATCACTGCATCTCTTAATCCAGTGAGCCTGCTTGGAGATTGTTGATATCGCTCACTGTACCAGTTCTCACTAATGAGCTCATGCATACCCTGTGTGTCAGCACGTGTGTGTTTGTGTGTGCATATTTGCATGTATGTGAGTGGCGTGTTTGATATCCTAATGCCTTTTGATGTTTAATTCACTAAGAGGACTACAATCAGAGGAGGCACATTACAAATAGTGGATATACAAGACATGCATTTACTGCACACACACATACTGTACACACACCATGTAAGCTTTTAAACACAACCTCACAGATCCGTGTTTTATTCCTCCTTTAGCATCAGTTTCCCGTTTGTATTTGCTGCCTGGTTTACGGGCTATAAATCTGTCTTGTACATAATGAGGCTACAGTGAGAAAGTCTGAACACGATGGCCCATTAAACACTGACAGGCTGCTGCAGGTGGAGAGAGACAGAGAGAGATGTCATTCCCCTAATTAAATCAGTGATGGATAGTCAATACAGGTGCCAGTTTCTCCCTTTACAGCCACAATTGTGCAGACAGAGATGAACCTGAAGACAACACGCGCAGTCATAGATGTCATTCTAAGTCCTCTCTGGTGTGTGAAATGTCAGCTCAGAGATAAAAGAGGAGATGATAATGAGCGGCTTAATGTGCTGTTTTTAATTCTTTCTTTGACTTTTGACAAGCTTTTTTTTCTCTGTTATCTGCCTTCTTCCTTCTCTGAGTCTTGCCCTTACATTCTGTTTTCTGCTGTTGATGTATCTCATGTCGGTTCATCCGCCCCTCCGTCCTCTGTCTTCTTTTCTCCTCCACTGAGTCACAGCTTCATTCTTGTTTTTATCAGTGTCAGAAGACAGATTAGTTCCTACAAGGGACACGATTGATCTTGGGAAGCCAATCTCTCCAGCCTGGGACTAACAATCTTTTAGAGATTGAAAATGAGCTATTCCTTTTAAACATGGTAAAGCAGAGCTTAATTATAATGCTAAAACCTACCACAATATCTTTGACTTTAGCTACTTTTAGGTCCAAGCTAAAAAAAACTAAACGATGGCGAATATGGTAAACATTCTTCACTATGCATACTATGCTTACTGTGACACTGTGTCATTGTGAGCATGTTAGTGTGCTGATGTTAGCATCTAGCTCAAAGCTCCGCTGTGCCCGAGTACAGTCACAGAGCTGCTGGCATGGCTATAGACTCTTGTTTCTTTCTGGTTTCTGTCACTTCTCCAAAGTCTGAGAGGAAGAAGAAGAAGATGCAGAAGTAGAAGCAGTAGAAGAAGAAGATTAAGAAGAAGAAGCAGAAGAAGAAGAAGATGCAGAAGATGCAGAAGTAGAAGCAGTAGAAGATGAAGATTAAGAAGAAGATGAAGAAGAAGCAGTAGAAGCAGAAAAGAAGAAGAAGCAGCAGCAGCAGAAGAAGAAGCAGTAGAAGAAGAAGAAGAAGAAGAAGAAGAAGAAGAAGAAGAAGAAGAAGAAGGTGCAGCCACTCAGAATAGTTACGGTTAGGCATTGACCTTGAATAGTTAAGGTTAGGATAGGTCGTCGGGCAGCGAGTCTCGTGAGAGTTTTTGCAAGTTTGTTTTCACTGTATTAGCATTTATAAAGCTTTTAAATATATACAGAATAAATACCCCGAGATGTTTTCTTTCTATCAGCAAAGCGTCACATATGCCAGAAGGTTTGGCAGGTGAAGCTGTCCGTCCATCCTCCCTCCCTGTTATTTTGTAATTGACAGTTTGTCTCCACATTGTGGACATGAGCCTGCTCAGTGAGGCCCACGGTGGCTGGCTGACGGCTTTGATGCCACCCACCTGCACACCCACACACACACACACACACACACACACACACACACACACACACACACACACACACACACACACACACACACACACTGCCGAGCCTCGTCTCTGACATCCATCTCCTGTTCTGTCCATGTGTCTTTGTTTGTCTCCAGATCTCTCATTCTCCATCTTACTTTTCTTTATTTTTCTCTTCAATTCTGACCATCAGTTCTTCAAGAAGCCTCGATTTTGTTTTCACTGTCTGCCTCTCTCTGGCTCACACTCACAGACGCACATTCACATGCAGGCACACTCTTTTTAAAGCGTCCACTGAGTGAAAAATATGCAGTGTTTGCCCTTCACCACTGCAGGTCACACCGTTGCCTGTACAGTAATGGCTGTAGGCAGCGTGTGTTTGGATTAGCCTGACAACACTACTTGTTATGGGGTCACACTGCTACAGTAGAAGAGCAGTGAGGATCCTCTCAGCTATAAACATCCCTGCATGGGCTTTTCTTTCAGCCGCGCAGCTGAGCTTCAGCCCTGAGGAAAAGGGAACATTTCATCATCGCTGAGTCGAGATTACTCCGCGGTTTTCACTTCTTCATTAGTTTTTCTTTCTCCTTCGTAGTTGTAGTTCGTTTGCCTTTCATGAAGAACGTGCACACGCTTAATTTCATTAAGCACCAGAGTGATTTACTCTCTACTTGTTCTCCTCCTCCTCTGCAGTTTGCTTTCTCTCCGCTGACTTTCATTCTATCTGAATTTTCTCTAACCCATTATCACCATAGCAACTGTACAGTTGTTCACTTTGTTTCCCCCAAGCCCCTCATCTCACACACACACACACACACACGCACACACACACACACACACACACACACACGCACACACGCACACACACGCACACACACGCACACACACACACACGCACACAGTATGATATGGTCTTTTAATTTAATCGCAGTTCAGTGTTCGTTGATGTTTTCTGAGAGATTTAATCCCTCACAGCGATGTCCGGGGACCATTTTGCTATTATCCAGAGTGTGTTTGTGTGGTGCATAAATAGTTTCACCGACTCGTTGGTAAAACAACAAATAGAAAATAAAGATCCCTGATGGAGCTTCTCTGCATCAAATCACTAATTCAAATCAGCTCTTCAATCTGTTGGTTTGTTTATTCTAAAAGTGAAACTTATAAAAATGTTTTGCTACTCTTCCTAGGAGTAACTATGACTTTGCTAAGTGTTGTGAATTAGAGTCAAATTATAAAGTCACTTTATCTGCTAATTAAAATAAATAAAGTGCTATATAAGTGCAGTCCATTTACCATTAGAGTATAATAATAATCTATTTTGGTAATCAATGAATCGTTTCATGTATTTTCCAAGCAAAAATGCTAAATATGTTGCTGTTTGTTTTTATCATATATGACAGAAAATTAAACGTGTTTTGGTTTTTGGACTGCGGAAGTAATTTAAAGGCATATCTTCGGGCTCTGGGACGCTGTGATTGACGTTTTTCACTACTTTTTAAAGTCACGTAGACGATACAATTCATTGATTAATCACAATGTGAATAATTATTGAGATCTACCTCTTGAGATTGAGACATTAGGCAATCATAAAGTCATTCCGCGACTTGACTAAGCGACACGGCAGACTTCACATTGGAGCTCAACCGTTACGACCCCCCCCCCCTTAGAGGGTCTGAAGTCTACCCACCACAGTCTCTCAAAATCCTGTGGGAAACACTGCACTGATTGGCGTTTGATGGCGGTAACACACAAAGAGGTCTAGCGTTGTGCCAAGAAAAGGCAGTGAAGAAGAAAACTGCGAGCTCGCAAACATGAATGTTTAGTAAACAATGCACAATTTAAATATTTGCGAAAAATGGCTTTGCAAATGTTTTATGAGGAGAGAAACACATTCAGCACATTCTCAAGGATACTCAGAATGATGAGAAACGCTGAATGTAAACAACACAACTTTTCTTTGTTTACAAGAAAACTCCACAGGGCACCTTTAAGTTGGGAGTATGCGTGCAATGTGGCATTCTTACTGTAAGCAAATTCTCCTTTCTTTTTCCTTTTTCTAGCAGCCTTGGAGAAATGCAGTGTGCTGCTTAGGGACACTTTAGTAGGTAGGATGCTTGACAACAAGGTCTCTCAACATAATCATATCAAATCAAACAAGGATGAAGATCACAGGCTGAAAAATGCTTTTGCTTATGAAGCATCATAAATTACACTTTGTAGCCGTCAACCCAATTTGCATGAAGCGTAATGTGAATGCAGTTCTGAAGGGTCGCCTGTTAACCAATTAACCCCAAACATGAGTCGCGCATCAGCCTCTTCACTTTTTATGCCAATAATGTCTAATTAGTAATTAGATATTGTTGCATCTGATAGTGACGCGCCTGTCAATGCCCGACTATAATTAGCAATACCCGCGTTTGACTCATTGTCAGTCTGCTCCCATCATCAACCTCTTCCTCTTCTTCTGCTTGATGTGGCCCTCTTTACGCTCCGAGGAATTCGGCAGCGGCATCATCTCGCCTCGCTGGAACCGACTTCCCCTCCCGGTTTCGCCTCAGCAGCTCTGTCTGTTAGTTTGTCCGCCAGCATCTTTCCCCAGCACAGCGTGATGTCCAGTATTTAAATGGCTGAGAGGATATTTGATAGATACAGGCTGAGGCGATGACTTAGCAAGTCAGTTTTTTAGATGCGCCACACTCCACTTTTAGATATTCAGTGTGTTTTGCCTCGGCTTCATGACTAACCTGTTTTGTATCTTACATGATTCAGTCTATTGATGATTTGTGAGTCATGTATTCATGCTTCTCGTAACAGGCGTAGCTCCAACAACGGTAAAGACTGCATAGGAGAAACGGACCTTGAAGAAAAGCTCGGTGGTGTTTTTGTGTGCATGTGCGTCTGAGTGAACTGGCAGAGATGAGTTTCCTCCCAGGCATTTCACCCATGGATGGGTTACTGAACGATGTTACCAACCCCAGGGGTCCAAAAAGCCCCTAAAGCCACAGCCTCAGTGTGAAGAAACTGTTATGAACATTTGTTCCGGTGTCAAAGGGCTACTGTACATATTGAAACCATGCAACATGATGTGCATGGTGTCAAATAAATCTTCACATTTCTTCTCTGCTGGAAGAAATCAAAAGCGTCTACAACTTGTGTATTCACTTGATTTGAATGTGGCAGTGTGGGCCACGACGAGCACTGCCAAGAGTGCTGCCTCTTCAAGTGTTTGCACATTTAAATATTATGCATATTCTTTTTCTGTTTGATACGAAATCAAAACAAAGAAAGGAATGGGCTCAAGTCGTGGACAAAAGTCCAATGAATTCACATAAAGCAGAAGTATAGGGGGGCGTTCATACATGTTTCTTTATCAACCCGCAGCCCTTTGCTGCATGTCATCCCCTCTCTCACCCCCTTTCACAACTATCATTATCTATGGTTCATAACCTACACTGTGCCATGAGGTGTGCTTTGTGCCGTGTTATTAATGTGTTTAATACTGAGCTTGACTAGTAACAAATACAATTTCTCACAAACTATATATCTGCTTTATTATAACTTGAGCCTTGCGAACATAAACAGACATAAAGAGACTTTCTAATTGCAGATTAAGCTGCAGGAACTTGTTCAGAGAGAGATTTCAGTTCAACTGTATTGTTATTTTGGAGGTTATACTGTGTTGTCTCAGTATATCATAATTTCACTGTGCTTTTAAGAGCAAGTAAAGATTGTTTTGGGTCAGACGAGGTGAGGCGGAGAGACAAAGAAGAGTTTTTTGTGCGTGTCCGAGCAATTGTTCAGTTTTGGTTGTATCGTGCATATGCGCTTTCCCGGGTTTTCTCACCAACACTCTGGAGGCTCTGAGACGGCCTACAGGGTGGAATAAATGCATGCATGCATGCAGACACACATGCAGAAGCTCAGGGCGCTGAACAGATTACGTCTTCACACCCGGCCTCTTCCTGCGATGGGCTGCACTGAGTCGAAGTCTCAGGATGACTGTGAGTGGAAACCCTGCTATTCTAATTTCACCCATGGCTCCCAGGAGGGGGAGGAGGGGAGCACAGGCAGAGAGGCAATGACACGAGGAAGAAAGCATATAAAGGGAGATGAGAGAGAGAGAGAGAGAGAGAAAGAAGGCTTGGCATGAAAGTGAGAAACATCCAGGGCTCGCTGTCCAGAGACGTGGAGGGGAAGGGAGTGGAGAAGAGGGCTGATAAAGGGAAAGAAATAAGAGATCAGGGAGATCCTCGGAGTCTCTGGTGTCTGTTGTTCACTCAGTAAGTCTCTTTCAAGATAAATCCAATGTTCCCACAATTGAAAAGTTGGAAAGAACGGAGGCAAAAATGGTATGGGAGGGAGACCCAGGAGACTCAGGACACGACCACTTCTCCATCTGTTTTTTTTTTCTCAACAAAAGCCTCCAAGAAAGGCTGGAAGAAAAGAGCGAAAATAGGCGAGCTTACTAAAAGGAGAACCAGTTGGACTTTTCAGGGACGCCACTGACTCATTAACCCGGCCAATCACACCTTAACCACCCAACAACTCCCTCCTCTTCCATACACAGAGTTCCCCCCTCTACGTATTCCAGCCGTCACGTTCTTTGCTTGGAGAAAAAAAAGGGTTTTCAGCGTTTCCATGTGTGCCCACTTACCCAGTCAGTGGCCTGTATAATTACACATGCGGCTATTCTGACACATTTCAGCGTGATGGAGGCGACGCTGGTGGGGGTTTATCCATCCTCATTTGCAGGGCTTTAATTACGGCTATGTTTGTTTTGTGGTGATTGTAGAAATTAGCTAACCTCCGTTACCACAATACTGACTGGAGAATGTATGAATCCGACAAATTAAGCTTGAATGACAAGGCATGAATACTGCATGTGTTGCAGAAAACATCTTTTTTTTTTCTTCATAATCTTATCTCTGTTTCTTGGAAACCTATCAGAGCATCAATCCCCAATTGCTCATTAGCTGGATTTTTACTCAACCTCAGAGCCAGATGTTCAGGCCAAGATAAACAGTCGCTCCTGGCACCGTACGATGACTGTACGGTGTGTATTTTGTGCTGTGATAACACTTGAAGACTGAAACAGGGAGGATGCTGAGAAGGCTTCCAGGATGACAAGATGGAGAGAACTGACACCAAGCACGAAAACACTCGAACCTTACACATTCCCACGCACTGCTAACAGGCTGACATCTCCTTTCCATCTGGATATTTCTTTCTTTCTGTTTCTCTTTGCGTCAGTCTCGTCCACCGATGAGGTCACATATACGATGCATCATACAGCTAAAACTCAACTACCGTTTAGAGCAATTAAAGCAAACGCTGTTTAATGAGGCAAAGAGAATCTGCTCTGTTTGGATGCTGTTTGCAGTAATGTATTCCATTCATTTCAGAGGGAGACATTAAGCAGTAGAGAGATGAACAGATGTTGTGAGAAAGGTCCATTTATAGTCCCTTAACCAGAAATGTTGCATTTTTCCCCTTTTTTATGTTACATGTAATGAAACATTATTTAAAAGTGTTCTGAATCATTTCAAGAAGAATTAAATGTTCAGACGAAGGCTGTGATATGTGTTTAAGTCAAAAACCTTCACATTTTCTTACCTAATATCTCCTTGTATCTTTTATTCACTGTAGAAATTCAGAATGTATTTATAATATGTTGAAGCATGTTTTAAAGGTCCCATATCATGCTCATTTCCAGGTTCATACTTGTATTTTGTGTTTCTACCAAAACATGTTTACATACTTTAATGTTCAAAAAACAGTTTATTTTCCTCATACTGTCTGCTTGAATATACCTATATTTACCCTCTGTCTGAAACGCTCCGTTTTAGTGCATTTCGACGGAGTTGCAACAGAACTGCGTTGCTAGGCAACAGCTTGGGTCCATGTTTACTTCCTGTCAGCTGATGTCATTCACGTACACTGCAACAGGAAATAAACTGGGAACCATCTAGAATATTTACGTTTAAAACTCTGAAATGGTCTAAATATTGTTGATTTGTGACATCACAAATGGACAGAAATCCTGACGGCTTGTTTATAAAAGCTCAGTTTTTGAATACGGGCTGTGTGTATTTCTCTGTGGATTAAGCGTTTCGATACTTTCACAGTATTTACATAGAACTTAAACCTCCTTCATAATATAAAAGGAATGAAAATGTCACTTTTTACAATATGGGACCTTTAAGAGCAGTGTCATGCACCGCTATAGGCTACAGATAACACAGGAAAGCACTTTAACTATTAACACTATGGGTAAATATACTAACACACCACCTTAACCCTTAATAATGTTCCTGTTGGAATATTATTGGAGGCCTACTACTATAGAGCATGCACAGCCCAAGTATAATAATATAGCAATAAAATCACAACTGATTTTGAGTAACATAGTATAACAAGAGATTGCTGATACAGGCTGGTATACATGCAAGTACTGGCACTTATTTACCACTACTACCACAAAAAAACATCATAACACATCCATGAAGCCTGTACACATCATTACAGCCAAGATATGATTAGACACACACTTCAGAACCATGGATAGTGAACAGAGATCTGGCATTTTAGAACGTTGATTTGAATTGATAAAATATAATTTAGATTTATAATATTTTCTGGTTCTCCCATGTCTCTGCCTTTGTTGCCCAGGACCCCAGAAGCAAGCACAAGTTCAAGATTCACACATATGGCAGTCCCACCTTCTGCGACCACTGTGGCTCCCTGCTGTACGGGCTCATCCACCAAGGGATGAAATGTGACAGTGAGTACACACCCCGTCTACGTGCATGTGTGCATGTGTGTGAGCACCTGTGTCGAATAAGCAGGGCTGGTCGGTCCTAATGAGAACAGATGGGAATAGACTGGTACTGTACTACTCTCAGCCACATCTGCAGGCCAGGCAGAATTCACTGTCCCGCCCTGCTGAGTCCTCTCTTTGCTCTCATTCTTTCCACCCACACTCCTCTAGCAACTCTTCCCTTCTTTCTTTCCCATCCTGCATTCACTTTAACTCACCTTTTTCCTCTCACTTCTTTCTTTCCCTCTACATCCCTTTTACATTTCATCCCTCGTCCTTTGGATCCCTCACTGTACCTCCTCTGTCCCCTCCTGTCTCCACGTCATCTCCATCCATCACCCTCCCTCCCCTCCCCTCTCTCCTCTTATTCCGTCCATCCATCTGATGGTCTCTGGTGGCGGCCTCATCGCAGATGGTAATGGGAGCACACCAGAGCAAATTGATGCGGGGAGGCCATTGCAATTACAAGCCTTTTCCCATATCTCATCTCTTGTCTCCCAGCATGTCAGCCTGACAAGCGGTGAGGGAGAGAGCAGGAAGAGGACAAAGAGGGGAGGAAAGGTTGGAGAGAAAGAGAACAAAATGCTCACTCTCCCCACTAGTCCCTCACTTCAAAGTGTGTGTGTGTGTTTTTTCTTCCTACAATATCAACCCAGTTTGACACAGCACAGGCTGCTAGTCCACTGAATGGTGATGATCTCATCTGCTCAGTGATTATATCATTTCTAAGTTAATGTGGGGTTTATTTATTGATGTTACCTTTATGGAAGAGCAGTGGCTCTTTTGAGTGCTGCATTTAAAAATAGACATATGCACTGAATCATCTCCAAAACAAATGTGTTTACCACATTGGGTCTGCAGCCTTTTGTGGTTCCAAAAGGAAAACAAATCAGTGAGTCCAGGGATTGCAGACTTATTTTAGAATTAAAACTTGATAGGTATGGACTTCGCTCGCATGGAGCGCTTCCAAAAGATTCAGAAAGGGCAGCTCTTTATCAAACTGCTAAATGTGAAATTTTGGACTTAACACCTACTCACGAACTTCAGATGTCTCAAGTTGGGGAGAGCAGGTCTTACATTGCCGCAGTACAGAACCACAGGTGAGCACACACACACCTGAGGCGTGTTTTAAAATCACGACTCACCATGAATAATACATTATCTCAAGCAATATGTGTAATTCTTTTTAAAGCTGCAACAAAACCCCACATTTTTTTGTTTTTGTATTCCTCAAGGTTGCAAACAAGAAAAGTGAAAAAATCAATCTCAGTTTTCACACAATGTCTTCACTTGTCGTTGTGGCAGTAAATCCCTCTTATTGTACGTGTCTCTCACGTCTCACCTCCACCAGCAGCACAACATCCTCCCTGCTCCAGTTTGTTTTGCTTTTTGTTTCTGTGACAAAGTGGTGGGGACGGTGAGTTGGAAGTAGACTAGCTGACAACGCCACCTGGGGACTTGCACCCCAGGAAATACTAAACAAAACCTTGAATACTGTTCTAGTAAATGGATAAGACACAGAGTCGTTACTGATGAGGCAGAGATGTGTTTGCAAAAGAAGTCAAATATTTTATTAGAAATAATCAAAGAAAAAGCACTAAATAAGATGGGACTGGAGCTGAAGGGAAAGATGATTAAACAGATTCAAAATTACACAAACTAATGTGGTTAAGGGCCTGATACAAAATGTGGAGGTACCTCACCATGGGTGCCTAAAGCTTCCCAACAAAGTGACTCTCAGCTCCTGAAAGAAAAATACAAAAAGAATTAAACAACCAAACAGAATAAATACAATCCAGTTGGTTAAACAGCAAAATAACTTAAAGCCAAATAATAAACAAAATGGTCAAAGCTAATATTCAAATCAAAACGAAGCAGTATAAACAAAGTTACTCAAACCAAACTAATAAATGAGAGCAAAAACAAAACAAAAGTATTTTAAAAAAGGGGCAAAACTATGAGTATTAATGGGGCAAAAACAGCAGCAGTGTTACTTTAGGTCAGCCTAAAATGAGACATAAATATTAACAGGGCTAATAATGCTGCAACTTAACATTTATCAATACTGAGCCACCTTACTCACCAGCATGGGGCATCACAAAGAACTGTTCAGCAGAAGCAGTGGAACCATGAGCCAGGGTACGTGATATGTCACACAGTAAAAGCTTGAAAAAAAGATCTCACTAAACACATGAGTTAAAAGACAAACTACAATGTAAACAACAGTTTCCCATACTGTACCTGCAGCAACAGCATGCCAGGCAGAAACAAGAGGACTTAACAGGCCTCAGGTGCCTTATATAGCCGGATGGGCCTGATTAGTGGGATGGTGGAGGAGGAGTCGGGTAAGGGGCTGCTTTCAAGAACTGCAGACACTATTAGGGGAACCAAAACAAAATGAGCCAATCAGCCAATTTTCTTCTATTTCATCCCTATTTATAAATTCTAAAAACATTAGATTGTTGTTGATTTTTAGTTGATTTTTGTTTTTGTGCTCGTGGAGATATTTAACATTTTAAAGAAAGAACATTAACTTTATTTTGCAGAATAACATATCACTAACTAAATGGAAGAGGATGTTTAGTTAGTGATCACTTAAGAGTTGCTCTTAAATGTTTCTTCTAAGTTATTTGCTTGATTTTATATATTTAACCTTTTATTTTACCCGGAATATTTCCTATTGAGTTTTTGAAAATTCTTTTTTTTTGATAACTGTGTTTTTAACCTTCATTTTTTTAGAACCTCTTTATTCCCAAATTGACTCTTTGGAGCATTTTTTAAGTGAAAATATGAAGAGGTTTGATCAATTCAGGACCAGATTTATACAGATGAAAGCCAATTGAGTTCATTGAACATTAGGTTTAAGTTCAGGTACAAAACCACCAGTCCCCGTCTTCTTTTTGTTTGTTTATTCTAAGAATATCTTTCATTCATCTTTTATTCATTTTTTTTTTTTTTTGTAATTCAAGGCAGAGCTCCCTGCAAAACGATTTTCTGTGCTCACTCTTTGTCTGCCGTCATTGAGGTCTCTGTAGAATAATAAGGTTAATTCAAGTTCCCCACCACATCCCACCACACAAACTCTTTTTGTACAAGGCAGAGCCTTTTCCACGCAACAGTGCATCACAAATTGCATTAAACTTTTATCCAAACCTGTCCTCTCTTTATACGCGTGATTCACCCTCAAATGCATATGCAATAATGGAAACTGTTATAAAGAGTTCTTATAAATGCCCCCTGCAGATAAACTCAAACACACCTTGTGATTCTGTCTGTTTCCAGCCTGCGACATGAACGTGCACAATCAGTGTGTGGTCAATGTGCCAAGCCTGTGCGGGACGGACCACACGGAGCGTCGGGGTCGCCTCTTCCTCAAGATCGAGGTCAGCTTGGACAGGCTACACGTCACAGGTTGGTCTTGTTCTCTATCTGTGTGTAGTTCTGTGTTGTACTTCAGGCTGCTCAGTCTCAGAGTGACGGGAGAAAAAGGTCCCCTGATGTGACTGTGACTGTTGAAAGAAATCCCTCGTCATATTTATAACTTGAGACCACTATGAGTGGCTTAGACTCGTGTTAATGACCTACTCAGAATAATTGGTTTATTCAGCTTTAAGTGGTCACTCACAATCATTCACTCAGGGACACTGGAAGGATGCTGAGGGACTTTTCTTTATCAGTGCAGGCTGCTTCACTCTGTTGCCAATGTTTTTATTTGGGATGTTATTAACAACTGTGATTCTCACTCAACTGGGAGTCTTTCACTGCGCACAGATAACGGATGTCACTTTGTTGAGCTACTCCAGCTTTCATTTACAAATCAAACACATCCCCAAGACCGGTGCTGGGCTGTGAGGCCAATTTTGGTGCTGTGGCGGCCGTTGAACCTGCAGGTCACGTGACCCCCAACTGACCCCAAAAGGACTTTATGCTCATTCAAAAATCCTCTTAAAACACTCTTTGCATTATCACTATCTGACCCAAAAGGTTGAATAAAAAACTGACCAAAACAGTAAATAATTATTGTGTGATCTGTGATGCATGTGTTCTGGGAGTCAGCCGGAAGCATAAACTGTATAAAAGAAGTGGACGTATAGTCACCGTGATGTCATCCATTGTGGACAGCAGTTTTGAAGCCTCGGGCCCCTTTTTTGCAACCAGAAGTGACACCAGCTGAATAAGACGTTTTTAGGTCACCAAAAAGTTTATAATCAACTCTGATGAAGAGGGAACACACTGTGAAAGGGTTAAAGTTGTAAGACAAAAACATGGATAACTGGAAGCGACATGTAAATCAGAAGGTAGCCCCACCCTAAAGCATCCCCTGCTTTATGGTCTATTTGACTCTAAATGGGACCATAATTTACTAAATGAACATCATGCTGTATCGAAGAAGACTTGAAACTAGCGATTGAGACCATAAACTCATGTTTACAATGTTTACTGAGGTCATAAATCAAGTGAGAAGTAGGCTCATTTTCTCATAGACTTCTATACAATCAGACTTCTTTTTGCAACCAGAGGAGTCGCCCCCTGCTGGCTGTTAGAAAGAATGCAAGTTTAAGACACTTTAGCATTGGCTTCACTTTTCAGACCCCAGTGGTTGCCCTCTGGTTGGAAGTCAGCCAGCTCAGCCAGAAAAGGACTGTAATGTGCATGATCTATGGGCCTCAATCTGTTTCAGCAAGAAGCAGCAAGCACACAGGGAATTAGAGGCATTGTTTGATTCCAGAAGATTTTATCTGAAGCAAAAGGAAACTTCACAAGAAAAAATACACTTACACTTACACTTACAGAGAACTCTAAAAACAATGTAGTTAGCATCTGTGTCAGCATAATAAAAATGAAGTCATGACCTTTGTGTCCCATGCGTCTATGTTTTCAACACCTCCAAATGATCCTGTCAGTCAACAGCAGCTCCTGCAGAGGACAACTCTCCGCTGTTAAAACCCCTTTGGCAGGGAGAGAAATGACACACACACACACACACACACACACACACACACACACAGAGCTGGTCAGGGAATAGGAGCGCCGACTGGCCAATAAAGTGTTTTTAACTCAGTGGGGATCAAACAGGAATAACCTCCAGCTACAGCAGGGACAGAGTGGCAGGTGTGATTGACTCGGAAATATATTGCTTTCATAAAAATATGTTTGTTTGTTTGTTTATAGTCACCCAGATGGAAAGAAACAGGGAAGGAGAGGAAGCTGTCAGCTTACAGCATCTGTTTTCTCTGCTTTTCAGTTTTATTATGTCGCAGCCTTTTTATTTTGCTGTAAACAGCATCCATCTCCTTTTTACTGCTGAGCTACGTCTGATCTACTGTCAGTTACTTGTTCTGTTTCATGTACTTGTTATGATGCGTCAACCACCGTCGGCGAGAACGAGGAAACGAGGCGGAATGTGACAGCGTGGTCTCGTTGACATGGTTACCTCAGTCTTTTCAGATTAGGCTAAATGGACACAGCTGAAACCCAACTGGCTCACATAGACGATTTATCCCACGTTGGATTGATGTGTTCGCTCTCATGTTGTCCTTGATTTCCATGTGTGTGTACACACACCAAATCACCCAGCAGTGTTTATGGAAGTGTTGCTTCACACTGTGTCGACTTCAAGGAACCTACGACAGCGCGCTCTGCAGCTCCTGCTCCTCTCATGTGGTGTCTGATATTTAAATAAACTCTGTGACCTCTGTGTCTGTTTTCCCGTCTTCATACAGCTTCAATAACAATTCAGCTGTTGATTATTTTTTAGCCAACAAATGAACATGAAAAAATACCCATCACATTTATCCAGAGCCCAAAGTGACATCTTCAAATTACTTATTCTATGTGACAAATAGTCTAAAACTCACAGAATTTACAAAAACAAACAGAAAAGCAGACAATCCTCATATTTAAGAAGCTGGAAAAAGCGATTATTTGGCATTTTTCTTGATAAACAACTTGTAAGGGGATTTTTAAAATTGCTATAAATCATTACGTGTTGGCCAACTAATTGATTATTATTGATATGATGCTCACTTGCTCATTGTGTACAGTTAAAGCTGTGTTCACTGATTTACTGGCCTCTTTATTGGTGACATCTAGTGGTGTGGTTGCAGATTGCAACCAACTGAGTACCCCTCCGCTCACTCCTCCCTTTCCAAGACAGCGGTAATGTGAGGCGAGGAGTGTAAAACCGTGGTAACGCCGCTCGCCTTGCTCTGAGGCCATCCTTATCATAATAACACTACTTTAGGAGCAACGGATGGTGGCTGGCGGTACCGTGGTTTTGCACTCTGAGGCTCACGTTACCTCGGCTTAACAAGCATGTCGGAGAACTACGGTGGCCTTCAGGTATTATTTAAACCTGTAAGACTCTCTCTAGAGTCAGTGTTTGATTTGTCCGCTCTGGGCTGCTGTAGAAACATGGCAGACTCTGTGAGGAGGACCCGCTCCTTATGTAGATATGAAGGACTCATTCTAAGCTAACAAAAACACAATAATTCTTAGTTTCAGGTGATTATACTATAATGAAAACATATTTATGGATATTATATTCTATTTCTGCTAGTAGATCCCCTGAAATGTTACACACTGTTCCTTTAAAGACGAACTTGTTATCTAACAAGTTACTTTTCTTACAGATCCAGCAGACAGTTAGCAACATTCAATAACAGAATATTGATTCATATTTGATCAGCGCTGCCTAATTTGACCGTTTGGTCAGAGATCATGAGTGATTGACAGCCGGCTCTCATAGACGGAAGCTGGACGAAAGACTCCAGCTCAGCTCTGATTGGTTGTTTTCTTCCGGTCTGTGAAATCTTGCAGATGCCATTAGGAGCACCGGAGGACACAGAGGCACATGATTTTTTTTCAGATTACCTGTTTCATGAACTACTGTCAGGATATAGTGACAACATTTTCTACCCACTGCATCTTTAAGTACGAGGTCTTTATCATCAGTAGAGACAGAAGGCTGAAGTGTAGCATCCTTTCTTGCCTATTAGAAGAAAATATGTGGTATAAATTTAGAGGATACAGATTAAATGAAAAGGATAGAGAGGAAGTAAACTGCTGTAATAATGATGATGGACCAGGTGAGACAAACTGTGATTGACGGAGAAAAAAAGATGAAGATCAATAGTGAGAACAACACAGGAGGGAGAGACGGCAGAGGAAGTGTATGTTCTGTTTGTTTTTGTTCCTCCTCTCTAATGGCAGCGGTCTGAACATTGAAGCCTCAGCTTGTTCTCCGGCTCCCCTCCGGCTCCCACAGACAAGTGGCGGGCCTTTGTGGTTCACCGTACCGATGTGGACTTGATTAAATCTTTCCAGCCAAGAAAACAGACACATCTCCCGGGCTCTCTCTCTCTCTCTCTCTGTAACCCCTCTTCCTCTTCTCCTTCTATCTCTCCTCTGCATCCCTTCTTCCAATATTGACATTTCTTGTTATCTTCTTCTACCTCTTCCTTCTTCTACCTCAGCGTGTCCCCCCCGCTGTCCATTCACTCATCTTCCTTCCTTTTTCTTCCTCAATAAGACATCAACATCTGTCCTTTTTTTCTTCTCTTCTTCTACCAGCTGAAACCGTTGCTCAGTTGAGTGACTTGTCCTTTCCCTGCTGGCTCTACTGTTCTTCTTCTTCCTCTTCTTCTTCTGTCTCTTATGCTCTTTCCTTTCTTTTTTTCCCTCTAATTACCTCCTTCATCCTTCTCTTACTCCTCTTCCTGATCAACGTCTCTTCGAGCAAAAGTGACATAAACAACCTGTGGGCATGAGCAGAGGTTTATTCTAGAAAAGGCAAACATGCAAAGTCCCTCCGTGACCTGCCTACACACACTCACACTCACATACACACTCATAGGGCATCTGAGGATCGGGACAAAGTGAGCACACAGCGGTTTACTCAGGGTGAGATATCCTACTGTTGACATGTCCGCCTCAGGTTTAGAGCACAGTTGAACAAGAATAGTTGTTTTTTTTCCCTCAACTGACAACAACTGATAGCACAATCAGGCCCGTAGTACAGATACAGGCTTCATATCTGATATTAGGCTTTTTATTCTAACAGGCTTTTCATAAATATGAGCATCACACCCGATCTCATGGGAAGGCGTATAAATAGTATGACATTATGCGTGTCACAAGAAGGCATTTTAGCCTTTCACGTGTCATTTGTACGCCGTGCAACAAAACAACGGTAACGGACGGCAACAAAACCAGTATACCAAAAATACCAGGATGTCCAACTACATCCAGTCGCATTTTGCAGTATGCAAGCCAGCATGCTTTTCTGGCTATTCTGACCAAGCCCACAGGAAGAGTGCTGCCAATTTCCGTTGATGCCAATTTTCGTAGTATCCAAATGGCGTTACTACAACTTCCATGTCCGTCACGTGATGCCATTGGGCTCCAAAAAGAGGATTGTTTGACCACTCAGAGCCACTGTCCGTGCAAACGTCATCATCCAAAATGGCATCTGATAAACATTCAGTTCATCACCTTCGCGTAAAGCACTTAACAATAAAGAAACTAAAATGGCACTCGGCGAGCGCAGACCTCCGCCAAGGTGCCTGACTTTAAAAACAGATCACAGCTCACAACTGGCGGTACCGTGAGGTGGTTGGCTTGTTATGTATCGGCGGATGCCTCTCTCATTCAGCAGCCTTGTTATGTCTGTATAACGTTACAGTGTCTTGTATTGCGAATTTTCGCAACGAATAGAATAACAAAACACATTGGACTCAGTGTGCAAGGTCTCGTATCATATGACTGTTTTAAAAAAATGCATACGAATGAAAACGGACTTGATGTGTAAAGATCTTCAGGGAACCGTCAATTGTTGACATTAACACTTAAAAAAGTCATAATTTCTGCCTAAAACTACATTATATTGTGTTTATTATCCTTCATTATCCTTATAACTGTCCTTCAGGCCTTTCAATAATTCACTTAAACCTTTTCTCACTAAAAGAAACAGCACTCAGTGAATTTTGTTTTAAGTGAGTGTAGGTGGAAATGTATAAAGATCTAACGCACCACTCATGTCTCACTTAGTATCAGTGAGCATCATTTCCTTCTAAAGCCCGGCCTTTGTTGAATTTCCTAATTGCACTTCCTTAAAACAACCATGACCACAAGTAGAAACCTTAAGTTCATGTGTGTGTGTGTGTGTGACGTCTGCATTCAGATCCCTGACGGTGCACTGCCGGGATCCATCAAGCTCCTGTTTGGCCGTGCAGCTTTCCCCTCCAGATTATCAGGCACTCATTGGCTGCACATGGCATTGTTATGCAACAACACATTTGAATTTCAAAGCCTTTTTTTTGGGAGATTACTCTGTCTGTCGGCCCACTGCAGCCCCCTGCACGCACCCGCCCTGGGATCCAACTGATATGTCATTTTTTAGCTGTGGCATATTTTTTTTATTAAGCATAGACATTCGGTTCAGGAGATAGTGTTCGCATGGATGTGTGTGTGTGTTCATCTGCTAATGGTTAAGTGTCTTTGTGCAGACTTTTAGCTCGGACTTATTGTCTTCATTTTGAGCATTAAGTGCTGAGAAATAACACGCAGCACTTTAGAGAAATTATCTGAGCTATATAAGACAATAAATAAGCATTGTGGAGAAGAAAGAACATGAACTTTGTCATTCATTATCTCTAAACAACAAAGGATGCACGCTCGTAAAGTCTCATCTAAGTGCCAGTGCACTTTCTTCCTTTGTTTTTTCTTTGTTTTTTAAAAAAAGGCAGAACATTTCCCTCCTGTGTGCCCCAGTGAACGACGGCTGCTCGACAGCGATGCACGCTGGTAGTTCTGCTTCTCCTGTGATGCATGTTTGGGTGATGTAAACAGCAGCAGCTTGTTTCAGTTTGAGTTAACAGACACATAGATCTGCTTTTTTTGTCTATATCATGTGTGTTTTGCAAAATGATGGAGACAAAATTTTATTTATTTTTTTTATTAGTAGCTACCTCATAAGGAGCAAAGGGAGGATACAGAAGGAAAGCAGCTCTTTTTGTATCTAAGCAACAACAGACGGCAGAGATGGTCCTTGATCACTGCTGCTGATGATGTTTTTGTGTGTGTGTGTGTGTGTGTGTGTGTGTGTGAGAGAGAGAGAGAGAGAGAGTGAGAGAGACTGCACATGTGCACACATGCATTTACTACAAGTATTTAACTTGCACAAAGCACCTATCCATCGTCGTCCGTCTGTTTGTTTATCTGCTTGTGTGTGTGTGTGTGTGTGTGTGTGTGTGTGTGTGTGTGTGTGTGTGCCTCATTACTGTGTTTACAGGCGTGTTGAAGTTGCATTGGCATTGTTTGGTGCCAGCGTTGCCATGGAAGTGACTGATGCCTTTAACGCTGCCACAGCCAGCGGAGGGGAGGATTTAGATGAGAACGTGGGATGCTGAGATTTTCCTTCTGCTCCTCGTACTTCATTGTATATGTGTGTGTGTGTGACTTTGTGTAACAGTATCATTGTGTTTGTGGGCTTGTGGGCGAGCGAGAGACAGAGAGAGAGAGAGAGAGAGACAAAAAGGCAGGGCGGGGGATTACTGTAGAGATATTGTATTGGATAAGGAGTGAACTATGAGGTGGAAGCAGCACATTCATGAACAAGGTAGAAGCTTCTGGCTTCTTCTGTCAGATACAAGACTCAGAGTGAGAGACCTGCACTGCCCTCTACTGCGTCAAACTGGAAGAACATGAAAAAATGGGAAGAAATATTACAATATCACCACCTTATTGTCCTCCAAGCGATTGAAATATTTAATCACGATTAATCGCACAATTTTAATCTGTTCAAAATGTTCCTTAAAGGGAGATTTGACAAGTATCTAATACCCTTATCAACATGGGAGTGGACAAATATGCTCGCTTTATGCAAATGTATGTGTATATTTATTATTGGAAATCAATTAACAACACAAAATAATGACATATTGTCCAGAAACCCTCACAGGTACTGCATTTAGCATAACAAAATATGCTCAAATCATAACATGGCAAACTGCAGCCCAACAGGCAACAACAGCTGTCAGTGTGTCAGTGTGCTGACTTGACTATGACTTGCCCCAAACTGCATGTGATTATCATAAAGTGGGCATGTCTGTAAAGGGGAGACTCGTGGGTACCCATAGAACACATTTTCATTCGCATATCTTGATGTCAGACGTCAAAGGACCCTTTTGAAAACGGCCGTGACAGGTTTTCCTCGCCAACATTTAGCGCAAGTTTGGAGCGTAATTTACGCTCGTTCTCGACAAGCTAGTTTGACATGGTTGGTGCCAATGGATTCCTCAGGTTTTCTAGTTTCATATGATACCAGTAGCTTTAAATTGAGCCCGCTACAACCTTAAAAGTTGCATTAACACGTTAAAGAAATGAGTGGCTTTAAAACGAATTTGCGTTAACGCGTTATTGCTTTAACTTTGACAGCCCTAAGTTTAACTTCATCATATAAATGTTGTGATATTATTTTCATTTAATGATTAATTTGCTTGTTTTTTTTGTTTCATTTAATTTTCCCAATTTTTTTTTTAAATCTCATTTTAGTTAAATTTAGACCATAATACTTATATTTTCATTCTGCCATAAATCTCCAATGTTTTTTCTCTTTTCTTGCTCCTCTCTTCACTCAGTGATGAAGATGAAGATTTATAGCTTATTTGTCTCCTTCAGAAGAAGCCATTTATTCTTTTTTTTTTACAATGTTTGCTAAAGTAACACCCACAAACCTAAAAAAAAAAGAAAATCCAGTATAGGACAGAAACAATTTTTTATTTACATTATTGATTAATCGATTTGATGAATCATTTGATCCATAAAATGTCAGAAAATTGTGATAAAAAAAGTCAAAAACCTAAAGATAATCAATTTAATGTCATAGAAACTGAGAAAAACAGCAAATATTCACATTTGAAAAAACTGAAAAAAAGTAGATGTGGGACACTTTTTCCTTAAAATTGACTTAATTGATTGATTGATTAATTGATAATAGTTGCTGTTTCTGTTGATTGATGAATCGACTAGTCGTTTTAGCGCTAACCCAATATACACAAAGCCTGAATTTTTCTTTATTTGAATTTCATCATGATTATTCTGAGATTTTTTCATAATTCATAACTCTTAATCTCTTACTGTCACACATGAACAACAGCTGAATGTCAAAATAAATCAGATTAAATCTCACAAACACACACAGTAAATGAGCTGCATTTCCTGGAATATTTATGCTTTGGAGTGAAAACACATTGCCGCTGTTTTAACACAGACTCTTTCAGCGAACGTGTCCTTGTGCGAAAGTTCACTCTGACTCCCTCAAACATTCAGATTACTGCCTCCCTTTCTTTCTCCTCCTTGTTCACTCACTGTGTCTGATTACATTTAAATATGCAGAGAGGGGAGGCTGGAGCTGATAAACACGCTTTTAGAGGATTTAGTGTGATCCTGTTTCTGCTCTCCGTCTGTTCTAGTTTAGTCTTGTGTTCACTGTCAGAAACTTCAGATTGATTTCCTTTTGTTCTCTTTCTTACTCTCTTTCTTATCGCTGCGTATGACTCTCCTACAGCTGACATTTATTTGTGTGTTCACATGATGCTGCTAAGTGGGGCATTGGTGGAGTCGGCCCATTGGCCACTTACAGTAGATGTTGTCGCCATGGTGAAAGTGGCATACTCACGCCACCCCTACTCCTGTTGCTATGTAACAGCACAATCTCCATTTGTCTTTTACGTCACGCCTCCCTCACATTATCTGCTCACCTACTGCCTGGCCATGTGTCAGACAGAGTAATTATCACCTGTCTTATTTACTTGTTTTACAACAGCATGTGTGAGACAGACTTTTAGTGCCGGTAGTGTTTGGCTTTTTGTTTTTGTTGATTTTACATTTGCGTGCACCCTAACACCCAACAGTGTTATAAATCCAGTTGGTGCTGTTTCACAAGTGAATTTTGACAGTATGTTTTGCTTCGCAGCTCCTGCTGTCAGCGTATGTGGTGTCTGATTTGATGAGCCATTAGCTGAGGAGCTGAGGACAGAAACACTGACATCTATCTATCTATCTGTGTCAGGAGGACTTTGTGGTTGTTCTGGCTGTCCTCCTCTCACTCCTCACACCTGCCGTTCCCCAACCGTCCACTAGATGCCCCCAGACTCTCCTGATGTCCCCTCACACCTACACACCTGTCCCCACCTCCCTAATCCGCTCTGCCCGCCCACATCCTCACTTCCATCTCATTCCCTCGTCAGCCGCTCTCCACATATTGACCTTTACAAACATGACAACACAAACACTCTAAATGGTCCCCTTTGTATTTCCTGTTGCCATGGTTTTTAGTTCAGTATGCTGACAGGAAGTAAACTTGTGGTGCCTTCAAATGAAACCTGTGAGCTCATGTTTACGACATGGGAAGTTGGGTACACGATATGCTTGGCGTTCAAGTGGTTAAGTCGTGAAGAACACCGCTGCTAAGCAACGGCAATATTATTAACGTTACGTCTAGACGCCAAAGAGGCTAACAATTTAGCAAGCTAGCAAGCGGGTAACATAATGTAGGAAATGCAAAGGCATAATGACAGGAAAAAGATGAGGTCGTTGGGAATATCAACATTTTCCTCAGACCTATTGTAAAATTATGAAGAAAAACAATATATGACAAATATTACAATATATTAACTTATTATGCACCCAAAAAAATTACTTCGACGGGTGCCGTCATTTCTCAGAACGTCAACAAACATGTCCCAACACGTGAACTCGGAGCTTTCAGAAACTTTCCACTTACGAGGTCGTGAATACCACAAGAGGGGGGGCGTTCATATGGACTCTTCTCATGAACACGGTAAACAGGCACCGTAACTATCGACCTATCTATGTCTATAGGTCTATGATACCAAAACTATAGTTTTTTCCAGTGCCTTACTTAGAAACATAAGAAAACAAAACCTTATTTTAGTAACTTTTCAAATGTTGCCACCCATACATAAGGTTGTAACGGTATGAGTTTTTCACGGTACGATAAACATCTCAGAAAATATCACGGTTTCACGGTATCACAGTATTACATTATTATTATTATCATTATTATTATTAGTAGTAGTAGCAGTAGTAGTAGTAGTAGTATTAGTTAACAACAGACTTATAATAATAAACATAATTATAAACCTATTATATAACTAAAGCATGTTAGCAACACTGCATGTAAAAGTAACCCCTAAATACATTTTTCAAATAATGTCCTATGATTATTAACAATCAGTTATTAAACTGCTCCTGTCCGTACCTTTAACTCACTCACTCTCACTTATGTCAGTTTTTTAACCATCAATTTTAATACTGTGATACTGTTACAACCCTAGCTACACAACACAAGCAGTTTAACTCAGACCTTTACCTAAATAAAATGAAGTTAAATTATGATTTGAATAAATAAATAAATATCGGTTTGAAGAATAAGTAAATAAGACTAAAAATTTTACCTGCCAAATCCTCCATGCAGCATTTTGATCTGTAACTTACATTATATTTCTCAGAGAGTACGGTTTAGAAATCAACTTGCAAAGACTCAGAATGTGAGTGAGATTATTAATCCACACATATATAGACTTCCGTAGCACAGGGAGGGGATTTAGCTCGGACTGAAGCTCATATCTTTTCTGTTTGCTATCTGGCCTCGGAGTGACTTGCAGTGACTCACCGCTCCATCTCTGTACATTTTAACCCCTGAGTCAGTGTGGAGTCTCCAGATCTGGCTCGGGGCTTGAACACACACACACACACACACACACACACACACACACACACACACACACACACACACACACACACACACACACACACACACACAAATGGTGACATTTTACTGTTTACTATCTTGCATTACTGTCTTCCTTCCTTCTTCTAGTTGGTGAAGCCAGGAACCTGATTCCTATGGATCCAAATGGTTTATCGGACCCTTATGTAAAACTCAAGCTCATCCCCGACCCAAAGAACGAGACCAAACAGAAGACCAGGACCATCCGCTCCTCTCTCAACCCCTGCTGGAACGAGTCCTTCACCTTGTGAGTCAAACAAGTCTGTGTGTGTCTACTGTTGTATCAAAGAAAAGAAAATAGAATAAAAGGTCACAAAATGAAAGTTGATCTTAAGGAGACGTTCATTTTATTCTTGCCCTTTCTGTCGTCACATGTACTTTTTCCCCTGTGTGTGTGTGTGTGTGTATTCAGTAAACTGAAAGCATCAGATAAGGACCGCCGTCTGTCCATTGAGGTGTGGGATTGGGACCGAACCACCCGGAACGACTTCATGGGCTCCATGTCGTTTGGGGTGTCCGAGCTCATCAAAGCTCCCAACTGTTGCTGGTCAGTCGGCCTTTCTTTTAGTCGCTTTAATGTTTGAAGTTTAAAACATCAGCTGGTGTGTGAGGAAGTTGTTGAGAAGTGGACGTAGTCACTGTGACGTCACCCGTTGGTTTGTAGACTGCGTTTTGAAGCCTCGAGTTCGGCATTTTGGCCGTCGCCATCTTGGTTATTTGCAACCAGAAGTGACACGAAAGGGTGGAGCTAAGTGCAACCGAACGCTGAATAAGACATTTTTAGGCGACCAAAAATGTTATAATTAACTTTCATGAACTGAAAACACACTGTGAAAGTTGTAAGACGGAAACACAGACAACTCCCAGACCGGACAGCGCCGTGGTAGCGACCTGTCAATCACAAGGTAGCCCCGCCCTAAAGAGTCCCCTGCTTTATGGTCTATTTGACTCTAAATGGGACCATAATTTACTAAATGAACATCATGCTGTATTGAAGAAAACTTGAAACTAGCGATTGAGACCATAAACTCATGTTTACAATGTTTACAGGTAATAAATCAAGAGAGAAGTAGGGTCATTTTCTCATAGACTTCTATACAATCAGACTTCTTTTTGCAACCAGAGGAGTCGCCCCCTGCTGGCTGTTAGAAAGAATGCAAGTTTAAGGCACTTCGGCATTGGCTTCACTTTTCAGACCCCGGAGTCGATCACTGCACCTCTTGGTCCTTTAAACTTGCAAAATATATATTTTTTAACAAACTTTCCAGCAGTCCATCATCTTGTTAACTTGACTTTTATTTAACCTTTTTTCTTATAATAAAGACATCTTTCAAGGGCTTGTACCAAAAAATCCACTTCAAGAGACGGGACCTTGATTTTCTCTGTCCAAAGACAACTTACAAGTACATAACATGTACAAAAGGGAACACATATCAAAGAAAGTATTTAACGCTGGGGGGGATGTTAATGTGATACCGGCCACCACCAACGAACCGACGTCACCGTGAAACAGCAGCACATTGTGTGTAAAACAGATGTAAACGCTGCCAACTCCATTCACTCTGACAAACAGCACCTGCCAGCGTCATTTCCTCGCCTCTCTGTCTTTGACCGCCTGCTTTGTCTCCTCCTGATAAACACACACTCACACTCGTGGCAATGTTAGCATACCTGCCGCCACCTAGCCTAAACCCAGCCTGAGTGACTGCTGCTTCGTGCACACTTACAGTAAAAAGCTCCAGGAAATGCCTGTGCGTAAAACTCGGAAATTACTACTTTGTGTGTTTGTGTGCTGTATGTTCCAGGTCATTAGACAGAGGATGTGTACATTAGAGGTGAAGTCTAGTTGGTACTGCTGACGGAGATCAGACCTGCAAACACTCACAGGAGGGGAATCAGCTACTCATGATTACAGTGGTGTAGAGATGTAAAGGTTTTTTTCCCTTTTCTTTTCTTTTTTTTCTCTTTTCTTTTTCAAAATAATGACTTAGTATCTCAAAATAATGAGAAACTTTGTCAAAATAATGACTTAATATCTCAAAATAATGACTTAGTATCTTAAAATAATGACTTAATATCTCAAAATAATGAGAAGTTTTCTCGAAATAATGATTTAGTATCTCAAAATAATGACTTAATATCTCAAAATAATGAGAAGTTTTCTCAAAATAATGATTTAGTATCTCAAAATAATGACTTAATATCTCAAAATAATGACTTAATATCTCAAAATAGTGACTTAGTATCTCAAAATAATGATTTAGTATCTCAAAATAATGACTTAATATCTCAAAATAATGACTTAATATCTCAAAATAGTGACTTAGTATCTCAAAATAATGATTTAGTATCTCAAAATAATGACTTAATATCTCAAAATAATGACTTAGTATCTTAAAATAATTACTTAATATCTCAAAATAATGACTTAGTATCTCAAAATAATGACTTAATATCTCAAAATAATGACTTAATATCTCTAAATAATGACTTAGTATCTCAAAATAATGACTTAGTATCTTAAAATAATGACTTAGTATCTCAAAATAATGAGAAACTTTGTCAAAATAATGACTTAGTATTTATTTTTATTTTTTTTCTGTGTGTGGGTGGACAGAGGAACAGATGCATGGATGATGGATTCAAATGAAGATAAAATATAGATTCACTTGTGTTTTTGTGTCTCTTTCAGGTACAAGCTGCTGAACCAGGAGGAGGGAGAGTATTACAACGTTCCCATCCCCGAGATGGACGACGTCAACCTGGAGCTCCGACAGAAGTTTGAGGTGAGGGTCGACTGAATTCAGTAACACCATAAGAAGGTTTTCTTTGTCACACATGCACGTATATGTATATCGCACACACTCACTTCCTCTCTCTTGTCACCATGGTAACCTCGTCCTGTTCCCTTGTGCTTTCCACCCTGTGTGTCAGAGAAGGAGATCACCTCCTCCTTGCATTAATAAAGTGAATTATCTTGATTTGAAAGGAAAATCCCCCATATGCACATACGGTACAAGATTACAGTCGACACAGGAAGTTCCTGAGAGCCTTATGTAAAAAATGTGCAGGTGCAGATAATAATTCATAATACTTGGCCCTGAGAGTGGAAACAGTAACTACTTTGTTTACATTGATTTAGTTTGAGAAGTAATACAGAAGGAGAAATCATGTGGGTTTATGTTGTTGTTGAAATAACAGCTGATGTAAAGCTGTTTCCAGCAGAGTGCTTGTTTCTACAGCAGCCAAGACTAAAACAACACAACAAAGGATGTAAAAAAAAACAATTTTTTTATTGTCTAATTCAGCCCATTAAACTAGACAAACACCAGGAAACATAAAGTGCTGTTTTATTTAAAGAGGACCGTTTATGTTATTGTGCTTTCTCCCTTTCCTTTAGTATGTTACATCGGGGGTTTTTTGTGCATGTACAGTAAAAGGTCTGCAAAGTTACAAAGTCCACACCAAAGGGAGTTACTCTCCCCCACAGAAACAGTGCTCCTGAAACGCCTTGATTGAAGTCCGTAACGTGGTGATGTCACCAAGTAACACATTTGCATGATACCTGCCTAGCAGCTAGTTTAGCACGCCCTCAAACAAAGCTAGTTAGAGCGGAGATGGAGCGGAGTCCGAAGAGTTTGGTTCAGTTGACCAATCACAACAGAGTGGGTCAGCTGACCAATCAGAGCAGACTTTTTCAGGAGGCGGGGCCAGCAGCTCAAACAGAGCGTTTCAGACAGAGGGTGCTGCAACAAAGCCAGTATGAGAAAAATAAAGTGTTCTTTGAACATTAAATCATGTAAACATGTTTTTGTAGAAACCCAAAATACAAGTCTGCACCGGAAAATAAGCATAACAGGTCCTCTTTAAGCTTTTTCCCACTTTCTAATATGTCATTTTTTTTATGAATTTTAGTTTTTTTGTGTTATTTTTTGGACCACACCAGCCCTTTTGCATGTTTTATCCACTTTACTTAAAGCTATTTGTACCTTACATCACATCTGTTCACCACATCTTTGCAGGAACTCTATAGTGAACATTACGGTTGCTTTTATCACTGTTAAATTCTTGATAGTGGATGCAGTTGTACATGCATACTAATTTACTCCGCTAATACGTAAACAATAATGTAACTTTGACTAAACTAAAAGTAAATACGATGTTTATTGCGATCATTTTTCTTCCAAGAAAGTTTTGAGAGGTGTTGTTGCTTTACAGACATCAAAGTTAATAACTGCTTGAAAGAAAAACACATTCATACATGCAGTATTGTATCGATGATTTGTAGTAAAGTCGAGCAAAACCATGTAAAAAACACTGATAACTTTTAACCAGAGTGCATCTCACTCTCGCTCTCTAGTGGCCGGTCTGTTTACTGCAGTGAGGTTTCTATTTCTATTAAAACATCTGTGCTTTAAATAAAAACTCATAACCTCTTCACGTCCAACATGCAGGTAGAAGGTGACTCAATGTAAACAAGTGCAGAGACGTATGGGATTCAGCTGAGCGAGGGCAGTTTTCATTAAAAGTCCAGCTCCGTGTGTGCATGCAGGTGTTTCAATACTGTGTGTAAATGTCATCTCCTCACAGCACCCCCTCAACACGCTGAGTCTTGTTGCTTTTAATTCTCCGTCTCTCTCCACAATGTGCAACGCTGACCTTGACTTTCCTCCGAGGCTATAGCGTCTTCGCACAACTGTGTGGTTGCCGTGGAAACAGGTGCGAGATGCAGGGATGCGACCAGATGTGACAGAAAAAGGACGCCCTCTTGTTTTTCTAGTGATGCCTTTGATCATTTTATCACTCATACTGTAGATTTAAAATAATGACTCATCAAATCTGTCCATTTCTTTTCCCGGCAGCAGCAGCACATGCACGCGCCAGCTAACGTTTCACTAATGAGTTGAGTTTCTTCTCTCTTCTAGGCCTGCCAGTTAAATATCCACTATCTCAAGGTAGCTCTTCTGCCTGCTCCGTCTCTATTTTCTTCATCACTGCTCAGTTTACTTACCGTGTTAGGATTGTTTGTGGATCTCTGATGGGCTTCCACAAACGAATCTGATTTACTAACAAAGGCTCTCAACAGCATATAGTTGAACCAGCCCAATTTGCTTGCTGTCACAGACACATTTCTCTAAATCCTCTCACACACTAACCTTCTCCTCCTTTCCGTCTCACGCTTCATGTAAAATTAAAGGGACTACATATCATTTTAATATAAAGGAACAATCCAGTAAGAAAATTAGAGGATTTGGCAGCATCTGCTGCAAAGGTCAGCATCAGCAAAGTCTGACATTTGGCTTCACAGTGCAAAATGGAAAGCAGCTGGTGTTCCTCCAGCACAAAAAAAGAACTATTAATATAACAAAATAATGTAAATCTAACATATGTAGTCCCTATCCTTTACGCAAACACCACACAGCATTGTTGTTAGTAAATTTGTGGACCGCTCAGGTCTGTTGGTGCCATCATCTTTACCACTATCAGTGCACTGTCATTGGCCAAGAGAGCTTCACACCGGCTCCTCATTGGCTGACAGCGTGGTCCACAGTCCGCCCTCTACTAGTCCGCCTTTCGGTCCGGACTATAGAAGGCTTGAAGCATGGATGGACACTTTATGCACTGTAACTGTATGAATGAATGCACACACAGGCAGGCTGTGTTGCTGTTCTTGGTGTGCATGCCAAATCTCTCCACACAGTGGCAGTGTTATATCTATTATAAGACTGCTGTGTGGCTGCGTTGTGTGTGTGTTTGAATACACTTTTGTGTGGCCACTCTGACGTCAATATTCCAACTTTTGTTTGTGTTGAATCAGGTTGATGTGATTTGTTTATGATGTGAAATGTTGGTGTACAGTTCATGTAGATATTCAGTGTTTTTTTAAAATGACCACCAGATGGTAAAGGTGACGATGGAACAGCTGCAGTAAACAACCACAGGATCACCACATTATTCAGATGTTTCCTCAAGACAAAACTTTACTACACGATAAAAGCAACAGCTGCGATGTAATGACGTTTCCTGTGTAGTGCTGACACTCCTAAATTAGACATAAATAGATGTCAACACCCACGCTTTAAAACTTAGTTAGATATAAAGCAGACCAGATCTGTCCTTGGTCGACCTCCTCCAGCAGCGCTCAAGTAGTGTTTATGTCAGTAGTTACCAGTGGTGGAATGTAACTAAGTACATTTACTCAAGTGCTGTACTTAAGTACAGCTATGAGGTACTTGTACTTGAATATTTACATTTGATGTTACTTTCCACTTTTACTCCACTACATTTTGAAAGCAAATATTGTACTTTTTACTCCACTACTTTTACAAAATGTATCTTAAAGGGAGATTTGTCAAGTATTTAATACTCTTATCAACATGGGAGTGATCAAATATGCTGCTTTATGCAAATATATGTATATATTTATTGTTGGAAATCAATTAACAACACAAAACAATGACAGATGTTGTCCAGAAACCCTCACAGGTACTGCATTTAGCATCAAAAATATGCTCAAATCATAACATGGCAAACTGCAGCCCAACAGGCAACAACAGCTGTCAGTGTGTCAGTGTGCTGATTTGACTATGTAGTGACCCAAACTGCATGTGATTATCATAAAGTGGGCATGTCTGTAAAGAGGAGACTCGTGGGTACCCATAGAACCCATTTTCATTCACATATCTTGAGGTCAGCGGTCAAGGGACCCCTTTGAAAATGTCCATGGCAGTTTTTCCTCGCCAACATTTAGCGCAAGTTGGAGTGTTATTTAACCTCCTAGCTAGTATGACATTGTTGGTACAAATGGATTTCTTAGGTTTTTCTAGTTTCATATGATGCCAATATCTTCACTCTAGCTTTACAACTACAACATCGCAAGTTGCGTTGATGCATTAAAGAAATTTGTGGCGTTAAAACAAATTTGCATGAGCGCGTTATTATCGCGTTAACTTTGACAGCCCAAATATGAATAAATCCAAGACACATGCAATGATCATGTCATGCAACTGCTGAATTAGGGTACTGGCACCTTTTTTTGGTCCACGTCAGGCACTGGATGAAAGCCACAACAAAATATTGATTAATGACACAAGTATGTGAAATTAATGATTTCATATTTGTGTCCCCATTACTGGAACATTTTGTTGATGATATGTAAATTTCAATAATAATGGGCCTTTAGAAATAAGGATGTAAACGTGTTAAGGCACCTACGTTCCCTCTTTGGTCGAGTCCTGCTGGTTTTATTCCAGCTGTCTCCTCTGGGACTCAGTTACACCAGCGAGGTTGAATTAATTAACCGCAATGAATTACTTGGAAGCGTTTTCCCCCACAGTATCTCCTCTGTAACTACAAATGACACACTCGTTAATGTTTACATTATTCTGCTCTTAATTAACCTAACCAGGTGTAAATGCGGAGCCACTTAACCCGAGTCAAACATGTGTCAATTGTTATGTTGAGTACATTAAGAGTAGAGAAACGGTTGGCGTGGCAACAGCCTCTCCGTGCCCCACCGGTCGCCTGTTTTTCTCTATCTGACAGAAACAGACAGCGGCTGCAGTCGTGATGGGAGCTGGCAGGGTCCTAATTGCCCTTTTTTGTTCAAAGGCGCATGGCAGGCCAGTCATTATAACAACAGGGAACCTTGCAGCACTGGCAGCACCCCACCTCGCAATTTCTCAAAATGCACCAGTAAAGAGCTCCTGCTGAATATCTGTCAGGAAAAAAAAGATCACTATGTTCTCTCAACATAGACATAGAGATAGTGTAGAGACGCTTGATTTGATTCTGACTTGTGAATATGCAGCTCACCAGTTTAATGTGTATATATTTTATTGAAAAATAGATGCAAGTCATACCATGTACAAATAAGGCAATATTGTTCCTTTTATTTTTCCATCCCTTCCCACCCTAGCGATAACAGTAGAAACAAACAAAAAATACACAACGAATGGAAAGGAAAGAAAAAAAAAAAATTTAAATAATGATGAAAAAGAAAAAATGAAAAAGAAATAAATACATTAATTAATAAATACGTAAGTAAGTAAGTAAGTAAGTAAGTAAGTAAGCAAGTAAATAAATAAATAAATACATTAATTAATAAATAAGTAAGTAAGTAAATAAATAAATACATTAATTAATCAATACGTAAGTAAGTAAGTAAGTAAGTAAGTAAGTAAGTAAGCAAGTAAATAAATAAATAAATACATAAATTAATAAATAAGTAAGTAAGTAAGTAAGTAAATAAATAAATACATTAATTAATCAATACGTAAGTAAGTAAGTAAGTAAATAAGTAAATAAATAAATACACAAATACATAAATACATAAATTAATGAATAAGTAAATAAGTAAGAAAGTAAGTAAGTAAATAAATAAATAAATACATTAATTAATAAATACGTAAGTAAGTAAGTAAGTAAATAAATAATTAAATAAATAATTAAAACGTTTCATAAATATATAAATTAATAAATAAATAAGTAATAAGTAAGTAAATAAATAAATAATTAGATAAATATAAACACAAACACCAGCATGGAAGATGACAGAAATGTTGACGGCCAACATGATGCACCTTGTGTGTCAATATGCATTGGATTAGAGTTAAGTTAAGTCTTGTATGGGTGCCACTCTAAGCGCGAGCCTTATCACAGGTAGCCGTCCATTTATCAAATAGGGGTCGCCACATTTTCAGGAAGATGTTATGTCAGTTAGTAAATTTATAGCGAAATCTCTCCTAACCAGTTTTTAGGATGATGGCGAGGGATGTTAGTTCATCCGTCGTGGCACCTTGGAGCAAATGAGAACGTAATAACTGCTTAACAATTACAGAATGTATCATCATGTGTTACAGTAGAATGAAATGTAACGGCCAGCATGCAAAATACTGTAAAAAAAATATCTTTAATGGGATTGAAAATGTAAAATATCATGTAATCAATAACATGATACATCCCTTTTGTACTACATAATTCATGATGCAATAAATATATTATATGTCACATTTCATCGTGAATTTATGTCATGGACAGCATTTTCAACCCACTTAGAGAGATATTTTTATTACATTTTTATGTGGTTATTTCATTATCAATTGTTAATGCGTTTTCAGATTTTAATGATCTAGATTATATCTTACTGAAAAGCAGCAGAAGGACACACAATCAGTAACTGACGAGCACACTTCCTGCTGAGAACGATGAGTCCCGCTTCATGTGGCGGTCTGTGATCTGCTCTCTGTGAAAGCCAGATGTGGATATCTGACTCCAGACCAGCTGTTATAGACACCAGCATGGCGACTGACTAAGCCCTCCATGTCCACTTCCTATAATTTGCTTTATTTGTTAACGTGAAACTAGATCAAATCTCATATAAATACTGAATATAACTGTTGTACACCACAGAAAGCCAAGCTGGGCCACGGTAAGAAAGTGATCACGCCATCAGACCACCGGCGGTTCAGCCTGCCTTCAAGCAACATGGACCGGATGCGGCTGAACGACTTCAACTTCCTGGCCCTGCTGGGGAAGGGCAGCTTTGGCAAGGTGAGAGCCTTGACACTGCAGACGTGATATAAAAGCTAATCAATCATTGTTAATGCTTTAAACATGGCAGCTTGGCAGTTGTTTCATTGTGACCTTTGACCTGTGTCGTCTTCATCTCCCTGCAGGTGATGCTGGCGGAGATGAAGTCGACGGAGGAGCTGTATGCCATCAAGATCCTGAAGAAGGATGTGGTGATCCAGGATGATGACGTTGAATGTACGATGGTGGAGAAGAGGGTCTTAGCCCAGAGAGACAAACCGCCCTTCCTCACGATGCTCCACTCCTGCTTCCAGACTGTGGTGTGTGGACAAAAAACACTTCAGACAAAAGTCATGATTACTTTAAATACGTTCTTGGTTACACTTCATTTTACTGGTCCGCAAATTTCATTTATAATTAGGTGATAATTAGCAAGTAACCTGTTTGAAATTTCTTTGGAATTACTGCCAAAAACATTAGCGGGAGGCTGAGGCAGGAAAAGCCAACACTAGGATCAGCATTGATTCATGGAGAGACCTCCGTGTGGTCAGCTAACATTACTGCCAAGCAGGTGAAATATAGAGTGATATTGTGGTTTTAGCTGACGTGTGTCGCCTCACTGTGTTGACAGACGCTTGCACACTCCAGGTAGCGCGAGCAACAGGACACTGACTTTCGTTGACTTAACGGCCACAGGTGTCGCTGTTACAACCTATTTCTGATTCTTACAAACCCTTTAAATAAATAACCAGCTATTAGAAAATATAATTATTAAATAATGTATTAAGTAAAGACATTCTTTATCAATTTTGAGGTAAATATTGGGGTATTTTGGCAGTAACTCCAAAGAAATTTCAAATAGGTTACCTGCTAATTATCACATAATTACAAGGAAATTTCCAGACCTGTAAAATGAGGTGTTACCACGTACTTCCTGCGCTGCTCCAGAACTGCGCAGGAACACAATAAATGTGACTTTACCCTTTATTTAAAGGGTGCCATTGTGCTCCCTCATCACTCTTTCAAGAGCTATTCCATTCCTGGTAATTTAAACCGGTGCGTCTACCATTACATCTGTATTTGCCTTTCCTACTTACATTTATTCACACTCCTTCTCCGGCGCACCTGCAGAGAAAATTGATACTGAACCAAGACCACCCTGGAATACGAAGTCTCCAGTATGACGTCAACTCTGTGCGTAGACAGGGTGACTCAAGGAGTCTTTAATAAAAACTACATTTACTGATCAAAGCTTCCTGAATGATAATGCAGGTATACGAGCTGCTTCTATCCTGAAAGAATAGATCATGTCAGAGAGGTGTTGAGATACATTATATACATACAAGCTTTTCTTCTAAAGGTAATTCTATCCTAATGCACTGCTGGTTCTAGTGTGCACATACTGTACTCTTCTTTGTGTAGCATCCATTTAGAGCTGCTCTTTGGGCATTAACATCCTTTTCATGTTTTAAATCTAGGATCGGCTGTACTTTGTGATGGAGTACATCAACGGGGGAGACCTCATGTATCATATCCAACGTATGGGCAAATTCAAGGAGCCGCAGGCAGTGTAAGGACACTCTAGTTTATCCACAGTTACCTGTTTTAACAAGATATTCACCAAGCAGATTAAATATTTTACACCCACCGCTAACGAAGCAGTAGTGCTGTACTGCACCGACATCTAAATGCCAATATTCTGATATTTTGTGCGCAAATTTTTGCTATCGATATTTATTTTTTCTATTATTATGCTTTTATTAAATAGTAATAGTAGAGGGATGGATAATGACATGCCAGGAATTGGCTCAGCAAATTGGAGAGAAAATGAGGGAAAAGGTTAAAAAAAAATTATAGAAATTTTTTAAATAAAATTGGACTATTATTCGGGCTGTCAATCGATTAATATATTTATATTATAATATCAATACCTAGTGACAAAAGATCAATAGTATTAATGATTTGTATCTGTTCAAAATGTACCTTAAAGGGTGATTTAACAAGTATTTAATACCCTCATCAACATGGGAGTGGACAAATGTGCTCGCTTTATGCAAATGCATGTATATATTTATTATTGGAAATCAATTAACAACAAAAAACAATGACAAATATTGTCCAGAAACCCTCACAGGTACTGCATTTAGCATAACAAATATGCTCAAATCATAACATGGCAAACTGCAGCCCAACAGGCAACAACAGCTGTCAGTGTGTCAGTGTGCTGACTTGACTATGACTTGCCCCAAACTGCATGAGATTATCATAAAGTGGGCATGTCTGTAAAGGGGAGACTCGTGGGTACCCATAGAACCCATTTTCATTCACATATCTTGAGGTCAGAGGTCAAGGGACACCTTTTAAAAATGGCCATGACAGTTTTTCCTCGCCAAAATTTGGTAGTTCTAGTTTGGAGCGTTATTTAACCTCCTTCCCGACAAGTATGACGTGGTTGGTACCAATGGATTTCTTTGATTTTCTAGGTTCATGTGATAAAACTGAGCGCGCTACAACCTAAAAATTGCAAGTTGCATTAATGCGTTAAAGAAATTAGTGGCGTTTAAAATAATTTGCGTGTTTTGCTGTCTTGTATTCAGTATAAATTACTTCCCTGACACATTTTCTTTTCTCATTTTCAATTTTGCAGGTTTTACGCTGCAGAGATCGCTGTCGGTTTGTTTTTCTTGCATCGAAAGGGAATCATCTACAGGTGGGTGAGTCAGAGAGAGAGAAACCAGTTCTAATGTAATGACGCACCACAATCACTTCAAATTCATTCTCTGCTACATGGAAAACAAATATAAGGCTTCTTACGTTTTACAAATACATCAGAGGAAAGTAATCTTGGATAGATAGATGAGGTGAGTACGAGCAGAGAAATATATATTAAGGCTGAGAAGAGAGTGACTCATTGAAGAAGTGAATCTATAGGCAATGATGCTGAGGCAGTGTAAGAGGAGGAAAACATGGTGGACAAGATGAAGATATACGTGATGAAGTAGTTTAGATATCGACTTGGACGGAGAGACTGATGGGCAGAGTAAAGCAGACAAAGGACAAGATGAGGAGATAACAGATAAGACAGAAAGAAAGAGAAAGTAGGAAAAGTAAGCAGGTCCAGAGAGAGAGATTAGACATGGACGTGTAGATTTAAACCTCGCTGTGTGTAAACTGCACAGCTTGGATACCCTTCAGGAAGGAGGCGACTATTAAACCCCGATGCAAAAATAGAAAGGAGGGAAAGAAATGTTTGACAGAGACTAAGATCACCCTGCTCCTCTTCAGTACTTCAGCTAAGGAGGACTCCCATCCATTCTGCATGTCTCACCAGCAGCCTTGTGTTTGGCGTCCTGACACTGCTTTGTGACATAGCTGCCAGAAGTGGTGAATGAGGAGGGGAGGAAAATGAAGACATGAAACATAAGACAACTGACTTCATTGTAAGAGCAAAAAGAAAAAAGCACAGAGGAAAAAAGGATTTCAGGCCAAGAAAAAGGATGATTGTTTGTTTCCCGGCGTCTGATGTGTGCTGCAGACAGATAAACGGCTCAGAGAGGCAGCTAGTGGTGCAGTAGAGCTTTTCTGTGCTCCTCTTTGGATATATAGACAGTTGACAGCAACACACAACAAGAATCAAAGCGGTCATAAATGCTCACAAGCTTGTCTCTGCTGCAGGGATCTGAAGCTCGATAACGTGATGCTGGACTCAGAGGGCCACATCAAAATTGCTGACTTCGGCATGTGTAAGGAGAACATGTATGAAGGCATGTCCACGCGCACCTTCTGCGGCACTCCGGACTACATCGCACCGGAGGTGAGAATGAGATGTCTGTGACGTCATCTGGATGGATGAAAGCAGATTGGGTTATATTTTCATAATGTATTTATATTTTGCTAACATTAGATATTTACACAGCCAACAGCCATATAGCTTGATATACTGTATCTTATTATATGATACATGTTACGGCCTCTCCAACATACAAAAGGCACTGGAGAGACCCAAGCATATGAAAAGACGCCGTTGGCCCAATCCCAATGTCCACACTCACAGACTTTGAGACGCGTTACCACAAAGTCCTTGAGGGTTTAGGCTTTCCCACTGTCAAATCGTCAAGTCCTTAAGGGCTCTCTCGCAGTCATTTTGGGACCTTTATGAACACTTTCCGTAAGTACGCATTTCTGCAGACTTTGCCTGAGGGAATTACCCACAATTCATAGCGTTGTGACGTAACACAGGGTTATATGGTTTCCAGGGGAAGCCCAGAGGTAAACAAATAGGATGGCATATGGGTTTTCAGCTGAATGAATAACTTATTTTTTAACATTTTCATTTTCATTTATCATTGCTGTCTAGGGTTGTTCTTACATTCTCCAATTGTAAAAATATGTAGCCTATACCCTGAATAATAATTAAAAAAAACATAATTTTAGTCAACCAAAATGTGCATCCTAGCCTATGTACGTCTACTGACCGGCGACTTATCCTCTAATTTTGCCGAACTTCAATAGGCTAGCTATGGATTCCAAATCTCAAAAAAGAAAGGTCTCGGAGGAAGATAGAACATTTAATAGTGCATGCAATTTGCATGCACTATTAAATGTGCAATTTGCAATTGAAAGACATTTCCAGAACAAGCACACGTAACAATATACTCTGTAGTATTCTCAGTGAATTCTCAATAAAACAACAACTAATGAAAGCATTTATTTACACAGCGTAAAGAGCAGAGATGACTCATTTAGAGTAATAAGATGCTTGTCTGCCTTGTTTATGTATTTCTGTGGGCATTTATCCCCTCCCATCTGTCTGCACTGACTCATTAGAGAGCATATCGTCTACAGGTGGGAGGTGAGGGAAGCCCTTACTCCTGTTTCTCACAGGGAACTTCATCTAAACGGGTCTTTTTCCAGACTCCCTGCTCTTTAAAAATAAATCAGGGACAACTCAATATGCATTTTGTTTCACTTGATATCAAAGACTTTATAATGACTTCAGTAGCCATGATTTTTTTGCTCTTGTGACTTCAATTTATGGCATTATAGCACAAAAAAAGTCATTTTCAAACCATTTTTCAGGCAACGTATAGCCAAGAAATAAACTGGATGCAAACCCACTGCAGTATTTTCTGACTGAGCATCAGGAGAGACACATAAACACTTGCACATCACAGTCATGTGTGTGAATCATTGTTAACTGGATGCATTTCTGTCTTTCTGTTAAAGGCGAGTGCAGCTGTGCTTTAGCTCTTTGCATCTGCGTGATTATTCTTGTGTGAGTGTGTCAGTGTGTGTAGACTGTGTGGGAGGGAGGTGTAGGATGGCAAATTGGATGGTGGGAGAAAGCGCCTTTGTTATGGCAGCTCAAAATAGCTGACTGTATTTAATGGCGGTTGATTTGGTCGGAGTTTAGGTGAGGGAAATGTTACTGTTCACGGTTTTCTCTTGATCTTTACAGCAGCAGCAGAAATAAAGCTTTTTAGTCTTTTATAACTGAGCCTGTTCATAACCACACTTGCTTGTACAATACATACATAAGTGGGGTAATGTGTGCATAATATATTTGATTGTTCCTAGTTTTTAATCTTTTCTCTTTTTGTCTCTGTCAGATTATAGCATACCAGCCTTATGCAAAATCAGTGGACTGGTGGGCTTATGGAGTTCTTCTGTATGAGATGCTGGCAGGACAGGTAATGTGTTTTGTTTTTTCCTGCACCAGTTGCAGTCTATAAGGTCTTTAAGTTTTTGTTTTATACATCGTCCCTCAATTAGGACTATACATTTAGTGCTGTGTATCCATAAAGTTGCTATTTTCAGATTCTCAAATGAGAGGATTTGCCGCATTTCTCTGTTTTCTTTCTGTCACTGTAAATTCAATATCTTTGAGTTTCGGACGCTTTCGTCAGACAAAACAAGCAATTTCAAGACTCTGATGGGCATTTTCACGCTTTTCTGACATTTTAGATTGAATGTTACGATGCAAAGCAGATTAATCAGTATTGAGAATAATTGCTAGTTGCAGAAAGAAAGACAGAGAAGCCATGAAGAGAAAGAGACACAGACGTTTTTAGTTCTTATTTTATAAAAATGTCTAGACTAATTGATTACTATATTAATATACAATTAACAGATTAATCGAGAAAAAAGTAAAGTATATTATGTTCCAAAAAGTACCACAAATGAATCAGAGAACATTGCAAACCCTGTGCATGTAGTAGTTTGTATAAAATGCCAAAAAAAACTGAATAAAATCACGATGTGCTAATAGCTAGTGGAATAACACAGTGATGTTTGTTTTTTAATGGACTTTCTGGCTCTTCTGATAAAACACATTTTCATGAATCATTCACAACATAAAAGGAAAACATTTTAGTGAAACTGAATGTTTATCACGACGCTGACTGACACTCACGTACAACCGACTATAAACTGTGGACAACGTGTGTCCTTGTGATAAGAAACCACAAGAAAGTTACCTCGACCGACCAGTGAACTACTGAGACACATACAGGAAGAGTACATCTTGTGATTTCCTGTTTCCAGGCAACAGTTTAGCAGAAGTTGTTGTTTCTTACTGAAGATGAAAAACACACAAAAGAGTGAATGTTGTAAAAGCACACAGAGCGCAAGTGTACAGAGAATTAGATGTTTTGACTGTATTTGTGTAGTCAAAGTGACCTCAGTAACATATCTATGAGTGCAACAAGACAGTGATGTAACATCCACCTGTGACACCTTCACATGCTGATCTCACCTCAGTATCTTTGTCTTTCTCTTCAGCCTCCGTTTGATGGAGAGGATGAAGACGAGCTCTTCCAGTCCATCATGGAGCATAACGTGTCCTACCCCAAGTCCATGACTAAAGAAGCTGTGTCCATCTGCAAGGGAGTAAGTTTCACCATCATCCTATGCCAACATATCTAACATACAAGGACTACCAACTGGGTGATGTGTCAGCTACTGAAAAGCATCGCCATCATACGCTGTGTTGTCTTTGTTCATCAGAGTAATTAAAGCTGGAAAGCATGAAAGTTGTGAGAATGATAACAGAAATCTGACAGTTTTTGCATTAATCTTGAAGCAACATGCACATCTATACATCTGTGTCGGCTGGTGACTCAAAAAATTGGCGAGGACAGGAGGAAAACCATCCGATACGGCATCATGTTATTTTACCTACATTTGGACATCATCATTGGACCAGTCAATATTGTAATCTTCTGGTTGATTGGTAACTACATCCTCCCCTTGGAGCGTCATTTTGCATGTTTTGGCCAATCACAGATACTTGTATAAATGATAATGATATTTGGTAATGGTTTATTTCAACCAATTTCTCTTTTTTTATACCTAAAAAATAGAGGAAGAGCAACCTCCTCTGCTTCTATGGACCAGCCTCCACTGATCTATACATTTTTGTAGTTGCTGGGTAACAAGGTTGTTCCCTCATCACAGTCGAGTCACAAATTCCCACGGCTCTTGAAAATGCTCCTTTATTTAGCAGGCACCTGTTCCCTCTCATACCTGGGCATCACTTTTGACACAGTGAAGCTGCATCGTGGTTGTCGCGATTATTTACCAACAAGGAAATGAGTTTTCAAAGTCAATTTACACTCCAGAGAAGATTCAATTAAGATCCAGGCCCAGTCTGATCAAGTCATTTAATAACATACCTCGCCTTCATTTATGATGATTACACCCTGTAGCCGCATGCCGCCACCAGAAATATCATTCATCATCTCAGAGCTTGTGACAAAGAAGATAATCATCACCTTTATTGTTTGCTTCACATCTCATTTGCAAAAAAAATGATTCATAGTCAAGATTAAAAGTGGCTGCTGAATCAGAAACTGAGCTCTGAAAAGGCAGTGTAGTTTCCTGCCACTATTTTAAAGCTGTATGAGTGAACACAGTGTGAGTGTCAGTCTGGCTCTGCATAATGTCGCTGGAGAAGAAGCAAAGAAAGAAAAAACTGCAGATATAGAGATATTGTAATCTCCTCCTCTTGTGTTTGTCACCAGCTGATGACCAAACACCCGTCGAAGCGTCTCGGCTGTGGCTCAGAAGGGGAGAGGGACATCAGGGAGCAGGCCTTCTTCAGACGCATCGACTGGGACCGCCTGGCCAACAGAGAGATCCAGCCGCCATTTAAACCCAAAGTGGTGAGTGATGCCGTGAGTGTTTGTGAGAGAGAGAACATCAGTCATTCTCTGTCAGGGTATATTATATCCATATGCATCATGATATTGAACATTTTCTGGAAAATCAGTTGAGAAACTATTAAAATATCCATGCAGGAATGTCTGCTCTTGGCTGATCCAGCAAAGGAAATTCATGCAAAAATCATCTAATATTTCCATAAAATATCCTGCTAATGGATTTGCAAATCAATGGTGGACTAATTTATATCATGTTACAGTATATACTGTGATCTCAGATGATCCGCTGTAATGGGAGCAGCCAAAATACGAACAATATTACAGTACATACTGTATCGTCATCTTGCCGATTGCTGCCCGTAATGTTGCACACTGATGTGTCTAAACTTCAGTCTTATTGTGCGTCTCATTGTCATTTTTTCCTAACTTCAAACTGCATCCAAACACTTCTCAAATTTTAAGTCTGTCTGAATACAATATAATACTCACATGCCCATACATGTATGTAGATTGAATGTTTTTGTCGCTGTAACCGTTCCTTCTTTCTATACGGGTTGAGAAATGATCTCTTCTTTAGGCAATTTCAGTGTAAGAGATGGGGGACAAAATCACCCTGTTTCTGTATAAAAAATACTTTTATGGTTCAGCTGAAGATGTGAGGCTTAAGACACGTTTCTTCCAAAGTTTCAGTCTTTTTTTGTACAAAATTCCCTCGTTGTGTTTCCCTTAGACAGTGTTTCCTGTCTGAGCTGCAGTGGAGGAACACATTTTGTACTAAAAACACGCTGTAACGTTGGCTGACACTGATTTGTCCAACTCCATAAAGCCTCATATTCAGCTTCACTTACATTAAAATCACTCTACATCTCTTCAGGGCGAGTATAGAAAGAAGGAATGATTACAACAAACACCAAAAAGTATTTCAGTGTACATTTTGATAAATGAAAAAGACAAATCACTGCGGTTTTACCATCAATTCATGCATGAGGAGGCAACAAGGTTATAGGGAGGATTTTTTGATCAAAACAGCACCCGTTGTTATTCATGTTAATTCATGGCTTTTCTTTATTGATTTCCACTGGGTATGGAATTACTTATATAAATTCAATTAAATTCAATTAAATTCAATTAAATTCAATTTATTTATTTATTTATTTATTTATTTATTTATTTATTTATTATTTTCTTTTATTGAGCTTTGACAACAAGAATAAGACAAGGAGGCAGGCAGTGGTGGAAAGTAACTAAGTACTTTTAATCAAGTCCAGTACTTCAGTACAATTTTGAGGTATGTGTATTTCCGTTTTATGCTACTTTATACTTCTACTCCATTACATTTCAGAGGAAAATATTGTACTTTTTACTCCACTACATTTATTTAACAGATATAGTTACTTGTTAAAAAAACAACATATGAGCAGTTTATAAAATTCTATTTGTTAAAAATTAAGCCAGCGGCTGCTCTAGTTTGGCTCCTCAAATGTTTCAAATAGTTTCTTTTGAATAACTGTTTGAACCCCAAAGAGATCAAATTCTCCAACATTTCATTAAAAATTAAAGATAAAGAAAAGTCCAAAATGTTAATAGAAATTTGTGTAGCAGAACTTTCTACCCAATTAATCATCTCACAACCCCTCAGAGTTATTTTGTGACCCTGTTGAGTCTGACCCCTGGGTCGGGAACCAACGAACTAAACTACTGATATAATTTTATACTACATATAATAATAATAATAATAATAATAATAATAATAATAATAATAATAATAATAATAATAATAATAATATATAATTCACAAAATAAGTACTTTTACTTTTAATACTTAAGTACGATTTTAAATGAAAGATTTTTACTTGTAATGAACTACTTATACATTGTGGTTATGGTTCTTTTAGTTAAGTAAAAGATCCAAGTACTTCTTTACCAACATTTCTACCTCAGCCAAGAGGTAGAAATAGAATATAAGTTCAACGAAAAGGAGGTGGTTATTTCCAGACACAGAGAGAGATGATGGATGACGCTCCTGTTTAGTTTTCTTGCCATTCCTGTGATGCTAAAAATAGCAAGTCACCAGGAAAAAAAAGCAATCTGTGTTGCTCGTGAAAGCATCATTGAAGAATTGAAATATTTCCTCAGAGAGTCTTTAAGTGTGTGTGCATGAATGGGTGCGTATTGTATGTCTGCGTTCCCATCTGTCTTCACCCTGTGTGCTGGTTTTTAATGCACCCAGCAGAGCTTGAGGCTGGATCCCAGCTGCAGTCACCAGCCCCACTGTCACTGACACCTGACACATAAACCTCCTCCTGCCACCACAAAAAACACTCTTTTTCAGCTCGCGGACCCCCGCATCCTCCATCCCCTCTCTGCCCACGGCGCCCGAAGCGACACACGCGCTGCCACCGAGGATTAAATACAGCTCTCTAAGAGCAGAGTTCCCTTTGCTTCCACACAAGGGCCACAATAAATGCAGGGTTACACAGCGGATGTATCCGTCTCCACTCACAGAGGGAGGGGGGGGAGGGAAACATTGCTAAAAGTGGATCCATCCATTCAGGCGGGCTTTGTGTGGCGTATCCCAGTTGTGAGCGCATACACGGCCTCATTAATTGGTCTGAAGGGACTAGCAAACAAAAGATGGCTTCTCTGATATTACAAAAAAGGCCTGATACGCTGATACGTCTCCTGAGAAAATGTGTTGCAAACAGCAGGCGCTGAAATCCACAGATTTGTTTTTGTCGCGCGTTCGCCACTCATTCTGAAGGATTTTGTCTTGCTTTCTTGTAAAAGTGTCGTGACTGGGCTGATACTGTGCATAACACACAGCAATATGCATATATGTATATTCATCTGGAGATGCTTAACAGCCTGGAGCGGGGCTGCACGCTGATGCTGATGACCTCCAACTGTGGATGCTTAGGGTTAGCTCCTAATCTAATTACATCTTCTGCCCGGCTACACATCGGGCTTCGACATTTCCCTTTACCACCTTCCCTCTGGGACCGTTGGGAAGCTTTCTATTAAAAGACTCACGAGGAAATGTCTTTTAATCAGGAGCACGAAATTCAGTTGCTTCCTTTTTGTAGTTCTTTTACAGCCCAGAGATCAAAATAACCAACGTATCCTCGTACAACAATGTTTTCTGTCTGAGCTGCAGCGGAGGAACACATTTTGTACTAAAAGCACGCTGTAACGTTGGCTGACACTGATTTGTCCAACTCCATTAAAGCCTCATAGTAGCTTCACTTACATTACAATTTGTGTTTTCGTACAAATTTCCAACACGTGACACACAATTTCTGCTCCAGTCTTTTAAAAATAAGCTTACGTAGGTTTTAGGCAAATAAAGTACCTCATTAGGTTTAGGAAAAGATCTTGATATAGGTTGAAATTACACCGGAAGTGGTGTCAAAAGCAACTCAGTTAGGTTTAGGGAAAGATTGACTTGGTTAGGTTTAGGCAACTAAACTACTTATTTAGGTTTAGGAAAAGATTGCGGTGTGGGTTAAAATAACACTGGAAGTGGTGTAACTTCAGTACGGAAGTTACGTGACAAATCAACATTGACTTCTTGTTTCACACGGGGTACGAACATCGGACTCCTGGGTGAAAGTTTGCAGCACTTGTTGCTCTTTCCAGTATACTTCCTGCTTCATGATTACTTGGATTACAAATTGATTTTGTGGGATATAAACGAATTACAGTGCATTACTTTTTGTAGGTATAGCTACGAACGGTGTATGAGACCAGCCTGAAATATCGATCGTTCCTTCCCTCATCTGACTTTTCTTTTATTCTCTTTCAGTGCGGCAAAGGAGCAGAAAACTTCGACAAGTTTTTCACACGTACGCAGCCCGTGCTGACCCCTCCCGACCAGCTGGTCATCGCCAACATCGACCAGAGCGAGTTCGCTGGCTTCTCCTACATGAACCCTCAGTTCATCCATCCATCCCTGCACAGCGTGGTATGAGCAGAAAGAAACAACAAACAAAAGCATGGACTGTCGCTGACTACAGGATCCTTCCAAACTCCAACAAACGATTCGGCCGTCAAAAAGACTCACATCATCCTCTACAGTGTTCTGTCTACTAGTTATCAATATCCGTGTGCAGAAGTGACTGAGGAGAGGGAGGCAAAGTGTTAAAGAAAAAGTCCATGGCACTGATATTTTTGCATAATTTCCCTAAACATCTCATATAATATGTTCTTTATTCCGTATCTGTGTTTATCCGAAACCTGCAGCCTTTTTTTTTTTTTCTTGTGTATGAATGTGTCTAACTTTGTTATTACGTATTAAAGATGCAAGATGTTTTCCTTTCTCATGTTCCCCATCTTACTACGCAACAAGCTGCAATGCACGACAAGAACGGAACATATTTTTTCTGCTCTGTCCCGGCTTTATCTACTTCTGAACCGCTACGCGTGTATTTTATATTTATATACTAAAAACAAAAAGAGGTAGTATACTGTTACATGAGTGCCAAAGTAGAAAAAAATCCTTTCTATTGCAGTTCTTAAAGTCTTTGTAGTGTTTTTTTGCCCCTCTCTGGCCTTCCCAACACACTAAAACCCCGAAACAGGGGCCGTTTCTATGTGTTGTTTTGTAGGACGTGGAGCTCCAGTGTATCTAACTCAACATAGAGAAACAGAAGCACATTATGCTTACAGTCACAAGCTGTCTGGGCATTTTCAACGCAGCGGAGTTCAGAATATAGGGTCAGAAAACTGTGGATCAAAGAGACGGCGTTTTAAAGTACAAACATGCTATTTCCATGTGCACAAAGCAGATCTCTGTTGCATGCTTATTTTTCTGACTCTGTATGAGCAGTAGACTCTAGGATGCAGTACACGTCTGGTATCATTGTAAAGTTTAGTATTACGATATAAACTGCGTTAATATATAATTGTTGTATGTTTTGAGGAGTGTTATTCTGAAGAAAAAGTTGTGAAAGGTTTTGTTCCTGTTTTATGTTCCGCTTAACTCAAACTTTTATGTCCAGAGAGAACCCTCTATTGTATGTTTTTTTGTAAATATGTTTCAAAAAGAGAAGTTACTTGCAGATTTTATACTACGACCTGAATGTGCTTTTACTACCGTAGACAGTTTGAACATTTCTATGTTTAGAATACCCCTAAGAAGAGTATATATATATATATATATATATATATAAATATATATAAAGTTTGGCTGAATCTTTGGTAGCTTTGGTATCAGCAAACCTTGTTATATGTATTTCCACTATTTATCCATTGTTTTCTACTACTCAGTGTCATGGCGAATATGCAGCACCTACTGTGCGTGAAAACGGTTGAATGCCCTCTTGCCTTGGTCGTCTCGGAGGGGCCGACTCCTCCTGTAACGAATTCAGTAACGGTATGAGGATTTCGGAGCCCTCTGAAACTTTTCTTTCTTGCGTGTATTGTGTGCATGCGTGAGGCGAGGCCTGATCCAAGCATGCGAAAGACCCCCTGCATGATACAGAGATCATGGAGCATGGAGTCCCCCCCCCCCCCCCCCACCACCACCACCAACAACTTGTTGCACAAGACAAACGAGACAAACCAACGAGCATCGTGCGCTTTTTCTACTCGTCATCTCCTCACGTAGCCCGACATGTTTGGCTAAAAAGCTGAATTATAAACAAGATGTATAAAATGCTTCTGTCGGCTTTTTTTGCTCACTGGTGCCAATCTTGAGTCTTTCCGGTCAGGTGTGTCCATTTTTTTGAGAGGCTACTACTGAGGCACACAATGCTACGACAGTGACGTTTCATAAAACTGCCAAATTTACTCTTAATCCCTGAATTAGCAGCCGATTAGACTGTTGTCAGGCGTTATCAGTCGCTATAAGCCCCATAGATGTGGGTCAATAGGGGCCTGCTACACCCACTAGTAGGTTTTATCATCTATTCACATGATAGATCACCGAAAGAAGGTATAAAAGAATACAACAGCGACCTCTAGTGAGCACAAAACACAGGGCTCTCACAGACCAGAATTCGCATCCTGTGTGAAACCAACGAGTAGTTGTCTTTGTGTTCGTAGTTATTTTAACCCAAAATGTTTTTTTACCCTCAACTTAACTAATTGTGTTTTTTTTGCCTAAACCTAAAGAAGTTGTATTGCCTAAACCTAAAGAAGCCTTTTTGTTTATGTTCAAAACGAGACGTTTCATTCAGTTTTACAACGTGTTGCTTTTAAGTTTCACTTTTTAGAAAGTAGTAGGCGTAGTAGGCCCCTAGTGACCCACATCTACGGTGTTTATAGCGACTGATTACGCCTATTTAATGGCCTGATAACAGTCGAATCGGGTGCAACCAGTTACTTATGTAGACTGATGTTGCAGCTGTCACATCTGGACCAAAAGAGAAATGAATGTTTACACGTCTCACATTGAGAATCTTTATCAAAGGAGAGGAAGAGAAAAAAAACAAAAACACAAAAAACAAACGTTGGACCCATGACAGAGATAATCACATGTCAGGCCAGTCAGGGTACAGCACCACTACAGTTAGAGCCACAGGGATGTTTGTGTGTGTGTTCCTTTCAATGCCCCTGCTTTTGTTAACCTGATTATTCTTGTTCCTCTGTTCATTGTGGTATGATGGATACTGTGTATAAATAAAGTATGAAAAATATGAATCTCTGTTTTATTTTGGTTCGATTCCCAGCCTCACTTCTAATGTGTGCATTGTTGGCTATATTATTGTTCTATAAAGATATTTAAGAGGTTTAAAGGGGAACTACGCCCATTTTCAAAACTCATACGTTATTCATATAGTCTAAGATAGGGCTGGGCAATATATATATATATATATATATATACATGTGTATATATATATATATACACATGTATATATATATATATATATACTGGAAAAACAAAGTTTGGAAACTTGTGTTTGGTCGATTATTTCTCTGTTGTTACAATGCTAATGGTCATTGTATTTTACATCGTTGGAAAGCCTGTTTATTTACCTTCGCAATGATGTCCAACTTGTAAGGATCATGCATTTGTGGGATGAGCAGCACAGCTAATTATGTGGGTAGCGCCCAAGAAAAATTTGCCAAAATGCTCAGCCAGTGATAAACAGTGTATTCTCATAAGGCTACCAGGAAGCCTGCAATGACTGCCCTTCACCGTCAGGCCCGTTTGCGCTGGTGTCGACATGTGGGGGAATGTCATGTTCAGTGATGAGTCCAGGTTCTGTGTGCGAAAGTTGGATGGCAGGGTCAAAGTATGGAGACGACGCGGAGAACGCTATGCTGATTGTTATAACAATAAAAATAAATACAAATTATGAAACTACACAAAATAAGCAGATTGTATTAAAATAATGCACATTTTAATAAAATAGAACAAAAGTAGATTTTTTTCACAGCCAAGCAAACTAAAAGTTGTCCCTAATGACGTCTTATTACTGATCTATAACACAAGTGTTTGTGTTTATGACCTACAGGTATTTCCTGTATGTTCTTTTTTCCTGCATTCACTTCATGTCAGAGCTGAGTGGAGCTGTCCTTGGTCCTGAAACACTTCAGGCATTTACTCTCTCTCTCTCTCTCTTCCTCTCTCTCTCTCTCTTCCTCTCTCTCTCCCTCTCCCTGGTCTATCTATCTGCTCTGACTCAGTTAGTTCTGTTGGAGTCTGTTGCTCTGACGCACTGCTGCGTCGTCTCTTCGCTCCTTCAAGCTTCACTTTACAGTTTTTTCTGAAGGAATTTGTGCGACCAAATCGTCGGAGAGCAACACACACACTGTCCTTCTCTGCAGGTTTTCATCCTCAACTTTGCAGGCACAATATCTGCTTCAAGTGCAGGACACAGCTCTGAGAGAGAGGACAGATCACAAACAGGTAGGAACAAGTGTTTGCATGTTGCATCCACATGTGTTTCACATATTCACTGAGAAGTATGAGATGTTTGTTGTGAGTTTATTTTAATTTTAGTCGCAGCTGTCAATTTTAGTCCCTGTCCTATAGGCTACTATACACATCAATCTATGTTTAATAATAGATAGTATTGTATTGGAATAGGCTTACTATAGGGCATTGGAAACTGCCTAAAGACATATAGTCTCTATAGGAGTATCATGGTAATATAGGGTTGACTTTGACATGTTATCATGAAAACTATACTCCATATTGTCAATGACAGTCACAAGTCCCCCTCAGGGAGAATAACTGTATAGCCTGATTATTTGCAAGAAGGTTGTAGAAGGTCAAATGTATGTCTGACGTTAAATGATGTTTCAGCATCAAGGACAGTTAGATTATTGATATCTGAGCACTATTTCTGTTGTATTTATCAACTTCATATTGAAAGTTGGCCATTCATTTACTACAGAAGGGAGAAACACATAAGTGAAGAGAGATGTTTAGACTGTGATGTGGTGGTTTGCATGCTGCTGTGACAAGGCTCTATAGTCGTGACTACTATATTTATAGTCAGGTGGCAGCTCACTTTGTCTCATCACACTGTGTTTGCACATTAATAATGACTTGATTCATCATTTGATGACTATCTTAAAAGGTAAGTGCAGCCCTCTGCACCACACTTGTGAACATTTCCAGGATTATATGCAATCAATTAATTATAATTTTAATGTCCTATTGTCCCATCTGGCCGATAATAAAGCAAATTTATTCAGCGGGAAATAATACTGCTGAGGAGCGTCCATGGTGGCCGAGAGGTTTAAGACTCTGATGTAATTGCAACGTCACAGAGTCAAGTATAACCAGCTCTCTACTGTCACTATTTAGAAAAAAAAAGGTACAAATGACAGAATAATACTGCTGATAAGAAGTGATAACAAGGATGGAAGTGAATATGAAAACAAATATGAGCTAAGAGGCCTCTTCAAAGTAAAAGAGGTGACCTTGCAGGTGTTTATATGAACAATACCTGACCTAAAGTAACTGAAAAAGGTTTCTTTAAGCAGCATAAAATAAAAGTACACGTGCGTCACAATATTGTTACATCATTTTATGATTGGCGCACTTCTTTAATAAGTCTAAAATTAAGTCTTAATTGATTATCATAACTCAGACAACCATTAAAATGAGCCTCTACCTGACAGTGTGTCCTCTAGCTGCCTCCATCACCATCCATATAGATCATTCATATGTGTGCGTCCTGAATGGGATTTAAATCATCACCCTGTCGCTGTAGATGATGTTTTACTATGTGATCAGTCTGGCAAATCCCCAACCTCGCTCACTTATGAATGCTTTTATGAACGTCCGACCTTTTTCTGCTCTGATTAATGGCTGTAAAATGGCAAAGCCCAGTTTCGGGTTTCAAATAATGTGAGCATTTGTATTCACAGTAGTAGGCCTGCAACACGTACTGTATAATGTCCCTCAGTCTGGAGGCTCACACAGGTTTATTATTGACTCACACTTTGTTGGACAGAGTTAGCAGTGATATGGACATGAATTCAAAATTATTGTGACTAGAAAACGTTAATGTTGGAGAGAAAGTTAAAGATTAAAAATACAAGCAAACGAGTCAAAAAAGCTAAACCGAAAACAACATTTTGTGATGCAGATTGATTTTGATTTCTGCACAACAACCAAACAAAGATGTTATCGATTCCTTTCAGCTACCCGGCTGCCCTGACATTTCATAAGCTACTCATCACGACGAGTAGATTTGACTTCCTAAATCTCTCCAGCTTTGTCAGAGAAAACACTCTAAAATTGACAAGAGAAAGAGATGAAGCATCTCCTTCCTCATCCTCTCTGTCTACAGGTCTGCTCTTCCCTTCCTTTCCCTTTTTCTCTGTTGAGCTCACACCTGGCTTCACACACACACACACACACACCTCCAAGGCCCTGACATTGTCCTTAAACCCAGGGAGACGATTGCATCAAAAACACACTTTTGTTTTCATAATGAATCTGCACAATCCTGCAGAGGTTCTCGTAGTAATTTGAAGAGCTGAACTGTCACTCATTAAGGGCCTTAAATAGGCAGAATAGAGGCTCGACAAGGTGACCGATTGTTTGTAAAATGCAGTGCAGGTCTGTGAAATCCTGCAGATGCCGTTAGATTCAGATTCAGACAACTTTATTGATCCCAAGAAGGGCAATTCATTAGGAGCAGCGGAGGACACTGAGGCACATGATTTCTTTCAGAGTACCTGTCTCATGCACTACTGTCGTGTTGCTCTGGCTCTACCTATCTGGTGTGGAGAGGAGGTCGTGTTGCTCTGGCTCTATCTATCTGGTGTGGAGAGGAGGTTGTGTTGCTCTGGCTCTACCTATCTGATGTGGGGAGGATGTCGTGTTGCTCTGGCTCTACCTATCTGGTGTGAAGAGGAGGTTGTGTTGCTCGGGCTCTATCTATCTGGTGTGGGGAGGAGGTCGTGTTGCTCTGGTTCTACCTATCTGGCGTGGAGAGGAGATTGTGTTCCTCTGACTCTATCTGTTTGGTGACGCCGGGAAGCTGCGTGACATCCTCCTGGATCCACCTTCTCACATATGTTCACATTATATGTATTCTATTTTTGTCATATGGATTGTCTTTGTTGTATTCTCATTATGTTGTTACTCTGAACACACAACATCTATTGCACGTCTGTCCATCCTGGAGGGGGGATCCCTCCTCTGTTGCTCTTCCTGAGGTTTCTTCCATTTTTTCCCTGTTAAAAGGTTTTTTTTTTGTTACGTTTTTCCGATGAGAGGGTCGTACTGTAAAGGACAGAGGGTGTTGTATCCTGTACAGATTGTAAAGCCCCCTGAGGCCAATTTGTAATTTGGGCAATACAAATAAAAATTGACTTGACTTGACTACTGTCAGGATATAGTGACCGTTTTTATATCATATTTGCTCCAATTCCAGCCACTGCAACTTTAACTTTATAACAGTAATCCCACCATCTTTCCCCCTTTCTCCTCCTCCAGATTGCTTCTTGGACTTTTTCTTAATTTTAACCACCTGTGCTGGAAGCTTCCCCCCCGCTGTCACCATGAGCGCGTGCAGCAGGAAGGCCCTGACACTGCTGAGCAGCGTCTTTGCAATCAGTGGCCTGGGGCTGCTGGGAGTGGCGGTCAGCACCGACTATTGGTTGTATCTGGAGGAGGGCGTCATTATGCCTCTGAACCAGAGCATCGACATCAAGACCTCGCTGCACTCGGGCCTCTGGAGAGTCTGCTTCCTGGCCGGTGAGTAACGAGTCAGTCGGCATTGTGGCACAGATTGGTGTTTTCCAGAGTGGAATGATCTTTATTCAAGGATTTCGTTCGCACTGTGCGGCGTCTAAATGTGGCAGCGAGATGATCCTGTCACACTGACATATCGTCACTGCATCAGCCAGATTTAACATTCACACAGAATGACATTCACGAGGACTTCATCAGTGTGTGTGTGTTTGTCTTTCGCTACTATAACACAAAGTGCATTCAGTGTGAAATTAGTCCTGCAACATTATCACTCACACACACACACTTGCACCTACAAGTCTTCAGAGACAGATGTCATCTCGTCGTGCTGCAGATATCTCCAGCTGGTGTCCGTATGTGACGAAGCTGAAGTGATAATGATGACTGTGTAGCTGTCTTTGCAGGATGTGATGTAACTCACACTTATGTGGAAAAAAGAAAAAAAAGAAAGTTGGTGACAAATTTAAGGAATATTGGGCCTCAAGGTTAGAAGGAGGGAATGAATGAATAATTTATTTTTGTGTCCTGTCATTTACATAATAACCCATCCCTCATGGGATTAATCAGACACATTAACTAACAACAAAACAAACAAAGACATTCTGGCATCATCTAACAGCACAATACATCAGCATCATCCAAACATAAAATTAAACATCATCCAGACATAATCGCAAATGTGAACCTCCCACAAATAATGCAACAAATAAACAGTCACAGATATACAACCACAGCTCTCTATAAGCACAAGACACGTACACAAATCCAATCATGACAAAAAAAAGGCATAAGAGTCTGAGGAATTTATCTATTGTATGTTACTTTTCTCCTCCTATTCCATGCTTTAGAAAGAAATTCAGCAAATACAAAAAAAATCAAAACTAGAATGGCACTCGGAGAACGCAGACCTCCGCCAAGGTGGCCGAGTACGATTGCCCTTGTGTATTTTTGTTTATGTTGAGATCAGCTGTACGCAGCGGAATATCGTAAAACACTTCATTCAAACTGGACAGAAACAAAATAAAACTCACCTAAACCGTTGTCATTACTCTTTCCAGCAATCGCCAAGTGTGCTTTGGTCGAACTAAACTGTAATTTCACAGAGTTTAATGTGAAAAAACGCTGAATCTACAGTTGTAGTCCCCCCCACCCCCCGCTCTCTCTCTGAAGGAAAGAGGCAGGGTCATGCGTCATCAACGCGTCATCAGTTACACTGCGCAAGTGTTATACCCAGAGGTCTTAATGTTCCGGCTGATCGGAATCCTTCAAAAATTCCTGAAGCCAAATTATGATCCGGATCGCCACCAAAATCTAATAGATTGTTCATTGTGCCAAACCCCACTGCTCCAAAAAAGTTCATTCAAATCCATCAAGGACTTTTGGAGTAATCCTGCTAACAGACAAACCAACAAACCAACAAACCAACGCCGGTGAAAACATAACCTCCTTCCTAGGCCTTCGGCCTTGGCAGAGGTAAAGATATTCAATTAAGGCTCCAGTCTCCATACCTATCAAATCTAAACATGGAACATGAACTTTTTTAAATAATATTTGTCGTAAATCATGATAAAAAGGACAAAATAAATGCTTGAGCACCCCTAAAAAAACGTCTAAAATCGCCAATGCTTCAATCAGAGCCAGGCTAGCTGTCTCCCCCTGCTTTCACTCTCTATGCTAAGCTAAGCTAACCATCTACTGGCTCCAGCTGCATATTATAGAGTGGAATCAATCTTCTCTTCCTGGCAAGAAAGCAAATATAGTTCCCAAAATATCAAACTGTTCCTTTAATGTACAGTAAATAAAACCTGCTCCTTTGTGTTTCTTTTGTTGACATGACGGTCTTGAGTTTGGCTCACAGGATTCGTCCCTCTGTGTCCTGCAGCAGTCCACAGTGTGTTTCCACCTTTTACCATCACCTGACCTCCAGACCAACCTGTTCCCTCGTCAGCTCCTCAGCATATATATACCTTCCCTTTAGCCATTGTTACCTATCAGATCATCTATTGTGCCTCTTCAGCTGTAGAGTTTTTTATCTTCTTGTCTCTGTCTACCCTGTAATGACCCTTCGTCTGCCTTTTTGGACTCCTTGTCTGCTTGTTTTGTCTAGGAGCTGTGCATTTATATACGGACGTTGCACAACTCTCCTCGATATTTCATATCTCCTCATCTCTCTTCTTCGCCTGAACCTTGCCTCAAGGCTTTTGTCCCTCTTTTCTCTTCAGGTGACGAGTCTGGTCGCTGCTTCACCGTCGCCTACATCATGCCAATGAACGTCCAGCTGACGTCAGAGTCCACAATAAACGTGCTTAGTGAGTATATCTTCAGGCTGAATAACTCAAGGTGCTCCCTTGAGGTTGTTCACATAAATAGCCGGGGTTATTTTCATGACAAAAACGCGTTGTTTTCCTATAAGATTCTGCTTAGAAATCACCTGAATGTCGCCAGACAGATGAGTGTGAGTCATCTGAGCCCATGTGTTGTTGCCCTGCTCCTCTACAGAATACTTATTACCTTTTCACAGACAATTCCCCTCACAAGTCCTTCAGTGTGGCTCTGTGTCAAAGCTTCACAGAAGGATAAATCCACTCTATAGTGAGTCAGTGTAATCAGCTCTGATACTGTAAAACTCTGGCAAAAGAGCAGGCGATGATTAAGTGTCTACATTTTATCTTCATTTCAAGATTGATTGTTCCGCCCTTAATCTCACTTTGAGATTAAATGTCTATTATACTCTGTCTATTAGCATCTTTCTGCCTCAGTTTTAACACTGAAATGTCCTCCTCTTCTCCTCAGAGATGATCCGCTCAGCCACCCCGTTCCCTTTGGTCAGCCTCTTCTTCATGTTCATCGGCTTCGTCCTCAACAACATCGGCCACGTCCGGCCTCACCGCACCATCCTGGCGTTTGTCTCCGGGATCTTCTTCATCCTCTCAGGTACACTGATCTTCTCTCCTCTCTTATCTCTCATATGTCATATTTCTATCCTCTCTCTACCTTCTTGTTTTTTTTGTTTTTTGTCCAACCATGATTTTCTCCGTCTCTCAGGTCTGGCTCTGGTGGTGGGCCTGGTGCTGTACATCTCCAGTATAAATGATGAAATGCTGAACAGGACTAGGAGCAGTGAGACCTTTTTTACCTACAAGTACGGCTGGTCCTTTGCCTTCTCTGCCATCTCCTTCCTGCTCACTGAGGTGAGCGACTCAACACAAACAGGCACTGCTGTGATCATGGCACTTATTTGCACCATTGTCCAAAGATGTTAAAAGACACAAAACATGTAGCATGAAAATAAACAGTAGAATCTTAAGTTAGTACACCTAAATATTACAAAAGCATAACAATCTTTAGTCATAACTAAATGGAAAACTTTCCAACAATAGACAAATTCAACGCACTGCACGAGCCGCTTCTCATCATTTTTATCTACATCCAAAATATTTACTTATGTCCCGGATTTTACTGTAGCAGAAACTTAAATTATAACTGTATTACTTACTTAGATTTAAATGGTTTTATTGTCACACATTGTTTTTGCACACAACACACAGTGAAATTCACTCTCTGTATTTAACCCATCCCAGTATTAGGAGCAGTGGGCAGCTCCTTTAACCTCCTAGCCCGCGGTCTGGGTCTCATTCACATGAACGGAGGAAGGGAAATAACTCTGGATTCGGCGATTAGTGCATTTTACAACTTTTAGTACCTAATGATTTAAATAAGGGCTATTCAAGTGTTCGTACTGGGAAGTTGATTTACTTTTTAAAAAAAATATCTGCTGAGTTACAGACGTCTTTTTTCCAATGTAAGTCTATGAGAAAGAAATTGTTTTGGGTCCGATGGCATCACGTGACGGACATGGAAGTTGTAGTACCGCCGTTTGGCCACTATGAAATTTGCTTCAAAGCCCGGTGCTCTTCCTGGGGGCTTGGTTCGTGCATGTGGGTGTGCACCATTGGCTAGCTCACGGCCGCTGCTCTGTTCTGCTCTCATATGGCGGTTACAGCTGACGGCACAGTTGCCGTAGTTTTCACTGCTCGCGCCGTTAACGTCGTTAGCTACGAGCCATGTACATGCGCCATGCTGAGAGCCGTACGGAGACAATAGAAATGCTCCCAATCTCGCATTTAGCACCTTTAATATAGTGTTGTGTCTGCCTTCACACTGAGTGGACAAACAGGTACAAACTGACAAAGGACTCAATAGCAAGCACACTGAGTAGTAGAATGAAAAGTCCTTACCTGTAGGCAGGGTTCGATACGCAGGTAAGCGCTCCAAAAACAGGAAAAGGTTTCCAAAAAACTCTAGGTAACTAAATTGGTCCAAACAACACTAGGAACTTACGACTGGAACGCTCACTTAGACAGATTTAACAGATAAGATGAACTGGCACACAGACTGACTGATGAGAGGAGGGTGATAACGAGGGACAGGTGAAATCAATCAGGGCGGGGCAGACAATCACACACAAAGGTAGGAAGTGAAGGATCTGAAACAAGAGACAAAGGTGAGGTTTCATTTACACCAAAATAAAACAGGAAATAATAACGGAAAACTGGAAACAAGGAAATCAAAACCTTAGAGGAGAGCAGGACATGACAGGAGTGAGAGAATATTATTAACTATTAAGAATCATGAGGGTTCACTGCCTCCCAGTGGTCACAGATAGGAACTGCAACATGCACCACATTAACTTAAACAGTGTCAATATCAGTATAATATTAATATCAATAATTAACACTCATTATTAATGTGGTATGAGGTATAAATTATATATAGTTATAAAAAACAGTTAAGCTTTAATAACAGTTTTGTGCTGTGGAGACTTGTTTATATTGTAAATTGCATTGTTTCAATCACATTTCTGAGCTCATTCAGCTTTTAATATTTTTAATCCGTTAACTTTATTTCAATCTAATGTGTCCCTCTACAGAGTGCAGGCGTCATGTCCGTCTACCTGTTCATGAAGCGCTACTCAGCGGAGGAGATCTACCAGCCTCGTCACCCCAGTTTCTACCGCCCTCGCCTCAGCAACTGCTCCGACCACTCGGGCCAGTTCCTCCACCCAGAGGCCTGGTCGCGTGGCCGAAGCCCCTCCGACATCTCGAGCGAAGCTTCGTTGCAGATGAGCGTCAGCTACCCTGCTCTCCTCAAGTGCCCTGACTATGACCAGGTGTCCTCTTCACCCTGCTGAGGGGGTCGGTCACCTGAAGGTCACTGGGGTCACAACAAGGCCTAGATACAACTTAGATATTTAACTGTGAGTTTGATGTTTTTCAGGAAGAAACACATGTGCAGCGTTGACTGTGATGTAAGGACTTTGGATATATTTCCATCTGAGCCTCTTGTGGCTGTTTATGAGGTCGGAGATGCTTGTTGGGAATGTGTTGTCGTAGCAGCTAGGTGGAGGCAAAGTCTGCAGGTTTTAGGACAAAAACAATACATGGTTATGGTGTTATTCTTTCTGCAAAGATCTCAAAAAGGTCAAATTTGAACTTTATTTGAAAAGGGGAAAAAAAGTCATGTATTCTATCTGTGTGTTTGACCCTCCAGTGCCTCATAGCTGCTTTCTTTTTTGTGAATATCTCGGCTTACTCATTTCGCAATAAATAAACACTCCTTTTGTTTTAGGACATTTCTGTTCCGTGGCAGAATTTATGTATCATGTGAAACAGCAAAAAAATGCAAGAGACTGGCATGTGTGATGCAATGAAAGGACAATCCATCACCACTATCACAACCACCAGACAGCAGGTGACATCCAGGTGAAGTCCGGTCAACAAGCATCCAGCCTGCTGAAGCATCGTTGGGTTTGTATCTCATCTAGAGACGCTGTTTTGTCTCTTGGCATCACAACAGTTAATTTCCCCGTGTAATCAAATGAGGAGAAAGAGGTGCATGAACACGTCGAGACTGAACCAGCTAAGATCATACAGATTTGTTTTATATAGATTTTTATATACTATGTGCAGCTGTTGGACATTACATGATGAGAGTTGGTGTAAAGATGCATATTAAGTGCTGTTATGATGTAACTGTGCTTCAACATGAAAATATGTTTGGTACAGCGTGTGGGAGAATTCATCTGTAAAATAAATGTCTTCACAAAGTGATTCTACATTTACCCACTGGGAGGCAGTGTTTTTTTATCTTCTTTGCAGTGACATAAAATAAAAATCAGGATTGTCAAAACACTTTTCACATCACAGAATTAAAAATGTATGTATTCAAAAGTACTTTTATATCTTCAGTTGATCCAGTGATGCTGGTGGTGGTGGTGAAAACGGATTAGACTGCTTATTTTTAATACACTAATAATATTAAACATGTCTATCAAATCCTCATAGTGCAAGTCCTCTGTCACAAATATAAATGCTTTGTAAATTTCAGTAATCTAAACTGATAAAAGGTTACACGTTCATACATTTACAGCATCACTTCTCACCTCAGAGGTGAAAATGTGTTTTTCATTCAGGTATCACAGTTCCTGAATGTGGCGCAGGAAAACATACTGTACAGTGGGAAGATGTGAAAGTTACTGTATGTGTTGATTTGGTCTGTTTATATTACAGGAGTGATTATCAGATGTGAGGTAGAGGAAATACTGTATAGCCAGACAGGAACATTTCTACTGAATTAGTTGACATTTGTCTTCACTGTATTTATTTTACACTGCTGTGAATAAAGGTACAAGGAAGAAATCTGTGAGTGTTGACTTTTTTAATTTTTTACATTTTACAGGTCTGCAAATCTCATGGTAATTAGGTGATAATTAGCAAGTAACCTATTTGAAATTTCTTTAGAATTACTGCCAAATTACCTCAAAATGTATCAAAAATGACTTTATGATAAACATTATTTAATAATTATATTTCCCAATAGCTGGTAATTAATTTGCTACATTTCCAGGAAAAGACTACAAAGTTAATTAATATGTTTTATTTCCATGTCTGCTGATAAATAGATAATAATTAGCAAACAACTTATTTTAAATATCTTAAAAATCTCTCTGGATCATGACATCGGCTACCAGCTTACATTTGTGTAGTCACACAATGGTGAGATTTGTGCTATTAGTTTTGGTTTTCCACCTCATATGAAGAGCACAGCTCCTATTTTAACCATTATATGCTATTTTAGTATATAATTATTAAATAATGTTTATAATAAAGTAATTTCCGATACATTTTTAGGTAAATATTGGGGTACTTTGGCAGTAATTTTAAAGAAATTTTTCCAGTTATTCTGGCTGATTAGGCCTCTTGATGGGAATCTATGAGGTCACAATCTCCATCTACCAATAAGAATGATAAAGGTGTGATTTGTCCCGCCCTAACAGATGCAACAAAGCTAAGAGGACACTCAGGAAGATGTCAATCAATTACAGTCTATACACGCCCACACAGTCCTGAGCAGAGGTCTAATCAGACAGATTAACTGAAATCACCTGTGTGGGTGTTCAGAGGCTTTAGAGGGATTTGTTATTTTGGTGGCAGAGACACACCAAGTTTCAGATAAATACATTCAGTGGTCACTTTGTGTTTTGCACACCTGTACAATCTGATGCAACCCAATACAACAGTCCTGCCACAACGTCTGCTGAAAGTTCACTGCTAATGATCAGTTTTGGTTGACATTGTCGTAAATGTGTAAATTAAAGGCAGTGTTGTACCGGACTGCATTATTATTCAGGTGTTTCTATTATTTTGTCCTCCCTGTTTACATACATGAGGGTGACATCATATTAGAAACACCTCAACACTAAAAAATATAATATAATATAATATTCATAACTATCATTTCTTTAGTGTATAATCACCTGAAGCTGAGAGTGTTTTCGTCAGCTAAGAATGAGCCCTTCATATCTACACAGGGAGCACCACCTACCTACCTTTAACACGTCTAAAAGTGTCAACAAAAACATAACATTATAGGCATAAGAGTAGATTTTATGGCAGAGCTGTTGTATTGGACTGAGTGATGCAGGACTAATTAAGTGCTTAAGTAATTAAGAAAAACTGTAATTCTACAAGGCTGCCTTTACTCTAATCCTTCATAATCATTAAAATGTTGAGCGTGTATTCATATATTTATATGTCTTGTTTTATTATTATCATGATTAAGACTTGTAAAAAAAGAAAAAGAAAAGAGAGAAACCAGTAGAGGGAGCTCTCTCCCCAGTTATCATCCATACAGTATCTTCTCTCCCACTCAGATTTCTCTCGTTTCCCTTCACCTTTCTTACTACATGTAATCTACCAGGTTGAATCAAACGCCATCGCTCTGCATGACGGAGGATGACGTTTTTATACGTTCAAAAAGCTCGTCACCTCTCGAGAAATATATCTGTGTAATTCATTAATGAGAGCTCATTACTTATGCAAACAAGTAGGTCAAGACAAGCATGAATAATAAATACACCACACATCCGCTGTATAAGCTTTATGTATACTTTATATAGATACACGTAATGTACAACGTGACCGATAGCTTTTACAGAGAATATAAAAGTTAATGTAACTATGAGCCCACGCAGGGCGGTAGAAGATAATATTCTGCCCCGACCACAAGGCTTTTTATTTTACAATCACATAGAAAACTACTGGTGTTTATAGTTTATGACATCATCATCAATGATAGTATCCTCATCATCATCACTGATATTACTTCATTATAATCATCATCATTAACATCAAACATCATTTTCTCTCTATAATCTTTATCATCATCATAAACACAACCATCTTTCTCACTCGTCAGTCATGGCTTTTTTTAAAGAGCATCATCACAGTTATTGACCAATATCATCCTCTTCATCATCCTCATCATCACCGTCATGTTTTCTTATGATTATGTTTTAAGGCTTTTTGTAAAGAAGACCCCAAACTTGAGCAAACTTCTGCCCGTAGGCTCAAACACAGAGTGTGCATACTACAACAAAGAGGACCAGAAAAACCTATACATTATATATACACACATACATAACTTAAGCATACGTTGTTGTTTAACATTTACAGGTAGTATTAAACCATTTCACAAATGAAAATAAATACAAAAATGATAGTTGGTTATTATTTATATACTTTTTTTTTTTTTTTAAAGAGGAACACAAAAGCAAGCAAGGATTCTTTAGGATTACAAACCAAATGCAAACAGGATCACAACAACACGTCGACCTTCACTGACATAGGCCATAGACAAGAGAGAAAAACAAAAAGCTTAATCGGACTGGTACCCTATTGGGCCATTGCTCAGCCATAAATAAAACCTAAACCCAGTGGACTTTTTAAAGTTCAAATCCTTAAGATTTTTAAATCAACCCCTGTTTTTGACTCCATTTCTGCTCAGCATTTAGCCAATTTATGTATTTACATTCTGGAAATACCTCTTTAAATATTAGTTTTCATTGGTAGTGGCGGAGTCCGCCTTTCCTTTGCTGGAATCTCATGCACGAGGGGTTCACAGGAAACGATGCAGCGTTACTGTTTTTAATTTTATCTCATGGATATCAGCTTCATTGTTTAGTGTTCACCCTCCTCGGATCTTTTTTAATTTTTACAAGGGAGTAATGGAACAAGAAGGAGTAGCCACAGTGAACCGTTATTATTTATTTTTCACTGACTTCTTCATTAAAACAACGTGTTTGTTTGGCTGCACTGTAAACAGAACGATAACACCTGCACACTCCACATCCACCACGCCATGCCACAATATTGTTATTGAAATGTTTCGATCCCGCTTGGATCTTCGTCAGGTCAAACACTTTGGTGAAACACTTTGACCTGACGAAGAATATTGTGTCATGGAGTAGTGTGCAGGTGCTACCCTTTTTTCTTTATGGACGCTGTTCTGATAGCGTCATACCTACGTGATGTGCGTATAACTAATCTTCTTAAACTTTGCACTGTAAACACACTGTACATTACTTGCTCTTCTGTTGCATCTCTGACAAAGTGTTTGCTGCATATTAAACCATACTTGTTGTTGCTATCATTAATCACGGTTGTGTCGCCAGATCAGGAGTGAAATCTTATGGATTACAACTTTGAGTCCAAAAAAAGCAAGTTTCATCTCAGGCCTCGGGCAAAAGCTCCTTTTTTCTCCTCAACTAAAATAAAAAAGTATGCACATTTCAAAAATTCTCTGCTCCGCACAAATAAATGAAATCAGCCCAGCTGACTCGAGACTGTGACGCTTTGTTGGGAAACCTAAATGTTAAGCCAGCACTGTTTTCTGAGGTCACTCTGAGCAGGGCTTCAGCCATGGCACCTGGAGAGAAGAATTCAGCACCAGAGTGAGATGACCACGTGGTCCAGGTGAGGTTATGCTGCGATGATCCACCCACCAACTCCCAAATGTGTCCATCTGTCTCCTCTTCTATTCATAGCCGACCATACATCTGAACTCTGATTTTGAATAACGACTTCTTCATAAAGCACAGTGGAGAGCGCTTGCATCACTTATGCGCCCGTAATGTAGATACTGTGTGCATTGATCGCATGCACACTGCTGCATACACACACACACACACACACACACACACACAATCACACACACACAATCACAAACATATTGGTCTATAATAACCCACATGCATGCATGTGCACCTGAAACATGGCAGTTGTGCTTTAGGGACACTTGGAAACATGTTATGACCATGAGAGGGGGAGGTAGGGGGTGTGTATGAGATGGAGGAGAAACAAACTGGCTGCTTGGTTGTTTATGTGCTGCTCCATGCAAGAGTCCACATATCGGAGTATCCTCAGTAGTGTGTGATGTCTCCCCAGCAAGTGCACACGACTTGTAGACAGTCCAGGAGAGAAACTGAGGTTCATTTCTGTGTTGAACCAGCTTCGCAGTGTTTCTGTGTTCATGAACCGAAGGAGAGAAAGATGAAGGATACGGAGGTTGAGAAGATTGTCCCTCTTCACTTCTTGTTGGCGATGCGTCTCTTCCTGGTGGCCAGCATGTCGTAGAAGGGGTCTCTGCTAATGCTGGCCCTGGAGAAGAAGCCAATCAAAGGACAGCGATGAAATAAATAATAAGGGCCACATGAGAGGAGGGTCTCGAGCATCTTTGATATGGAAATGTAGGCACATTTATACAAACCCCTGCCTTAACTAGATAAAAAAAAAAAAAAAAAAAGTTTGTGCAGTGACCTAGTTTGGTTTCCATGGTTTCTGAAGAGGAACCCCCTTCCCCCCCCCTCCCAAGTTTTTTCGTGGTACTACGGTTTGCAGGAACCTCCTCCAGAACTCGTAGTAAAACACACTCTGTCTCCTGCCATTCTGCAGGTTTATAGGTCTGAAGGTGGCGGCGCTCAACTCTTCTGCGCTCTACCGCTCTTTTTTATTTTCAGAGCGATGGAAAGACAGCGCACAATGCGAGCGAGTGACTCAGGAAGCCATTTGGGCTCTACTGAGGAGCCCAGTTTCACGGCTGCTAAATCCTGTTAGCACCAGCACAAAGCAAGAAGAGGCTCAACCCCCCACTGCGGATATCTCCGATTCCCTTTACAACGCCACGCGCTGAAGAATGAGCCTCTACGCGATGACTATCCCGCTCTTTCATACGGCTCATTGTCACTTTGCTCAACCCAATTTCATGAAACAAAAACTCCACTGTAAAGTGATCAAATCCAAGCAAGGCTGCCGTGACTAATACGTAATAACATTTCCTCCATTTCTGTCCTCAAAAATATGTAAAAGAAAATATATCTAATGTAATGGGAAATATAAAAATACATACTTTCTCTTCTACTAACACATTGCATGAATGTATGAGCCCACTTTCTGCATTGACCCACTTGGTGCAGCATCATCTGGGTCTGTGTGTTTGTGACTCAAGATAAGCGGCGTTTCCTCTGATCATCTCTACTGTAGAAGAGGGGGAAAACCATCATTTCCATAAAACGCCTTTTATCTCCCCAGAACCCCGAGTCCTCTTGGACCCCTCTGGTGAAGCACGAGCTGCGGCTTGTTAGCCTCCGTGGCTGCGAGTACGTCAACCCAGTTGCCTCTCTCGGATAGGTATACTGGGTTTGCTGGCTCACCCCTGGGCTGCTATAAGCAGTGACTAATCCCCCATCACGTCCCCAGTGAATACTCTCTGAGAGTATGGGGAGAGAGGGGGGAGGGAGGGATTGCACTATATTACAGTATACAAGTGTTATACTGTTCTGCTGAGCCAACTCTCTTTGACATTGCACCATCTTCCATGCAGGCGATTACAGAGCAACATTTAGGTCACTGACAGGCAGCAAGGTTATTATTACTGAGAGTTACAGTGTGTATGGTATGTGACGGAAAGAAACCACACTTTCGCTGTTTACTTTACTATTTAAATCAAATGTTGTAATGACATACTCAGTATAGACAAAGGTGTTTTTAAAACCCATGTCAGTTTCTGTCCTGGGTCTCGTCTACATCGCCGTGGGCCAGAGTAGATTTTTGAAGAGGTTTATGTCTGTAGCTAATATTTTTGTATGATAACTATTATTGAGCGGTAGCTTAGTAACTGTAATCAGCTTATGAAGTCAACCACCCACTAGGGATGCACCGATACCGATATCGGGCCGATACCGATTCAAATAGCTGGAACGGGTATTGGTTACAATGGGGCCGATCTATTCAATTCAATTCTATGTTTATGCATTAAAGAGGTTTGCACTTGAATTGTAATTCCTTTTAATTTTGAAGATTATTTTACCAAGTTGCTGGTGTACGATTTATTATTTTATTAATAGATAACAATTCAGTAAATCTATATCTACGTATTATTTGTTCCATTTTGGTTTACAAAGTTACTGTCTGGTACTGACTGGTTTCTGCCAATACTGAGTACCGATGGGATACCCAAAGCCCAGGTAACACTATCGTTATCAGGACTGAAAAAGTTGGATCAGTGCATCCAACCACCACAAGAAAACTGACTTTAAAAGCTGGTGCATTACCTCATTTATGCTAGGACCTTTATCAAAGGAATAGTTGGACATTATGGGAAAAATTCAAGGTGATACCGTCCGGTCTGTACGGTAAATATGAAGATAAAGTCAGCAGCAGGTTAGTTTATATCTTAGCTTAGCATAAGGACTGGAAACAGAGAGAAACAGCTAGCCTGACTCTGTCCAAAGGTAACAAAGTCCACCTACCAGCACCTCTAAAGCTCACTTTTTAACACATTATATCTTCTATATCATTTAATCCATACAACAGTGAAGTATAAAAACAAGTTGTGGTTTTACTAGAGGATTTACCGTGGGGTTGCCAGGCAACATGTGGAGACTTTAGATGAATAAACCCTCTCAGCTGACTCATGTGTTCCCCAAAATGTCAAACTTTAGTTTTTTTAAGTGTACGTTTGAGAAGTCTTACTTGATGGATTTAATCCACTCCTCTTTCTCTTCCGGCGTGGGCGCTGATATCCTGTACACCACGTGGTTGCCCTCGACAACGCGCCCATCTGCCTCCGTCTTGCAGGCTTTGATCACCTGGCCTTTGTGATTGGGGTTATAGAGCTCGAAACAGTTCTGGAGAATGGACAAAGAGCAGGGTGTCAACGATGTGAGATTCATACATTTAATAAACACGGTAACAGAAGGGGGAAAAAGATATTTGGCGTGTGATCTAAGGGCGAGGTCTCTAATGAGGCAACACTCACAGGTTTCCTGGGCTCCTCCACCTCCCTGATGCTGAGGTTCTCCAGCGGGATGATCCCACGAGGCTCCTTGTCCTGAAGGAAGAACATGAGAGGAGGGAGAAAAACAAGCAGTTAAATACAAAGAGAGAGCGCAATGCATGAAGTAAGAAGCAACAAGAAATGATATAGATCAGAAAAGTAGCAAAGAGGCAAGGCGAAGAAAGCGCTGCATTTAAGACAAATAAAGACGAGAGGGGAAGAAACAGGAAGAAAAAGGAAAGAGGACAGTAGAGGAGTGAGGTAAGGAAAAGAGGATAAAATCATCGGTACCCCTCCTCCTCCTCCTCTCGTCCTCGCTGCTCTTTAACGGAGCAGATAATATATGTGTGTGTGGAGGAGTCAGACCAGAGGACGGGACTTAATGATAGTGTCCTGAAGGATAATAGAAGGGTATAGTGAGAGGACAGTGCTGATATAGCAGCTAGCAGGGACACAGAGGCAATGATAAAAAACCTTTAACGACGCACATATGAACTTATTCTTACAGAAAGCGACACGGATAGATAAACATGTGGACACTAGCAGTCATAAAGAATAAAGAATAAAATACAGATGACTCTTCGTTTTGTTGCCACATGGGGCTGACCCAAGCCTGTCTGGGGTTTCCTTCCACAAGTGCCAATATGCTGCTAGGGCATAATTGAGGACAACTGATGACCATTAAAGCATTTGCTAAACAGCAACCACAAGTGGAAATTACAGGATACTGGCACATTGAATTTCCCAAGTTTCCCTACGTTGATCGACTCATAGACACATACACTCACCGGCCACTTTATTAGGTACAAGGTGTACCTAATAAAGTGTCCGGTGCTAGTACCGGGTGGTCTTCTGCTGCTGTAGCCCATCTGCTTCAAGGTTCGACGTGTTGTGCGTTCAGAGATGGTATTCTGCATACGTTGGTTGTTACGAGTGGTTATTTGAGTTACTGTTGCCTTTCTATCATCTCGAACCACTCTGCCCATTCTCCTCTGACCTCTGACATCAACAGGGCATTTTCGTCCACACAGCTGCCGCTCACTGGATATTTTCTCTTTTTTTTCGGACCATTCTCTGTAAACCCTAGAGATGGTTGTGCGTGAAAATCCCAGTAGATCAGCAGTTTTTTTAAATACTCAGACCAGCCCGTCTGGCACCAACAACCATGCCACGTTCAAAGTCACTTAAATCCCCTTTCTTCCCCGTTCTGATGCTCGGTTTGAACTTCAGCAAGTCGTCTTCACCACCTCTAGATGCCTAAATGCATTGAGTTGCTGCCAAGTGATTGGCCGATTAGCCATTTGTGTTAACAAGCAATTGAACAGGTGTGCCTAATAAAGTGGCCGGTGAGTGTATATGTCAATGGATATACTCCCTAATGTCCCCCCTATACGTTGCAATACCAGAATTTGTTAAGGCACCCACACACACAGAATCCAGCACATACGGTATGCTTGCAAAGAGGCCATTTACTGATCAAAACATCATCTTAGTGTGACACTCACTGTTGTGTATTCAAAGTAGTAGAGGCAGTTGTCAGTCAGGATGAACCACCTCCTCTTCCAGGTTTTCACTCGGCCCCCTGACAGGAAGAGGAAGAGAAAGAGGAGACAGGAAGTCACACAAAGGTCCGGCCGCAGTGACAGACTGGCTGTCTCCCGTATCAAAGGAAACGAGCAGCCGGGATGTGACACTCATTAATGAAGCCGACCCACATCCACTCCGCTTTCTCATTCTTGTGTGCAATTGTGTAAAATTGTATAGATATTATAAAGTCGTAAAATCACTGATCGTACATGTTTATTCATTAGTTCACTGCTGTAATTCAATTTCCTGTGTAAGAAAGGCTGCTTGTCATCAACCACATGATCATGTCATGTGGCAATTAGACACACATTAATTCTTAATTTGCTTAATAAGCAGTACATGGCTTTGAAAAGTCAGTTTTTTTACGAGTTGTCTAACCCTACACATAAAGGAAGGTTTTAGATTGACTATAAACTGTATGTTATTGTATGCTTCTTTTGTTTTCAGGCTTTTTTTAATAGGTTTTCTCTCTATGTTTTAAACAGTGTTTAAGGTTAATGCTGCCGTGGTTGGATGAGTTCACTTTGACTTTCTGAAATTATGCAGGCAAGCCAGTTTGAAGACTACTGAATAGTGTGTGATTACAATCAACCGCCGCTATCTCTCCTAACTTCTCCAGCTTTGTTAAATGATGACTCACGCAACTGATAAATTATTGCTGACTTTGCTTATTCATTTTTTAAAAAGGCAGCAGGATGAAACCCTCATTGGCTCTCAGGAGAGGTGAGCAAACACCACTTGATATGAACCTGACGTGACACCTAAAGCACCCCTGAAGGAACACACATGTAGATATGCAAGCACAAAACACACACACACACACGTACACGCACACACACGCACACTAAACCCCAGAGCAAGTTCACCACCTCACGTGTTAAATTGTGCAAACTAGATTAAAAAAAAAAAAAAGCAAAGAGAGAGAGAGAGCAAACGCAAACTTCCAACATGTTAGTTTGAAGCAGAATTCAGCCTCTGGCAGTGACTGCAGTGTTGGAGGAAAACACCACTTGCTGACACTGAGGAAGCTCTCCTGGTGGGAGACACATGTATGATGTGTGCAGCATGCAGGGCACGCTATGAGAATGACATTCAAATGCAACCCGGGGACAGTTGCATTAACTTAGCTTAAGTCTTGGCCTTAGTACTGGTCTTAGGTTGTCAGGTTAGACTAGTTTAATTAAGCCTGTCTGTTGCATAAATATTAAGACTGACTGGAAAGTTAGCCTCCTCTCCTCCTGGCTAAGCCTGAGGTGACAGCTTTGTTGCTATGGCAACAATCTGTTTGAAGGTCGGTTAGTTATTTCAACTGTTTATCCATTACTTTTAACTAACTTTTAGCCAACTATTTCAACTGTTTACCCATTACGTTAAGCTTATTTTTTTAGATAGCTATTTCAACTGTTTATCCATTACTTTTTTTTATTCTGTCTACTTCCATATTCTTGAATTGTTTCTGAACATCTTTTTAACGGCCGCTTGATTTTGCTTACCTTTAGTTTACCTTTTTTGTTTCTCCCATACTGTGAAGAGTCTTATTTCTCCCATAATGCATTGTGCGACAGGCTATCTAAATCAGTCTTAAGCTTCATGCAACAGGTAGATTTAAGTGTCGATAGCAGGTCTGACTTGAAGATATATTTAAGACAAAGACTAGGTCTATTTTTATGCATCTGGCCCCCGAGCTTACACACACAAACACAAAGCATGAATGAAAACATGAAGCGCATGAGCACTTTCTGATCATTTCCTGTGTGTGTGTGCTTTGACCTAACATTCCTGATTAGTTCCTCTCAACGCTAACCACCCCTTACGGTCACAACAACACTTTTCACTGCAGCATTTCCTTCCTGTTTTTGTGGCGCCTCACATGAGCCTATATGGGCCACACATAATTACAAAAGCTCCGGGTTTCCTCGCATTTCAATAGACTCTGGCTATTGAATTAGCACGGACAAATTTCCGCTCAGCAAAGAGAGATTTGCTAAAAAAAATCCTCCAGGGTTTATTTTTAGAGAGTTAAATTAGAAATATTATAGCGAGAACTGGTGCGGGGAAATGGCTCCAGGGAGGAACCGTACTAGAATGTAATCATGTTAGGTCTGTGAGCCACAATGGGGCTATTTGCATTCATACTCACTAGTTTGATGAGACTAAAGAGACGTTACTCAGAGTGAGAGGAATGTGCAGGTCAGAGCCAGGTGTGTGTGTGTGTGTGAACATAGCAATAAAACTGATCACCTGCAGTGTGTTCGCCCCTTTAACCTTTGACAAACGGTATCCAGACTATTAAACGTTTTATGTTCAATAATAAATCAACCTTTAACAGCACTTAAAAGTGTTTAAAAAAGGAGTTAAATTAATGTCTTTAATGTGTTGTGAACTGCAGGGCGAGGTCCAAATCAAAAACACGTGTAAACAAACAGAAACAAATGTCAAAAAAAAAAGAAATAAGACCAAAACTATTACCTCATTAGGAAAGCATACAACCACATCCAATCCCTGGCACACAAACTCATACAGAACAAATGAATTACAGCGTGTGAATTCCCAAACCTCATCAACATGACGACGATGCAAACACAATAAAAAAACATGCCTGCACTGTTTTCACACATAATATAAAATGTCTTTTACTGATTGTGCAGTGAGATTGTGCACACCTTATACACACTTCAGACCATATATATACATGATTTTCTAGCTTGATGAATAAACCAGGTGTGTAATATAGTCTAATGCTTGCATTACTCTTTCATGTGTTTTTAATGTACCATCTTAAATCCTTAATGTTAATGTTTCTGTGTAAATTTAAATAAACCTGGCTGAACATCCGTGTGTCGTCCTCTTTGTTTACCTTTTTTATTTGCTTCGAGGCTTCCCCTGGTAACCGTGGTAACTCTGTGTTTAACGTCACAACGCTATGAATTTTGGGTAACTCCCTCAGGCAAAGTCTGCAGAAATGCAGACTTACGGAAAGTGTTCTTAAAGAGCTCAAAATGTCTGCGAAAGAGCCCTCAAGGACTTGACGATTTGACAGTGGGACAGCCCTAAACGCTCAATGACTTTGCGGGAACGCGCCTCAAAGTCTGTGAGTCTGCGAGTGTGGACATTGGGATTGGGCCGATGAGTGGTAGAGCAACCAAATAAAGTCATCCAGGATGTCTTGCATTCCCTCAGCAAGGGGAATGTGCAGAGACACACACACACTTACCTAGTTTAAGCAGCCAGCCCTCTCTGTCTGGGTTGAAGAAAGTGTGCGTCAGGTCATTCCCATCATCCTCTGGGATCTTAAAGGGTTCGCTCTTGATGCTGTCGTATAGATTCTGGACGGAGAAAGAAAACAAAAAGAGAAACACATTATGAAACAAGTTCACATTAACACTTCCAGATTTCTGTGAACATCCAACTCAGCCTTCAGACTAACGGTGCGTTAAATAAGACATTGACAGATTCTATTTAGGTGCCAGAAAGCGAGAGACAATGATTCATACCTCAACGAGTCTGGGTGCTTTGACAAAGTGGCTTTTTCGACTTAACACAAGCCAAGGGCACTTTGGTAAAGACGTCAGCCTCCACTATGTGGGAAGATGAACTTGCTTTTATGTGTTTTTCTTTGAGAGATCACGAGAGATCATTAGCATCAGTATCTGGGGGGAAGATCTAATTCTGCTGAGCTGCAACATCGCAATTAGCGAGGGCTGACTCGCCGCTTTGCACGGCGGAGATCTTCTTATAGGTTTCTCTTTTTCCGTGCACGCTACATTGGATACATTTGTCATACCTAACAAACTAATCAAGTCAAAGCTCTCACCCTGAGTAGGTCCTCTGGGAGGTCTCCGCCCTCATTGATCCCTCTGTTCATGGAGATGAAGCGCTCCACGGGCGGCTTGTCTCTGACGTTGGGGTTGTGCAGGCTTGTGTTCAGCATAATGATGGCAAATGAGAGGACGTAGCAGGTGTCTGTGGAGGTAATTATACAGAGTCTGTCACTGGGAAAACATAAAATACAGCACAAGTCCACATCTCTGTGTGCGCAAGGACACGTTTTCTTGTGTGGAAATTAGTTAATGCAATAATAACGCAAATTTGTTTTAACACCACTAATTTCTTTAACGCAATCAATCTTTTGGAGGTTGTAGCGTTTTTTAAAGCTAGAGTGAAGATAATTACATCATATGTAACTAGAAAACCTAAGGAATACATTGGTACCAACCATGTCATACTAGTTTGTCGCAAAGTAGGTTAAATAACGCTCCAAACTTATGCTAAATTTTGGGAAAGGAAAAACTGGCATGGCCATCTTCATAGGGGTCCCTTGACCTCTGACCTCAAGATATGTGAATGAAAATGGGTTCTATGGGTACCCACGAGTCTCCCCTTTACAGACATGCCCACTTTATGATAATCACATGCAGTTTGGGGCAAGTCATAGTCAAGTCAGCACACTGACACACTGACAGCTGTTGTTGCCTGTTGGGTTGCAGTTTGCCATGTAATGATTTGAGCATATTGGTTTATGCTAAATGTAATACCTGTGAGGGTTTCTGGACAATATCTGTCATTGTTTTGTGTTGTTAATTGATTTCCAATAATAAATATACACATACATTTGCATAAAGCAGCATATTCGACCCCTCACATGTTGATGAGAGTATTAAATATTTGACAAATCTCCCTTTAAGGTACATTTTGAACTGATAAAAATCCTTAAAACTATTGATCTTTTGTCACTAGGTATTGATATTATAATATAAAGACTATATCGAGATGATTCATAGTTAAATTTCAAACATTTTCTTCCTCAAATTCAAATGTGAAACCAAAATGTGAGTGGTGAAGGTATTTCCCTCATTTATTATAATGACATTGAATTGACAGCACAAATGATTTGTGATTAATTAATTAGACAGCAATCCATCAACAGATTTGCTCACCACAAAAATGTGTCTCTCTGTCTAATAAAAAGGAGAATTTAATCAACAAAGAGCCCCGTATTCTGGGACAAACGACTCGTGGCGCCTTCCAAGGCCTTTGGAGGGCTGCAGTCATGAACACGCACACACACAAATCCACGATCCACATCATAACTCCTGCTAACCTCATCCATCCACACACTAACTGCCCCAGTCAACATCCCCTGCACTGTAATTTACGACCCTGAACGCTCCGGTCCTGAGAGATGACCAATAACTAAGTCTGGGTGTGTCGCCACTGCACCACATCAATATTCATGACCTGAGCTGTCACCCGCGTCCTCCTCAACCCTCAACCCTCGCTCGGTTAACACGGGAGCAGCAGACGATGTGCGACGGGCCGAGATTGCACTAATGACCACTACTGACCGGTGATCGATTTAATTATCACCGCTGGAGTCACAGATAGTGATCACACTGCGATCAGAGATGCAAACGCAGATATCTATGTAGTCAGAAAGTGCTCATATTCTCCGGTGTTTTAGGAAAAAAACTCTCCAGGGTTGTGGCCACATGTTAAAGATTTATACGGCCCCAACAGGTCCAGATGTCTACTGGGGGAAGACAGACAGCCAGAAACATTGATCTGAGGCTGAGGTGGTCTGGCTGGCCCATATTATCTGTCCTGGACTGTCTAGATGAGTCTGAGTCATATGTCTGCTGCAGTGTGTGTGTGTGTGTGTGTGTGTGTGTGTGTGTGTGTGTGTGTGGTACCTGTGGACTGGAAGACGCCGGGATTGCATTGGCAGTACCTGGAGGCAAACGCCTCCATCATACGATCAATCTTCTGGGCTTCGCCAGGAAGTCTGAAGCTCCACAGAAACTGCCTACAACAGCAGGAACAGAGGGAGAACATTTAATGACAGATCATAAAGTATTGATGCAAATGTGTATTTAAGTACGTGGATATATTTTTAACATTAACGTTAAGGAAGGGAGTGTACATAAACATAAAAACATTAAAAAAAAAACTCTCTTTACTGACTATTAAAGAGGACGCTGACCTCAGAGCAAAACAGGATGATGATGAGAACTGCCACGTTCATGTCATATCAGAGTTATCAGAGTTTCCAATTTGTAAATAGTGTTCACATCCAAATCTACATCACTTGGGAAACTTGATATATACTGTACTAATTGATGCTAAATAATACAGAAACTGGACAAACGCGGATGTCTCACATAAACCGGAGTCTGTCATTCGGGTAAAACCCTTATTTAATTGATATAGTGTTCATTCAAGTTGTAATTAAATTGGGAAACGTGGAAGTCCAATATATCCTTTGCACTTGATAATACAGAAGAATAAAAACAAACATGGACGGCTCACGTCAACCAAAGGCCATCATTCAAGCTATTAGGCCTTTTTCACGGAGGACATTCTGACATGTCACTGTAGGTATAAATAATGAAATGAATGATGGCTGAATTCCATTTAGCTGCTTTGATTTCAGGATTCAGATATAGTGCTTGCTGGCTCGCTGTCACTCTCACTGGTTAGTGTCATTAGGTACACTTGTGATATGACAATTCAAAATGTCTGCTGTGAAAAAGGCCTATTGAACCCAAATTAAAAAATATATAGTGTTAAAGGCTCCACAAACAGGTGTTCTCAGTTAATCTGTCAGATTAGACCTCTGCTCAGGACTGTGTGGGCGTGTATAGACTGTAATTGATTGACATTTTCCTGTCAGCTTTGTTGCACTTGTTAAGGCTGGACAAATTACACCTTTATCACCTTCAACCTGAGCAGAGGTCTAATCAGCAAGAAGAAGTGAAAACACCTGTGTGTGGTCGCCCAGAGGCTTTAAGAGTTAAATTGTAAGTATGGGAATCTTTCTGTGAATGCAGCATAATCTACTGCCTTGATGCAGTGGGGATGCTGGTGCAGACGCCTCCAGCAAAAACATAAAAAATACAGTGTCATCTGCAAAGAAGTTGAACCTGGCTCAACTTTTGCCGTCACACAGCCTCATCTGTCACGACGTTGCATTGGCCGATTCAAATACATGATAGCGCACATTGCTGGTATATTACTTAGTATTATAAACCACTATACTAAACTCACCTTAAGGCTTGTACAAGGTTGAGGTCTGCAAACTCATGAAGCTCCACAAACGCCTGGAGGACCTTGAGGTTGAATTCATCCCTGGAGGAGAGGAGGGTCACATGTTTAACTATTTACACTCTTTCCATTCAAAGTGAAACAGAAAAAAAAACAGACGCTAGACTGATAATACGTGATTCATTTCGGAAAATGCACTGCAGTGAAATTTCATACGTTTTGGGGGTCAAGGTGGAAAGTAAATGCAGCCAGTTTCTTTTAGACCGAAAGCCATTGTGTTTGCAATCCCTGTTGTTTTGACAATCCTATCCCCGTTGATTTCCCTTCGATAAGAACCACATGTCCGCTCAGTTGTTTTACTGGCACCGTCTCCCGTCGCTGCTCTGCTCCATAAATCCAGACCACCAATTTCCTGGGGCTTTATGCCCTCGTCTGAGCACGAGCAGAGCGCAGATCTGACAGAGAGATGGGGAGATGAAAAAGGAAGGTGGAGGAAAAACAGAGGGAGCTCACCGTTCCCCTAAGTAGTCCCCGATGACTGTTTTGTTAAGCCCCTCGCCTTTGTAGAGGAACTGTGAGATGTCCTCTGGGGTGTGCTGGAGAAGATCGTTCTCCAGAAGAAACTGGATCCCCTGTTTAAAAAAAAAAAACAAAGAGTGAACATTTACTTTTAAGTTACCTTTTTTGGTCTGTTTTAATGGACCTGATGGAATGGTGCAATTCAACAGTAACAAATAATCAGTTTAGGGCAAGGCCTGACCTTTTTCGGGTCCATGTTGAACTTCTTCCTCCCCATGGCGATCTGTTTGTTTCTTTGCGTGGTTTTGCTGAAATAATACAACAGAGACACATCACGTGACAGTTGAGGGTGTGGTGTTGTCTCCAGGCTGCTGTGTTTGTTCAGTAGGTCAGTTTGAGTTTGTCCAGGACGTGGCGCAACTTTGTTTATTTACTACGCTGTCTGAAGAGCGTTCAGTGGGTTTAACCTGAGAAAACTTCACTAAATGTGGATTGCATGAACTGCATGAGACTTTAGCATCACCTGAACTGCACTTGTACTTGTGCATAAACAGTTGAACCTTTCCTGCTGCCATTTGGACGTCACTCTTCTTAAAAAAAAAAAAAATTTGCATGCGTTCCACAGGGAAATCTCCACCTTTGTGTGTCTGTGCATGCTCCCTACGCTTCCTGTGTACCCAAAATAGCCCGAGCCCCTTTGCCAGCTGCACCTGAGACACACACACACAAACACACACACACACACAGCCTGACACACAGCGCCTCCTCACTCCACCTCATCAACCAATCAAATGAAAGCCTCTGAACACAGACTGTTTGGCTAATGTTTAGTCGAGGGACTGTCCCGCTTCACTCCTCAAACAAAGGGGGGATTAACACACACACACACATATACAGACACACACAGACAGGACGACAGGTGTGAGGCTCACGGCGGAAGCAACAACATGGCTCAATGGCTTTGAAGAGCAGAGGAGGCGAAAAGGAAGAATGAACTATAGTCCTGAAATGATGAGTCAATGAATCAATAAGTCAAATAAATCCACAACAGTTCTGATAGTTGATTAATGGTTTAAAGATGTTGTTTCCAGCTCATCAAATACGAGGATGGGATCATTTTCATCAGTGTAAGTTTCTTTGGGTTTTGAACTGTGAGTCGGACAGAACAAGCAATGTGAAGACATCACCGTTAGCTATGTTAAAAGGTGTTTTTCACAATTTTCTGACATCTGACACACTAAGCAATTCAGAACTGCAAAGATTAATCGATTATTTGATTAGTCGATTGACAGAAATTGAATCAGAAACTATTTTGAGGATCTTCTCAAGCAGAAAAATGATACAAATTTGCTGGTACCATCTTCCTAAACGTTAGTATTCCCTGCTTTACTCCGTTTTATGTCATCTTAAACTGAACATATTCAGGTGGTAGAATCTGAATATGACATCTTGGGCTCTGGGAAATTGTGTTGGGCATTTTACTGATATTTTACAGACAAGACGACCGATCGATTAATCACCTTTTAACAATGAATGAATCAGTCATCAAAGAAAGAACTCACCTCTCCCCCACACAGGTTAGCTGCTCGATCTCAGTCATCACCTCTGCGATCTCAAACTTCAGCCGCTGCAGAGAAGAAAACTTAGTCACTTATTCCATTAACTACAAGTTTTATTAATTCTAATAAAAAGACAGACAGGGAAAATGGATCTGAAGTGGATCTGAAGTAACAAGTAAATACTGTCTATGAGGATCCTAATTTTGATTATTTAATAGCAAAGGACATCCTAATGACGATGTTTTCTTTTAGTAACGGGCCAGGTGATGAGGTTAAAATCAATATTACACAACCGTAATATCATCTTAAGCCGGCATTTCTACTTTTATTGGATGGTGGACAGTTGGGAGGTGTCAGGGAACTCTCCACAGGAGTACTTTTCTGGACAAAATCACACAAACTAATGTTCCAATATGTATCTTTGTTCAGTATAACATCAGATGAGACATGTTAAACACTTCAATAACTCATTTTATCAGTTTACAATTTGATCATACTGCCCAGCCCTACTTACGAGAACAAATATAAACATCGTCCTTGGACTGTTACTCACTTCAATATCATCCAGAAGCTCTTTTTTCCTGCGTCGTATGTTCGACAGCTCATCTCTTTCCTCCAAAGACAGGTCCTCAGGTACTGGAAAATACAGAGAGAAGGGGAAATGAAAGAGCATGTGTGAGCGAGAGAGGGAGGGAGGGAGGGAGGGACGAGGGGTTATGAGGACGGATTAAATTAATTCACCTTCCGACCAGCCAGTCAGAGTCACGGGGATTAAGCCTGGCATTGTGCGTACCTGTTCAATGAATTCATCCCATCCAAAGACATTACTCATGACCTATATTAATATACGCTAACAGACAGGAGGTCATTCACTCTCAGATATGTTTGTAAAAAGTTGAATTACCCGCTCATACATCACCAGTAAAAAAGGAAAATGATCATCTATTGTTGAACTCCTCTTACAGACATTAACACTTGAACATTTTAATACTTTAGCTGCAGAGACTGCAGAGATGAAACTGTCTTTGAGAGACTAATGTGTCTACTGGGACATATTATCACTTTGTTTGGGAAGTCTTTGGAAAGTAGTAACATGATTATATCTATTATTAAAAACTGTCCTACTCCTCACAGGTCTGACTAGGCGGAAAAAAAAACTACATTAACTGATTTTGTAGCTGCTGTTTAGTAGTGGACAGTGGGGTTTTTAGAGCTGTTCTCACTGAAAACAACCTTGAGAGCTGAGAGAGTGAACCAAAACAGTAAAGTTGTGGGCTGGGGCTGCCTAGTCAACTAATCGGTGGTTTTGGTCTTAAGATTTCTTTAATCTATTAGTCGTCGTTTATGCTTTTTTCATGCTGAATGACATATTTCCAAGAATCTTATGAGCACATCTCTTGTAAACACAATATTTAAAGCGGTGCTTTTGTGTGATTCTTTGCAGAGAAACTCAGATCTGTTGATTAAATCAACTAATCGACCTTAACACCGACTATAAAGCTCCGTAAAGCCGAGGAGGGCTGCAGATTCAGGTGATAAGTCTCTGCAGGTTCATCACTACGAGTGACCCCTTTCACATTGTCATTTCATGCATTGTTACCTCCGCACCTAATGACATTGATGCTATTGATGATGATGATATTGAGGATGTTGATGTTGTTAATGATAATGAAAAAAAAAAAAATCTGCTTCTATACACCGTGTGCAATGCCTCTGTGCACCTGTGTCCGATCGGACTTGAAGCTGTTGTTGCCACTTACTCACGTTGTTCCCTCCTATCTAGATCCTTGCTTGTGTCGTACTCACTCTCAGATGTACGTCGCTTTAGACAAAAACGTCTGCTAAATGAAATTGTAGAATTGTTATTTTAAAATATCGATTGTAGCTACTTTAAGCATGCAAAATGCCTGGGTATGTCTGGATATGACTGAAGTGCATGCAGCCATTTTCTTGTTTTCTGTCTTCATGTGTATTCTGTTTGTTTATACCTCATGCAGTTTGTTTCCCACCTTTACACAGCGCCTCTTTACAGTAGATACACTGTTATGCACTTACAATATAGAGCAGGTGTTAGACGTGGATTACACAAAAGCCACATATGAGGAAGAAGTTTCTCCTGAGAATTTTCTTCCAAATCAAATTAAAACTGCAGAAACTTCCCTGTTGGAAAGGAGATCACTTCCATAAATAACATCCTGTGTGTTTGACACACACACACACACACACACACACACACACACACACACACACACACACACACACACACACACACACACACACACACACACACCGACCACTGAGCATCTGGCGATGCCTGCCCCCCTCAAATATTGGCTTTCTGATAGTCAACTCTCGTCGGGCCCTCATTTGGGGTAATTAAAACTGCACAGAGAGAGAGAGAGCGGCACATCACGCATGTTTTACTGCATGAGCACACAGTATACACAGGTGAGTACACAATATACACGCCATGCATGCAGAATTTACACTTCACACGCGTGACATTTATTTTATTCTACACTGCGGGGTCCCCAGGAGCCACCTCCTTATCTTTCATTCAACCGTGCCACGTCAACCTCCCCCCTCCACCAACCCCCAGACCCCTCGGAGGCCCTCCCCCTCTCTCCTCCGACACATCAGAAAACAGCAATCCATTTGAGAACGAGCTGACAGGAAGTAGGTCATTTTCACATGGAGCTATACCAGATTGTGCTTCTCCTACGCCGTTTCTCTCACACACACACACACACACACGCACGCACTCCCCCTCTATCTCTCTCTTTGTCCGCCTCCACCCCAGTGCTTGAAGTGGGGGTGAGAGCAGATTCAAATCCCCCAACTGAATCATACCGCTAAGCAGCTTTGCAATTCAGACGGGGTTTTTTCCCCCCCGTTGTTTTCCCTCCGACTGTAAATAATGGAAAAAGAAAAGTAAAGTTATTTTCCCCTCCTCTTTATCTAACCACTGCATCTCTCTTTCTCTCTCTCACACTCTTTAAATCCTCCCCTCAGCCTCGCTCTGTAAAAGACAAAGTGACAAGAGGCAGCATGGACCATTAGGTTATTACGTTGTGAGGAGCTCGTGTTATCACAAACGAGCAGCCAGTCAAGAGAGCATGCAGGGATCCAGATGGCCGTGTGATCATTTCTCTCTCACACAAGGATGCTCATGCAGCATCTACCAACTTCTACAAGACGATGCAAAAGAAGGAAGGCAGAGAAGAGGGAAACAGAGGGAATTTTAAAGGTATATGAAACTTTAAAAGATGCTAAGGGGTATAAATACCATGTCTACAAAGCACAGTTGAGTGATGACTCAGCTGTAATTTGTCAAGATATCAAAAAAGGTTATTTTACTGGCTTGACTGCAATGAAAAAAAGTCACATATATTGATTGTAAATGCTCTTAATGATGATTTTATTAAATCCTATATTTATTGTAAACTGTAAGACTGTAATTGTTATGTATAAACTGTCTAGTTAACAAACATTTTGTAGTTTGGCAGTAGAAGTGGGAGAGAGGTTGTTGGGACTGAGTGGGTGGATGGATTGGATGTCCGCAAAGTGTTCTGTTTTCCCTTTATTTTTTTCTTTCCCATATTTAATTTTTAAAAAGTTCCTTACTGTGTTCAGATAGGACACAAAGTCAATTATATAAGTACAAAAGTACCAGAACCAGGCGAGAACCGACCCCAAAATTAGCTTCACTTTTTATCCGAACACACCTAGACTTTGCATTTGTATGTAAAACTTTAAAAGTTACCGCCTCGCGGTTGTATGCCTCCGCCAACCGGTCAACTTGCAGTTTACATCCTTGTCTGTCCAAAATGTCATCACATTATCATTTTATCCCGTTAGACATTTGTGTGAAATTGTCATAATTAACATTTGAATTCTTGAGTTATGGCCAAAAACGTGTTTTTTGAGGTCACAGTGACCTTTGACCAAACCAATTCATTCTTAAATCCAAGTGGACTTCTGTGCCAAATATGAAGAAATTCCCTCAAGGTGTTCCAGAAATATCATAAGAATGGGACGGACGTGAGGTCACAGTGACTTTGGACCACTAGTCCAAGTGGACATTTGTGCCAAATTTGACGAAATTCCCTTCCGCCGTTCCTGAGACATCACGTACACGAGAATATCTCAGGAACACCAATTTTTTTCAGGTTGTCGGGCCACAGCTGTGGCCAGTGCGGAGGCATAGAAAATAATCAGAAACTGATAAAAAAAAAAGTTAAATTCTGACTTTCGAAACTTGACAAAAGAATTTCACGAGGTCCATTTGGTAGCTGCTTTTGGAGCTTTCAACCTTCCTCATGTGCGTACATCATTGAGCAAACATGTTCCTGTAAAACATTGTGATGTATTTGTGACTTTTTGTGAAACTTAACATCTTAACAAGAATTTATAATGCATTTCTGTTAGTTTTCGCTTGTCCGTGCAACATAAGTGTGTGTCTGCACCCCCAGTGAAGAGTCTGTGGGGTTGAAGAGGATAAAAAAGAGAGAAAAGTTGCAAAGAAACAAGGACACAAAAGGATGCTCTCGATGCCAAACAGCAAAGAAAGGGGAAGGCTCGAGAGTGATGTAGGAACAGATACCGGCACACCAGACATCTTCACGCTCTCTGCCTCCGTTGCTCTCTCTCCTTGGCTTCCGTTAAACAGCCTCATAAAGCAGTAATTGTGGAGCAAAGAGACCCTGCAGGCAACCTACGTCTGTAATGCGCAAAATCCCATCCCTCCTACTCTGGCTGAGAGAGCTCGTCTGGACCGGAGAATGGGACAGATTGTCTGAGGAGACTGAGTCTGTTTTGGGTAACAATTTCCCCGCTGTGTGTGTGTGTGTGTGTGTGTGTGTGTGTGTGTGTGTGTGTGTGTGTGTGTGTGTGTGTGTGTGTGTGTTTCGTAGCACGAGGAAAACGCAGAGTAATCTGATATTGTTGTGAGGACAACTACTACTGTACAGCCGAGACTGGACATCTCATGCATTATGCATGAGAGTCTAGGAATCTGTGAGTGTGTGTGTTTCTGTGTGTGTATTCCCACAGAGAGCAGCGCTCCTGATAAAAAAAAAAATCCATATTAGGTTATATACAAATACTCCATGCTTAACCCCAGGCACGGCCACATAGATTACCAATGCAACACCACTCAGCCTTTTTATATTATGACTCAGGGGGCTGCTGTTCCAGTAACAATCAATACATAATCATAATAGTTCAAACTTGCATGCTAAGTCTTCACCCCCCATTGGTCTTAAAGGAACAGTGTGTACAATTTTGGGGGATCTATTGGCAGAAATGGAATACAATAAACCCGTCTTGAAAGCCTGCCGTGTGTCGCTCACACCCTCCAGCTGGCTGTTGGCACAGAGAATTACTCGTATCGGTACTCGGTATCAGCGAGTACCCAAATGTAAGTACTTGTACATGTACTCAGTCTGAAAAAAGTGGTATTGGTGCATCCCTACTAAGAATGAGTGCTTCACATCTATATAGGGAGCGGGTCCTCTTCACAGAGTCCTCCATGTTTCTTTTGGTAAAGTGAGCCGCAGAGTGCAAAACCGTGGTACAGCCAGCCGCCGTCTGACTTCCAGTGCTCCTAAAGTAGTGTTATTATGGTAAGGATGGCCTCTTAGCAAAGTTTGCACTCGACGGATTACCACAGTCTTGGAAATGGAAGAGCGAGCGGAGAGGTACTCAGTTGGTTGCAATCTGCAACCACACCCACTAGATACCATCAAATCCTACACACTGTCCCTTTAAAGCCTGCATGGATGAGTAACTGCTACAAGTTTTCTCAGACAGACACGTGGTCCAGGATATTTTCAAAGGAAAAAGGTCATTGAGTTTGTAACTCTGTCTTTCTAATGTAACGATCACTTTTCTTCTCCTGGTCAACCGTAACCAGCCGGGTCAACGCCATCTCGGGGGGTTAGGAAAGAGGTCACCAGCAAAGTTCAGCCTGGATCAATATTAAAATGCAGTAAAGTAAAACATTTTCACAAAGTGAGCTTAATTAAATCACTCTTACAGCATTCAGGTCATCGTCAGTTCAGGTTTCACTTCGTGGTAAAATCTCATGACTCCATTATAAGTGTAACTCTCCCGTTTCTAGACAGTCAGGGGTCAAAAAAAGGAAAACAGATCACATGCTTATTATTCATGCCCCTGATAGCGGAGGCTATGATTCAGCTCAATGAAGTGCTTTGTTGGATTCACTGATCGCTGTTTTTGTTACTGTAAATAAGCACAACTATTAATACTTGTTTTGAGCATGATGTCAGTAGAAGTGCTGCTCCACGATCTGTGGATGAACCTTTAGACCCCGATCAGCTACTCAGGGTCTTGAATAATACATTACTGCCCGGTTCCAGTCCGGACAGGAAGACCTCAGTCCTGATACAGTTCGATGTCTAGTGCTTCTGGAGATACTGGAGAGATTGGGATCTAGTTCACGTGACCGACGGGCCTTTATTGGCAGATCGCAAAGTCAAACAGTAAACACTAAACGTCTTTGACAGTCAGGCCTCTCCAATATCTTTGGCATCAAGGTCGGTGGAGAGGATGGTTTCACATACCGATACCCCTGTTGAACTTGGTTATGTACGCCGAATAGTCAACTTGGAGTGTCGTGAAACTACGTCAACGTGGGTGCTGCGCATACTTGCTTATAATTTTCCCGGGAGGCCCCCGTTTTTCGTTGCCGTCTCCCTGTGTCCTCCCGGGGTCAGTTGAATACTGTTTCCCCCGTTTATATGCGTTTCCCCCTACCTAAACCTGACTCAACCCTTATCCCTAACCCTAACCACCAGGTGGGGCGCTATTTATTTTAACAGGAGGGAACACTATTCAACACTATTTAATTTGCTGACGTGCTAAGCAATTTAACGTTATTAGCGTCTTACCTTAGAGCAAACGAAGGACTTTTTGTTGATCTTCTATGGAGTCAGCTGTGAGTGAAGTCTTCCACATCGTTTAATCCATATCCGACATTGCCCGCGTTTTTGGCTTCGGAAAAGCGAAAAAATACGACACTCGCTTCTAAACTTTGAAGATATCTGCTGTCGGACCATAGACTGTATATAAACGCGTATCCACCTTCTCCCACTGTACAGAAGTGAAGCCAAAATATCCTGAATACGGGAGCTCCCATCTTGAGATTTTGACGTCATTTGGAGCCAGAGTCTGCACAGCAGTGATCGGCTGGTGGAGCCGCGGTATCGAGGTCACCCGCCCGAACCGATCGTGAGCCGAGCACGGCCGCAACTTGTCAGCGAGAGAAACTCACAGCTGTCAATCATGACGTCTCACCCCCTTTTTATAGCATCAAATAACTAATTAAAACCAAACTTATCAGAAAAATTAACACCTGAACATACATCAGCATGATAATAACTACTAGTTTGGCCTATGTCCCATCCGCTAACATGGAGGAGGCGAGCTTTACAACCTATACTGCAGCCAGCCACCAGGGGGCGATCCAGATGTTTTGGCTTCACTTTTGGGGAGCTGTCATGTCGACAGTTGCTAACGTTGGACTGGACAGTGGCCATTGTAGGGAGGGGCTTTGCAATGAAAGGGAAGCAAAGAGAGAAGAAGAAGAATATGGACCTGCAGATGGCTGTGAAAAATGGTCTGCCTGTTTTTCAGCTATGGTTGCTTTTATTTATATCTCAGGCAAGATTGCAGCAGCCACAACATGCAAAATACTACTCTTGTCTGTCCAACAACCAGATCATTAAAAGTTCAAACTTACAAGTCCTTATATCGAACTACAGTAAAATTAATTTTGCTCAACTCTTGCCCTAAAAACTTCATTCAACAAAACCTGTCCTTTTGAGAGAGACAATCCCTGCCAAGGTGAAATGCTTCCTGATTTTCACCAGCCTTGTCTGCGTAACAATAGAGGGGATGTCTGCCGTGATTAGGGCCGCTGGGATGGTCTTCCCGAAACAATAGCAACCCGGTAAACACGAGGAGGCCGTTCCCACCACAGGCTAATTAGAGAGCGCTTACTCAAGTTCACAACTGTGGCGTGGTTGCTGCAAATATGTGCAACCCAGCTGAGGTAAGAGTGATGTAAGAAAGCCAGGTAAAGTGAATCAGAGTCTGTGACACACTGACAAACACATCTCCAAAGGGCTCACGTTCACTTCAGTGTATGAACTCTGTGCTGCAGGTTAAAATAAGACATCTGATTCAACATAACCACTTTTACAAGACAAAAAAAACTTTTATTACCTGAATAAAATACACATACCACATCACCTTTTCCTCTCTCCAGTCCCCGTGATGACTAACATGCCATCAGTAGAGGTGTCTGTGTCCTTATGACGGTCAGTACTGGAAGTGTCAGTACTGTATAGCGGCCTGCTGGAAGAGCTTTTAGCAGCTCGTTTCCCGCTCGTGTACTCGTGTGAGGTGTGTAGTAATTGTTTTTCCCCCCTCGGCGTTACTCCTACTCACAGCTCTCAAAGCACACAGAGACACACACACAAAGCCCAAACTCACACTTTGACAGTTCCTGCCTCTTGACAGATGACAGTAGTGGTATGGAAATAGCCCACATTCCTCCTACTGCAAACCGCCTAGTCTGGTTCAACCAGCTCTCTATACACCTCCTCTATAGTCTCATCCTTTCTTTACATCCATTTCTCTTCACTTTGCTCTTCTGCTTCAACTCTTTTTCTCTTCAGACACACACAGAGCTCCATCAGCTTCTCCACATTTCACCTGGAGAACATAGTCATAAAAGGTTTATGGATGTCACGACCCCTGCCAACTCTTGTTTTCACACCAGGAGGTGGTCTGAGTACAGTTCGCTTCAAGTCCACGATGCATTTCGCTTTAAAACCTGTGCATTGTGAACACAAAGTGCTCCAGGTTTGCTTTAGAGATGTCACAAGAATAGGCTACTTTGGTACCAAGTTGATGCCAAAATTCTGAAAACGTGACGATAGGCCTACTTGTTTTTCTACAGTAAAACAGGTATTGTAGGTACCGTCGATAGAAAATGTGTTTGGGATGCACTAAACTCACTATCGGCTAGTAGTGTAACGGACCGTAGTTGATCCGCGATCCGTACGGGTCCCCCGCAAATGATAGCAAAATAGTTGACGATAAAACAAATAAATAATTGCATTGATTGCACAGACGGGACATCCTAAAACACCGGCGGCAGCAACTTGACGAAAGCGCTGCACACACAGACGTTTATGGGCTTAATGAATTTATATCATTAGAACCGCACGGAAAGTGCTGCGTCCAAGTAAAAAAATAAAAACTATGTGGGTCTGAGCTCCAGAGAAACTATAGTGTGAACAGAAAGAGGACTGAGGCCCCATCAGAGCTGAAGTTGGTCCACTTTTTGGTCCGTTTAAAATGGACTATATGTGAAAACACCCTTAGTTTATTTATTCATCTGCTCTGTTTTCATGACTCATCATTAACCTCTAATGTGATTTCAGAGCCAGCCACTCCCTCCTGCTTGCAATCACCTCATTCCCTTCACCTGGCTTTTCCTTGTCCCATCTCACCTGCAGCTTGTTCCCTAATCAGCTTCTCAGCACATATACTGTATACCGTCCTAGATCACCAGTCACTTGCCAGATTGTCTAGAGCTTTTGCCATCTAGTTTTCCAGCGTTTCTCTGTCCTGCCTGAATTACCAGTTTTTATTTATCAAAAAAAAAATAATTATTTGTTTGCCTGATTACCTGATTTTAACCTCTGCCTGTTTTACTTTACTGTTAAACTTCCTGCCTCCTTGTCTTCCTTTTGGGTTCCGCTCTGCCAGTTTTTTTAGAAGCCTGACACTGGATATTTATAACGATGATGATGATAATGATGATGATGATGATGATGATGATGGCCTGCACTTTACATCCGATCAGCAGCGCTGAGGGTGCAGCAACAACAGCACTCGTATTAAACACAATGCACTCACCTTAAGAGCATCAAGTACAACTTTAATGAGGCTGGAGTAGCAACCACTCCAGTCCATAGTGCTTATAGGCTACTGTCCACTTTACTGAGTCCCTTTTACACTACTCTGAGGTCTCATTCCTCACTAGATTTGCTTGTCTTTAATGACTCAGGAACGTCCACTAATACAGTAAATGAAACTACATATGCTGGAGTACAAGTTAGAGATTAAAACAGTCTTATTTGCTCTAACAAAAGGAACACAGATCTCATCTTTTATGGCCGTTATCTTCCAAAAAGTTCTTCCTTCACATTAATAAAGACTGACAACATTTGGCTAGTTTCCCATTTGCTTCATGATGCTGGCTTTGATATTATTGATTCCACACATGAATATAAAAGATAGCTTTTAATGTCTTTATGTCGTCAGTAAAACAAATGACCAGCCAAACCAAGCAATAGCAATTCACTCCCAAATGGAAATCTTGGGTTCTCTGTTTAAAAGATAGCCAGAGCCTCTTTCCAGATATATCCAAAGAACTGAAAATGCAAAGAGAAAAAAGTCTCTTTCCACCGTGTGTTGGCCTTAAAGAAGTTGCTGAATGTTTTAAAGTCTGCAGCGTCGCTTGTTGTCAGCTCTCATCTAAGAAGAGACATCCACACTTTATGAAAATTAGATTACAGCGAAAAATCAGAGGTTACATCAAACACAACACGGCCGTTTGATTCTTCAAAGCCTCAAACAGCCTATAATACAATCCCTTGATGTAAGACAGTCTCTTCACAGAGCCCACTAGTCACAGTCACTTATTCATGACGGAGAACGGCGTTTGCCAAATTTCACTCTGAAAGAAACGCTTCCTCTTCCCTCTGGATTTGAGAAACAGCTTCCGATTGGTTTACTTGTGGGCCATCATATGTCACGATCCTCTGACAAATTAGTTGAGTGGTTTTGACAGCAGGATCCCTTGTTCTTCATCTTCGCTCAATTACGAGCTTGACTGCGAGTCTTTCAGTGTGATTGGTGGTAAGTCTCGGCCTCGTCTCGGAATCGACCGCATTTTTACGCGGTCTAAAGAGAACTCTGGATTGTATTTCAAGACCGGTCAAGGCCAAAACTGTGGGAATAACACTAAATTGTTTTATATATGGCAATAAAAGAGGTGAATGAAGAGGAATCTTCATTTGTTTTCTGTGGGAATGTGGATCTTGTAGGTCACTTTGAGGAGCGCCTATGTGGTTTGCATGTTCCACATTTTACTGTTAAGTGTGTCATGCAGTGTGGGACTCGCCCGTCGTGGTCTTGGTCTGCACTTGGTCTCGGTCTAGGGGGTTTTGACTACAATACTGCCTCACACTTCATTTCCTCTCCAGCAATGTACTGGATTATTCATACTAAATGCATATTATTTGGTGCTGTCAAAGTTAACGTGATAATAACGTGTTAACACAAATTTGTTTCAACGCCACTAATGTTTTTGATGCATTAACGCAATCCATCTTTCGGAGGTTGTAGCAGGCTCAGCTAAGACCTAAGGAATCCATCGGTACCAGCCATGTCATACTAGCTTGTAGAGAAGGAGCCTAAATAACGCTCCAAACTATATGCTAAATTTTGGCGAGGAAAAACTGTCATGGCCATTTTCAAAGGGGTCCCTTGACCTCTGAGTTCCAGGTATGTGAATGTAAATGGGTTCTATGGGTACCTACGAATCTCCCCTTTACAGACATGCCCACTTTATGATAATCACATGCAGTTTGGGGCAAGTCATAGTCAAGTCAGCACACTGACAGCTGTTGTTGCCTGTTGGGCTGCAGTTTGCCATGTTAGGATTTGAGCATATTTGTTATGCTAAATGCAGTACCTGTGAGGGTTTCTGGACGATATCTGTCATTGTTTTGTGTTGTTAATTGATTTCCAATAATAAATATTTACATACATTTGTATAAAGCAAGCATATTTGCCCACTGCCATGTTGATAAGAGTATTAAATACTTGACAAATCTCCTTTAAAAGGCAGATTTTGAACAGATACAAAATTTACAATTAATTTGTGATTAATCGCGATTAACTATGGACAATCATATGATTCAATATTTTAATCGATTGACAGTCCTAATATTATTCTCTTACACAGTTTTGCAACTGATAAACGATCAGCCCATCTGTCTGTCTGTCAGCCATCCGGCAGAAACTGAGACCTATTCTTATCTCATCACAGTCTACCTCCTGCTCAGAGAGCAAAAAAAAAAATGGAAAGGAACTGATGGTGATCTTGACAGCCTGCCATTTAACCAATACACAATCTGTAGGTTGACAGCGATAGTGAAGGTATGTTTGAGATTTTTGTTGCTTTGTTTTGTCTCTCAGTCTTGCACATAATGTTCTTTATAACCTCACAATCTGTCTAGACACAGATTTCCTAATTGACCAGCCGTTACATAACACTACACCTACGAGTGTGGGGACAAACTAAGCCCTGAAGAATCTCCTGTCACATCTGTTGAGATCGCAGCAATGCTCCCTATTTCTTTAATAATATCTCCACACAAATGTCACCTTTCCCCACCAGCATGCACGGCTGATCACAGGACAGCCTGATCGCTGCACCTTATCCTTCACAACAGTGGTTCCCAAACTATAATCCAATAATATAATATGTACACTGTGTTATTGCTGCTTTTACTTCAGTAAAAGATCTGCTTGCACCACCGGTAGTTTGAGTTGTAGCCTCTAATTTAAAAAAATATATTGGATGAGTAAACCAGGCTACTCAGCTGTGAGGTTGTATACTCTGTCAGGACATACAAGTCCTCCAGAAACTCTTAGAAGGGCCTCGGTGAGGACCCCTAAAGCCCTGTGACTCACTCAGGAAGTAACTGTAGTGTCTCACCTGCCTACAGTCTGGTACGGAGGACAAACAGACTACAGGCAGCAACACAGGCTGTTTAGATTGGCCTTAAATGTGGGAAAGAGTAGAGCAGAGATACACGACAGAGAGAGAGAGAGAGAGAGTAAGAGGACGGCAGAATGATGAAGAGACGATCCAGCTGCCAAATAGGATCCACTTCTGCTTTTGTTATTCCAAGACAGCAGGAAGGAGAGGAGGCGGATGAGGAGGAGGAGGAGGAGAGAGTTCATCACAGAATTAAAACCCGAGCCAGGATTTCTTTATTACGCAAAAAACGTGGGCGGTTCAGGTCAGACCATCACTCTTTCCCAGGTTCTGTGTAAAGGGGTTTTCCAGATTACAAGTCTCTGCAAATGGGAGCCTTTTTTTCCTTTAGCCTCCTATTTTAAATCTCTCAAGTTGAGTGCCGATTAGAAGTAAACATCGGCTCTGATTCTTGCGTCATCTCCACACAGCAGAGGAGCAGGCTTTTGTTTTCCCCACATAAGTAGATGAAAGTCAGATAAAAAAAAATACATCAGGGATGACCTTGTTGCTGGAGCCTTTGTGGTATTAATAGTCAAATTCATTCAACCCTGTCTGCTTAAAAAAAAATACAGCTGTTGCAGGGAAGTGTTCAGGGTGGACGGTGGGGGTACAAAGACTGACACCAGACGTCTGGCAACACGTGCTGCATCCCGAAACACTCGGATGATAGTTTCTCTTATATATAGAGTTAATGTTAAAGCATCACGTTCCTCTGGCCACATTACACTATCAAGAAAGAAAGCTGTTCTCAAGGTTAGCTGTAGCGCATGTACTCACTGCATGACAGAAATCCAGCATGACAGAGGTCAGCGGAGAGATTAAATACATGTGTGAAGGAACCTGAGAGCCACTGTAAATCACTCGCCCTCCTCGACACCCCTCAGGCCACTCTATGTGTGTGTTACAGTGGTCATGACCCACTCAACGCCACACCAGGTTATCAATCATACACAATCTTCATCTGCGGGAGCGCTGACACTGATGCATCGTGAGTTATGAGACGAGGAGAGAAAGTGTGTGTGTGTGTGTGTGTGTTGGGTGGCAACACCTCAAGTAGTCCAGCCGCCGATGTCCCCAGGAGAAAGACTGGGTTATCGATGCCCTTGTGGACTATTCTGGAGCTCTGACCTGCTATGCCGAGGCCTCGCTTTACAGCAACAATAGCTGTCCTATCTCTGAAAACAATTTAACAACTCAAGGGTCAGGGTGAAGGAAAAGAGTCTAAAAATACTGAGAAGAGAGGAGAAGAAAATTCAGCAGACTGTAAATCACTTGACAGTGTCAGGAATAGAAAACACAACGGAGGATAGCTCTTTTTTTTCTGCTCTTCTTTTCCGTTCAGGGCTGCCTTTTTGTCATGATTGAATCCTGTTTATATACACTGTGTGTGTGTGTGTGTGTGTGTGTGTTTCCAGTAGGGAAGTGACAGAGAGCGGCCCGAGCCCCTGACCTATAATCCACTAACTGTCATCCATATCCCTCCCTACTTGATCTCCTCCATTTGTCTACGCATGGAGAGGGCTCACACTAATCCTCTGTGTGCACACCATATAAAGAGATGCACACACTCACAGTCATGCATGCACATATATATACACACACACACACACACACACATGCCTCCACAAGTGAAATAGTGGAAGTAGAGAGGTATACACAGCTGGGCTGAGCCTTGCACTACTAACCTACTTTGAGAATCTGAATGCAGCATCCGCCTCCCTATCAGTCTCTCTTTGAATCTGTGCCACCGCTGCACGTCTCCATCTCCATCACCTAAACATACACACATGTACTGTATATACACACTGCACTGACAGGTTGCTCAAGAGCCCCTGTGTCACGTGGTCATCCTGCTGTGCTCTGTGTAGCCCTCCTCGGTGACAAACAGAGCACCGCTGCCAGTCTGAATAGCACCGAGCCGCCAACGACGGGGAAAGGAGAGACTGTATACCTCAGCCTTCTTTACAGCACCGGCGGCGCAGTCACAGCTCATCCTCTCTCCCGATGAAAGGAGAATGAATTTTGCATGATGCAGCAGCATCGTACAGCAAAAAAAGGGTAGTGGGGGTAGCGGATGGAAAACATGCCCATTTTGCACAAAAAAAAGAAAAGTGCTAAAGACTGAGGATGTGCTTTAGTAGTTTACTGACACATTGACCCCCCCTGAGTAAGTCACAGAGTGTTACAAATCCCCTCTTAAAAGCAGGGCTGGCGTTGGAGTGGCAGTGCCACGAGCCCCGGGGAGGGGGGACAAGAGGCCTGTAAGAGGCTGGAGGCTGGCCAGATGCACTACGCACACACACACACACACACACACACACATACACATACACACACACTGGACTACAGAGCTTAATACAAAGGTGCATTTCCACCAGTTCCGGTGACGGAGGGCGTTTCAACACTTTCCATTTCATATGGAAAGCAGGAGAAGCAGTTGCCCAGTGCATGGTGAGTTGGAGCGAGTTGGAGAAGGTCTGTATTTGCATAAAGTTGAAAAATCGCAACTTTATGCAGACAAGCCCGTCCAGCGTGATGCGTCCGGCTAACAAAACTTGGACCAAGCTGTCAAACTTGGGGTGGCTGTGGCTCAGAGTTAGAGCGGGTCGCCCACCAATCAGAAGGTAGGTGGTTCGCTCCCCGGCTCCTCCAGTTGTATGTTGAAGTGTCCCTGAGATACTTAACCCCAAATTGCTCCCGAAGGCTGAGCCATCGGTGTGCGAATGAGTATTTAGATTAGATCCTGATGGGCAAAGTTGGCACCTTGCATGGCAGCCTCTGCCATCAGTGTGTGTGAATGCTGACATGTTGTGTAAAGTGCTCCGAGTGGTTGGAAGACTAGAAGAGAGCTATATAAATGCAAGTCCACTTACCATCTACCTAACTATAGGTGATATAGTTCAAAAATAAAACAAGATTCTGCAGTGGCGTTGCTTATTTCCCCCTTAAAATGTTTTGAGAAGTAGATTTTTGGTGAATTGTTTTAGACGGAATAACAGAAAGTTTACGAGCAAGTTTACGAAACGCCAAGCAGAGAACCAGGGACACACGGGAGAAATTGGTTGCAATCTGCAACCTGACTACTAGATGCCGCCAAGTCCTACGCGCTGCACCTTTAAAAATCCCAGTTGTATAATGTTACTGTATTCCAACATTAAAAGAACAAACTGTTGTGTTTCCAGAGTGTGAAGCACTGGATGTACTGGCAGTCAGAGGGGGATACACCTTTTTCCTGCATCTTCAGCAGGTCAAACAATCTTACATAATTGTTCCAAACCTCCCGTTTCCTGTCCACTCTGCTCGGCCTTCTCTTCCTTTTCCGACAGACCTGACACACACACACACACACACACACACACACACACACTTTAAAAGGACGCCATGAACTCTCACAAAGGCCCAAGTGGAGCAGGACGTTCTTTGCCTGAAATTCACTTCAGCACATGACTTCAGACTCCTGGGACCTTTTAGCACGCTCTGATTTTTCTTTCCAAAGAGGAGAAAAACGTCTCGATTTGCCTCACGACTCCCCTCCACGAGCCCCTTGATGGTCTTAACGCGACGAAGACAGATCCCAGTCTGTGACTCTGTTGAGCAGTAGACCTTTACTCTTAGATGAAGAGGAAACTGGATACTTTCTTTTCCTCCTCTGCCCCAGACAAAAATTAAGTCTTGCCATCAGCGTCATCGCCACTTATAAAAGTACTTCAAACCCCTTTTTTTAAAGGCAGAGAAAACAGAGTGGAGGTCCAAGAGGATTTGCACGCACGCCTCATGTTCACTGCTTTTATTCATGCAAGTAGATCATGTCCAAATCCAGGAAGTTGACTTCCATATGGATCAGTCTGACCTAATGTCTGTTGAGTCCAACTTAAACCACTAAGAGGATGTCATGGGTAAATGTAATGTGCTATCTGATATACAGGGAGGCCAAACTCAACAAGGGCTCTCTGTGTTCACTGACCTTTTCGCCGAGGATGAAACACACACACAGACTTTAGTCTATACAGTAACGTCGAGACACATGCAGAAGCCAGAAGTCTTTTTTATCTCTCCATCAGCTTCTCAAAGCAGTTACTGAGCCGTGGTGAGCTGGACAGACTGCTAGGGCATGACAGAGTGTGAGACCGCAGAGAAAACACACACTCTTTAACACGAGACGAGTCACACATAAACACACAGAAATATTAAGCCCTCTATCAGAGCCATTAAAGTTGCATTTTAAAGGAATAGTTCAACATTTTGAGAAATAAGTTTATCTGTTGTCTCGCCAAGAGTTAGATGAGAACATCAATATCACTCTCATGCCTGTACGCCAAATATGGAAACAAAATCTAAAAGTCTTTGTGCTTTGTTTGAAAAGAAGTGTTAAAAGTACAAGTTGTGGTTTTACGGGGAGTTAAGTATCAGGGACACAACCCTGTTGACCCAACATTGACTACATTTACGTGCACATTAATATTTCACTATTATTGTGAATATGACAATATTCTGAAGTTGATACGGGTCATGTAAACAGCATATTCTGTTTGGATATTCTGAATTAGGCCTTATTCCAAATGGAGCATTTTACGATTAAGAAATGTGGGATATGCCGATATTATTCAGGTTTTACGAGCATTTTTGGATATATGTACAGCACATTCAGAATATGCGTCTCATTAGGGGTTTTTACCACAGTTTGTGACACAAAGCCTCTTGTCTGTTTACAGCCAGCTCTGTGCGTTGTACCCAAACCAACTAGCCGACAGTTTGCAGAGATGCATGCCCAAAAGAAAAGCCCACATTTCTCATTTTTTAGATTAGGTTACAACCTGTTCCTGTACAATAAAAAACATTTATATGAGTAAAAACTTACATACAGTCCCTTTTAAATATTATGAAAGACTTGGATATCTACAGGCAAATGTCACAACGCCGACCTTTACAAAAAGGTGATTGAAAAAATGAAAGAGGGAGGCTGGGTTCGCACAAGTCTGCCACAGGTTACGTTAATCGGAGTATGGAAATATTAGTGTATTATAATATCCATGTTCATTAGCCGTGTAAACAGCTTAGTAGGAATATTGTCTTTTTTGGAATAGGGGAAAAAACGCATTATTTTGTCTATGTAAACATAGTCAGTGTCTCAAAATGTTGAACTATTCCTTTAAGCAGTAATTACACGTATTCAACCCCGAAAATGTACCGATGAATGTCTTTTGGTTAGGCAGGTTAGGCTGGTTAGGGAACACCTGTTCCCCCTCAGGTCAGGGAAATGGAGCACACTCACAGGTTGCAGGAGGTATGTAGGCCATGTTTTCATGTTCCTTCAGTAGCTTTGTGTTTAACAATAGACACTTGTTCTTTGGATATGCTACACACGCAGCAAATTTATCTCCCAAACCTGTACCCTTTATAAAAAGCTACAACAGCAGATTGCACACTAGGTGACCCATACTGAAACCTTGCCAGTGCCACATGAATCGCCCTCCACTGTAAGTCAACTTGTACAGGAGAGCCTCCAGTGCACCATCCCTCTGGTGCTCCCTAACATCCTGCGGGGCCCTCAGGTCCTTCACCGTCACGGAGGCTGCATACGGATCCTTAAAGCCTGGCCTGGCCGAGCCTACTCAGGCTTGAAGTAAACATCCACGGCCACAATTCTCTGTAGATACCTGCAGTACAGGTGAACTGGGTGGCCCCATTTATAAGAGTTAAAATATGGACAGCAGGGCAGATTTTCAGTCTGCATACCGCTAAGAGGTGTGTACTATCAAAGCACCATTTGTTCCTACGCTCCATGAAGATTTCAGGACGTTCCTTCTTTTAGGCTCCTGACAGCGAGTGGGCTGTGGGGAAAAGACAACAGCTGCAAATCTATTCCAAAGACAAAAAGTCTGAATGTAGCAGGAAGCTGCTGGCACTGTCCTACAGCCCGGTGGATGAATGGCTCTCAAAGCCCAGCTCGTCGTGTGCGCCTCTCCTCGCCTGAGTTGGGCCGCGGTGTGCCATGACCCCACAGACCACACACTGAACTGCCAAGATTAAATGGCTGATGTTCACAGTGTGTAAACAGAGCGGTCTGCAGCCAAACTCGCAAGCCGTCACGAGGGCGTGCTGTGAAGCCAGTGTCTAGCATAAATGCTCTGATTCATACCATATGGACATCACTCACGAAGTCTGCGTTGACGATGTGCATACATGCAGCTCACCAACTAACTAATGTTACACTGAAGCACAGATACTGAAGGTGTACATTTGATGGACAGTCAATGTCAGTCATGCAGAAGCAGAATGTGTTACAGTAAGCTACAATCAGTCAGACAGGATTCACTGTCGCTAAAGCTTTGTGGGCTGGCCTTGTTGGCCCATTGTCCATTGAGCGACTGTTGTGGCAGAAGGCATTGTATTGTTGACTGTCATGCGTGTCAGATGGATTACTATGGACCCGTTTTCTCTAAGCCTTGTGCAGTACGGCCGACTGTGGTTGCAGAAAAGTAACTGATATGAGAAAAAATACAACAATAAATACAGGAAAATAAAAGAATCAAGCAGGAGAAAGAAAAGAAACAAGATGTCTACAGCCATGCTAGCAGCTCTGAGGCTGCACTTAAACCTAAATGCACAAATATAATTCTGATAAGATAACGTTTAGGAGGTATAATGAGTGGGTAAACACCGGTTCTGAAAAGTGAAGCCAATGCTAAAGTGCCTTAAACTTACATTCTCTCTAACAGCCAGCAGGGGGCGACTCCTCTGGTTGCAAAAATAAGTCTGATTGTATAGAAGTCTATGAGGAAAATGAGCCGACTTCTCACTTGATTTATTACCTCAGTAAACATTGTAAACATGAGTTTATGGTCTCAATCGCTAGTTTCAAGTCTTCTTCAATACAGCATGATGTTCATTTAGTAAATTATGGTCCCATTTAGAGTCAAATAGACCATAAAGCAGGGGATGCTTTAGGGCGGGGCTACCTTGTGATTGACAGGTCACTACCACGGCGTTGTCCGGTCTGGGAGTTGTCCGTGTTTTCGTCTTACAGCTTTAACCCTTTCACAGTGTTTTTTCAGTTCATGAAAGTTAATTATAAAAACGTCTTATTCAGCGTTCGGTTGTACTTAGCTCCACCCTCTCGTGTCACTTCTGGTTGAAAGAAACCAAGGTGTTGACGGCCAAACTCGAGGTTTCAAAACGGCAGTCGACAAACCAATAGGTGACGTCCACTTCTTGTATACAGTCTATGGGTATAATACCATTTTCAGTATCTTAGTTAACCGTGCTAGCATTCGCTAATTAACACTAAACAGAAAGTAGAGCTGAGGCTGATGGGAATGTCATTAGTTTTGCAGGTCATAAACTTAGATGAAGAGTCTGAGGGTGACCAAAGTTACCACAAGTAATCCTGATTCCATGACAATCCATCCAATAGTTTTTGGCACACTTCAATGAAAACCACAAAAGCAAAACTCATGGTGGCACTAGAGGAAAAGTCAGGGGCTCACCAAAATCATTAGGATTCATCCTCTGGGGACCATGAAAGTCTGAACAAAATTTAATGTCAATCCATCCAGTAGTTGAGATATTTCAGTCTAGAACAAAGTGATGGACCAACCAACCAACATATGCCATCCATAGAGCCATGCCGTAAGCATGGCAAAAAAAATATGATGTAAAGTAATAGTCTTTTTCCAACATAGAGAAGATTTCAAGCAGGTGAAACTGAAAGAAAAAACATGGAGAAGATGATGTAAAAGAAACGACAACTGAACCCCCGTCAGACGTGGTTTGATGGATGGTTATGGATGGGTGAGAGTGAGTTCATTGTGACAGTAAAATAAGGACTTTCATTGAGAGAAACTCCTGTAACACACTGGAGAATTGATTCAGTAAGTAGATCTAGTCCGCCGCCACTCCCCCTCGCTGTCTTTCACTGGCGGCACTCCATACTTCTTTGGCCATTTTCCAACCCCCCCCCACCCTTATCCCCTCCACACACACACATCTCCTGTCTCGCTCTCTCCTTCCCTCTCAGACTTCTCACCATATCATCGCTACTACTACGACTGCGTCTCGCTTCTCACTCATTGCGGTCACACGTTCTTTCCATCCTCACGCCTTTCTCGCTCCATCTGACACCTCAGTATCTCACTTTGTCCACCTCGTTCCCTCTCTCTCGACTTGTGGCCTGGAAAAATATGTGTGTGTGTCTGTGTGTGTCTCTTTGTGAGGAATGACTGTCAGATATTGAACTTCGTCAACCAGCCTGCCACCTTACACTGAGTAGATCCTCACCAGTGTGGTCGCTCATCTACTTTGTTCTGCTGTGGGCTCGTGTGTGGGCGTTAAGTTGTTCTAATAAAAAAAGTACCAATTTGTGGACAATGTTCCTCAATGTTCAACACCAAAACAAAACAACAGGAGCTCTGCAGCTTCTCTTTCCTGCAGTATCCAGGACACTGTTTATTCCAGATGAGAGAGCAGACTGTGCACACAGACACTCTTATAATTCTACGTCATGATCCATCCATCTATCTTCACTGCAAACAGAGCCATGAGGGAAAAAGGAGAAATTTAATTTGCGTGTGTCAGCATGCAGCCCTGAATATATGTGTGTGTGTGTGTGTGTGTGTGTATGTGTCTCTATGCTCCCGGCTGCTGTCAGCGATCCCTGGTCGGCATCACACGGCACCATATGTCTGTCTGTGGGGCTGCGCTGACGTGTGCCACCGCTGGAGGCCCGGCCAGCCACACAACAGCACAATGACAGCTTCATGCCCGCATGCCATGCATCGCAATGCTCCAGCAAATAGTCACATCCTGCAGCTCTGCAGGCAGTGAGCATGTGGGACTGAATACCACTGACTTACCGAGGTGAGACAACATGACTGATGGTTTCTCACCTGCAGGATTCAGGTTATGATTACAGGCTTAGCAGAGTTTGCTGAGCCAGGGGCAGTGACAGAGGGGTGGTGAGGGGTGGCACAGGCCCCCGCTGATTGGCTACCACTACCAGAGTTAGAAGATGATGTGTAGTTGGCTTGTTAGTATCATGGATGGATTACTGAACAGGCTCACCGGCTTCAGGCCCTGGGGCCCCTGCACCAGAACCTCAGTATGAAGTGACAAAGAGATACAAAATGACCACAAAGAGACGCAAAACAACCACAAAGAGAAGCAACACGACCACAAAGACACACAAAACGATCATAGAGACGCAAAACAACCACAAAGAGACAGATAACAATCACAAAAAGACGCAAAACAACCACAAATAGATGGAAAACGACCACAAAGAGATGCAAAATGAACACAAAGAGACACAAAACAACTACAAAGAGATGCAAAACGACCACAAAAAGATGCAAAACAACCACAAAGATTCAATCTGGGTGTTTTGTTCAGAGACCTTTTACATGTCTGTGTCCCGGGGCCTGTTGTCTCATAATCTGTCCACGGCTTTAGGCTATTAGGAGTTGCAGATAGAAGCTATCTATTGATAAAAGATCATATTATAATATTTAAAGTTGCCTATTCTGCATACTTTTATTACAATGAAAAAATCAATGCAGCTGTTAGTTATTAGCGCCAATAAGCACCAGAGCTTCACACATTTTCCCAGTCTCAACAGACATTTCACCTCAGAAGTTTCCAAAGCTGAACCCCTGTGCTGCTGAACTATGTGCAGTGGATGCAGTCTGCAGGTTGCAGTGACGCATCTGTGCCAACAACACTTTTAGTCATGATGATGAGTCAATAAATGAATCCGTGTCTCGTGGCTACATGTTCGGTTGACAGTGAGAGGACCTGTTGGTCCAGAGTGACACCAGCCCACAGCTGACAAAGCCTTAGATAAACACGAGTCTACCGGCCACAGCTCACAACATGACACTGATGCATTGATAGCCATCACTGCTGATCCATCTCAAGCCTCATAATAACCTTGTTGAGTCTTAATCATCACTCTGAAATTAGGTCAATCTTTTCTAGCACATTAAAGCATGAAATACAACATGAGTGTATGAGGGGGATTTCTGCTCATTTAGGAGGCAACTTCATGTCAGTAATTTACAGAAAATGCTGATTTGTGGAAAGATGTTTGACTGTGAACAGATTAATGTTGCTGCATGTGTCTGGCATAAAACTAACTCTAAAAATCACTGGAAATATGGGCTAAAGTCAGTATCCATAACATTATTGTTATTATTATTATTAATAGCAGGCTACAGATACACATGTCTCCTGGCTGTTAGTGCTGTAAACAGCTACACTGTAAACAATTGCTGTTAATTTACAGCAGGATTTCAACAGTATTAACCTGTTATTGCTCAAAACAGCATCAAGCATTCTTAAAAAACATCACTTTACTGCTGATCAACTGTCTAAAGTATCATCAGTAACAGTTTCATGCAGTATTTTTTTTAATTCTGGGACCTGATCTGCACATGTGAGGCTTGTACAACGTACATGATTGTAAAATCAGTGAATTAGCTCTGTTCTTCACTCACATGTTGTTCTGGTTTGCATTCTGTGCTTGTAGCCAGCTATAGACACACATTTTTGGGAAAAGTGTCAACAAGTCTATTATAGCCTTTTTCCTAACAAGTGCCTTTAATTGTATTCCTATGTCTGTAACCTGCTAAGTCTATTCATCTAGGCAAAAAATAATGTTGTATGTAAAAAACACAACTTAAATAGTGCATTAAAACAAACATCAGTAAGATAATGTAAAAGAAAGGTGGAAAACAGCTATATAATGTATCTTTAAACTGTAAATTAACTGTAAAATACTGTGAAGTTAATAAAGTTCAAACTGTATTTTTCATTAACAGTACAAAGCTGTAAATGTCAGCGACAGTATAATAATGTTAATTTTACAGTAACATAAAGAGCAACCCTGCTGCCAGTTCTTTACTGTTATTTTACTGGGAAATTCTTAACAGTGTATGTATGAAGATTGAGATTCCCATCAGATCTCTGACCACCTTCAAACTGAGCAGAAGTCTAGTCAGCCAGAATAACTGAAAACACCTGTGTGGGTGTTCAGAGACTTTAACTTTGGTTAAGCTAAGAAAGTCAAATGTCTAAGAGTCAAAATGATAGTATTTTATTTCCTATTTAGATTTATTCAAGTTCATTTGCAAAAACAGAGAAAAAAAATGTTTTAAACCAACACCAGTTTGATTGATATTCCATGGATAGTAGAAAAAAAAGGTCATTTTACAGGTCTGCAAATGTCATGGTAATTAGGTGACAATTAGCAAGTAACCTATTTGAAATTTCTTTGTAATTACTGCCAAATTACCCCAATATTTACCTCAAAATTTATCAAAAATTACTGTTATTTTTACTGGGAAATTCTTAACATTTGTCTGAATTGCATTGAATGAATCATACCTTGGTTGTCCTCGTCCATGTTTGCAGCCTAAAATGAAAAATCCCCCAAAAACTTCCGTTGCACGAAAAAAAAAAAAGGTGGCTCTATTATTATATACACAGCAAATAGGCGTCCTAATTTGCAGGATGCATTTGGTACACAGGTTGTCTCACTGGCAGCGTCTTTCTCTGAGGAGATGTTGTGTCCATTTACGCAGCACAGACGCAGAACAGTCCTGTGTGTGTCTGTGTGTGTCTGTTAGCAGCAGCGGTGTCTTTTAGCTCACTGTGGTCGAGCGTGTTATCGCAATCCCTCCAAATAACGCCTTCACTCCACTAGTATCTGGAGAGTAGTTGACACAGCTGCGTAAAGTCATCCAACAACACCACTGGAGCAATGCTGCAAGTGTGTTTTCAAAATAAAAGCACTACACTGGGTTTCATAAAGCTTTTTATTTTATTTTGGAGCTGGAAACAGGAAGTTTTTGTGGTATTATATGTGTGCTTTGACACTAGATGTTAATCCCATCCCAACTCGAGCTGCGCGTCAGCATTCATCACCGATCAGAGCCCACGTGACTCCAGGCAATAGTGAGATTATACTCAACATATAATGATGTTATTGATTATAGGACGTGGTTTGATTATGCTGTGACATTTTGGTTATATATATCCCTGAAGAATTCATGGCAATTACCTTAACATGTGGGCTACTGGAGTAGATTAGAAGATTTTTTTAATTTTTATTAGATTATACTCAACATATAATGATGTTATTGATTATAGCCTCCTGGGAACCGAGTTAAAAAAATTGTCTTCCAATTACTTTTTTTGTGATTTCCTTCCTATTTAGGGTTAAAAGAAAATCTTAACAATTTAGGCTTGTTAAACTTTATTTTTATTGTCCACTGTAGTGGACTACAGGACTATTTCACCGTGAAAAGACTAAAAAAATGAATAGATTATGACTGTAGAGTGATATTAAACCAAGAATACATTCAAATTGATAAAAAAAAAAAAACAACACATGCCATATCAGTGGAAAGCCTAGGATGTCCTCTTTACAATACACCAGGGGTTGATAGAGTAGGTCAAAAGAGTAAGAGGATATGCATGTGGACAAAATGTCCACTACAGAGGACACATGTCAATGGGCTGGGTCTCAGGAGGATATAGGACGTGGTTTGATTATGCTGTGACATTTGGTTATATATACCCTGAAGAATTCATTGCAATTACCTTAACAAGTGGGCTACTGGAGTAGATTAGAAGAATTTTTAAATTTATATTAGGGGGTGATTATTATACTGTCAGTGGATCAAAGTATTTAAATCCTTTACTTAAGTAGAAAAAAAAATACTCCCATTAGCCTACAAGTCCTGCATTAAAAAAAGAGTGTTCTATTATTAATAATTAGGGCTGTCAATCGATTAAAATACTTAATGCGATTAATCACATGATTGTCCATGATTAATCGCAAATTATCACACGTTTTTTATCTGTTCAAAATGTACCTTAAAGGGACTGGTTGTAACTTCTTACACGTATTAATCTACCGGGTAGGTGTCCCATGCGCGCTCGCGTGTGGCCGGAGTCTCTGCTGTTCTCTGCTCCTCTGCCTGCCTGCCTTCACTCACACACTGCGCTCGTTCTCGCTCCACCTCACGTGCATGCACGCACACTCCACACTGCAGAAGAGTTAGTTTAGCTCTGAGAATATCTAGTGAATGTACAGTGGACGTTTGTGCAGAAATAAATGCTGCAGCTCCTCCTGACCAACAGAGGTTTTCCCTGTCTTGTGTAGCGACGGGGCTCCGCAGCGAGAAACGTTATCGTCTCCGACCGGGGTGCCAGTTCTCCCTCCCGTTTCTCTACCTGCTTCAGCCCCGGAGGCTGAAGCAGGTAGAGGAGGCTGAAGCAGGAAAAGCCAACACTAGGATCAGCAGTGATTCATGGAGAGACGTTCATCTGGTCAGCTAACATTACTGCCAAGCAGCTGAAATATAGAGTGATATTGTGGTTTTAGCTGACGTGTGTCGCCTCACTGTTTTGAGCGATGCTCGTTCATGTCTATGTAGAGCGAGAAAGCACGAACCCGACGCTGACTTTCGTTAACTTAACGGCCACAGGTGTCGCTGTTAACAAGCATTTCTGATTCTTACAAACAGTCCCTTTAAAGGGAGATTTGTCAAGTATTTAATACTCTTATCAACATGGCAGTGGGCAAATATGCCCAAATATGCAAATAATGTATGTACATATTTATTATTGTAAATCAATTAACAACACAAAACAATGACAGATATAGTCCAGAAACCCTCACAGGTACTGCATTTAGCATAAAAAATATGCTCAAATCATAACATGGCAAACTGCAGCCCAACAGGCAACAACAGCTGTCAGTGTGTCAGTGTGCTGACTTGACTATGACTTGCCCCAAACTGCATGTGATTATCATAAAGTGGGCATGTCTGTAAAGGGGAGACTCGTGGGTACCCATGGAACCCATTTACATTCACATATCTGGAGGTCAGAGGTCAAGGGACCTCTTTGAAAATGGCCATGACAGTTTTCCTCGCCAAAATTCATGGTTGGTACCAAAGGATTCCTTAGGTTTTCTAGTTTCATATGATACCAGTATCTTCATGCTAGCTCTAAAACTGAGCCCGCTACAACTTTTTTCTTTCATATTGCTCAATGTCTCATTGGTGCACTGTGGTCAGCAAGGGCGACACATTTATAAAGAAAGATAGAAAGGTTTGTGGAGATCGCAAACAGCTGCCTACCTCTAACATATGTCCAAAAATGATTTAGCAAATTAATCTAAAAGAGCTGCACAGCTGCTCAAAATGCAATGAAAAAGCATCAATATAGTAATCCAAATAGCTATCCAAAACAAAATATGTGAGACTGACTTCACATCAGACTAGGAGGACTTGTGGACGAGACTCTTACATAAGCAGGGAGAGCGATCAGGTTGGGAAACAGTGGGATGAAATGAAGCACACACACACACACACACAGAGAAAGAGAGAGAGAGCTTGTTTCTACAACACACGTGGTTTCAATTATAGCATTCCAGCCTCCGCAGAGAAGGAGGGGGTCTCACTTCCTGTGTGCATTACTCCAATGGTCAAGCACGAACAGATGTTTTAACGCGCTCATTCATTTGTTTATTCATAGGTGTCTCTTTTAGACAAATGTTTCATTCTCTCAGTCTTCTGTCCTAAACAACGTGACGTCCTCCAGACACAACACAAATAGTTCTCCTGATTTTCTGATAGCCGTGCGGTTCAGGCTGTAACTTTACTATGAATTTGTTTTGTTAAAGTAGAAGAAGAAGCAAATGATTTACATCTTTTTTCATATTTAATCCAAGTGGTTTGACTACTCTGAAGATTTGTACAACTGCATATCATCATCACTTGTAATGTGCATGATTAGTTTCACTTTCATGGGTTAATATACTGATAGCATACTAGATAAAAAAAAACCTTAAGTTTGCTTCATCATCTTCCTAACAGGGGATGAGCAGAAACCGAGTGGCTTAAATGAGTCATTTTCTACAAGTTCACATCAGAAGGATTACACAATCCACTGAACCCCTCTCGATCCGGCACGATCCAGTCTGGTGCAGTCTGGTGCCGGATGACATAGAGCAATAGAAACTGGAGTGACACCTGGATAAACGCGCCGCTGCTCACACTGCCCTAAGGTGAGCGGTCGGTGTGAATATATCATCAGATATGTGGCTACATGCATCCAGACAGTGTTTGTTTCCTCTTCACTCTGGCATGAAGCGTAGGTTGTGAAGGCTTAGCCATGTGTTTTAAAGGAAACTAAATTCCTGGAGATGTGCACCACTTAGTAGAGTGGATAAAACAAAGGAAAACAGGGGGAAAAGGGAGTGTTTAGTAGGCTATAGGGGAAATCATGTGGCCAAGGAAGGAAGCGTCTTTCTCACTTCAGTTCCACTAGTTATGAGGTTTTACATACTAGGTGGATTGATGCAAAGCAGTGATCACACAGAGCAAAGCCCTGATTTGAATGTTTTCTATACTACAAGTGGAAAAATAGATCATATGCATAATGTCGGCGGTAGCTTTGGGAATATGGTTAGACAAACACGGTGTGGCTGTCCATTTACGTCAGTATAGCAGCAGAGCATCCTCACTTGAAGTAGTAAGTTCCATTAAAAGCAATTAGATTCCTGAGTCTGTCTCTCTGGCACACAAACACACTCAGTGCGCTCTACTCCACATAAATGTCATGCTAATGTGTTTTATGAGTCATGAGAGAAACCTCTCGGTGTGGCCCAGATATCCTCGGTGATGAATTTAAAGCTTTAACATCAACTTCAGTTCGGTTCGGTCATTCTAGAGCGTGTCAGACAAACTCTTTCGCCTCCAAACCACAAAACAAAAAAAAAGGCCACAAGGTCATCGCAGTAAGTCTGTAGAAGTCTGCGGCTTGAAGTGAACATGTGTGGGGTTTTTCGGGCTGTCTGCCTCTCGTGCCACTGAGGTTGCGAACACGCCCTCAGGGGGATGCACGTCTGGCAGATTAGGCCGACCATCATGGGAAACGTCTGTGGTGCTCCTGACCGACTTCACGTGACCTGATTGAGCAGTCATACCGCTTCATATGCTCCAGCCACCACGGCAATGCTCCAGGGGGTGATCACCTCCTCCCTTTTAAAGAGATTCCACTGTTATCAGGCCATTCTATAAGATGTGGGTCAATTAGGGGCCTACTACGTTGTAAAAGTGAAAGCGAAACTTAAAGGCAACACGTTCAAACATGTTGTAAAACTGAATGAAATGTTACGTTTTGAACAAGAAGGCTTCTTTAGGTTTAAGCAACAAAACCACTTAAACTGGGCATACACTGTAAGATTTTAGAAATGTTGTGTACTTCCTACTCCTACTGTACGAGTACATCGTTTGCGATGTAAAGCAAAAGCTCACAATTTATGTGCTCACACTGTACGTGTAAAATAGAAAAAAAAAAAAAACGTTCTGGCTGTTGTTGTTGACGGTTGTCAATAAAGATTCGTTTGAGAGCTCAGAGGCAGGTAAAGTTTGTTGGCAGAAACGTGCTGCCTTCATCATCTGTGCCATCCCGTCTGCTGAAACGCCTTAAAGAAGAGCCGCCAGCGTAGATAGTAGAAGACGTGGACGGTAGAGAATTGCAGGTAAGCTCGCTAAGTTTTACTATATCTATAGTACATTGTTATCTTGATAGCTACACTCTGATTACTGTAAGAAAAAAAGTAGAAAAAAAGGCACTGACGTTGGGGAATCGGCTTGTGGCTCTGCTTCAACTGTGGGATCGGGAGGAGTTAATCAGTCCGCGTTACCCGCTGTACACTGCGCGGCAAACGACGCCCAACAAAGCTGAAATTCGGTCCGACTCTAAAATGAGTTGTGTGGCTCGAAATTTGGGCCAGAAACGGGCAAAAATCGTACAGTGTATTCCCAGCTTTAGTTAAGTTTAGGGAAAAAGATTGTGTTTTGCCTTAAAGTGAAAGCGAAAATGAATGCTAGGATGGATGTTGATGGTTTCACATGGAAGGTGAACACCAGCCTCCTGTAAAAACCCTGCGTTTTGTGTCCCAATCGTCCACGACCTCCACTCAATGTGGAGTTTGTCTATACTACAGAGCCTGACTTCCGTTTCTGCTCCTGTCATCATTACAATGGTCACTAGAGGTCGCTGTCGTGTTCTTTTATACCTTCTATCTGTGATCTACCATGTGAATAGATGATAAAACCTACTAGTGGGTGTAGTAGGCCCCTATTGACCCATATCTATGGTGCTTATAGTAACCGATAACGCCTATTTAATAGCCTGACAACAGTCTAATCGGCTGTTAAAACTGCCCAACCCATAATTATACACACACAGACACATAAGCAACCCCCGTTTCTCTACATCCAACTCCTGAAAATCACTTTAAAAGGGGTCAGTGAGGAGTTTAAAGTTAGGGAGGAAATTGTGGTTCAGAACTCTACTAATTGTACGAGCTTGTTGAGGTTATTTAGTTGAAGCATTGATGAGATGACGCGGTGAATTTCATCACAGAGACACTTTGATTAAGTTATTTTAGCTCCTTTTTTTGGTGAGGGATATTCTGCTGATTCAGAGGTGGATTTGGGAGTTCCCCGTCCATCTTCCTCTTTGTGTTTACCCCCCACATCATGACTGTAAACCGGGGATGTGACGGTGGTTTCGCACCTCCTTCCTGTTGTGTGGAAGGTGAAAGGGTTAATCTTTGGGCGATGGCGTGTGTGTGACAGAAGGTCACAGGAAGCAGAGTGCCGCAGGATTTCCTTCTTCCTTCACTTTGGGGTTTTTATAACCAGCTCTGCGTCTCGACCGCCATCTGATCGAAGGGCAAAGTTGATTTTCTGCACCCGAGGACACATATGAGTAGAGTCTTTATTTGGACTCGGTGTGCTCGGCACAAAGGCAGCAGTGTATACCCGAGAACTTGTACGTGAACCTGTGTGTGTGTGTGTGTGTCCTTAAGTTAAATGTACAATCCTCCTAGAACCTGCTGTGGTTACATAACAAGCTGTAAAGGTTATTCCTCCCAAGAATCTCCCTAGCTTTACAAAAGGTTTTACATCCCACACACTCCGTTATGACATGAAAAAAAACACAAAAAACGAACACCAGCTCATCAGTTACATTTCAGTGATTATCAATAGAGAGATTAAGTGATCGGGATACAGTTTAACAGCACAGAGGAGTGCAACATGCTGGATCAAACTATAACATGAGATAAAAGCATGATCCTCTATAAAATAAAGCTGTTAAGTCAAATGCAGCCGACAGTTTAAACAGAAAAATTTAACCTACCATTATATTTAATATATTGATGCTAGTAGAAAGAACATGATGCATATTCAAGGGTAATATTTGCAGTTTTTTGTGACAGTCCAGCACAAAGCTTGTATGTTTTTTCATTTACTATAAGGCATAATGCAAATAAGTCAAATGAAACAATTCATAGGGACCGAAAACAAAAAATAAATAAATAAATGACTCAATAAATAGATAAATATGCCATTAAATACATATTAAATATAATTTATTTATTTATTCATCAACTTTTGAATTTATTCATTTATTTATTATTAAATATATGTATTTATTAATCTATTATTTTTTATTAAATTTTTCTGCATGATTTTTATTTAAAAAAAAGAAATGATAAAATAAATTTAAAAGTTAATAAAAATAAATAAATAAATAAATAAATAAATAAATAAAAGAGACAATCAAATAGAAGAGTAGATAGATAGGGGAATTAATACAAAGGTAAATAAATAAAGAGGCATATTAAAAAACAAATATCAACTTGTGTCAATTAATTAATGCCTGCATTTATTTTTAATGTTATTGTTTTGACATTTAATGGCATATTTATTTATTTATCGAGTCATTTATTTATCTATTTATTATTTTGCCAATGTAGGAATGCAAATGTTTCAACAATAAATTATGAAAACAGAAAAAAATGTCACACTAACACCTCCCAAAATTAGGTGCATATCTGAATGTTCTTTTGAATGTGACCTATTTCAGTCCCACAATATGACTACAGCAAATACACAAATCTCCATCCTCCACATTTCCCTCTCTCTGTTTTGCTTCCTCCTCCTCCTCCTCCTCCTCCTCCTCTTCCTCTCCTCCCCCACTCACTCTCACTCCTTTGATTCAGTTTTTGAGGTCAGCTTGGAGCTCATCTCGGCACCTGATCTCATCCGTTTTAACGCTTTGCATACGCCTCTCGTCCCCCCCTCCTCGGTCGACGGCATTCAAATCGAAGGTGTAACTATTTAAATAAACCACAAAGAGGACGTTACATACAGTAATGCTGTCCGGTGCCAAAACCTCAAACTGAGGGTGAGAGGGATCAGCATAGATCACAGCTAAAAGCGTCAGAGATAAAAAATCATGCGGATTAATGTTTGATTACATTTAGCATTCGTAATCCATTCTCTATGCATGGATGTGGTGTATTAATGCGGTGTGTTATTTATAATTTATATACTTTAATAAATTGCTTTTATTTAATTTTTTTTCTTATTTTATTCCTATTTGTTTTTTTATAATATTTTTTTATATTTTATTTAATAATTTATAAAATAATTTATAAATGTCCATGACTGGCTGACGACGGGTATCGTGTTTAAAAAATTTGACAGATTGCTGTGCACCCACTTCAACTGTTATCAGGCCATTAAATAGGCGTTATCAGTCGCTATAAGCACCATAGATGTGGGTCAGTAGGGGCCTACTACGCCTACTACGTTGTAAAAGTGAAAGCGAGACTTAAAAGCAACACGTTCTAACACGTAAATCTGAATGACAAAAAGGCTTTTTTAGGTTTAGTCAACAAAAACACATCAACAATAACATCATGTTTGACTCCTGTCATAATTACTACGGTCGCTAGAGGTCGCTGTCATGTATCTTTTATATCTTATTTCAGTGATCTACCATGCGAATAGATGATAAAACCTACCCATGGGAGTAGTAGGCCCCTATTGACCCACTTCTATGGTGCTTATAGATGACTGATATCGCCTTATTTAATGCCCTGACAATCAGGCCATATTACAAGTAAGCAAATAAGCATATTTCCTAAAATGTCACACAAACCCTCCAAACACAACTGATCAATAATAAGCAGTCCAATACTGAAATAACTAGCTCATTAAAACTTAACTAAACAAACTACTCTGAGAGAAGATCTTTACTATTGATATTAGGAGGTTTATACAGACTTTGGGAAAGGGACTCAACAACCAGACTCTGTTTACCATCTGTAGTAAAATAAGAGGCAGCTTCTCTTAACTTATAAAAGACAACATTAAACTGATAGGAACTCATCTGTATACAAAACTGCTTTGTGATCCAACCTGGATAAGTTTTAAATACTGAAATACAAAATCAAACTCTCAAGATCCCAAGCACCCGAATGAATTGTTTAAAGTTTATGAATAATGTGTATGGAATTAAATCTACTGCATTGCAGCTTTAATTGAACCCCTGCCATTTCCATTTGCAGTATTATCACTCTTTCACACTCACTCAAATAAAACACATGTGAGTTGCTGCAGATGCCAAAGGCTAAAACTCTCTAATCTTTATTCCACAACCCCGTTTTTAATTTTTTTCTGAGGGTACAAATGGTGGTTGGCAAAAACAGAGTAAAGATAATATCCTTCATCTATAGATCTCTCTCTCTCTCTTTCTCTCTGCCAGTCCTCTATGATAACCCTATTAAAATATTTTCCTCTAGCAAATCCCTGAGAAATAAATCCTCTTTTTCCAGAAAAAGGGGGGGGTGGTGGTTGTGGTTGGGGGGGGTAGGAAGGTTTGTCTGTCACACGGAGGAATACAGTTGCCTTGGCAACCCCTGATGGTTTTACTCCGCAGCCTGGCATCAGAGTGACTGGTTGGGATAAGTTTGCTGGGGACATTTTTCGCCGAGCGAGGGTGTCAGCATTTTAAAAAAACCTACTTAAAAGAAGTGCACATTCAAGGGAGAAGCCAAATGGGTCTGCTGGCTGAGATTCACTCATCAAAAGTGGTCACTCTTTCTTTAAATATAGACATGGATGGGTCACAGATGATTTTTAATTGATAAAGATCAAAGAAAGAAGACGGACCTTTAGAGTTCAAGCTAAGTTTTCATTTCCAGAAGTAGACTCATGGATGACATGATTTATTAAAGTGTGTAAGAGTAAAACTGATATTAGAAATCGTGATTTTTCTTCTGTTATCACTGACATGCTGACAGATACAGTTTGTTCATTATTTTCCACTGTATCAGCTGGTATCCTCTTCAAAGAGGTTGACAGCTCATGATGTCAGGGAGGTGGATCAGTACTGTGACAGGATGCTCCCCCCATGTGGACAGATCTGGTACTGCCATAGTAGGGCATTTTAAAAGACATCTCCAAAGGTCAAGGGGTTACATTTAAGAAAATTAAGGCAGTTTCACACCTTAAGAGACACTTTTTCTTTTATCTGGTTGCAACCTGAGACCCTTAAAGCTGCAGTGGGTCGAAAACGTCACTTTATCCTGACAGGGATAGTGTTACACAGTTTTAGAAGTTTCGGAGAGGTTATCATGATCTAATTTAGAGCATGCTAGGTTTCATGCTGCTTCATGTTGAGTTTATTGATTTATTACCAGCAATGTAAGTTAACTCTCCTTAATCAGAGAAAAACTGATCATGCTGACATTGTTGTCTGGGTTGAAAATATTGACCTTCCTTTAAGATCTGGTGATGTTGGGAATCGTCTTATGCATGAAATGTAATGATATGAAGAACTGAAAGGTTTATTTATTATTATTATTACTATATTATCTTTGTTTCTCTGGGTGTGTAGTGTGGAAATGTATGACATTTTTCCCCTTTTGTTCTATTTAAATTTAAATTCTATGTTGTATATGTAACAGGAAGTGAAGGAGAAAATGAAGGAAGTGGAAAGAAGGGAGGACGTGTAATGAAAAAGGAACTGCATGTATAAATGGTAAAAAATAATGCTAATAAAAAGACTCATTACTGGATAATTAGCATGGCATAAGAGAGGAGTGTTCAGTTTATAATTTGACAGCAGTGACACCTCAAAACTCCCTTAAAACCGTGCCAAAATAAATGTGAAACTCTTGGGATGAACTCTTTATAAAAAGGCAGTTTAGCAAACCTATAAAATGAATGACAGAAAAGACGGAGAATTGTGATTTCATTAATTTATTACATCCCAAATTCTATCCTCCATACCCTCAATTCTGTGACTTCAAACCCCCCCACACGCACATTTTTCACAGAAATAAAAACAAATGCAGCTAAAAAACTTTGCATGTAACATTTTCTCCATCAACGCCGCCACCTTTCCAGTGTCACAGATATGCAGACAGAACAATGAGTGTGACGACGTGTAAGTGTGTGTGTGCGAACAGAAAGAAGACATGCAGTGATTCCCTTTGAGACTGCACTCAATAACAGATTTCCAGCAGTGGCAGCTGTATCGTTCTCCATGTACCGCTTATACAGCTAACCCCAAATAAATAGTCCCAGCCACAGAGGACATGCTTGTTTTGTGTCATGCGGTGTAGATATTAACTTTTTTTAAATTAAAGTGAGATGTTGACACTGAGCACCTAACAAAACATACATGTCAGACAATGAAGAGTAGCTACAAAGTACCACAGTAACATCTGTTTTCAAATCCAACGCCAAAGTCCTCGACTTCCAGAGAGAGAGAAGGCAGTGTCGAAATCCACTCGTCATACGTCACGATCTCCACGGACAGGACGAGCGGCGCCTGGATCTCAGGTGGCGAGTCAGAAGGGTCAACGTGAGGCATCGTTTCCCCCTCTCCGCCCTCACACAGTCACCGCTCACCCCGGCTCATTTTTTGCCGTCCTTCTCCTGCGAAGGCACTGGGCTCGTGTGGCGAGGGCTGACGGCGACGACCGGCCGTGTAAGTTTGTTGCATCGTCACGCAGAATTAAGCGTCCTCTTCCTCCACATCGCTGTGCAGTGGCAGAGAGTTTCTTTTAGAAGGCTGAAACATGGCGTTGCCCACACTTTATTGATTTATAGTCCAAATACAGGCATTGAAGATTGAGTCAGTGGATTTCAATGTGGACCTGTGAAGAGATGAGGAGGCTGTCAGGCAACATACTAAATCAATGGATGAGACAGTTTATCTATCTAGACATGCATGAAAATGTTAACATGATATTAAGCTCAATCTTTCAATCAGCAGCATGCGCTCAGCTGACGGTTTATTAAGTATTCGGTTCATTTTGGAGGCAATAAAAGTAGTTTACCTTTCATTTAATTGTCTTTATTTGTTTAAATATAATTTTAGTCAGACAAAAAAATCCATTCAAGTGTCAGTTGTAGAGCTGCAACGATTAATCGATTAGTTGTCAACTAGTAAATGAACTGTTTTGATAATCGCTTAATAGGTTTGAGTAATTTTTTTAAGAAAAAAAAGTCAAAACTCTCTGATTCCAGTTTCTTAAATGTGAATATTTTCTGGTTTCTTTGCTCCTCTATGACAGTTAACTGAATATCTTTGAGTTGTGGAGAAAACAAGACATTTAAGGATGTCATAGGTAATTCACAAACTGTCACCATCAATGACAAGGGAATTTTTCAACTGTAAAATTCCCTTCTCATGTATCTTGGTCACAATTTAAAATAAATTAAAAAAAATAATAATAATAATAAAAATAAATAAAAATAACAATAAAAATAATAAAAATAAAATTAAATATATTAAAATTAAAATATATATATTTTTAAATTATATAAATTTAAAAAATCAAAGGGATGCAATTGTAAAATGCCCCGCTCATGTATCTTGGTCACAATTTAAAAAAATTAAATAAAATAAGTACAAATAAAAGAAATTTAAAAGAAAAGAAATTAAATTAAAAAGAAATTATGTAAATTTAAAAAATCTAAGAGATGCTATTACATATAGATAGTGATGGATTTTTTTTTTTTAAATAAAAGGATACTGTATAAACTGTATACTATATCAAATCCAATATTTTATCTACCCACATTGATGTGAATGTGGGTGGACAAAATATTAGAAATACAATTTAACAATAGGCTATATTCAACAAAAACTGCACATTATTATGGCAGGACTGTAGTCTATTAACATCTTACTTTACTGCATTAGTTTAGAGGTAATAAACTGGCAATTGCTTTAAAAAAAATGTAGATAAAATGCATCTATCTATCTGGACAGGAGAGATGTTAAAGCGACCAGAGTAAATATTTGTGTTGTCATGACTTCAGCTGGCTGATTGTAAACAGCTAATTTAACAGACTAGCTGTTAGCAGATCAGAGTGAGTGTTTGAGTCATTACCTGTAATCTGACATTAAACATCATCGAAGCGACCAGGTAGATGTACGGGAATCTGATCCGCAGTCTCCATGCGAGATCAAAGAATATCAACAAAGTCCTCGTCAAGCTTTTAGAGAAGACTCCGTAAGTCCGACCAGCCGAGCCCGAGAACCGGAGCACCAGGTAGGACAGAGCCGCCATACAGGCGAGCTCTGCCCGGTCTGCGGTGTGGTGGGTGGGTTGTTGCTAAGGTTACTGTGTCACTTAACAGACGAGTAACGTGCTGACTGAGTGACAGTTCATATCTCTACCGTTGACTGACACAGAACTCCATGTTTCTTTATTGTGCTGGTTTGTGTTGTTGGCAGAGCTGCTCCACCCAGACAGCTCAGCGGGAGGACTCATAACGGTGTGACACACACGGAAGTTGAACGTGTGGACTTTTTGTCCTGACTTCAGACTCAGGCATATTTTGTATATTATTTTAACAGTACCTAAATACAACTATATATATATATATATATATATATTGAATACTATTTTAACAGTACCTAAATACAACAATATATATATATATATAATACTATTTTAACAGTACCTAAATACAACAATATATATATATATATAATACTATTTTAACAGTACCTAAATACAACATATATAGATATATCTATATATATATATATATATGCTGTATATATATATGTATATTTACTTCACCTGTGTATATATATATATATATGTGTATATATTGTATACTATTTTAGCTATATATATGTATATATGTATATATATATACATATATATATGTATATATATATATATATATATACCTCGCCTGTATATATATATATATGCTGTATATATATATATATATTTACTTCACCTGTGTATATATATATATATATGTGTATATATTGTATACTATTTTAGCTATATATATGTGTATATATATACATATATACACATATATATGTATATATATATATATACCTCGCCTGTATATATATATATATATATATATATATATATATATGTTGTATTTAGGTAGTTAAAATAGTATACTATATATATATATATATACATATATATACTTCACCTGTATATTTATATATGTTGTATTTAGGTACTCCTATATATATGTTTATGTATATTTTAATGATGTATGTTTTAAAATCAGTATCTTTAAAAGTATAAAAGGATAGTGTTCTTTTAAGCCATATCATTTTATAAATACAATATTTTGCTAAGATATTATTCAAATTAATTATGTCAATTTCATCTGCCGAAAAAGTGTGATTGTAAAAAGTAATAGTTTGTTGAGAGGGTGCCTAGAAGGCAGAGTTCAGGCAAAAAGTATCCACTGTATTTCCTCTATCGGTGTCACACTCTGAATAGTCCGTGTTACTCGTATTTTCTTTTATCTCCTTTAAGTGGCCAAGTTAAAATTTCCTTTTAAAAAAAAACAAACCTCCCGACACATTTGGTCTCATCACATTCTCTGACTTTATAAAAAAAAAAAAGCCGTAGATTACCAGCTGCTTGTTTTGGGGACGTTTTTAAAGTTTCTGTGTGGGCGTATCAACCCCAGCGCACCAGCGGAAGCACCATCTGGTGTCGGTGGCTAGCTTTGAGTGATGGGAATTCCGGCTCTTTTTAGTGAGTCGGATCATTTGGTTCAGCTCACCAAAGAAGAGCCGGCTCTTTCGGCTCCCAAATGGCTCTTCATTTTACCACTTCTGCCTTTTCTAATTCAACCAAATTTAGCGCTGTTTTGACCTATGATTAGTATGTGTGCACATATATCACTTAAATTATTCAATATAATTATACTAAACCTCATAATTTCCAGAATAACATAATTTTACATGCTGCTGCGTTTCCGACTCTCACTCTGCTATTCGCGCACCGCACTCCTCTCTCTCTTTCTCTACTCCTCTCCCTCCTGCTCTGTACCTGTAGACCGAGCGGAGAAGATCGTCCTATCATTCTGCCTTGAATTAAAGTGGCAGTAGGCAGTATATTTTTGGCGTCATTGGGCAAAAATTCCATAATAACCTTTCAGCACATTGTAATTCAAGTGTTCTGAGAGAAAACTAGACTTCTGCTCCTCCTCATGGCTCTGTTTTCAGTTTTTAGAACATCTAGCCCATCACGGGAGACTTTGACCAACCACAGGTCAGTTCATTGAGAGAGCGTTCCTATTGGCTGTGCTCCAGTCATGTGACCGGTACTTGGCGTTCCTTCAACAGATTTCACAATGGCGTCACAAACTTTCTCATTTTACAGCTAAACTGTGCACTACAAGATGATTCTGAAAACATTTGAGGAGAGAATTAGGCATTAACGTAACATAATATTGATTCATATTTGATGCCTAGTTTGACCGTTTGGTCGGAGTTTGCGAGTGATTGACAGCCGGCTCTTATAGACGGCAGCTGGACAGCAGACCTCAGATCAGCTCTTACTGCTTTTTTTCCTCCGGTCTGTGAAATCTTTCAGATGCCGTTAGGAACACCGGAGGACACAGAGGCACATGATCTTTTTCAGGTTACCCGATTCATGTTCTACTGTCACAATATATACCGACCGTTTTATAAAAATAACTTTTTAAATCATATTTGCTCCAATCTCGCCTACTGCAGCTTTAAGTAAAGGGGGAAAAAACGGCTCTCTGAAGGGAGCCGGCTCTTATCGTTCACTTAAAAGAGTCGGCTCTTTGAACCGGCTCGTTATGAACCAACCCATCACCAGTCACCAGCTTGATGTTTTTTCTATCAGGGTGGTGGCCGCTGTTGTGCTTCATAGCTTCCAGATCAAAAGCATGGGAATGTTGAGAGGGAATTTCTGACGGAAAACTTGCGTAAAAGTTGCTCGATAAGTTACTGTAACTTTCCAACAACAAGCTTCTTCCATATCTCAGGAGTTCCTCTGTTAACACCACTGTTAGTGAAGCTCTGCTGGGACGTTTCAACCAGCGAACAATCCGGACAAAGAAACAGACTAGTGAGCTAACGTTAGCTGTTAGCTGTTAGCTCCCAGGCTAACCTAGCATTCCTCTAGCTGCGGCGCAATGCAGGCCATAAAGTGTGTCGTTGTCGGAGACGGGTAAGTTTAACCAAGCAATCTATCTAACTATTAGTTTAAGCCTTTCACTTCATATTATATCTTAAATAACCTGAAACATTAACATAACATGCTATCATCACACTAGCTAACATTGAAGCTTCCTAACTGTTAAAGTTAGCTAACAAGTTCTAACTTTAACTACCTGTTTATGCTAAATAAGTATTATTTAGTTAACTATTATATTTTGCCATTCATTATATGTGGTATTATTGATGTGGCAAACATTACAAACTGAGCTAGTGGTGAGCTAATCTTTGATTTATCCTGGTTGCAGTGTTTCCTCCCTCTTGTTGGGTGAGTCAGTGAAGGCTGAATCAGTTCAACTGGAGTTTGTGCGACATTTACTTATCAATTGAGACATTTGAAGAGTTTAAGTGCATTGTTTGTGTGTTGGTGTTAGTTGTAATGCATTTTTGCTCTTTTTTTTAAAAGTACAACAGCCATACATTAAAGTTTCAGACGCCACAACATAAAACAAATGCAAAAATAAATAAATGCAATGCATAATATCATACAAAAACACATTAAAGTCAAGTGTTTTGAAGCCAACTTTAAAGTGAAAATGTTCAGAAACACACACAGCTCCCCATTGACTCTGCTTCTAGGTCTTTCAGTAATGTTTTAAATTAAAACCTTTTGCTTTCCTAACTGGTAAAGTTAACTAACAAGTTCTAACTTTAACTACCTGTTTATGCTACAGGTGTATTATTTAGTTAACTATTATATTATGCCATTCATTCTATGTGGTATTATTGTTGTGGCAAACATTACAAACTAAGCTATTAGTTAGTTAATCTTTGATTTATCCTGGTTACAGTGTTTTCCTCCAATTTAGATTTATTTTTATTTAACCTGTAGTTAACTCATTGAGATTAATAATCTCTTTTGCAGGAGAGACCTTGGCCAAGACAGCAGCATTTAAACATACATTAAAGTTTCAGACTCCACAACATAAAATAAATACATGCAATGCATAATATCATACAAAACACATTAAAGTCTTAAAGTGTTTGAAGCCAACGTTAAAGTGAAAATATTCAGAAACACAGACAGCTTCCTCTGCTTCTGGGTCTTTCATTCATGTTTTAAATTCATCAAAAGTAATCAGATTTCCCCTTTGCTTTCCTAACTGGTAAAGTTAACTAACAAGTTCTAACTTTAAGTCAAGTCAAATTTATTTCTATAGCACATTTAAAACAACAAGAGCTGACCAAAGTGCTTTACAGACAAAGTGAAGAATAAAAACAGGTCAACAGAGCAGACAACAAAACCACACACATCCACAGACAGAGACCAAGATAACATCCATGAGTAAAAGACTGTTATAATGAGCATTTATAAAAGGCCAATTAGTAATCACAATTCAAGTCCATTCAAAAGCCAAAGAAAAGAGGTGGGTCTTGAGCTGTGCTTTGAAATACTCTGTAGAGGGAGCAGATCTGATGTGGAGAGGCAGTTTGTTCCACAGACTAGGGCCCACAACTGTTTAACTACCTGTTTATGCTACATGTGTATTATTTAGTTAACTATTATATTTAGCTAATAAGAGTTAATGGCATTCATTCTATGTAGTATTATTGATATGGCAAACATTACAAACTAAGCTAGTGGTTAGCTAATCTTTGATTTATCCTGGTTACAGTGTTTTCCTCCCTCTTGTTGGTTGAGTCAGACCTCACAGGGCAGATCACCTATCAGTTTAACTTGAGTTTGTGCAACATTTACTTATCAATTGAGACATTTGAAGAGTTTAAGTGCATTGTTTGTGTGTTGGTTGTTAGTAGTAATGCATTCTTGCATTGTTGCACTTTTTTTTAAAAGTACAACAGTCAACTCACAGATTGGTAAATGATTTAAGAGCTATGACTGACTTTAATATGTGTAACAATATGTGAGAGCGTATTATTGTTATGGCAAACATTACAAACTAAGCTAGTGGTGAGCTAATCTGTGATTTATCCCAGTTAAAGTGTTTTCCTTCACTCTTGTTGGATGACCACCTATCCCTCCTAACCTAACCACAGTTTAACTTAACATTTACTTATCAATTGAGACATTTAAAGAGTTTAAGCGCATCATTTGTGTGTTGATGTTAGTTGTAATGCACTGTTAAGATAATAATAATCTTTGTATAGCACCTTTCTAAACATAGTTTCAAAGTGCTTGCACAGATACAATGAAATACAGACAAAATAAAAACAATAAAAGAAAAAAACATAAAGACCAAATGATGAGAAAACTAAAACCTGTAACCATTGGTATCAAAACAATGAGTTACAACACATAAGCCAAAAGAGGACTACAAATATAAGGTGTGGGAAAAGGTGCACCAAGCTGTTGCCTTAAAGAGTTAAAAAAGCCTTTTTATAAAAATTGATTTTTAAAAGAGATTTAAAAGCTAAGTGCGTTTCCTGCTTTTTAAAAGGACAACTGCTAACTCACAGATTGGTAAATGATTAAAAGATTGAAGAGCTATGACTGACTGTAATATGTGTAACAATATGTGGGAGGTAACTTCTTGTTCAGGGTGTGGTGGATACCACAGCAGCCGAGTCATTGATGGGCCTATGACTCCGTTTAATTTATTGGTTTTGCAGCAGAAAGGGCTCATACTAAAGGGTCATATAATACACTTCCTCTAGTGATCTTGTATGCATAAAACAAAGTCCACTTCCTAAAGTAAGGGTTCATTTAACAGTATCTGTTTGTTTTTTTATATTTTATATATATATATATTAATATATATATATATATATATATATATATATATATATATATATATATTAGACAGCTTGATAGCTGCATTGGTTATTGGTGACAATAGGGCCAATCTATTAAATCAATTCTATGTTTAGATAGTATATACAGGAATTTTAATTAAGTTTTGTATGTTGCTGCATTAACAAGGTTAACGCACACACTTTTCTCTGCTTTATTAGTCAACGTTTCGGTCAACAAGGACCTTCATCAGGATATTCATTTTATTGTCCTGAAAAAGGTCCTTGTTGACAAAACGTTGACTAAAAAAAGCAGAGAAAAGTGTGTGCGGGAGCAAGTAATTTTTTTGAAAAAGTACATATTGGAAGGGATCTACTCCCAGCACAATGCTATCGTCGCTATCGGTATCGGGACTGAAAAAGTTGGATTGGTGAATCCCTACAAACATTACTAAGTACAAAAGAGTCATTTTACAAGCAAGAATGCCAAAAGTTCACCAGTTCTAGCTCCTCAAATGTGAATATTTACTGGGTTTTCTTTGGTGATTTTATGATGGTAAACTGAATATCTTTAGGTTTTGTATCATAGGTTGGATAAAACAAGGAATCTGAAAATGATTTTTCACTATTTTCTGACTAGAGTTGCACCGATTTATCGGACGATTTTTGGCTCGTTGACTGCAATCGGCATATAGGCAAATAGGATGACATTTATGTGTTGTATTGCATTAATTTTGTGCCTGGCCTGCTAAATGTTGTGTTGTTAGCTGCTGATTTAATTACCTTTCATTTATTTTTCACAAAATGTTTTTGTTGGGTTAGGTAATAAGTTCCTCTCATTGAGTAGGTAGTCGTATACAGGCTAAGGGGCTTTTGAAGCAGTTATTTTTCATGTGAAATAAGGTTATTTTAATGCTTGTTTCATAAATTTGTATGATTTTAATTTGTGAGTGAAGGCGGTTCAGTTTGTTTTTTCTGATGAAGAGGTCTTTGTTTCGCTGGCACCAAACAAAACATGGACTATCGGATAATTTTTTTAGTTAAAATCGGTATATAATCCCATAATTTTGCAATTGGTGCATCCCTATTTCTGAAATTTTGTTGACCATATGCGTAATTGAGAAATTAACTAGCACATTAATTGATAATAATAATTGTTTATTGCAACCCTATTGCTGTCTAGTTGTACAAAAAAGGAAGCCATATCAATTCATACCCAGAATGGCAAATTATAGATACAAAACAAGTACAAATTTCCTCTTCTCCCCTCCAGAGCTGTGGGTAAGACCTGCCTGCTCATCAGCTACACCACCAATGCCTTTCCTGGAGAGTACATCCCCACAGTGTGAGTATCTGAGACTACAGACCTTATTTATTTATTTATGTAAGACTAGCAGTGAGATCAACATTTGTTACCGCCCTCGTTTCCTGTACAGTCCCTGCATGATTAAGGTGGCATCTTATTCTTTAGTTGCTTTTTTTTAATTATTATTATTAAAATGTGGTTGCTTGGAGAACAGGGTACAATCACTGCTGTGGGCTGCAACTAAAAAATGTTGCAGGAAGTTACGATGAAAATCTCCAGCGTATCTGATTCTAGAGCAGCTTTGGACACGGCGTTGCTCTATCGCTGTCAGTGTGGCGTGGACTGGCTCAGCAGCAGGCAGCTGATAAACAAGATTGTAGTTCAGCGGAGCCAAATGATAATCGATGAGTCATTTTCAAGAGACAGCTGAGGAAGCACAAAGGCACAACAGATCAATTAAGAGCCTGTTTTCCATTTTATTAACACTTAAGTTTTGTTTTTATTTCCTTGCCATGATTAATATTTTATCAGTCTATATGAATCCTGATGGGTTTAACTCATTCTCGCATCATTACTTCTGTCAGGTTCGACAACTACTCCGCCAATGTTATGGTGGACGGGAAGCCGGTGAACCTGGGCCTTTGGGATACAGCAGGACAAGAAGATTATGACAGACTCCGCCCACTCTCCTACCCACAGACGGTACAATAAAAAAACAAAACAGACAATGCTGTATTAAATTTCACTTAATGTGATTCTCTTTGATGTGTGGTGTTTGCTTTGAAGTATTTTTTGACGTCAGTGGAGCCCTTAGAGATTCCCGTTCGGGAATCTAGAATGAATAAGGAAGTAAGAGGCAAAGAAAGACACCACACCTTTGAGCAACATGAACAATGGAAGGTTTTTGTCTCTACTGTTCTTTACTGGAAATGATTGTCATGAGCTCTGATTCCATTGTTTTCTTTTTCTTAACAGGATGTGTTTCTCATCTGCTTTTCGCTTGTGAGTCCTGCCTCCTTTGAAAACGTCCGTGCCAAGGTGAGTTGATGCAATGTCGGTACGTTTTATGTCATGGCACGACGAGGGGCAGTGTGTGGTTATGTTTGGCCTACAGTTTTTCTCCAGGGATGACTCATAGGTTTTAGTTTGACCTATATATTATTCAAGATGTTTGTTGTAATTCCGGTTATACAAGTACAATCGTGTGTAATGATTTTGTTGGGAGGCACCATAAAAGAACGAAAATAAATAGTACATGCTAACTGCTAACTCTGACGGGTGACCCGGAGACTCAGTTGTCTGTAGTGTTCCTACACTGCAGCTGGCGATAAAGGATGGATTTAACCCGTTTGTGCATCGGCTTATCGATGCAGCTGGACGGCTTGTTGGGCACTAAAACCACAGCACTGCTGCATGCAACGCACTAATCCTGTCGGTTATGAAAAAAAATCTAAATTAGCATCCCTAATCTGGACTAGAACATGTAAACACTGACCAAATTCAACAACACATTGTCAATTTCACAAACCGTGCTGTAGTTTGAATGTGCAGAAAGTTCTGTTTTGCAGTTTTAAAGCATATATTATACATATTATTATACTAACATTGGATCACATGACTAGTTGTATGTGAAGGGAGTCGCTCTGTTTTTGGTTCACTGCCCCCAAAAACATCAAATAGTGGTTTAAATGTATTCCTTAGTCATTTTAGAAATTGCATGTTTGAGATAACACAGACTGGTTTGGAAAGTTACACCCCTAACTTCTCAATGCTGTGTTCTCGGTGCAGTGGTACCCTGAGGTGAGACACCATTGTCCCAACACTCCTATCATCCTGGTTGGCACCAAGCTGGATCTGAGAGATGACAAGGACACCACGGAGAAGCTGAAGGAGAAGAAACTTAATCCAATTACATATCCCCAAGGACTGGCGATGGCCAAAGAGATCGGTAACAACACATATCAACTTTACATGTTTTCTCTGACGTTTTTTAACTGAAATATTAAAAGTAGGGCTGTAAAAGTTAGTTTTAATGCCACTAATTTCTTTAACGCAAACGATATTTCTGAGGTTGTAGCCGGCTCAGTTTTAAAGCTAGAGTGAAGATCCTGTTATCTGGAAACTAGAAAACCTAAGGAATCCACTGAACCATGTCATACTAGCTTGTCGAGAAGAAGGTTAAATTACACTCCAAACTTACGCTACATTTTGGCAAGGAAAAACTGTCATGGCCATTTTCAAAGGGGTCCCTTGACCTCTGACCTCCAGATATGTGAATGAAAATGGGTTCTATGGGTACCCACGAGTCTCCCCTTTACAGACATGCCCACTTTATGATAATCACATGCAGTTTGGGGCAAGTCATAGTCAAGTCAGCACACTGACACACTGACAGCTGTTGTTGCCTGTTGGGCTGCAGTTTGCCATGTTATGATTTCAGCATATTTTGTTATGCTAAATGCAGTACCTGTGAGGGTTTCTGAACAATATTTGTCATTGTTTTGAGTTGTTAATTGATTTCCAATAATATATATATATATATACATACATTTGCATAAAGCAGCATATTTGCCCACTCCCATGTTGATAAGAGTATTAAATACTTGACAAATCTCCCTTTAAGGTACATTTTGAACGGATAAAAAATGTTCGATTAATTGCGATTAACAATGGACAATCATGCGATTAATCCCATTTAAATATTTTAATCAATTGACAGCCCTAATTAAAAAATAAATTAACATTTGATGTGCGGTTTCCTCCTCAGGTTCCGTCAAGTACCTAGAGTGCTCAGCCCTGACTCAACGTGGCCTTAAAACTGTGTTCGACGAGGCCATCCGGGCCGTCCTCTGCCCTCCACCCGTCAAGAAGAAGGCCAGGAAGTGCCGTCTCCTCTAAGACTTCCTTCACTGGAACGGTTACCGGGGAACATGGCCGCTAGTGGTGAGGGGTGGCTAAAGACACAGGAGAAACACACCAGTATACACACAAAAACAATGTACTTCAGATTCTTTCCTTCCATAAGTGTAGCTACAGCAGTTCTACCAACGGTTTCCATGAAATATTTGACATACGGTCAGATTTAGGAGAAGGGGTTGGAAGCTTATAGACCCTAGCTCTTTCCCAGCAACGCTAACAACGCATACTGTATAGACAAGACTATGAAATTCTTGAGGCCTTCTAAAATGGATTGGATGTTTTGTAAAAATGGACCGTGGAATGTTTTCAATTTGTTCTTCCACTGGTTGTCCGCCTTTTTTTGTTTTGTTTACAGTCTTGGTTGTTTGTTTTGAGTGGAAGGAATATTGCCAAATGCATCCCTGCAGACGTGCTGTATTTTAACAGAAAAGAAAACCTTCGTTCTATTGTCTCAAACCTTTTTAAACCTTCAGAATACAGCTGACCGTTTGCTGTCGTGTGCTGCTGTTTGTTCGGCTCCATAATCAATGGCCTTTTATTCATTTCCACTTATCGAGGGCGGTCACGTGTCATCGCGGCCGTCAACAAGGAACTTGAAGTAAATCATCTGTGAAGTTCTTTTTTGCTTCAAATTACTGTTTGTGCACAAATCAATCTCTTTCCAGTTAGTCGGTTTTCAGTCCTAGCACATGATTCATGTTAATTCATTCTCGTGGATTGAATGACGCCTGAGACGTACTGAAAATCCACACTGGGAACAGAGCCTCTGACACCAACTGTGCTATTAAAACCCCGACAAATCGAAATGATCCAGTATTTTATGTGTTTGGCTCCAATCGGACCAGTCAAGTTCATGGTATTTTATTTTTCTTTCCTCTTTCACAATATTTCCCTAGAAGTGTCTCTGAACTGTGTAGCTGCCCAGGAGTGCAACGCTGAAAACTTTATTAGAATATCGGATTAGAACTGTTTAGGTGTTTTGGTGGCGGGGAACAAGAGCACCTTCAATGCTCTGTGGGCATTTATCAGAAACCTTTTATGCAGCACATTTGATTCTTAATATCATCACTACTGGCTAAGCAATGTCACTAAGAAGAGCATTCATGCCTGCTAATAACAGTAACAAAGCTACTGTCGGTTATGGTGTAGTAAACCGTGTACTCATCTTTTTGTTATAATCATGTGATTTGACTGTTTTGTATCTTTCTTCACAGAAGTTACACTTCACTCACTGTATTGTTAAACTAACACTATGAATATCCTTTTGTTTATTACCTCTCCAGTTAACGCTACCTTAATCTCCCTACAAGCCTAGCTTTTTGTAATTAATGCTGACAGCATGTATGTGCAACATATACTGAAAACTAAGATTAGTATCGCAACAGTTATATTTTTTGCCTATTTTACAAAATGTATTTGAACTACTAGATCAGGGGTTAAGTACATGTTGCTCATCTGTATTGTATTCAGACATCAAGCTGTGCTTTAATTCAAGCCAATGTTGTGACTCTTTACTTTTATGGATAAAAGCTATTGTCACTTTTTTGAAGAAGCCAATAAATTCAAGTTAAAACCGACTCTATTCTGCCTCTTTGTTGGACAGTGCGACCGCAGATTTCCCATGATGCAACACTTATCATAAAAACATGAAGTAGAGCTAATGCACTTAGACTGTACTGGAACATGTAGATGCAAAGGGCACACTGGGAGGCTTCGGATTCAAATCAGTTACAGAAACTTGACATTTATTACAATGAAGCTGGTTGTTTTTTTTACTTTTTGTAAAAAATAAAACTTAAAAGCATTTATCTGTTCATATAAGTGAATACTTTTTACATTGAATTAGGATGGGAATCACCAGAGGCCTTATGATATATTATCGCAATACTTAAGTCACGATACGATCTCATTGTGATTTTTAAACATTTCTACATTTAATGTAATGTTATCTAAAAGATTTGGAGATCATTTTGAATTACTGTAATCATGGATTTAAAGACCTAATTATACAAAACAAGCCCAGAGGCACGTCCTTGTATTCAGCCACAGAACACAAAAGGAAATATACAGTCAGTTTCCACTTGATTACGGGTACACCTGTAAAATCTAACGCAATCCAATACAACCAGCCATAAATTAATAAAATAAATAATACCTTTACAAAGATAATATTAATTATTAATTGAACTATATGTTTATTATTGGGACTGTAGTCTGCAGTGTTGTTGAACTGGACTACATTATATTGAGGTGTTTCTTATGTGTTGCCCATCCTATTCACAAATGTGAGGTTGGAGGAATATTAGACATTTCTATATGTTCACCACCACTAACTTAGACCTCAGTAATAAACAGTACAGTTGAATTAACACCTGACAGTTTTAACACATTGTAATCTAAGTAAATGAAAAATTAGTGGAAGATCTGTTGTATTGGATGGCTAATAAAGTGGCCAGGGAATCTATATATATTAGACTCACATTAGATTAACTCCATATGATATCTGAAATAAAAAACAGTGAGCTATGTTTATGACAGTAATGCAGGACTGATGGATCACTGATGGATCTCAACGGTAAGCCAAAGTTCAAACATCACACAGAGAGGACAAATAACTTTCATATGGGGGGAAGAAAATACTTTTTATTACAAGATAAATCTAAACCTGACAAGGTCATGTCAACATAATTGACAATTCATAAACCCACAAGGTTTTTATAATACATTTGGCATAGAATCAAACTCTCCATCCATCCATCTTCAACCGGAGAATCAAACTCTGAAATGTTAAATTAATTTACTAAATGATAATACAAACACTTTACAATCTTTGTAGATCTTCTGATATTCAAGCTTCGACCAAGCACCAATTTCAGTCTGTGGTTCAGGACTCAACGAATCGTAACAAGGTTCCTGACGTCGTAGGTATGCTGGGAAGAAAACAGAATTTATTCAGTAAATGAAGATGCAACAAACTGGAGGATTCCCCAAGAGCCCAAGAGGAGTCACAAGTTATAAAGCAACAGTTGCCTTGAGTTGAGATTTTGCAAACATAGCTTTTACTTTATCATGTCATGATTATGGGGATCAAGTTGGCTGTTTTTTTTTGTGATTAAATTTTATTTATTTTCAAGATATGCATTGGAATGTTTTGCAATAAAGGAAATAGTTTGCTGTTTCTGAAGGTTTTGACAACGACAAGCACATATTTGTAACACCTGAGAGCCAGCTTCTAGCCTGAGGGTTGTTAAACCCCTCAATTACTGAACGGAGAGGATCATAAACGGGAGAGCAGCTGCATAAAGTACCTGTCCTTTTCATTTGACAGCTGGGTAAACTGACTCACTGCTAAACCTCAAATTAAAAATCAACTCGTCAGAATCGACAGCATGCAACTCGTATACAAACAAATGTTACCTCTCCACCAGCTCTGCACCAACAATGTCATGGATGTGGTATTTCATGTGGAATTTCACGTGTGACGTTGTTCGCCGTTCCTCGAGCTCTGCCTTTAAGACTTCGCTATATTTGGCCTTCTTCACCATGCCGAGCACGGCTTTACGACCTGACAGGAAGAGCAGTAAGGTGGTTAGAAAACAAACAGTCCTCCAATTAGCAAGGCATTGTCAAAAATCTTGTAAAATGAGAAATTTGCATGTGACATCTGTAAAGTACTGTTGAGACTTCCTGTTTTTTCGTAACACCCACCTTGTATAAAGTACTTGGTGAATTTGCCAGAGTTGGGAATGGAAAGCCACCAGCTGCCAGCGTCCCTCACAGTCAGGACCCCTGACTTAACCAGCTGCCTGGAGGGTGAGAAAATAAAGTATGTGCTGATCTTTGAAAGTGTATTTTCACACACTCTAAACGTAAAAAAAGCAAGTCCCAAACACATGAGAAGACACTTATTAAAGCCATTTAGGTGCTCGGTGTGAAGTTTTACAATGACTCATTTTGGAAGTAAACACAACATGAGATAGATAACGGAGTCTTTCATACGTTATCTCAGAGTCTGTGAAGAGGAACTCCTTGAGCATCTTGTCTTTGCTGAAGCTCAGCTCTTTGCAAGGAGACGACAATTTCTCTAAAAACTTCTCCACTGACGCTAGTGTCGCTCTGCCTTCCTCTGCTGCCAGCACTTTGGCCTTGTAATCTGTAGCAAAAACCAGCCCGAAAGCGTCCTCATCAAACCCCAGCTGGAACATCAGCAGTTCTCCTTGTTCCCGCAGTTTATTCTGTGGACCACAGGGAGGAAAGTGGGTTGTGTTTTCACATTTAGATGGAGACACACATGACCTTTCTGACACTAAATTGCAATCTTACCAGCTCCTTGTCCACCAAAGTCTTGTCATTGTGTATGCTGTAGAGTTGGTGCTGAAGAACAATTTGAGGTAAGGCGTCATTGAAGAGCTTCCTGGGGAACAGTGTCATGAGGTACTCGAGGGTGGATCTGATGTCAGTCGGTCCTTTTAGGAGAAGCAATAAATGGAAAGTGAATTTTACATGCTTTAACGGGAAGATTGTAGTTAGCTTTTTAGCAGTCAAACCTACCATCTCCATTACTGACAGCTCCAAACTTCTGTGTGTCTTTTCTTATTTTCTTCACCTTGAAAGTGTCTGAAATCAGAGCCCGTTTTCTGTTCATACCTGGAGGAAAAAAATGTGGTAGAGAAATCATGACTTGCAGAATAAACCTGTTCCTACGCTGGATCTTGGCCAATAGATCAAAGGTCAGCTCAAGGGCGACCACAGCCTCATCATGGTAAGTGTTATTGTTAGTTTTTACCTTTGTGATCTATAGTCTCTAATCGAGCCACCTCTAACTACAACTTTCTTACAATTTTTAGGTTGAAAAAGTCAAAAATGGGATTTTGTATCTCATATTTTTGACCGGAGTCGTTGAGACTTAGAAATAATAAAAACAATATTTTTTTATAATAATAAACTATTTATAGAGCACTTATCAACACAGTATCTTATCTTCTTAGTATCTTATCGTTGTGACTTACTATCTCAAAATTAAGACTTAGTATTTCATAATTTTAACTTGAAAAGTGAAGATTTGGACTTAATTATGACTTAGTATCTCGTGCTTTGAACTTAGAAATTTTAAAACTTTGACTTAATTTCAACCTAAGTCCAAAAAATTTTAATTTTAAAAAGTCAAAAATGTGATTTTGTATCTCATATTTTTGACCTGAGTCGTTAAGACTTAGTAATAACAAAAACAATATTTTTATAATAATAAACTTTATTTATAGAGCACTTATCAAAACAAAGTACCAAGTGCTTCACAGAGGGAATGAAAAAATACATGAATAGCCAGATTAAAATGATAAACAAGAAATTATATCAATAAAATAAACTCAGATAAAATCAGGATATGCTTTCTGATAAAAGGTATGTTTTTTTATTTAGTTTTAAAATGCTTTTCCATAATTTTGACTTAAAAGGCCAAATTTCTGACATATTTCTGACTTACAGTGAGTGTTTTTATTTTATTATTATTAAAATGATAAACAAGAAATTAAATCAAACTCAGATAGCAGCTCAGATAAAATACAATAAAACCCAGACAGCTGCTTTTCTCCTGCAGACACAACTGAAATACACAGACAGACCCAATGTCAGATTTGTATCTGGGCAGGGAAATAGTTATACTAGCTATGTAATACATCACCATGACTTGCAAACAGTTGCTGAAAGAAACAGTTAAGTCAACCCCTTAGTTCTGCTTTTGTGAGACACTGACCTTTTCTGAGTCATAATTGTGTCATCATTTAGTTAGTTATATCACCGGAAGAAACTTATTTCCCCTTTTAAAGACACCAGCTACCAGCTAGTTAATATTTTAACCCAAATTATAGCTCTAAGAATAAACTCAGAGTGTCATATTGACTTTGTAAAACACATTTTGATGAGACAAACACAATCTTGTTAGCCAAGCTAACCCAGCTAAAGCTACTCTGTGTGTCCACTGAACACATAAGCACATATTAGACAAGGCAAACTAGTTGAAACACTTACTTGGTCGCTGCTAAAAGCAAAACAATATCGGTATTCACATCGCTTTGGTCCCATTCAAAACCAACACGTGTTCACAGCTCCAACAGACAACTTTAAAAAAAGAGTCATCTTAACACTGGTCTTTAGTAGTGATGGGAATTCCGGCTCTTTTCAGTGAGCCAGATCATTTGGCTCAGCTCACCAAGAAGAGCCGGTTCTTTCGGTTCCCAAACGGCTCTTCGTTTTACTTCACTTCTGCCTTTTAAAATCCATCCAAATTTAGCGCTGTTTTGACCTATAATTAGTGTGTGTGCACATATATCACTTAAAGGGACTGTTTGTAACTTTCAGAATGTCTTGTTAACAGTGACACCTGTGGCCGTTAAGTCAACGAAAGTCAGCGCCGGGCTCGCGCTTGTGCTCGCTCTACATAGACATGAACGAGCATCGCTCAAAACAGTGAGGCAACACACGTCAGCTAAAACCACAATATCACTCTATATTTCAGCTGCTTGGCAGTAATTTTAGCTGACCAGACGAAGGCCTCTCCATGAATCACTGCTGATCCTAGTGTTGGCTTTTCCTGCTTCAGCCTCCGACCGCGGCCAGAGGGAACAGGGGAGACACCGGAGTTTTGGTCGCAGACGATAACGTTTCTCGCTGCGGATCCCCGTCACTTCACAAGACACGGGAAACCTCTGTTGGTCTGGAGGAGCTGCAGCAGTTATTTCTGCACAAACTTCCACTGTACATTCACTAGATATTCTCAGAGCTACTAACTTTCTGCATTGTGGAGTGTGTGAGCGCATGCACGTGAGGTGGAGCGAGCCGAGTGAAGGCAGGCAGGCAGAGGAGCAGAGCTTTGGAGACCAAAGCTACGGTCTCCCCCGCGTCTTCTGGCCACATTCGGGGGGCTGGAGCAGGAAGAGTTGACACTGTTTAACAGACGTGCTTCACTAGATAGAACTTTTTTGGTGCTTCCTTGTAGTTTGTGTTGGAGTCTGAACCTGAACAGCGTAGGCACACGCGAGCGCGCATGGGAAACCGACCCGGTAAATTTATACCTGTAAGAAGTTACAAACAGTCCCTTTAAGTAAAGAAAAAAAAAACGGCTTTCGGACGGGAGCCGGCTCTTATCGTTCACTTAAAACAGCCGGCTCAAAGAACCGGCTCGTTCGTGTCCAACACATCACTAGTCTTTACCGGAAGTGACGCGACTACCACCACCTAGCGGATTGGAGGAGAAACTGCGTATGCGGAAGTAGCGTTGAGTTTGGTTGTTAGCCTCGTTAGCCTAGCTTGTTGTGCTAGTTAGCTACCCAGCTATAGCGAGGCGAATACAGTTAAATATTCTGTATTCTCTTGTTTTGTGTTGATTAGAAACGATACTACAACATGGTCGTTATCTCACAAAGTCCTGTTTATTATTGTGAGTGACTGGAAATTGACAAAACGAAACGTTAGCTTTAAGCTAAACGTTAGCTTTAGCTGTTAGCTATTGTTGTTGTTGTGAATGCTGATAAGGTACGTTAGCTTCTCATTTAACGTTATTACGATATTTAGCTAACAGGTTACAGGTTATTTAGTTTTAGTAGTAGTAAAGCCGTTTTTATAACACACATTTCCAAAGCAAACTTCACAAAATAAGCTGTTTATTGGGAAACCTTTATTAACATAACATACAGCAGGCATGCACATAAGCACACAAACACCTGCATGTTTACATTATCATCACACATACATACACACAGTATTATTATTATTATTTACACAGATCACAATGTGCTCAATTGGGATAAGTTAAATCAAATAAACTTAGTTGATTCCATGCAAGAATGGATTCATAATAGAGTATAAACTAGTATGCTATGAGCATCTATTATGTTCAATATGAGGCATACAGTTCTATATTCACAATGCACAAACAGTGGGTAGGGTCTTGTGTTAGCATAAAACAGTTATTGCACTTGTAGCAGTATTAAAAAAAGGTAGTAGTAGGAAAGCAGTTTTTATAACGCACATTGCCAAAGCAAACTACACAAAATAGCTCTTTTTTGGAAACCTTTATTAATAATAAAGTAATAACATACAGCAGGTATGCACATAAACACACGTCTGTTTATTCAATGCATTCAAGACAAACACCTGCATGTTTACATTATGAATATGTCTGCATTCACATACATACTCACAATATTATTATTATTATTTACAAAGATCAGGATGTGCTCAATTGGGATATGTTAAATAAAATAAACTTTGTTGATTCCATGCAAGAATAGATTCATAATAGAGTTAGATAAGTATAAACTAGTATGCTATGAGTATCTATTATGTTCAATATGAGGCATACAAAATACATTTATATATTCACAAATAGTGGGTAGGGTCTTGTGTTAGCATAAAACAGTTATTGCACTTGTAGCAGAATTAAAAAAGGTAGTAGTAGTTAAGCAGTTTTTATAACGCACATTGTCAAAGCAAACTACACAAAAATAGCTATTTTTGGAAACCTTTATTGACCCTAACGCATACAGCAGGAATGCACTTAAACACACGTCTGTTTATTCAATGCATTCAAGACAAACACCTGCATGTTTACATTATGAATATGTCTGCATTCACATACATACTCACAATATTATTATTATTATTTACACAGATCACGATGTGCTCAATTGGGATAAGTTAAATAAAATAAATGTTGTTGATTCCATGCAAGAATAGATTCATAATAGAGTTACATAAGTATAAATTAGTATGATATGAGCATCTATTATGTTCAATAGGAGACATACAAAATAAAGCTCTATATTCAAAATGCATAAATAGTGGGTAGGGTAGCATAAAACAGTTATTGCACTTGTAGCAGCATACATTTTTGTGGAAAATATGAAAAAATCATCAATGCCATCAGTTTGTTTCATTGCTCTTTTCTCCACCAGATAGCAATGGACCAGCACAGATCCCACAATCCCAACTCCTTTTCTCAAAACCGCCAGTCAGCACACAAAAGAAATGGAGATGACAGTGGAAGAAGTCACTGGGAGAGTAAGCGCTCTGGACCAAACCACCAGCAGCAGCAGCAGTCTTCGGGGCAAAACCCACTCAGCTCTCGGGGTTTGAGCATCAGAAGGGAGCTGTATGAAAGAGACTTTCCAGTGTACAAACAGCCTGTCGAAGTGGGATGTTTTTCCCTTGACTCTGAGCGTAGATTCTTTAATGACAGCAGGCAGTTGAGATACTATGTGGAACCTGACAAACATCCTAATTTTGACCTGAAGGATGGATACAAGGACCGCTATATAAAGAATCAGGCCAATGGGAAGGAGAAGCTTGACCACATGCTACGCTGGATCTTGGCCAATAGATCAAAGGTCAGCTCAAGGGCGACCACAGCCTCATCGGGGTAAGTGTTATTGTTAGTTTTTACCCCTTGTGATATATAGTCTCTAACCAACCACCTCTAACTACAACTTCCCTGTTGGACAAATATTCTTTGATCTTCCCAGTGCTTTAGATGTCGATTTTGTGACATGGCGTGGTCATCTGACCAAGCTGCTGACAACTCCCTATGAGACACGGGAGGGCTGGTTGCTGGCGGTTACCAAGTTCAGGGGCACGCTTTACATCAGTGAAGTGGAAACAGAAGCTGCTCGAAGGGACCGAGAGAACCGCACCGAGAGACTTGAAGAGATGATGTACGGGGGATACAAGTTTGAGCAATACACATGTGCAGGTAGGTAGAGTATTAGCTGCTGTTTTCTTATCAGTTATTGATTACTGATCAGTCATCCTATTGATTAACCACCTTACATCGGCTCAGATATGACAATTCACAAGCATCACAATAAAAACATTTTGTTTTATATTGAATCATTCTATGGAAGCTTATTTCTGCCAGGAAAGGAAAACAACAGGTGAAATGTTCTTGATAAGAAAATAAAAGTACTCATGGTATTTCAAAACAATAAGATACTGAGTCATCACTTTATGATCCCGTCAAAAAATGTGACTTTCAAAGAGATAGTAAGAAAGTCAGTATTTTTTATGTAGTATATAAAAACAATAATTTTTATAATAATAAACTTTATTTAAAGAGCACTTATCAAAACAAAGTACCAAGTGCTTCACAGAGAGAAAATAAAATAAAATACCAAAGTGAATGATAAAATACATGAATAGCATGATTAAAATGATAAACAAGAAATTAAATCAAACTCAGATAGTAGCTCAGATAAAATCAGGATATGCTTTCCGTTAAAAGTATGTTATTTTTATTTAGTTTTAAAATGCTTTTCCATAATTTTGACTTAAAAGGCCATATTTCTGACTTACAGTGAGTGTTTTTATTTTTAAATTTGTATCAGTTTTTTTCTTTTCCTGGCAGAAATTCATACATACAGTCTATCTCATTTTAATACATTTGACACACAAATGATATACCCAAATCCACCCAAAATATAAAAAAGCACATAGCACACATAAGCACATATATAAAAAGATAACGCTTCACCTTTGTCCATCCCTGTAGATACCGTCCACAGCTTACCTGACCCAGGCGGAGTGGTTAACACTAATGAGGCCTTCTGCACTGTGGTGCAAACGCGGCTCGCAGATCACAGACTCCTGTTCTCCGGTGAGGTGGACTGCCGGGATAAAGATCCCAACGCTCCGGCTCCTCCTGCATGCTACGTGGAGCTGAAGACCTCTGCGGAGATCTGCACCCCCAAACAGCGCAGCAACTTCCACAGGTACATGAGGAAACAGCAAAAAAAATCACATAATTCACTTTTTCATGTCATGTTGTTTATTGGATGTTTGGTTTTACCTACTCTAAGCTCTTTTAATCCTCATTTTGATGCTCCTCAGGTTCAAACTGCTGAAGTGGTGGGCCCAGTCTTTTCTCCCCGGAGTCCCTCGTGTTGTGGCAGGTTTCCGGGATCACGAAGGAAGGATTGTGACCGTGGACACTTTTCCCATCTCTAAGATTTCACAGCTAATCAAGGTACAGTTAAGTTGTTTTCAGTGATTAACAACCAGGTGGCAACCTTCGGGTCTGAGAAGTGAAGCCAAGATCCTTAAACTTGCATTCTTTCTAATAGCCAGCAGGTGGCGACTCCTCTGGTTGCTAAAAGAAGTCTGATTGTATAAAAGTCTATGAGAAAATGAGCCTACTTCTCACTTGATTTATTACCTCAGTAAACATTGTAAACATGAGTTTATGGTCTCAATCACTAGTTTCAAGTCTTCTTCAATACAGCATGATGTTTATTTAGTAAATTATGGTCCCATTTAGAGTCAAATGGACCACAAAGCAGGGGATGCTCTAGGGCGTGGCTACCTTATGACTGACAGGTCTCTACCACGGCGTTGTCCGGTCTGGGAGTTGTCCGTGTTTTCGTCTTACAGCGTCAACCCTTTCACAGTGTGTTTCAGTTCATGAAAGTTAATTATAACCTTTTTGGTTCCCTAAAATGTTTTATTCAGCGTTCGGTTGTACTTAGTTCCACCCGCTTGGGGGTGACATCATGGTGACGACGTCCACTTCTTATATATGTCTATGTGTAACGAATGGTCATCAGAAATGTATCTAAACATTGAGAAATCTATTTTGATCTTTTTTTTCAAATAAAAATGTATTGGATGTGATTAAATAAAAGATTAACTCAAAAATATGTTTCTGTCTTGGACAGAGTGAACAAAACTGCTGGAAACCAACAGTCTGTATGAATTTTTGCGCTGACTTCCTGTCTTTTGTGAAGCGTTTCGCTACTGAAGACAATCCAGGGTGAGTTGCAATGACAGACTACGTTTTTAAGTAAAGTAAAGTACATTTTAAGTAAATATATTTTATGAATCATTATTGTTGTCCCTTCCAGTGTGGTGTACCTGTTCTCCTGCGAGCCCCACAGAGATGTGACCTACTCCGTCCACAAGGACTCCGAGTATACATTCCTCCCAAAATGGTATGTGGATGGGATGACCAGTAGTCAAGACTCACGCCATTAGCCCAGAGCCCAACCAACTCAACTCATCTGTGACAGTTAATTCAGACCTCCAATGGAGGATTGTTGACCAAAATACATTGGAGTTTAATGTTTATACAGTTTTAGAGTCTCTGGGTGGATCTGAGTGAACTGATTTTGTGTCACTGATCGCAACCACATGTTCCTCTGGTATTCGTTTTCTTTTATTTGTTCAGCATTTAAAACGGAACCATAATTTTTCATCTTGCATGTGTTGAATTTAAGTAAAACAGTTAATATGCACTGATGTCAATATTGTTCCTCAGACTTTATTATAACAATAATTCAAACCCACAAGACAGTGGTATGTTAATTGAAACAAAATTAGAAACAATATTTGTTAAAAAAGATTGTGATGTAAATAAACAAAGATGACTTCAAGTAAGTATTGCATCCGAAGTTACAAGTTTTTTTTTCATGTAAACTGTTAAGACAAAACATTTCATTTATGAAGAAGACCGTTATTAATATGGTGTAGTCTAGTTGCTATTACAGCACTGCCTTCGCTGTTGTTTTATGACAAATAGTGACACATTCACCAGCTTTTGGACACCTGACTTGTTCAGAGCTTTCTGCTTTTTCACACACTTTCTGTCTCCAGATTTTCATTTAAATTTTCTGCCTTACCTTACCAGACATTTATTGCCTCACTCTTTGCCATTTCTTTTTCATAAACACCTTTGTGTGAAAGCTACATTTTAATCCCCCAACTTGAAATATACATTTATTTGATATTATGAATTTAAAAAGAAACATAAATTACCTGTAATTAATTTTGTAGCTGGTATATAGTTCACTCATTGCACATATATGGGGGGTGTGTGTGTGTGTGTGTGACAGCAAAAAGGTCTGAAACTTAATATTTAGTAAATAATGTCTATTTTTTGGTAAATTGACAGTATCCTCACACCTTGCAACTAGGCTACACCACTGGCACTAATTAATACAGTAAACAGTCAAAAGGATGTTATCTCCTAAATGTGATGTTACAAAGTGATACTGAGAGCAGCACCTCGTGTAATGATTAAAACTCACGTTAACAAATGAAACAACCAGTTCAACAGCGGCAAAAGGAGTGAATCAACTTTATAAATGGTTTCAAGGTGAAAGGCAGCAAAAAACTTCAATTCATCAAATCAGAGAAAGAGCCTTGTGATACACAAATAGTGTAAATTACTGCAAACCCTGAATACTAACTACTACTACTACTAACAGGACACTGAGATAAGTAACAGAAGACACCTGCGTGACAAAATGTTCTTACGAACCAATAAAATCATGAGTAGACGGTTAAGTACGTTGTGGGTTCGTGTAAATCATCAACAGTCATCACAGCATTTATATCAGTTCATAGTTCAGTTATTCAGATACAATTTAGAGGCACTTAGCTCCTACTGCAGTACTGGTACACATGCGAGTTTGACTCTCAAACAGTGTTGTTAAGCCCTCATTCCCATTTATATTAAATTCATTTTTACGTAATATATAATAATTGTTAAAATCAAAACATAGGTGGAAAAAGTAGGTGCAGATTTTACACACAAGTCTATAAATATGAGGTTATTGTTATTACTGCTAATATGTGTGTGACGACATCTAAAGTCGGCACAGGAATTTCATGAAGTTTCTCTCAAACTCAGTTAAATTCACATTTAAAACACAAGACGGAGTGTTTGAGGAATGGTCCAGTAGCTTAGCTTATCTTATTGGTAGTAGTTGAGGAAAAGTTTTGGAAATGCGCTTATTCGCTTTTATAGCAGAGGTTTCGATGAGCGGACTCGTGTTTGTGACTGTTAAATATGAAGCTAAAGCAGTTGGCTAATTTAGCTTAGCATAAAGACTGGAGACGGGTAAACTGTCTAGCTGGAGGTAACAAAATCCAGCTACCAGCACCTCTAAAGCTCACTTATTTACATGTTGTATCTTTGGAGTTTAAAACCGACAAATCAACATTCTACGGGGCAAACTATTTCTTTGTCCGGACCGGTATATTTCCTGGATGAGTGGTATCAATCTTCTCATCTCAACTCTAACGGCGAATAAGCGTATTTCCCCTAATGCCATATGATGTCAACTTTTCCTTAACGAAATACTGTGATGCTTTTCCCAACTAGTTTTAAAATCTCAGCTGGTGAGATTACTTAGATCAGTCTGCACAATGGAACAAATGGAGTTAAAGGTTTAGAAAGAGAGGGTATTATAAGTATCACACCCAGCTCTGGTTGTGTTTGCGAGTGTGGGAATCTGTGGCCCCAAAAAGGCACCAATCCTCTATCTTATTACAACAGTTATGTGACTTAAACAACTCCGGGCATCAACATATCATCGGTGGGCATTGATAAAACCTACTGACGAGGAGTGTACTACTAACGCAGTACTGTATTCAAGTAGGTGTTTGGTCACTGCTTCAGTTTCTTGTTCAGGCCCATGACTTTGAAGGTAGCAGCGGTGATCTTCTCGTACACAACGAACATGAGGGCGGCCGTCAGTACCGTCTGTAGCAGCTTGGCCTCCAGGCCTTTGTACAAACCAAAGAAACCAAACCTCCTGTAACAAAGGGAGCAGATGTGTATTAATGATGAGCTACTATAACATCCTCTGTGTCGGTGTATTTGTGTTTGTAGCTGCACTCACTTGATTCTGTCCATTAGCAGGGAGAAAATGCTGGAGAGGCTTCCAATCGCACCGCCCTTACCGTCACCTTTGTACTGGCCGAACTGATGAGAAAGCATTGATAAATAATCTCAGGGTTGGAAATTAACTTTTTTGTCCACCTGTTTTACCATTGCTTTTTTGGCTGGTGAGTGAAGAACATCTAGCAGCATTTTGCTGTTGGCTGGTGCTAATTTCCAATCCTACAGATACTGTGTGGTTTCCAATATATAGTGATTACAAAGGGCTTCATTAAAAAAATATAGTGAACTTTAATGCATAGATTTTCTATATTTTTACATATAATGTTTTTCCCAATTAAGTCTGAATGCTTTATTATTCTCTTGCCATCAAAAGATTTTATGACAATATAGATATAACAATAAAAAAAATATATAGAATATCAGCAGGCTTATCCTCGAACAGTGGCTAATGTGTGAAAAAAGTAAACAAATGGTTGAAATTTTTCTATAACTTTTAAAGTATTATTTACCCTCAGGATGGCCTGAACTGTCTGAAGAGGAAATGTTGCGGTGGTAGCAATGGCCTTGGCAACGGCTCCAATGAGAAAGATCTCAGCTGAGGATATCTGTGGTAGGAGACAAAGATTTAACCCGTAATACTCAGAACCTCAGACGACAAACAGAAACCAGAACACTTCCGAAGCCAAAATCGTGTCCCCATTTCCTCCAGGTTCTACATGTGAATGCAGAATCTGTTTATTGAGATTATGAAAACATAAACCAAACAGTGGATCATAACTAGCCAAAATGACTGGCTTATTACACACACAAGTCATTTTTAGCCATGCTAGGAGCATGGCTTTAGGGACGGAAATGTTGGTCTGTCAGTGGTCAAAATTTAAATTTATTTGAAATCAATGATGAATTTTTACAAAAATATTTTAAATTGTTGGTCTTTCCAACCGAAAGACTGAAGACAGAAGACGTTTTGTTTAATATTGAATCAGATTCTTTATCCTCTTAAGCATGATGTTCCCCTTCCATGAGAGGATGCTTGTGTTCACTTGATACGTACATTCATCTGCTTCAGAGTTTGATGTTTGCAAACATTTTCTTAATATGATTATTTATTGACTTTGGAAACATCATGCATTTAGAAAGAACATTTTGTGGCCTACATTTTAAAGTTAAAAGCATCAATGCTTTGTGCTCTTGTAAACAATTTCGTAGCACACTGCTGTAAAGGAAAGGGGTGCGCTGGATTTATAACACAAGACAAAACGAGAGCATCATTGAGGAAAGGACAATAGTCGTTTTATGTCCATCATCTTTGTTTCATAATTGTTGGAAGTCAAACACGTAATTGAAATTCGATTAATTGCACAGCTCTAAGTCAACCCAGTCGAACAGGAGTCGAGGCTGATAGATCAGCTTTGGGAATAAAGTATTCTACATAAACGTGTCTTTATTGTGTCCCCTCACCTTCTTCCCTCCCTTGCCTGCCCTCCTCTTCATGGCCTCATAAATCATGAACTGTACAGCCGGGTTGAGGACGAGGATGAGAGAGGGCAGGGTGCCGTTCCACAGAGTTCCCACACCCTCGTTGGCTATGATCTGTGAGAAAGCATCTGAGAGGGAAACACGGCAGGGTTTACTACTTTTGTTACTACTAGTAACAAAACAAAACAACATGTCTGAACTGTTAAACTATAAGAAAGATATCACACACCAAAGATGCCTCTGTACTGGGTCTGCTGGATGTCCTCGTTCCTGAACTTTGCTCCCTGCAGCTTCAGTCGAGTGTTGACCACCCACATGGGAGTGGTCAGGATCACATTCACCACCCCTGCATGAACAACAGACCGTTTCCTGAATCGTTCTTAATAAAAGGTACCACATGGAGTTTTTGACCTCCAGTAGCTCTATGGAGCAGCGCTTATGAGTGGCGATATTAGCTTGGACTCTAAGAAACCGTGACGGACATTTTTCACAATTTTCTTACATTTTATTGACCAAACCTTTCGTTGATTTCTCAAAAAAAATAATCATCAGATTAATCAATAATGAAAATACTTGATAGTTGCAGCCCTAATGTTAACAATACAGGTTGAAAAACAATTATTTTAATGTTCTGAGGAAGGAAAAACTTGTCAACATGTAAATATAACTTATTTTTGTACCAGATGGTTTCCATCAGGTCATTAAGTAAGGGATAATGTACAGCGAGCCGGTCATTGTTGTGAAATAAACCCAGACAGGGCGATGCAAAAACGGGATTCTTTCACAACAATGACCCGCTGGTTGTACATTATCCCGCTTATCACACGGCTACTTACTTAAGTAATCAATAATTTGACACAAAAAGGGTCCGCCAGAGTCCGACATCAGAGCTGGGCCCATAGCAACGGTCTGATATACATAGCAACGGTCTAATATAAAGAAGTAACAGACCGTAGAATGCCGTGATTGACCAATCAGAATCAAGTATTCAACAAAGCCGTGTGATAATAATTATTAGTAGGGGAGAGTGGGGTAAGATGAGCCAATTTTTATTTATGCTGTCCTCGAGGTTAGGAAAAATGAGACAGAAGCAGAATGAAAACTTGAACCTTAAATTCAGAATCTCTCCTATCAAATGAAATGATCAGCATGCATCAATCACAAAGCTGTCTGGAAAAAATGACCTTCCCAAAAAAAGTGCTCCTGTGGCTCAACTTGCCCCAGGTAAGGGGTAAGTTGATCCATCGTGGGGTAAACTGAACATCTGAGTTTTTAAGTTTAAACCTCAGCATAAGTGTGTTAACAAACAGTTTCACAGTTATGAACTTGTGAGAACAAACCACCTGTGAGTTTCAAGACCATTGAACAATCAAAATATCATTCAATATTCGACAATATTCCAGTCGTCAAGGTTGCAGTGAAATATGAACTGTTGCTCCCTCCTTGCAGTTCCTCCAGCCTTTTGAGGTTGAGGTAGCTCCTTCAGCACATCACTCAGTGGAAAAGATGCCTCATCCTTTTCCTTGAATACAAAGGTGGGCTTCTCACGTCAAGTGTTCCCCCGGATTCTTCTGAGAAATCTTGCACTCACTTCGTTGCCCCTCCAGGCTCTCAACCAAGCCAATGTAATGGTAGCTTCTGCCTTTGGATGCAAAGTTTACTATGACAAAGTCACCAACTGACAGATCTGAGATGTCTGATTCACTTCTCTCATCATTAGAACTCTCATGCTCAGAAGTGTCATCAAATGGGATGGCATCACACTCTCCTCAGAACTGCTGTACGCTGTGATTTTCGTCTTGGTCTTTGGTTTGACCTAGGCCTACCTGCTAAACCCTGCTCTTTCCAGTTGTTGGGGACAGGAAGGTTGTTCTTTCTGCCAATTCCAATGCCAGTTCACAGCATTTCTATGGAGTAAGGCCATGGAACTGTTCAGCCAGCTTCTTGATATGGTCTGCAAGCTCCTTCTCTACCTCCTCTGTGAGGACCCTCTTTGCCTCTGCTGTTCCACTATAACCAACTGTTTTAACTTCCCTTATCTCCCTCTTCTATAAAGGTTAACACATACAAAAATCAAACCAAGTTGTGTAACACTCAACAGTAATACCATTTTATACATCAGAGAATTAATTTGGTTAATTTATGGTGGGGTAAGTTGAGCCAGTGGCTCGGAATAATAGTAGAATATTAGTGAGCCAGTGGCTCAACTTACCCCATAGCCTTTGGCTCACTTTGCCCCATAGCTACCATTTTGGAAAAAATGGCCCAGTTTAGCAATTCAGGCTAATCTTTAGCGAAGGGATTAACATGGTGTTATATCTTAGTAAATCACCAACATGTATCATATATTTTTTTAGACCTGGATAAATTTGCTTTGACCTAACAGTCATTATTCCTGACATGCAGAAAATTTACTTTGACTGGGAAAAAACTGTTTTTGGTGTAAAAAAGTACTTACTACTTCTCCCATGTGCTTGACTTCATCACAGCAAGATAGAAATGATGGGTACTTCCTGAATTTATGGTCACATGACAAAACATAATCACAGTTGCCAAGATACAGGGGGTGGGTCAACTTACCCACTGGCTCATTTTACCCCACTCTCCCCTACGTATGTTTACCTGATACGACCCCCATGAGCAGGTCTTTGCTGGGTCTGGACTGCCCTGGACCAGATGCCGCCGCCAGCTTCTTCAGCGTGTTGAAGGTGTAGAAGTAGACGAAGTTGGAGCAGCAGAGGCTGGAGATGACCGGTAACCAGCCTCTGTACAGAGACTGACTGGGAGAAGTGGTGGAGAATCAGACTTAGAAAACCAGCAAATATTCACACTGGAAAAGCAGGAACCAGAGAATATTTAGCATTTTGATTATAAAATTTAAAACATTGTTGCAGATTACTTTGTTGTTGATCCACTAATTGACAAATTGACTGTTTCAACTCTAGTTCAGACAGACTTTACTGATCATAAGTCAAACCAAAAAGCTTCTATTAAGAACAAAACGAGTCATAACTTGGTATAAGTTTAACTAAACACAAAACTCTACTTACAGGCCTTCTTCCTTTGCTATCTCAGCCAGGATGACGGGGGTAGAGTTAGACTTTCTCTTCTCATCCACTGAAAAGCAAACACAAGAGTAAAGTCAGTAAACAGGTTCCCCTGAACTCGATGAATATATTAGGACAACTCCACCTAGATGATTTAACTGCCGTTTTCTGTGTCTCTGAAAAGTATTAATAAATGCATTAATACACACATTTAAAAAATAAATGCAAAAACAAATTAATTTAAAAAATAATAAAATAAATACAAGGGAAAATTTGAGTATTAGGGCCACATTGAGATTTCGAAAATAAAGTCATAATATTATGAGAATAAAGTCATAATATTATAAAGTAGTAATTTTACGTGTTATTTAATTTTTTTCTCGTAACGTTATGACTATTCTTTTAATATTACAACTTTTTTCTCGTTAAGTTTTGACTTTATTCTCGTAATATTACGACTTTTTTCTCGTAAAGTTATGACTTTATTCTCGTGATATAACTTTTTTCTCGTAAAGTTATGACTTTATTCTTGTAAAGTTTTGACTTTATTCTCGTAATATTATGACTTTATTCTGTAAATCTCAGATGTTTTTTCCCTCAATGTGGCCCTAATACTCCGTAGTTCATTTGCACTTTGGCCCTCACTGCATTAGACTTATATACTATACACTTAGACTATAAACTGTGTTACCTTCTTCACAATGCTCAATTGTTTTGCAGCTCCAGACAGATTTTTTTCGCTCTTTTGATAGTGAAGGTTGCTGACCCCTGCTCTAGAGCAATACACTGAATTAATGGACTATTCCTTTACATGCAGTTATGTGGTCACTGCATAATAAAGTGTGAAAGCCTTCACACTAGTTCACCTCTGTGTAGAGTTGCTGCTATCAGGTAACCTCTGTCCAAGATGATAAGACCTCCAACTCACCCTGCAGTCTGCTTTTAGCTGTGTCCAGAGGGAAGAAGACGCTCATCGCTGTCACACTCCCCTAAAACACAATGCATTGTAATGAAACACAAACAAAAAGGCTCTCCACATTTTCAGTTCAGTAGTTGTTTCTTCAAGCATGCAACACAAAGCTAACTTAAGATGTGTCTTTATTGCACTTGTATCTCTGCTCACCATTGCACCTGCCACAGCATGAACCAGCGTCTCGTAAGACAGCAGGCCGACAGCCGAGCCACCGTTGTCGGACATCTCTGCAGCTCTGCAGCCACTCCCACCGGTCAGAGACACAAACACCGGAGAGGGACCGAGGAGGGATCCGAGGAGAGGTAGCTGGTGGTCGGGCTGGTTTCTCTAGCTGTTTGAGGGGGTGAAACTACAGAAACTAACACAGCTCTGACTCCATGGTTGTGTTTACCAGCTTAGAGGCAGCCAGAGAGAGAAAGCTGGAGAGGAAAGAGTCGAGGATTGTTTCCTCCCCAGTCTCCATTCATTGGTTAAAACCGTTAAACCGGTTGGTTGACAACTTCTTCTTTTTCTTCTTCTTCCTCTGTTGGTCATAAAGACGCACTACTGCTACCTACTGAGTGGAGGGTGTAGCAGTGGATTAAAAAAACAAACATGAAATAACAGAAATAATCCATAATAAAATACACTTTTTGGACCACAATAGAAATATAAAAATATAAAAATACAAAAAAACATATAAATCGGCTACAATGAGATTGGCGTTTTTTGTAATTTTTTAAGCTTGCTTGCTGACGTTTAATGCAGGTGTTTTACAGTGTGCAGTTGTAGTTTTACTTAAATAAAGGATCTGTATACTTCCACCACCACTGTTTTTAACATATCTAATTATATATAGATATATGTATTATATATTTATTTATTTATGTTTTAACATTGTGGGGCAAATAAAGCCAGAGTATTTTTAAAAATTAATAGAAATAATTTTAGTATATAATAGTTTTACTTCAATAAAGGATCTGTATACTTCCAACACAACTATTTTTAACATATCTAATTGTGGGGCAAACGAAACCAGAGTATTTAAAAAAAATAAAAAAATAGAAAGAATAGATAAATAAAATTAAACTATAATTATTTATTTTTTAACATTCCGGGGCAAACAAAGCAAGAGTATTTTTTTTAAAAATGAATAGAAATAAAAGATGAATAATATTAAACAAAGATTGGCTAAAATAAAACTTGAATATTATATTATTTTTCTTTTTAACATATCCAATTGTAATGCCGTATTTAAATAGTTCAGTCAGTCCTCTTTCTTTCTGAAGTTTTTCCCAATTATTATCTCATTAAATATCGAACTTGAAATCAGTAAAATCTTGATTTCTTTAGAAAGCTGTGTACCATGTTATTTTTAGTATTTTATATTTTATTTTCAAGAGCCTGCAGGGAACCATGAGTACTTTCTGTTATTACATTTTCTATTCAGATATTTTACTCAAGCAAAAGTAGTAATCAAAGATAGAATGTAACTAAATACATTTACTCATGTATTGTCCTTAGTTTTGAGGTATTTGTACTGTGTGTTTTCGATTCCACTAAATTTATTTCACAGCTATAGTTACAAGTAACTTTGCAAGAATTTGACATTAATGTTATACAAATGATCATCTTATAACATATGACACATATATACCAAAACAGTGTATTAAAAAAATTAAAATTAGCTTCAACTTTATCAAGTACAGGTGCTGGTTACGGTTTTGGATAAATAACAATAATCCAATGATATCATGAACATAAAAATAAATAGTAATTCTGCTAAATGTGTACTTTTAATCTTTAAAAGTACACGTTGTGGATAATACCTCTGTACTTTTATTTGAGTTTAATTCTGAATTCAGGAAAAATACAGTACTTTTTACATTGTTGTAATGCTACCTTTACTCTAGTAAAAGATCTGACCATCTTCCACCATTAAAAATATCACAATGTAAAAATACTCACAATGATACAAATACTGTAACAAGTAAAAGTCCTGCATTTAAAATGTCACTTTAGTAAAACTACAGAAATAGTCTCAACAAAGTAGTATACTTAAGTATGTAAAAGTCGCGGTGAGGGTAATTTTAACGTTTACTTTATATACTGTTGGGCACTTTAATATCTAATAAAGTGTCATATTTTATAAGGTCATTGTCTTCTGTATATAAAATCTTAATCTGTGAAGTAAGTAGCTGTAAAAAATAAAAGTAGAGTAAACAGAAGTTGCAAAAAGTGCATCAAAACACTGGAAATCTTTGCTGTGAGCACAGTTAATAATTAAGATTTACTCTTGATGACGATAATCTCGAGCAGTAATGGTAAGTAATTGTGCAGCTGACAGCAGTGAGCTGGACTTTGCTTTTGTTTTATGGCTCTGAGCTGCTGACACGATGACGCCCAGTGAACACTTTGTTTGCTCGGGTCTGCAGTCAGAGCCAGTCTGTTCATCCAACAGGAGTGTTGGGGGGAGGAAAAGTGAAAGAAAGTGACCACAGATTTGTTTGGACCTTTTCTGTTCTTTTGAAGAGATGTCTAGGTACCACAAAGCAGCGATTGATGGATACTTGGACCTCTTGAAGGAGGCCACGAGGAAGGACCTGAACACTGCGGATGAGGATGGCATGACTCCCACCTTACTGGCTGCTTTCCACGGACATGTTGATGCTCTTCAGCTCATATGCAGCAGAGAGTAAGCATGGCACACTCCTCTCTATCACCTGGGCTTCATCTCACATATAACCTGCTGATACTGGCCATATATAGCTTTATCTCAGTGATTATTATCTTAGAGCTCTGACCTTTACTGTTTTGATTTATGGCTGTATGTATGTATGATGCTCTAAAACCAAACTAAACTAAGATGTACGATATACAAAGGTTAACATATTGTCCAATGAACTTTATGGCTGAAAAATAATGTGTTTTATGCATTTCATACTGCGTATCAGTTATTTAATTCTTCATTTGGGTTTTTTCCAACACATGTTGGGGTTCACTATAATATAATGAGCTAAAACTTCAATCCACTCTCTCCCATCAGCTGAGCCAAATGCTTAGTCAGCCAAAGAAATCCTGTAAAACAAAAGAGCCCTTTATCTGTCCCCTCCTCCCCTTCCACCTCCATCCTTCATTCAACACAACAAAAGACAAGCTTAAATCTAGAACAGCATTCTTACTGAAAAATTAGGTTCAGAAATGGAGGATATTCAGTAGGGCGTAACGCACGCCTATGTGACCAAAATTATCTGAAGCTTTTCCGCTTTGCTCATTGGCTTTTATGACAAGTTGTCGCAGTAATACAGCAATCAAGACTTTTATGGCTGTGACAGTGAGGACTTTAAATCTTAATAGTTTACCAATTATCTTCCGCCCTGTTTGGTGTTACTTAGTTATATTGTGTTATATGTTAACGCAAATTTGTTTTAACGCCACTAATTTCTTTAACGCATTAACACAACTTGTACTTATTATATGGTATCAATCAGAGATAGAGAGTGGCCAAATAATAAAAAGAAGATCATTACTTTAAATTGAATCTTTTTTTGTGTCGTACAGAGGAGACCCCAACAGAAGTGACATCTGGGGAAACACGCCGTTGCACCACGCTGCGGCTAACGGCCACATGCACATCCTCAGCTTCCTGGTCAACTTCGGCGCCAACCTTTTTGCACTGGACAATGAATCGCACACGGCTATGGACATCGCTGCTTCTCGTGACCGCATGGACTGCGTGCGCTTCCTGGACACCTCAGCCTCACAGCAGACCAACCAAAATCCCAAGAAGGTCGCCAATCTGAAGAAGGAGGCCGTCAAAGAAGCGGAGAAGCGTGTGAAACTCTGTGAGATGGTGAAGAAGAAACACCAGAGCAAGATGGATAAAATACAACGTAAAGCGAGCAATGCAGGGTCAGTCTCGGAGGCCAGCATGGCGTCAGCGTTCTCAGATGGCGGTACCATGTCCGGCGTCAATGAGCAGTTCTCCAAGCTTATTGCTGCAGATAAATCTGGCTCCCTTACAGCCCGGGTTAAAGGCACGCTCCAGAAGAAGCTCGGGAAGAAAGATAAAGGCACACTGCAGAAATCAGGAGGGGACGGGAACGTTATTTTCGGCAAACAGGAGACCGGAACGTCTGAGCAGCCAGAGTTCCTGGGTGTATTCAATGAGCAGGATGAGCACATGTTAGACGAAGAAGGAATGGAAGGCTTCAAGGATTATTATGACGACGACAAACCAGGCGAAGTCAAACAGTCCATCTTCAACCGGCCCGGCCTTGGAGGTCTGATTTTCATGAAGAAGATGGGGATGGAGTCGGACGACATCCCCAGCGGGAACAATGAAAGTCTCGGCTACCTCGTTCAGAACGAGTTGTTCGAGGTGGACGAAGACAATGCCGGCTTCGAGGGGAACGGTGACGGTGATCTGCCCTGGGATCAGGAAGATCTGGGACTGGATGATGGCGAAGATGAGGAAACCTCTCCTTTGGATGCATTCTTGTCTGCCATCTCCTTGCCAGAGTTTGCCCTTGCATTCAGCAGAGAGCACCTAGACCTGGAGGCGCTGATGCTTTGCTCTGATGCAGACCTGAAAGGCATTCGCATCCAGCTGGGACCCAGGAAGAAGATCCTGGAAGCTGTTGCTCACAGAAAGAACGCACTGGAGACTCCTGGCATCATGAAGGACAGCTTCTTGTGATCTAAAACATGAACAGTGATCTATAATATAATCCTATTTTAAGTTGAAAATGAGTCTGTACCTTTTGTAAATAAAGCCAAGACTTTGTTTTTTTCTGTATAAAACAAAGATGATTCAACAAACTATTTCTCTAAACAACAATTCCTGCAACATAAAGTATCAAACTTATATTCTAGAACAATATGCAATGCTCTGTTGGTATAGTATTATCCTCAAGCCGATCTACAGGACCTACATTCACAATAACCTCCATAAATCTTGTTGAGAAAGAAAATTATAATATAAGCGACTTGATCTTAAATCCACAATATCACTGTTTAGACAAAAACAAGGAATGTTTTGGTACGTAATTGGTGATAGTTTCTCTCTATAAATGAAAAAACTGGGTTAGTGGCTGATTTGGTTTGGCTGCTTTCTGTTTGTTTTTTATAATAATTTTGTCTGTTGACAACATAATTGTCAAATAAATAAAACATAAAATAATGAATTGTCAATTTAATATTCTCTGATGTATGTGTGTGTGTATGTGTCTACACAAAGTTTGGTCACACAGTCGCATTGTGGGGACTCACCTTCCATTTGGGGACAAAATGTTGGTCTCCACAGGCACAAGTATGGGGGACAAAAGAGCTCAATATGTAGATATCCACATGTAGATATAAACGGCTCATATAAGGTAAGGCCACGTCATGTAGGCCATGGCGTACGAAGAATTAATTAAAATAATACAGTTAAAAACAACAAATGTGAACACACATAAAACATAAGGATAAAATGGTTAAATTACCATTGTCAACAGAAGTTCTCTGTTAATAATAGTAACTGGTTATAATCTATAGTAGACAAACTTTAATTAGAAGAACATTGCAAGGTATATAAATCACAGAGCAAATGAGTACTCTTCTATTTTATCATACATTTTTCTCTCCCACCCCCCAAACAGTAAGACAAATAAATAACCAATATAACTCTTAATACATCCATGGTAGAACTGGAACTGAAGCGAAGCCGGAAGCACTTGGAGGGGACTTCTCTTGATTTATTTATTTATTTATTTATCCATCTATTTATTTATTAACTAATTAATTATCTATTTATTTTTAGTTGTTATGTCTTTCTTCTGAAAATGTATGGTGCAAAGTCAGGTATCATCAAGAACAACAAAAGACTAAAATAAACAAAAGAGAGATGAAAAGACAAAGACAAAAAAAATTGACAAATTAAAAAAAATATATACTAGATATATCACCAAAATAATGATGATAATAATAACTGGTTACAATGATGTATAGTAGACACACTTTTCTTATTATTTACATCTAAGAACTGGAACTGAAGCGAAGCCGGAAGTACTCGGAGGGGACAGCTCTTGACCTGTGGGAGGGACTTCCGGTGAGAGACTTTAAATGCACCGTTTGACGGGGAGTGTTGGGAGGAGAGAGAGAGAGAGAGAGAGATAGTGGGCTCACTACTGCAGTGATCACGATTATGTTTAACAGGTAATATTCTTCACTCCTACAACTACTGAACATTCATCCTCACCTGTCTGTTGTACCTCTTGTGTAACTTTATGCTCCTGAAACGACGTGTTCAGTGTGACAGGAGAGATATCGGCTCGTTAAGCCTCATTAGAGGGCTAATAGTCAATCTCAGCTTCTTGTTGCTTCTTCTGCTACTTTCACTAATTTCACTCTTAAATTACAGCTAACTTACTGAGAACTACTTATATACAAGTGGTTTGGTTTAATGTAAAGTTAGAAATGTGTGGTTAAAGTGTCCTAACTGTCTGTTTTGCCTCCTCAGACAGACATGGCTGAAATAATCGCAGTGAATTTGCCGTCTCTGTCCACTATCAACGCCACTTACCGGGTCCAGGAGGATCTCAGCCCGGGTTCTCCTGCTCCTGCTGCTGCTCCTCCATCCTCCTCCTCTCTGAGCGGTGAGGACTACCTGTTCGTGGAGGCCAGACACCCCAACACCGTCCTGCAGGGCCTCAACAGCCTGAGGCTCAACAACGCCTTCTGTGATGTGACTCTGTGCTGTGGAGGACAGGAGTTCCCCTGCCATCGCATCGTGCTGGCCTCCTTCAGCTCCTACTTCCAGGTAAAACACATGCTCTCTCCTCATAGTCCTGGTCTGCTTTAGCTCCTACTTCCAGGTAAAACACATGCTCTCTCCTCATAGTCCTGATGTGGCACAAGGAGTCCAGATGTGCATGAGCTACAAAACCCTCATAAACAGCTGTTAGAGGTGACCAGATCCCAACAAACCAAATGTGGGACAAAGAGTACGTTTGTGTGGGACAATGTGGGACAAGGCTGAGAACTTAAATAATAAACATTTCTGTTCTGCCCCTTATCTTGTAACATCTCTATGCACATCTGTTTTTGAGCCGCATGTTCCTTGTGAGACTCACTTTAAAGCTGCAGTAGGCAGTATATTTTTGGCATCATTGGGCAACAATTCCATAATAACCTTTCAGCATATTGTAATTCAAGTGTTCTGAGAGAAAACTAGACTTCTGCACCTCCTCATGACTGTTTTCAGGCTTTAAATAATCTAGCCTGTGTCGGGAGACTTTGACCAATCACAGGTCATTTCATTGAGAGAGCGTTCCTATTGGCTGTGCTCCGGTCATGTGACTGGAACTTGGCATTCCTTGACCAGATTTCACAATGGCTGCAGCGTCACAAACGTTCTCATTTTACAGGTATGAGAATAGCTGCGCTATAAATTGTGTGATTTCCTCATCTCCTCCTCAGGCGATGTTTTCCACTGACCTGATAGAGTCCAAACAGGAGCGTGTTGCCATCAATGGAGTTGAGCCTCAGATGATTGGCATGCTGGTGAGCTACGCCTACACATCAGAGGTCTACATTTCTAAAGCAAATGTGCAGGTAAAGTATCAGCTCTCCTCTCTTCTTCACTGCCACTCTTCCTAAAGAGAGCATGTGTGCTGAAAACTAACTACATTTGGAGCAGGCTTTGCTGGCAGCAGCCAATCTGCTGGACGTGATGGCCGTTCGGGAGGCCTGTTGTCGTTTCATGGAGCGTCAGATGGATGAGATGAACTGTGTGGGCATTCACTGCTTCGCTGAGGCCCATTCTTGTAAGGTGCTGGAGAAACGGAGCATGGACTACATCCATGAGCACTTCAGCAGTGTTTCTCAGCAGGTGAGAGGCGGGTGGAGACGTATATTATGTCAGCATTGACTCCTGTACTCTGATGTGTTTGCAGTAGTGGTCAAACGGAGGCTACGTTCCAAATTGCATACCTTTTTTAAAAAAAAAAAATAAAACTTTTGTTACATATTGCAGCTGCCCTTAAAAAGTACGTACTGTTGCATGCAGTATGCACACAATTGGGACATACATCTTCATAACATTGCACCTTGAACTTTGACCCTCCTGCTCATATCTGCTGTGCAGAGGATTGTGGTGTCAGAATAGCCAGAAAAGCATGCTGGCTTAAATGCTGCAAAATGCGCCCGGATGTAGTAGGACATCCTGGTATTTTTGGCATACTACATTTGACAAAGTATGTATTGGTACATCCTAAATCTTTTTCTGGCATGCTAAATAGTATAGCACCACAATATTTAATTTAAAATGGTATTTTGACACACATTTTACCTTTTTTTAACAAATATTGCGCCTCCTGTGATTTGAAAGTTGCAGCCATATTGCCCGATTTAAATACCTGGAAAATCAAGGTGTTAACTGATTTGAAAAAAATAAAATAAAAAAACTCATCATCCTATTTCCCATCTGACTCCCATCAACGGCTAACAATGCCAGCACCAACAGTGAAACGGACTGGAGGCCTACAGGTGACTAACTCCCATGGACGTGTGTCTCTTCACTCTTTATTCTCTTAATGTGTTTTGATTCTCCCACCAGGAGGAGTTCCTGTCTCTGTGTGTGGACAAACTGACAGAAATCATCGCCAGTGATTTTCTCAATGTGCCTAAAGAGGAGATGGTGTTTGAGTCCGCCATGTCGTGGTTGAATAAATGCACCTCTCGCAAACAGAGCTTTGAGAAGGTCAGTTTACACGAGCTCAGGTACTTCATAATGCACGCTGCTCTCTTATCTTGTTTTGTTGTGCACGTGTATCTATTATGGCAGAGTTTTGAGCAGTAGGCATGTCTTAACTTGGTCTGTCACGGTGCTCAGCAGCTGTTTGTCTTTAAGACATCCATAAATCACGATAACATGCCACCACTGTCAAAACAAGTAAAAGGACACCTCCCTCCACCGCCGCTGCTGCACTGTTTGTTGTAGTTTTTGCCTACTTTTCTTTCTGTGTAGTATTTTGCAGGTTAATCTGAACTTCTCTTCTTGGTTGAAATTTTTTTTTTTCCATGCTGGGGATGAAGAGACGCTATCTAAATCATTTCCTGCTATTATAAAAATAAATATCAGATTATGTCCCGATTTAGCAGATACTCAATAGTAAAGAAATAGTTCGACATCTTGGGAAATTCATGTTCTGGCAGCTGGAACGGCTAGCCTGGCTCTGTCCAAAATATGTCCACCCACCAGCACATTATATTTCATTTGTTAAAGCTGTACAACAATGTGTAAAAAGGAGTGCTTTTATGGGGGTTAATAATATGTATCCGACCAGTCACTTCCTGAAATCTTGTTCCGTCTTTGTGCTAAGCTAAGCAGCAACTGGATGCAGCTTCATATTCATAACACGCGTGTGATGAATAAGCCGAAAAAGTGTTTCCACAATGTCAAACTGTTGCTTTTACAGGGGAAAAAAATCAATATAATTGACTGTTAATTTTGACAACTGTGAATAGTTGTCACAGTGGCAGTCCATCAGATTTCTCTCCTTCCGTTTTGTTCCTCAAAGGTCCTTGAACACATCCGGCTGCCTCTCATCAGCCCTTACTACCTCCACGATGTGATCGAGTCTCTGGACGTGGTGAAAGAGAACCAGAGTTGCCAGAAGCTCATCTCCGAGGCCAAGGACTACCTGCTGCTAAAGGATCGCCGCGGAGAGCTCTACTGCCCCAGAGCGAGGCCTCGCAGGTCCACAGGTAAACGGACTGGCATAGTATGCAATTTCATTATGAATAGAGGCTGCATCTTTGTCCATCTCTGTCAATCTAGTGTATTTGCTTTTGCTACACTTGAACAATTAGCACTTTCTAGTTTTAAATGTTTTTATCGAAGTGTTGGACGTCAACTTGGGCTTTGAGAAATGGTGAAGGTCTTTTTTTTTTGCATTTTATGGACCAAACTATTAATCTACAAAACAGATTAGTCAATAATTAATATTATTATTAGTTGCAGCCTTACACACGACTTCGTTGTGTCCTACAGGGGCAATTTTTTTATATATATTTTTTTTAGATGAACATCTATCCAAAGGCCAGCGTGCCTCGCCTCACTCCTCTCTGTTCCTCTACTCCTGTTGCCATGGCAACAGGGACAGCTGAAGTGATAGTGACAGTTGGCGGGGAGGACGACAAGGTGGTGCTGCGCAGCGTCGAGAGCTTCGATCCTCTGACGAATCAGTGGAAGAATCTGGCCTGCCTGCCCTTCGCTGTGAGCAAACATGGGCTGGTCGTGTCAGGTGAGGTCCAGTTAAGTTAAAACTCAGGAGTGGATAATGATACTCCATGTTGTGTCCTCCCCTCTGAAATGAGCAACAGCTAAGCTTAGACGTGGTGCACATGACAAGTGACATGTTTCTTTCCATCCTCCTCCTCCTCTCGGTCTCTGTAGACTCCACTCTGTATTTGGCAGGAGGAGAGTTTCCTGACGGCTCAGCCAGCAGGGAGATGTGGCGCTACGACCCCTGCTTCGACTCCTGGATGGAGATGGCGCCCATGAATGTAGCTCGCTCTGAGTTAGGTGAGGCGATCTCAGAACGACAACCCCTTTCTGTCCTGCACCAAAAACGTGCCTCACCACAAAGTACCTCACATGTCTTAAAGGAACAGTGTGTAACATTTCAGGGGATCTATTAGCAGAAATGGAATATAACATTCATAACTATGATTTCATGAGTGTATAATCACCTGCAACTGAGAATGGTTGTGTTTTTTTGTTGGCTAAGAATGAGCCCTTCATATCTACATAGGGAGCGGGTCCTCCGAGTCTTGGAAAGGGAGGAGTGAGCGGAGGGGTACTCAGTTGGTTGCAATCTACAACCACACCACTAGATGTTGCCAAATCCTACACACTGTACATTTTAACTGTTGCTCTTCTTCTTTTCCAAGAAAGTCTGAAAGGAGCATCTTCTGATTGTGGTCATGTTTTATCTGTTCATGTTAAAAATTATCATTAGTGACTTGAATCCTCGTCACTCTTCTCAGGCCTGGTGATCCTGGACGGCTTTGTGTATGCAGTGGGAGGGTGGGAGGGACGCTCTCGGCTGGACTCGGTGGAGTGTTACAACCCTCACACCAACATGTGGCAGTTCACGGAGTCTGTCAAGATGGCCGTTACGAGTCCTGCGGTGGTGTCCTTGGATGGTCTGCTCTACGTTACTGGTAGGAAACATAGGCTTAGAAAATGTGTGCACGTTTTTCTGGAAGAGGTTGTGCTTTTTTATTGAATATTTGGATTTACAGTTATTTTGTTTTTTCCCTGTGTCCTGGTAGGGGGTGCAGTTCTAGAAGATGGCGACGGCACAGATCTCGCTCAGGTGTACAACCCTAAAACATCTGTATGGACAGAGGTTGCCCCCATGCAGATCGCTCGCTCTGGTTCAGCTGCTTGCACACTCAAAGGAAAGATTTATGTTATAGGTATGCAACACACTCTATAGCACTCAAGAACGACACAGCACCCACTCTAATGTATAGTGTCTAGTGTATACAGTGCCATGACTGTATCTAGCAAGCCACATGCCGCTACTGCGGTATGAACCCAAAATAAACAGATTGTGCTGTGATTTAATTGCAATTAACGGATCAAAAGGATGCCGAAATAACGACATAATGATGCCTATTTGTAAAAAGTCTGAATTCATGCTTTGTCAAGTCTGTTCACGAGACGACAAGCAGACAACTTTTAAATTGCAAGTTTTCTGAATGGAGTTTGGATCGATCAATGCTGCGCGGAAAGTTCGCTTCGCTCTTGGTGTGAATGCAAGATAATGACATTGACTGTTAAAATCTCTCGTTCGTTCTCCCAGGTGGATGGCATGCCTCGACGGAGAACACCGACAAGGTGGAGTGTTACAATCCCAAGACCAATCAGTGGACCATGTGCGCCCCCATGAAAGAACGGCGCTACCGGCCCGGTGCTGCTGTGGTGGATGGAAAGATCTATGTCCTGGGAGGAGAAGAGGGCTGGGACAGGTGAGGGGCTAATCTGGGAAAATTCATAAAAATGTTGCTTGTGAATCTTAAGGCCCAGACAAAACAAGCTGACATAAAAAAAACTAGCGGCGACAAGTTGCATTTAAACACACTGTAAAGATAATAACCGACGGCCAGGTGGCAAAAAGCCTCCGACGCGATCAGAATACAGCCAAGGTAGTTGGCTAGGGTGACAGACGCTCACAGACGGCCCCAAACTGTCTGACGGCTGACCGTTGGCTTGGTGTGTCAGGGTCTTAATAGTCTAACTTGACTTTTCCAGGAGCCCAAGAACCATTTTAAGAACTTACTGGCTTACCGCTGCGTATCCTCTTTTTGCATCCATTCAAACATCAGTCATGCAACAATAAATACAAAGAATCATGCTAATTTATCTGCTCTTCATGGTGTTCAGATGCAAAGAGGAATGCGTGAAAGGTTGCTTTTGATTCCTGCGGATTAAAAAACATGACACACATTTACAGCCTTTCTTCTTCTAACGCTGATCAACCCTTTACATGCAGATATCACGACACCATCGAGAGGTATTGTGACGAGACGGACGCGTGGGAGATCGTCGGGGAGATGCCCACCAGTCGCAGCTGGCTCAGCTGTGTGTCTCTCCAGCTGAGGAAGGACATCCACGTGAGCAGCTATCCCGGGACGGCAATCGAAAACTGAACGATGGCTTCTGAGGAAACCTCTCGTGGATATTCTTTGCACCCTCATTAAGGGGACGGTGCACTGCAACGCTCAGAGCTGTGGACAACGGCGAACTGAGAAGGGATGCCTGGATTTGGCACAGCGCAGTTTGAGCTGTTACCGGCGGCAAAGAGTAGTCGGTTTTTAATCGACGACTGCTGGTGAAATCTCACTCGGTCCTGGCTTTTGGCGTGGTGACAAAAGAAATACATGACTCTCAAAACACTGATGGAGTCAGCAGTCGAAAGTCGCTCTCTGTATGATGTTTGTTTAGGGTACCGTTTTAATGTCGGAGCACCTCAAACCTGTGAAGGTTTTCTCAGCCAACATGTATTTTTGTATTATTATGTGGCGTATTTATTGGGGTGTGACTAGCTGTGAGAAAGATATTTTGAAAAAATGGTCAAGATTTTGCTCTATTAAAACATGCTCTATGAGCCAAAGAATCTACTTGTGAATATTTTCGATGGTCACCTGTGAAAAAGATTTTTATGTGATCCGTGTTTTTGTAATTAAATTTTGTAAGTTCTGAATGATTGTCTTACTACCTGTAGGTGGAGTATATTTTTGTAATGTAATGTTTGTCATGGATTCTAATGACTTTAAATGGAGTGGGTTCTAATAAAGATTTTTAATTCTTTACTGTGAGTGATGGTGTTTTTTTTTTTATCCTATTTCACAAATTTCCTAAAAACACAAGTGACCAGAAAAATAGCAACACTCATATGATGTAATTAAATGTTATACAACAGCCCTGCATCGTTAACTTTATGTTTAAGCCTAGAAAGCATAGTTTTACAAAACTATATTTAAAAAGAGCCAGTGGAAATCTGTGAAAACCCTTTTCTGCCAGGAAAAGAGAACAATTAATTTGTGTAAAGAAGGGTTGCCAAGTAGAAATGAATGTAAACAATGCAGGATTTCAAATATTTTTAAAAAAATTTTGCTTAAATATTTTATGATTAAAGGGACTATTTGTAACTTTCAGAATTGCTTGTTAACAGCGACACCTGTGGCCGTGAAATCAACGAAAGTCAGCGTCGGGCTCGCGCTTGTGCTCGTTCTAAATATACCTGAACGAGCATCGCTCAAAACAGTGAGGCGACACACGTCAGCTAAAACCACAATATCACTCTATATTTCAGCTGCTTGGCAGTAATGTTAGCTGACCAGACGAAGGTCTCTCCATGAACATGATTTAGTGTTGGCTTTTCCTGCCCCAGCGCAGGCTGAGGCAGCGGGGCTCTGCAGCGTGTCTTCCTGCTCTCTCCGCCCGCAGCCAGAGAGAGCAGGAAGACACCGGCACCCGGTCGGTAACGAGACAACAACGTTACTCGTTGCAGAGCCCCGTCACTTCACAAGACACGGGAAACCTCTGTTGGTCTGGAGGAGCTGCAGCATTTATTTCTGCACAAACGTCCACTGAACATTCACTTGATATTCTCAGAGTTAAACTAACTCTTCTGCAGTGTGGAGTGAGCGCGCGTTCACGTCTAGAGGTGGAGCAAGCTGAGGGAGAACGTGCGCTCTGTCTGAGTGAAGGCGAGCAGGCAGAGGAGGAGAGGCAGCGGCTACACGCGAACGTTCATATGCGAGCGCGCATGTGTCCCGACCCAGTACATTTATACGCTTAAAAAGTTACAAACAGTCCCTTTAAGTGAATGCATTTAACACATTTATTGAAGTATTCAGCAGGTACAGTAGGTTTTAAGGAGTTAACTATGTAAAAGTTAAAAGAATATTCTATTGGGGAACTTGGGGATCCTACTACCATTTTGCATCTTAACAATACAATACAATAGGTGTATGCTTTTGGCCCGTGGCCCACCATTAAGTTCCAGTTTTGGCCCTAAAAGGGAAAACGTTTGTGCACCCCTGAGCTATGGTCAGCAGCTAAACACGACCAACCTTTAACCTGCTCTATCTTGAAGTGTTATATCATCTTTGATGGGCTGCACGGCGCGGTGGATTGTGGGTACGACGTCACGCCGCAGCCATTCTTTCTGTCCCGGCTGAAGGAGAGTCTCTGAGTCTCTGAGTCTCTGGAGTCATGAGAGGAATCCGGTCTCTGAACAGTCTCCCCGTGAGTCCCGTGTTTCCTCCGTTTGATCTGAGCTGTGTGACACCGGCAGGAACTAAACTCTGGTTCCTGGTCTGATTTAAAACCTTGTTTAGCTCCAGTTAGCATGCTAAGCTAACTAGCTTGCTAACTAGCTAATGCAGGTTATTCTAACGTAAAGCTTGCTAACATGGTTATAAAACCTCATCCTGGAGTCCTTCACCTGTACTGAGTGTCAGGTATAATGTGATATAGCATGAGTAGTGATGTAGTGTTGGTTCTGTTCTGCTGGTTGTAGCTTCTGGTGGTTCTGTTGGATGTAACCTGAAGGTCATCTCAGAACTCACCTATCACACATGTTCTGATCCAGGAGAACAACACCTCTAATGTGGTCATAATCTATTGACATGTGTGTTTATTTACTGATACACTTCCCCAGACTTTGTTTGCAGGACACATCTACAAGTGGTCTTAGTGGGCTAAAGTGAACTTGTCATTTAGGGACACCCAGCTGCTCTTTATGACTGTCAGGCTGTCAGTGTCTGACAAATGATCATCATATGGTGCTTAAACTGCATTATTAGTTTGGTTGATTAACAATAAACTCAACTGAATGTCATGTTGAGTTATTTACAAGTAAAGCTATCAAACATAATCAACATTCAGAGACTCTCAGAGAGTTGTCCAGTTTGTATCATAAGTGGGCAAGATTTTAAGTCATCCCTTTATTTACATTTCACTGACAAAACTATTATTATTCAGCAATGCAAACATAATCAATACATTAATTGATAATCCAGATACTTGTCTTGTATATATGTATATATATATATTATTTTATTTCTTATTTTATTGTTGGTCATTGGTGCTTTATTTATATAAATTTTCCTAACTTTGTAAAACAAAATAAATACATAGATATAAATTTACTGAATTGTTCTTTATTATTAAAATAATAAATCGTACACCAACAACTTGGTAAAAAAAAATCTTAAAAATGAACAGAAATTACAATTTAAGTGTAAACCTTTTAAACACAGCAAAAACTTGAACAATAATTAAAATTATAATATATATATATATAGTATATAAACAGAACTGAATTTAATAGATCGGCCCCATTGTCAACAGCTATTTGAGTCAGTCACCAACAAGCTTTTGCGTAGCAAAACAAACAATTTAAAGCTTTCCTCTCCTGAGTTTAATCTTGTGACCCCTTGGAGGAGGGGCTGGGAATGGAAACACTGATATCTCTCAAGCACTCGTGTACTTATAACAGAGTTTGGTAGGTAACAGCTGCTGTTATTAGACATTAGAGGTCATATTACTCTTCAGGGGGTTCAGTTTTTTCCAGTCTAACGTGAGCCTCAACATGCTGAATCGCCCAAAAAACCTCAGACACGGGCAGACTAGAGCTGATGGTGCGGAATACACCGCAAAAACTAGGCCGTCAGATGCTCATCGAAGACCCCAAACTGTTGGTAACTCTTGTCTGTGTCTCTAAACTGGGGGCGTGCCGACCGCCATTTACTGTAGGTAATACACTGACTGTGGTACCTCATACAACCCCACTTCAAAACACCTGAACTATCCCTTTAAGTCAACGACAGTAGAAGTACGTCAGCGTGTTCTTGCTCTTGTTGCCACCAAAGAGGAAAAGTTGCTAAAGAAGTCACTTGTGTTAAATTTTCTGTCACCGCTTCCCACAGAAACGTTGCTATGCAGCCGCCAGGAGGAGTGAAGCTCTGACTGAACCCCTCGCCGGCCGGGCACCGTCCTCAGCTGCACCTCCCCCTCCCCAAAATGTCCAGGTGGGTGGCGGCGCTGCTCTCGTCCACGAACATATAGCTGTTTCAGGCTAAATTCAAACTTAACAACGTAATAATTTTTGCTGCTTCAGGTGTCCAAGCTTCCAAACGGTCTGGTGATTGCATCGCTGGAGAACAACTCCCCCCTGTCCAGTGTTGGTGTGTTTGTGAAAGCTGGGAGTCGCTATGAGACGGTGGAGAACCAGGGCGTCTCTCATGTGCTACGACTGGCAGCAAACCTGGTAATTACTGAATGTGACTTCTCTTAGCTGCTTATTAGAGCTGTATCCCAGCCCACAACCTGTCACCAACATGCTGTAGGATCTTGTTGAAACACTTGTACTTGTTTTGTAGACAACCAAGGGTGCGTCCGCCTTCAAGATCTGCCGCGGCGTGGAGGCACTCGGGGGTAGTCTGAGGTCAGTGAGGACACACATGCACACATTGACAGTGCCTGCATTTCCTGCTATAAATAAATACCAGTGTCACCACAGCCCACCACATTGAACCAACTGTGTCGTCATCTGTTTACCTGCAGTGTGACGTCATCAAGAGAGACCACCGCCTACACCGCAGAGTGCATGAGAGATCACGTGTAAGTGTGGCCACCTGTTATGTTGTTTTACTCCCTTGTTGATGCCTCAGTGTGTGTGTTAACGTTACTGTTTCTTTGTGTGTGTGCGTGCAGAGATTCATTATTTGAGTTTTTGGTCAATGTGACCGCAGCTCAGGACTTCCGGCCGTGGGAGGTGGACGATCTGACGCCCAGGCTGAAGATCGACAAGGCCCTGGCTCAGCAGTGTACTCAGATAGGTCAGTACCAGGAATAACAGTTCAGATCCGAACTACCTGATTTGTCTTTGTGGAATTTGGTTTAAATTCACCCTCAATTCATCGACTTAGGATTTGAAAATGTGGCGGCTCTACACGCCGTTTACTGAATCTGAAGACACTCCGACTTTCGTTTCACTGGGACTTTAATGGAGCTTTAAAGATGTAATTTATGTAATTTTTCTATGTTGTCCCGCAGGTGTAATTGAGAAGTTGCATGAAGCAGCGTACAAAAATGCCCTGTCCAACTCTCTGTACTGTCCTGACTACATGGTTGGCCGTGTCTCCTCCACACAGGTATGGATCTTTGTTAGCGAGACGTATGAATATACCTAACGTAGCCTCTCATTCTCTGTTAGCTCGTACGTAGCTCTTACACACCTCTCCTCCTCCTTATCGTCCCCTTGTAGCTGCAGTCATTTGTTGAGGACCATTTCACCACTGGCAGAATGGCTCTTGTAGGACTAGGTGAGTGTCTGCTAGTGCTGTCTAGTCGGACAGCATCAGTTTGTCACGGCTGCTCTCCTTTCTGTCGGGCTTTGTTTATCAAGGTTCCACTTTTACTAATGTTTAGTAGTTATAGTAGTCGTGTTGATGTAAATAAACTGTGTGTTTGTGCTCTTACACTCCTCTCAAATGTCATTTGGCCTCTGCCCAGAGACATAGAGGCTGTAAGTCAATACAATAGACCAGCAGTGATACGAATGTGGATTTTTGAACAGGTCATATGGCTGACTTTGCCTGCAAGCAAACGCTGCAAGTGTCAGCATGCCTGAATGACGACACATCACCCTCCTCTGGATGTTTCTATCCAGGGAATGTGCTGTGTTTTTCATTGTAGTTGTATGTTAATGTTAGTGTTGTCTGATTTCTGCATCCAGGTGTAAAGCACTCCGTCCTGAGGCAAATGGGCGAGGGGCTCCTGAGCGCCCGCAGCGGGGCCGGAGCACCGGTGGCTAAGGCTGTGTACCGTGGAGGTAAATCTCATGTTTAATAGTGACATTACACCAGAGCTGCAACGATTAATCCATTAGTTATCAACTATTAAATTAATCGCCAGCGATTTTGATATTCGATTAATCGGTTTGAGTTATTTTTGTAAAGGAAAAATAGTCTAAATTCTCTGATTGCAGCTTCTTAAATGTGAATATTTCTGGTTTCTTTACTCCTCTATGACAGTAAACTGAATATCTTTGAGTTGTGGACAAAACAAGACATTTGAGGACGTCATCTTGGGGTTTGGGAAACATTGATTGATATTTTTCACCATTTTCTGACATTTTATAGACCAAACAACTAAATCAATTAATCGAGAAAATAATCAACAGAAATGATCATTAATTGCAGCCCTACATTACAGCCTTTGAGATTTATCACTGCCTTATTGTCATGATGCTTTAGAGTGGTGCAGGAGTGAGTCCTAAAACCCCGATATGAGTTAGCATTTTAGCACATCCGGTTCCCTCGTCTGGAAGTCAACGGGTTTTTTGAATAGGTTTTTAGTTAGATGCCTGAAATAAGATCTGTGGTTAACATAAGCTGCAGAGATTTTAACGTTTTGTTCTACGACATAAAATACATCAATGAATAACCCACTCTGGAATTTTTAATCTTTTGTGTCTTAAAAAGTCGCTTGCTAACAAGCGGCTGAATGAGATGCGACTAAATGCGACCCTGCTGTAGTTTGTTTATAACCTAACGTTAGCTTTTTACTTCTGGCGATGGCATTCACACTTCCAAAATCATAAAAGTGGTGTTCATTTGTGAAGATCATCAAAACGTGTGTTTGCCACAGAGCTTATTTTCTGCAATAATCCAAAAACCAAATGGAAAAATCCCACTGGCTTTCAGTCGAGGGAACCAGGGTGATGCTAACTTCCTGATTGGCCTACAAAAATACGTCATCCCTAAAGCAGTCTATTGTGTGTGTCTGTGTGTGTAGGTGAGCTGCGGGTGCATACAAATGACGCCCTGGTCCACGCGGTGATTACCAGTGAGGGTGGTGTGACAGGTAGCGCGGAGGCTAATGCCTTCAGCGTGCTGCAAAGGATCCTGGGAGCTGGGCCACATGTAAAGAGGGGCTCCAACATCACCAGCAAGCTGAGTCAGGGTATTGCCAAAGCTACCACACAGCCCTTTGATGTAAGTTTAAAAAAAAGAGTTATTTGGCGTTGTTTATTTATTGTAGGATAGTGTGTTGCATTAGTTGTAAATGCAGAGAGTTTGTCTCCTAACGTCAGATGACCTCTGGCTGTCTTTCAGGCCACAGCCTTCAATGCCTCATACTCCGACTCCGGCCTGTTTGGCATCTACACCATTTCACAAGCTGACTCTGCAGCGGAGGTGAGTCACTCCTTCCAAGACAAATGTAACCGCGTCTAAAACGTGCAATGACGCCATGAGTCTCCATGTCACTGAACTGTTGCTTTTTGCCGTCCTCCGTGTAGGTGATCAAAGCTGCAGTCGCTCAGGTGAGAGGTGTGGCTGAGGGAAACGTATCGGAGGCTGACATCACCAGAGCAAAGTGAGTTCTCTGAGTAACGTAGTTGGACATGGAGGCGGAGCGGTTGTGTACCATAATGATATGTTGTGTTGACTCTGGCGTGTGTTTGACTCCTCTGCGTAGGAACCAGGTGAAATCGGAGTACCTGATGTCAATGGAGAGCTCTGAGAGTCTATTGGAGGAGATCGGTGCTCAGGCTCTGACGACTGCAGCGTACCAGCTCCCTGCCGCTGTTCTCGAGGCGATAGACGCCGTCACCCAGGACGAGTTGGTCAAGGTGAGTGTCTCTACTGTAGAGATGGTGAATACATTATCAGCAGCAGGCAGCTGTTCTCAATGAAAAAGCTCCCATAAGCACAGACCGTGACTGAAATGACTCACTACTCACTATATAGTAGACTTAGGTGTTGTCGATGGATTCAAATATTTAATCGTGATTAATTTCATGATTGTCCATGATTAATTGCAAATTAATCACATTTTTTATCTCTTCAAAATGCACCTTAAAGGGAGATTTATCAAGTATTTGGTTGAGACAAATTTTGAGTTGTGGCGTGAAAATAATGTATTTAATGTGAGCAATAAGGAACTAACTAAGCAGTAAATTAAACCGTTTTAATGGAACATTCGTCCTTTTCTTTACAGGCTGCGAAAACATTTGTAGATGGCAAGAAGACCATGGCAGCTAGTGGACACCTGGTTAATACACCGTTTGTGGATGAAGTATGAAGACGGAGTATCAGAAAGGATGATTTTAACTTGGGCACGCTGTGCCTGGCTGCTTCAAAAGGAAAGAGGACTTCAAAGCCTCCTGCAACAATTCATTTGATGTCACAAATCATTTGTAGTCTGTCCTGCAGTAAGTGTAACCACCAACAGGGAGCTTAATGCAATTTCTCTTGTTATTTTTGTCAATTTAACTGTATATCTATGTAAATTAAAGACAGTAATAACCGCTGGTTGTTGCTTGAATTTGTATCTTGGAATGAATCCAGATTTCCTGAAGGTTTTTAGTGCCGTATCGGGAGTGTGAGGATGAAAAACGCTGTTCAGGCAGCAGGTATTTTTAGCACTGAGATATGTTGTTCCACTCATTAACCAATAGGGGGACCTAAAGGCACAAACATCCTAAATTTTGGTTCAACCATCCCTGTTTTTGCTTGTGCAGATTGAGCAGTCATGTACAGAGAGTCAAAATAAAAGTACTTTAATCATAAGAATGCATTATATTTCATAAGACTATCTTGTATTTAAATATTAATATGCAGGGTGATTTGTAACTAAAGCTGTCAGATAAATACAGTGGAGTAAAAAGTAAAAAATTTCCCTCTGAAAAGCATTTGAGTAGAAGAATGAAATGGAAAGTACAAGTACCTCAGAATTGCACACAGTACTTGGTTAAAAATAAATATAAGCTCTTTGCCAAACTAATATTAGTGGCCCCTTGGACAAAAATTTGCTCTCTTTTTGCCCAGAGACACAAAGTACTCCTATGATGGAATAATAGTTTATGGTAAATTGATTTAGGGCTGCAACTAAAACTATATTTTTTTATTCATTAATAAAATACCAGATTTAGTGTGAAATATGCTCATTGCAATTTCTCTAAGACCAATGTGAAGTATTCAAATAATTTGCTTTGATTCAAGACCCATATTTTTTCAATTTCAGAATCCGAAATTATTAAAATACATTTATTGATCCCCGGGGCAAAATTGTCATGACAGTTGCTCTTTTATATAAGCATAAAAGAAATGTAAGAAAATAGAAAAAAGGTACATAACATATATAACAACAATATATAACACAATATATGTAGAGAAATAAAATAAATACAAAAATAAAATATGTACAAATATGTGCATCATTTTGCATCTATAGGCAGCTCAGTTTGAGAAAAAGTACACATACAATAGACATACTGTTACCATAGACAAACAGACAAGTAAGAAAAAACAAACCACATCACAATTAACCATACGTAACCCATTAAAAAATTACCATCTCCTTTGCTTTAAAAGGCATTTTGAATTTATCAAGAAATCTTTTATAAGACCATAAATTGAATTGCTACAAACAAGGCGACTCAGGACAATATGATACAATAATTCATTATTATTATTATTATTATTATTATTATTATTAATAATAATAATAATAATAAAAGGACACATTCTTGTAATATCATAATCCTTTGGTATAATAAGAAGATACAATAATACATTATTATTATTATTATTATTATTAATAATAATAATAATAATATAAGGACACGTTCTGGTAATATCATAATCCTTTGGTTTTATCAAGAAATTCTTTATATATAATAAATGTAATTGTCACAAACAGGGCGACTCAGGACAATATGATACAATAATAATAATAATATAAGGAAACGTTCTGGTAATATCATAATCCTTTGGTATAATAAGAAGATACAATAATACATTATTATTATTATTATTATTATTATTATTAATAATAATAATAATAATAACAATAATACATTATTATTATTATTATTATTAATAATAATAATAATAATAATAATAATAATAATAATAATAATAATAAAAGGACACGTTCTGGTGATATCATAATCCTTTGGTTTTATCAAGAAATCCTTTATATATAATAAATGTAAATAAACAGGGCGACTCAGGACAATATGAACCCCGTTTTTTTTGTTGCGTAGTATCGCGAGAACAGTACGAATACCCCCCTCCTGAACGAGAAGACGCTGAGCTGTGTGTGTGTGTGTTGTGACCATGGTTGTGACGCTGCGTGGGGGTGTTCTGTTCTCCTGATGTCATTAAGGCAGAAAGGGAGGCTGAGCTAACTAACGGTGTAACGGAGGAGGAGGAAAGAAGCACAACAATAACCGTCCACATCGGGACTTTATAACGTCTCTATTCTGGGGGGATTTAAATACGCAGCTTTAAATAACGTCTCCTCAAGAAGAAGAAGAAGAGGAGGAAGAAGAAGAAGAGGAGGAAGAAGAAGAGGAGGAAGAGGAGGAAGAAGAGGAGGAGGTGAAGCTAACGGACTGTAAAGTACCAGATGCTCTTCCTGATGGCTGATGGGTATTCTGGTTCTCCTGACGGCTAACGGGTAGCTAGAGACGCGGATACTCACTGCGAAGCGAGGAGAGAGGGCTTTCTTTACTTCCACCTCCTTGTTTTGTGTCCTGACATGCTAAAGGAGTCGTGGTGTCGGCCGTCGAGCAGCCTCTGGGCCGCAGCTCGACACACAGAGCCCGGACTAGCTGTGGAACTAGCTTAGCTTGAGCTAGCCGTGCAGCTGTACCCTGATGCTGCTGCTGCTGCTGCTAAACGGATCCGAGAGACGACACAGGAGCAGGAGGGCCTCTGGTGCTGCTGGGGAGTGAGCTGCTGTTTCACCTTACTGGACTACAAACATTTGAGGCATTTGAGATGTGATGCATTTGTTTTGTGGTGTTTTTTTGGAGTCCTTTTTGTTGCTGGAGGCTCTCACTGAGGAGCTAAGGTTGCTGCAAAAATGCCCAGCAGAAGAACCACCACAACAACAGCAGCAGCAGCAGCAGCAGCAGGCTCCTGTTGAAGGAGGGCTAGACTGATAACAGCCCACCTGGTGGTCACATTTTGGACAATTCCCACCACCACCTGCACCTTTTTTTGTTCCCCCACATCATCATCATCATCATCAGCTGGAGATATGGATAAACTGACTATCATTTCAGGGTGCCTGTTTCTGGCTGCAGATATCTTTGCAATAGCCAGCATTGCAAACCCAGACTGGATCAACACTGGTGAATCAGCAGGTAAATGAAGCAGCTGCCATTCACAACTGTGTGATTTTTCTTTTTTGCAGGATTTCTTGCCACTGGCAGCACACACACACACACACACACACACACACACACACACACACACACACACACACACACACACACACACACACACACACACACACACACACACATACACACACGCTGCAGGAGCCATCAGATAATCTCCACAACAAAGATGTTCTCCATTGTGTGGATGGAGGGTTTCATCTGCAGAGTTTTGATAAATAGATGAATTGTTAGTCTATATAAGTGTCAGAAAAATAGTGAAAAATCATCCTAATTTCTTACATTCCAACAAAAAACAACAACAATGATATTCAATTTGCAGTCATGTATAAAAAGGATATCGATATCGTGATATGAGACTAGATATCATCTTAGATTTTGGATATCAATAGCCTCTTTGCAATATCCAGCATTGCAAATCCAGACTGGATCAACACTGGTGAATCAGCAGGTAAATGAAGCAGCTGCCATTCACAACTACTGTGTGATTTTGCAGGATTTCTTGCCACTAGCAATCCCCACACACACTCACTGCAGGAGCCATCAGATATTCTCCACAACAAAGATGTGCTCCATTGTGTGGATGGAGGGTTTCATCTGCAGAGTTTTGATAAATAGATGAATTGTTAGTCTATATAAGTGTCAGAAAATAGTGAAAAATCATCCTAATTTCTTATATTCAAAAGTAATGTCTTTAAATTGTTTTGGCTGATCAACAGTAAAAAAACAACAACCATGATATTCAATTTGCAGTCATGTATAAAAAAGATATCGATATCGTGATATGAGACTAGATATCGTCTAGATAGCCTCTTTGCAATAGCCAGCATTGCAAACCCAGACTGGATAAACACTGGTGAATCATCAGGTAAATGAAGCAGGCCACAGCTGCCATTCACAACTACTACTACTACTGTGTGATTTTTAGCTGGATTTCTTGCCACTAGCACCCCTCCCCACACACTGCAGGAGCCATCAGATAATCTCCACAACAAAGATGTGCTCCATTGTGTGGATGGAGGGTTTCATCTGCAGAGACATCTTTTGTCCTCCACAGCAGGATATTTATGCTGCTTCTTCTTACTGACCAATAATTACAGTTTCATACCTGATAGGTCAGCACCTTTGACCTCTGCTGCTTTCTAGGGTGGCAACTGATGATTATGTTCATGGCTTTTGATAAATAGATGAATTGTTAGTCTATATAAGTGTCAGAAAATAGTGAAAAATCACCATAATTTCCTATATTCCAAGGTGATGTTTTGTCTGATCAACAGTAAAAAAACAACAATGATATTCAACTTGCAGTCATGCATAAAAAAGAAATAGGGCTGGACAATATATCGATATAATATAGATATGATATGGCATAAATGTTGTATTTTACCTGGTTTTAAAGGCTGCGTTACAGTAAAGTGATGTTATTTTCTGAACTTACAAGACAGTTCTAGCTGTTCTATTATTTGCTTTTACCCACTTAGTCATTATATCCACATTACTGATGATTATTTATCATAAATCTCGTTGTGTAAATATTTAGTAAAAGCACAACTAGTCAACCCTACAATATCGTTGCAATAACGATATCAAAGTATTTGGTTGGACTTTTTGTGCCTGATAATATTGCTTAAATGTTGATTAATTGTCAGGAAATTAATTAATGATAAGTGATTAATCTGTTAATTACTTTATCAAGCCTAAAATGCCAAACATTGGCTGGTACCAGCTGCTTTGATGTGAGGATTTGCTGCTTTACTTTGTGTTATGTCAATGTAAATTAAATATTTTTGGGGGTTTTGAAGCCTTGGTCAAGTCAAGTTCATTTTATTTGTATAGCCCAAAATCGCAAATTTGCCTCAGGGGGCTTTACAATCCGTACATGAAATGACACCCTCTGTCCTTTACAGTGCGACCCTCTTGGTGAAACAAAACAAGCAATATGAGGATTTAACAATTTGCTCTAGGGAAATATTGTAGACTACATATTCGATTAATGGAAAAAAACAATCAACAGATTAATCGATCATGAAAATAATCATTACTTGCAGCCTTTTTTTCCTGTCGAACAACTCATTGATCAAGCGGCCTATCATTTAAGCACTACAAGTAATCGCTGTGCTGTATTTCTCCAGTGACTTGACATTTGAAGTGACCTCCATGTGATCGGTCTAATCAGGGATCACTTGAGGAACCAAAGCAGGTGCTCATTTGCGGTGGCGTCCCCGCTGATTTTGGACTCGTGCTGTTAAGTCCTCCGCTTTATTTGTGTCAGTCCTGAAAACACATTCGGGCTATTGATAGGCAGCTGCTCCTCTTTTGTTCCCTCGGCAGGATGACAGCTTAGTAACTGGGTCAGAGAGGGTCCATCATCATCCACCAACACACACCCAGGCTGCTATTAGCTCCACAGAATAAGCAATCTGTACAAAACAGTAATAATAGGATGCAAATGACACACAACAATGCATGCCATTTGATTGTATCGGAGAGTTCCCATCTAAAGTTGGTGTACTACAGCCAAAAGTGGACACTAACTTCCCACTACCTGCATGTACAGAAAGTAAAACCGTTGCTACATTTGAACTGCAGTGTGGTGAGTGTGGGTGTTGCTATAGAGTTTCGTACAGCGACCGACATCCTTCTCACTTCCCCTCACAGCTTTCACAGCCCTCTTTGATCATTGTGATGTGACTCGTCTTTGATGGTTTAATGAGACATGTAGGTGATAGAATTTGGGATATATGATAGTAAACTAATTTAGGTTTTTATTCTAGTCAATATCCTGTTGTTGCTTGCAAAGTAAATTGAGTAAAGTTTATTTTCATCTTGCTATGGCATGAGTAGAAAGCTAGTCTAATAACAGCCTATTTAGATTATTCACTCAACAGGAAAATAAATGCAGCTTGTCATTAATATACAGCTGCACATAAACTAGAAATTCAGCCTAATTTGCAATTTAAATGACCAAATCTACACAATGTTATTTGTGACAGAGCATTTAGTGTTAAAAAATGATTATATCTTTTCATACCACCATACCATTTTTTTGTGGTACCACTTTTTTTTTTAACCCGTCAATTTAATTGCGATTAATCCCATGATTGTCCATGATTAATCCCAAATTAATCGCACATTTTTAATCAGTTCAAAATGTACCTTAAAGGGAGATTTGTCAAGTATTTAATACTCAACATGGGAGTGGGCAAATAGGCTTGCTTTATGGAAATGTATGTATATATTTATTATTGGAAATCATTAACAACACAAAACAATGACAGATATTGTCCAGAAACCCTCACAGGTACTGCATTTAGCATAACAAATATGCTCAAATTATAACATGACAAACTCAAGCCCAACAGGCAACAACAGCTGTCAGTGTGTCAGTGTGCTGACTTGACTATGACTTGCCCCAAACTGCATGTGATTATCATAAAGTGGGCATGTCTGTAAAGGGGAGACTCGTGGGTACCCATAGAACCCTTTTTCATTCACATATCTGGAGGTCAGAGGTCAAGGGACCCCTTTGAAAATGGCCATGACAGTTTTTCCATGCCAAAATTTAGCACAAGTTTGGAGCGTTACTGGTACCAATGGATTCTTTAGGTTTTCTAGTTTCATGTGATGGCAGTATGTGTATTGCTTGAAGTTATTATGAAGTAAGAACCCTCCGGTGACTCCCCACATCGTATAATCTCCAATCAGCTGACCTCTGGTTCCCAGCTCTGTTGTTGTCTTGTCAGAGGCTCTCGGCGCTCGACAACGTGCCCTTGTGGGCCCTCAGTGTGTCGTCTTTGTACTCAGAGCGTGGAGAAACAGACATGTCCTCCTGGGCAGTTCGCGTCAATAAAAGCTGACTTATAAAACTGACTCATTGAGTTTGTGGCTTTTGCCTCCTGTTTTGGACAAGTGATTTGATCAAAGCTTTTTTTATGAACTTTTCAAGAATAAGTAAACAAACTGTGAGACTTGTGCATGGGAATGAACCTATAGGTCTACATTGGACACACAAAACCCCAGTAGGAGTAACACTACTGTAACTCAACACAAAAGAGTGTGTGTGTCCATGACACTGTCCAACACTTCAGTGAGATTTCCTCAGGCAATAACAGCTGAAGTTGATTTCCTGTGTTGAGCTTCAATACAAAGCCTTTGTTGCTGTGGTGTCAGACACAAACTGTGATTCTCGTCAGCTCTGCCGCCGAGCGCCCCTCCTGCTGATACTTGTCACTAGAGTGGATGTCGTTCTCTAGAGCCCGGATAACCTCGGATACACTCTGCATGTACGTCACACACACACACTTAACAAAAAATGCTAAATCACATCCAGGTACAGATTGGCTTTTCATCACGCCGCTGTATCCAAGACGATGTAGGTTTCTTACATCTAAAAATAAAATACCCTCAAACCTTGTAGGTGACCATTTCACTACTCTGTTTTTTGACAGCAGTGTTTTACCTCTCATTCTTCACTGTTTTGCCCAGGTCATAAACCAGTTAACCATTTCAGTGTCAGGTGGGAAATCATTCTTTGTTTTAAGAATAAACTATTAACACTTACTGTTCCAACTTAGCAGTACCCTGATATTACTTCACAAAGTGGTTTATTGTATGCAGTGAGCTGCTGAATGCAATAAAAGACGCCGTTGATGTAGATCACAAAGGGATAGTCGTGACAAGCCACACTGTCTATCCAAGCAAGCGTCTTTTTTAAAGGAACAGTGTGTAACATTTAGGGGGATCTATTGGCAAAAATGGAATATAATATTAATAAGTATGTTTTCTTTAGTTTATAAACACCTGAAAATAATAATCATTGTGTTTTCATTACCTTATAATGAGCTGTTTATATCTACTTAGGGAGCGGGTCCTCTACAGTAGCCCAGAACGGACAAATTCAAACGCTGGCTCTAGAGAGGGAAAAGTAATATCTGTCAAAATTGCAGTAGTTTATCTGTAGTTATAGTCTGCCATCTAAAATAGATGAAATGGGAGGACATTAAATTGTATTATTTTAGTTATCCATTTTCAAAGCACAAGGACACACAGCGAGTGTCATTGATGCAAAGCAACTGAATCCAGGTCCAGCCAATATCATCTATAGCTGCAGAGTCGGCAGTTTAGACCAGAGGCCTGTACTACGAAGCAGGATTTGGGGCTAGCGAGGTAACTTCAGGGTTAAAACTTCAGGGTTTTTACGTCTTTTAGATCGCCATGGTAATTTATACTGAACAGTTAACCTGCTCCGGAGCAGGTTATGTTCCAGATTAGAGATCGACTCGTATAAAAGCACCTACTGACCAATCAGAGCTCGGATCGTATGATAATAATACACACATATGAAGAAGTTTAAGCATTAATCCAGGATAAAAACAACACAGTTTAAACTGACAAATGCAGGAAGGACAGCTGGCTGTATGCTGTGGGTGTTTACTGCTTTGAATTATGTTGTTATATATATTTTTTATTTGCAATCAAGTCCGTTTCACACCGCCAGAGTCAGCTGAAAGAAAGCTGAAATGGTCACACACGCTATAACTTTGTCAAAGGCCAAAATGAAGTGTGATTAGCTCATCCGTTATATTCTGGATTCGTGGATTTAAGTTTAACTTCTTCGTATTTGTCTCATATTATAATTTGCTCTTCCTTTGTAATATGTGCCGCTCTGCTGACTGTAGACTTGTCCATGTTTGTGATTGGTCAGATGCTGCAAACACCGCCCCTTTCATGTGAACGCGCTCATAGCCAGATTGAGAAACCCTGGGGTTGACTTACCGAGTTGATAACCACGTCGTAGGATTGTTTATCGGGATCTCTTTTGTTAGCGTTAGTTAAGCCAGATAACGAGAAGATACCCTGGGTATGTTGAGCTGGCGTCGTTGTACAGGTCTCTGAAGTGCAGGTGGCCCAAATGTTAATTAAAATTACAGCAGCTATTACTTTCATTGCCTGATGGTGGAGGCATTTCAACTGCTGCCTACTTAATTTGCTTTCACGTAGGCGCTGCAGGTTGTAGATTAGATTTGATTTATCATTTAGCACTTAGGTTGAGAGAATACAACTCTCTCGTGGGTTTGTCTACCGTGTTTTGTGTGCGAGTTTAGGCCAAACACAGCCGCTGTGCTCCAGTGGCTCTACGATGTGAGTGGGCGCTGTAAAAGCCTCCAGCGCGCAGCGGCAGAAGACGCAGCTGTCGGCTGCTTTAGCTTGCCTACTTGCCGCCCACCACAGTTCAGAGGCCTGTTTGACTCATCCCTACAGAGCTTTTAAACAGCAGCACCCCCCCCCCATACTCCACTAATGGCAGCATCGCCATGCTGAAGATGAGCAGACACGGACCTCATTTCCTCTCATTTGGACCGAGACATGGTGAGAGGAGTATTTTGATCATAGTGAGCACGGAGCTGACGGCGGGGTAACGGGGCCCGACGGGGTGGGTTGAAAACGAGCAAGGCCCCAAAATACACAACTGGCCCATTATTTTCTGTATATGAGAGATGGGGGAACCATAAGAGATTTGTTTGTAAACCAAAGGGAATCCATTTTGTCTGTTTCTAGTAGACTCAAGCTGGTCATACTGGCTCCCATTTAGTTCAATTGAAGCTTGTGCAACAGACGAGTTCATCTCGTTTCAGTCGACTGGTACGTCAGAGCTCACCTTTGCTTAACTTTGACCCTGCGGATGTTCACGGTCAGCCGATAGAAACACTGATTCACCGTGTTTTGGCAACGGCCATTATTCTACTGATGTTCCATCACCTTGTTAAGAGCAATATCCCTCTACCTACTTCGCTCTCACAGACTCTTAGTGAACTCTGCTCAATATGTTTTTATTACCCACAACTGAGCAGTGACCTTACAGCAAACACAAAGTGCTCCCCTCACTCCCCACGCCGACCTTTACCCATCATCTCTGCCAGAGGATGAATATGAGGCATCGCTCGTTTGGTTGTGCTTTTAAATGTCTTACCTCAGTTAAAGAAATAGTTTGGGGAAATAGGCTTATTTGCTTTCTGTTACATGAGAAGATTGATAGCATTCTCATATCTGTCTGCTAAATATGAAGCTACAGTCGCAGCTTGTTAGCTTAGCTTAGCACAAGGACTGGAAACGGGGGGGGGGACGACGACAGTAACAGTAACAAAATCTACCCACCAGCACCTCTAGAGCTCATTATTTAACATGTTGTATCATGTTTGTTTTAATCTGTGGAAAAAACAAAGTGTAAAAATGAAAATACTACATTTTATGTTGGACTCATAGAAATAGAATAGGAGTTGAACTGACATTCCCGTTCACATCAACGTAGAAGGATAGTCAGAGCAGAACCATTCATTGATGTCTAAAGAGAACTAGATACAGCGTTAGAGGCGGGCTCCCATTCATTCCTATGAAAGTTGCTCAGTGGTGCATGAAGTCAAAATGGCTCGACTGCCGAGTGATCAAGAACCTGGATCATCCGGCGATTTTCCGCATCTATTGGACCCATAGAGCAGGCGCAGTAGCGTTTCCTTTAACTCCGCCTCCCAGCCCTCGGACTGGGGCTCTTTCACATGAGCGGAGGAAGGGAAATAACTCTGGATTTGGCTATTAGTGCATTTTACAACTTTTAGGACCTAATGATGTGCTTTCATGGAGTTTGTGTTGGAGTCTGAGTTGTGGTGGAGGCTGGTCGTTTGGACTCCATTTCTAACCAAACGTTAGCTACGGCTAAGGCACTCGCGAATGTGCATGACGTCACATCTGTTGGATTTTCCCGGAAAAACGGGCCCCTGGTTCTTCACATTAAAAGCCGTCTGATAGAGGAAACTCAGAAAGGCACGGAAGGTCTCATTTTCTAGGTTATGTTACAACCTGTTCACGCATTGGCAATAAAAAAAAAATGTATACGTGTAAAAAGTTAAATACAATCCCTTTTTGAAGTGGAGTCTCCCGTGTATGAATGAAACATATGTGTATCAGGAACACACCGTTGCTGTTTAGACTTTAACGAGAGCTGTTTGTGTGTGCCCCTGCTTGTTGGGTTGTTTACCTGTATCCGTGGACCATAGCGTGCCTGCCCGTTGTAAGGCAGGAATTCCACAGAGAGCTAGTGAAACAGCAGGAGGCCAGAGGATCCAGGGGAAATGGTCATAAACCGGTGCCATTAACTGCAGCTTTCAAAAATGTAGCTTCATGTTTCTCCTGTTCCCAGCACCAGTCAGTCCCTGCTTTCTTTACCTCGCTCACCTCCCGTACTTTCATTTGCTCAAGGTTACTCTGCAACCCGTCTTCAGGACCAGGCTGTTGAGTACGCCTGTGAGCCATTCAGGTGCCGTTTTTGTCGTGACCTCCATCTTTTTTTTTCTTCCTTTCACTGTTATTGCATAAGTGTTCTGTGCAGCGATAATTGAATTGCCACAGCAATAAGTGAAGACAGGGAACATTATATTAGTTTTTCCTGGTCTGTAATAAAACGTGTGCCCTGATGACAGCATTACTGTGTGCGTCGGCTAAAGGTTATGTTTTTGTGCCTGTAACAGTCGACGTAAAGCCCTCAGTGCTGCAGTTCCTTATTTAGCTTAGGCGTTTCTTTTGAACCACTCGCATTGTTTGTGTGGGTTGTTACGGTAAAAGCACCGCTTTCACTGGGTGTTATAAAGGGGACAGGATTTCCTCCGGACTGCCTGCAGAACTCACCACACCCCCCGGCACAGTGAGAACATTTTTAATCACACAGGCTTTGCTATTCTGTTTGTATTCAAGTGCTTTAGACTCAATAGTGTTATTAGCAGCATCATATATTCACTGTGTAAACATAGAAAGGGTTACAGCAGACAGGTTATGAAATGTCTGGATTCGGGTGCCAGACGGAGCAAGTAACGCGCTTGACCTTCTGAAATTCCAGCTCACATGCTCGTCTCACGCACGCGTCCGCCCACCTGCTGAGCCACTGTTGAACTTTTATGATGTCGCCCACACAGGCTTGTCTTTTCAGTGAATGGGTTATTTTGTGGTCAGTAGAAAAAGGGTTTACCACCATTTATTCCTTTTTCAGATTATGCATCAAACATTTAGTGGAAATAAAGTCCCTGTATTACTGAGAAGACATTAAATCCTCAATTCAGAAATGGCTTGGCCACAGATCGTTTATGTTTAGCAGCTTTACACTTTATTTTAAGGTCCCCTGTGGAGTTGTTTATCCATGTACACGAGGATGCACGCGGGCACACCAATAGCCTGATCAACAGTTGGTGGTAATGAGCCACGATATGCACAGAGCTGTGTATTGACAAGAATCTGGCGATACGATACACACCATGATACAGGGGTAACTGTTCAATATATTGTGATATGTAAGCAAGGTCATATGTTGCTGTCAACAGTCATAGTGTAAAGACACACCACCATAAAATAGGAGTAAAGAAAAAAGTCACTATGTGAAATGGTTACTACTGGGACTAACATCATCACACATGAATACAAGTGGACTCATTGGATCAACCAGATTCTCAGCTTTCCAGTCATACCCAATTTATGCAAGTCTAAGACTGTTTGGAAACCCCAGTATGCAGAAATATTCAAATACACCATTTTAGAATAGGCGAAAGTAACACATTTGTGCTGCATGCAAAAAAAGCTTGCCTCAAACTGCAAGTGATTATCATAAAGTGGGCATGTCTGTAAAGGGGAGACTCGTGGGTACCCATAGAACCTATTTTCATCACATATATTGAGGCCAGACGTGGTTGGTACCAATGGATTCGCTAGGTTTTTTCTAGTTTCATATGATCGGCTTTGCAAATGTTTTATGAGGAAGGAAATGCACTCAACACTTTTGTTAGAGCTCAAGGATACACCCAATGAGTTTGGTTGAGTAATACTAAACGTATACATGACTTTTATTGTGTCTATAACTCCACAGGGCACCTTTAAGTGGAAAAACAGTTTTATTTACTTATGACTGAGTCTGTTTTTCAAGTGTGGGGTTTATTAATTATGACTGTATGACATTTATAAGACGGAGCATTCGGATTGTAAAAAGTGCTGCTTTAAAGAAACGCAAGGAACTGCGTTTGTCGGGGAGTGTTGCTTCAGGTACCTGCGTGGCAATGTAATGTGATCCAGGAAGGTCAATTTGATTAAAACATCAAACATCAGAACACAGTAGAACAGTTTGTGTCCTCTGCTTTTACCCTGCAAAGGACACAAACTGGATTTGACAATTCCTGGAAAGATACCACAGTGACAATGTTTTTAACCTCTGTTGAGACAATTGCAGAACTCTCTCTAATTTCCCAGGAATGTATGTTTGTATATACTTGATTGGCCAATGCAGTGCTTTGCTGAATGACGATGTATGGTGTTGCTGCAAAAAACTGAGTTTGCTGGATGAGCCGGCTTTCTTTGCCAGAGCCTTGTATACAACCTAGTGGCTTCATTGAAATGAAGGAGGGTGCTGCATTTTTTATGCAGCGCTGTTGTCTCTCTGAACACGGTCGAACAAGCGTACTGTTATTTGTCTGCATATGCAAAGAGTCAAAGCATAGGGTTGTGTAGGACAGAGCATCATCCAAGTGTACTAAAACCCCTCTAATTTTTCAAATGAACATCCCCCACAGCCTTTCACTTATAGTCCTCCTTTCTTTGCCCGAGACCTGTGATCAGCAGAGGCCTGAGTGATGGGACGCCGTTGTGCTTACTCAGGTAGAAACTCCCCTTGAGGACGTGCTCTAATTGAATGACGTCCCTCCAGAGTGGCTGCACCACTGGAGCATGTTTCCGCTCTGAGTACTGGCCTTCACACTCGAGCTTTTGCAGAGCTCCTGCTCGTGACTCATGAGTCTGTTTGACTCCCCGTCTGATCAATGATAGATGGGTACAGTATGACATCAGCGTGCATGCTTAGACATTCAAAGATCCTAGCCAAAGACATGGAGATGGAGAAAGGAGTAGGGAGGAAATTTTCCCACCGGTTAAAAAAACGCGACAACACCGGTGTTACAGATTACACCGGACATTTTACAAGAAAAGATGACGGTCAATATATGTAGAGCTCTTACTTTGATCTTTAACGTCGGGTGGCTGTGTGACTAGCCTCTCCGGTCGAGCTTTCGTTGCGTCGATGTGTCGTCTTTCCCTGCATGCATGAGACAGTCCTCAGTGCAGCAGCGTCGGCAATCCACCTGACCCGTCTTGAAATACGGACCCATCTAGTTTACCATGGTTTGTTGGTGTGACTTTTTTGCCGTGTCATCACCATTCATATCTATACTAAGATGTAGTCTATCAAAATTGTTTACAAGAGCACAAAGTTCTTCAGAGATCTAGCCTTTTCATTTTGCTGTCAAAGTGCACCAGATTGATGCATTTAACTTAAAAAGAAATGTCTTTCTAAATGCATGATGTTTCAAAAGTCAACGAGTAATCGTGTTAAATAATCGAGAAATCAATATTGGGCCCTACAAGTATGGAGGGCATGGACATATATTTACAGAGATACTGGGTCTCAGAAGCTGCTGCAAGTTTGAGTGATATTGCAACTCCTTACAGACGTGTGTGTGTGTGTCTGTGTTAAATGTCCTTAACACATACCTGCGTGGGATTGATTCAGTAATTGGCAGGATAATGATTTAGTGGGTTTATTGAGTGTGAAAGCGCACGAAAAAATATTGGCCACTCACCGGCATAATTGGGCTCGCCAGTGTGGAGAGAGCAGCTCCTCGCCAGCACTGAATTAATGACAAATTAAAGGAGTTTCTCTCTCGTCTCTCCTCCTTCACATGTTCCTCTTCCACTTTGACATCAGCTGAGCCGCTACGCTTTGGTCTCCACCCTCCCCGGACCTTGTAGTTGATCAAGGCACTAATGTCACCTCTTCAGTATGAGATCTTCAATCGTTTTTTTCTACTTGCAGTTTTCCTTGATTTTTATTCAGCCTGCAGGCATACTGTTACTGTCAAAGACGTAGTCTATGAAAATAGGATGGCATTCTCAAAGGTTGGCCTCTATGTGGGAAGTGTTTGTGCAGTAGTTCTGTTTGACTGCCTCTCCATATTTTGACATTTGCCCTATGGAGCAAAGATAACTGGATACAGTATAGACAAAGCCGCTTTTCTCGTGTTATATGTATGCCAAAATAAAAGATGATTTAGCAGTCCAACTACTGCTAATAATGTACCGTGTTATCAGTAGTTTTTAGACATTATAGAATCAATGATCTGAGTATGAGAGTGTGCTTTTACTGATGAAGAAGTGTTTTGTTTATGTGCTTCTTGTTAGCTGTGTTGCATTAAATTCTTATTGATGATTCCCAGAGGAGATAAAAGGCTTAACGTGTGTGTTGAAATATTCAAACTGTGCTTGGTGAGCGACGAATTAAAATGAACACCTCCTCAACATTCACCCTCTCTTCTGCAGGTGCCCTCACAGTCGGTCTAGTCCGGCAATGTCAGACCATCCACGGACGAGACCGGACCTGCATTCCACCTCGGCTGCCCCCGGAGTGGGTCACAACGCTTTTCTTCATCATCATGGGCATCATCTCCCTCACAGTCACCTGCGGACTGCTCGTGGCATCGCACTGGCGCCGAGAAGCCACCAAATACGCCCGATGGATCGCCTTCACCGGCAGTAAGTGAACCAGACAATGACAGTCACGCTGAATGAAATAGCTTTGCTTTGCTAGACTTGCCGTCAGCACATTTCCCACCTTCTTCTCCGTCTCACTGCATCTTTCATGACATAACCTTTTCGAAACTCACCTTTTCAGCATCAGTACTTTCATGAACATAGTCTCTTTTGGGCAGGAAATTACAAAAGGAGAAGTGATGAGGTTGAATGTGAAATATTGGCCCAGTTATGTCGTATGTCACAAACATCTGAGGCTTTATACTGGACCTTTTGTGTGTTTGTGAGAGTGACGTAAAAACCTGTGTGTTTGCATTTGCACATTCATGAGTGTTTTTCTTGCGTGCTTAGCGACTCCTCTTGCTCCCTGAAGCTGATTTATTGAGTAACGCAGCTCCTCTGATACCCGAGTGGGTGGCTTATGTGCCACAGCGTTCCTCTAGTGCTTTCTCTGTATAGATGCACTCGATAATAACCCAGCATCCATCTCGTGCACCGCGGCTGGGCCGGTTTCGTAAGGCTGTGTGGGAGGGCGGAGTTTGATTGGTCGGTTAGTTAAGGGAATAGACGGCCTCAAGCACACTTGTACAGATGGAGCAGTGGCCTGTGAAACCACAATGCTCTGTATTATTGTTTGAAAGCTGGGTGCATTTGTCAGGACACTGGCTTTTTTGTTCTGCAGATTTTGAACAAACACCCAGTGCTTTTATTTTGCCTGCCAGGCTAACTGCAGATTCATAATTAGGTTTTGAAACGCTCCCTAATCACTTGCAAATACTTGGCGATGAATCACCACTTTCTCCACAAAGTGCTCTGTCTGTCTGTCCGGTAAGCACAAATCTGTGTCAGAAGCTAAATTGGATGGCGTTGAGTCATTGTTTAACCATCACACTTGAAGGAAAGTAAGGCGGTTGCCATGGAAACAGTGAGCAATTGTCACCCTTGTCCCCTTGTTAAGCTTCTGTTGGCCATATTACACGAGAGGTATATTGTTGATATTCTTTTTAACAGGTTTAAAGCATGATGATGATTATCCTTTTTCAGTCAGGAAATAAGACTAGGAGGGACTTGTGATGTATTTTAGGTACGAGGGAGAAGAAGCTTGTTGTAAGAGAAAGAGAAAAGATGGTAAATCATCACTTTATTCTGTTTTAGGACCCCCATTAGCTGACACTTGAGCGACTGATAGTCTTCCTGGGAACCTTTTGTGTCTCAAGAGCTTGTTTGGCGTGTAGTAGAGGGACGAAAAGGCAAAATTGGGAATTGAAATGAGCTTTTTTTTTTTTTCCCGCGGATGTTGCTGAACTTGTAGCGGTGATGGCGAACGCCTCTCTGCTGTCGGCCGAGCGGCAGAGAGGGTGAGAGGTTAAGTGAGGAAATGGGTGTGGGCTTTGGAAGAGTTGAGTGAATAATCGTGTTTGTGCAGGTCTAGAGCCAATGTAAAGACACAAATGGACGTGGAGACACGAAGAATAAAGTGAAGTTGGTTGTAAGGAGACGGGGGGTGGTGCATTCGAGGGCAACCAGGTGATGAAGGTTGAGAGAAGGTGGGCAGTCTGTAGTGTAACCGGCTCCAGGCCTCCGCCACCTGAATGGGCAGCTTTGTATGACCGGCACAGACCCGCCTCTGTGTCGCTGTACACACATACACACCAGCAGTGTTTCCCCAAGGTGTGAGGGTCATCTGTGGGGGTGGAGGGTGGGGTAATAATAAATATAATTCTGAACTGCAGAAAATGTGGTAGTTCATGATGTAATTAATTACGAAATAAAAATATTACCCCCTCCCTCACTGGGTATTGATTACAGCCCTCAGAGACCTCATTTTAGAGAGTAACTTGACATTAAGTCTACCTTTTTTTCCCATTTTATAGTACCCTTTGTGTCTAAAATATGATTAGTTACTGAGTGAAAATAAATATTTTTGCCTTAAACATGCAAGAATATGCAGTTTATCACGCAAGACTTATGTTATGGACGTTTTTGTTACCACCACATTGCATTGTGGGATATTTATGACGCTGTAGTGTCCAGTGTTTGCATACTGTAATATTTCTCTAGAAATAGTATGCAATTTGCGTACTACTGGTTTCATACTAACGTTTCGGACATACTAAAAATCTCACATACTGCTTTAGAGCACTAAATAGCATGTTAGTGTGGAATGTTGGACGCAACCAAAGAAAAGCAGCAAATCCTCATATTTGAGAAGCTCTTTTGCATGAAAAATTACAAACAATTAATCAGTTATTAAAATAGTTGCAGGTCAATTTTCTGTCGATCAATAGACTAATCGTTACTTGTCTATTATTTAGTGCAAAGGTAACTGCATCAGTGACTATAAGTCATTAGTTTACCAGCTAAGATGAGAGTTTCACCAGCAGCAGCAGGTGAGCAAGGCACAGTGTGTCAACCTCTTCCACTTATTAAGAGAAGCGGTGGACCGCGAGGTGCACTTCAATTAACTCAATGGTGAAGCTTGCAGGAATAATGCTGAGCTATGTATTTCTTGCTCCTGTTTAGCTTAGCTTTCACCACATCCTTTTGCAATCGTGAGCAGTGAGCAACGAGCAACGGGCAGGCAAAATGACAGACATAAATATTAGTGTGTGCTTTGTGATGCAGCTTTAACAGACATTGTTAATTTATACTCGTTGGCAGACTGGAGAGGCGTTTGATCTGTTAGTCATCACATCATGGATCTGATTGACTCTTTAAACACTGATTCTGAGCAGATTTTATACAGTATGTAATGGTTTACATGTCAGGGATTTTATTTAACACTAAGTACTTTGACAAAAACAGTTATTAGCACCATAACTATGGAGGACGGAACCTGCCAAAATTCAAAATAAATGAATAGATAAATAAATGACTCAATAAATGGATAAATATGTCATTAAATATAGCAACAATAATATTAAAAATAAATGTAGCCATTAATTAATTGATACAATGTGACATAAATCGATATTTCTTTATTTATTATCTTTGTATTAATTCCCATATTTATTTACTATTCTGCTTAATTTTCATTTTTGCATTATTTATTTATTTATTTTTGCATTCATTTGTATTTTATTTATGTTTGCATTTATTTTTAACTATTTTATATTTATTTTTAAATGTGTTTTTATTTATTTATGCATGATTTACTCTTTGCATTTCACCCCTTATTTATCTCCCCCAACTTATTTATTTAAGTAATTTTTTCTTTATACATTTCTTTGTGCATTTCTGCCTCATTATGCAAATGAGGGGGGCGTCACAAATAAATCCGCAGGACTGGTTGATGGCAGTATTTGATTTTTATATTTGCATCAATGCAATGTGAAGATTGTATTAAGCTCTTGGATTTGTCAGGTATTTAAATTACTGGATTAGCCAAAAACAAATATTCCCATCCATTTATTTTATTCTTATCGCCCACTCCAAATTAAATATTTAATCTCTCGGGTGAATTGTAGATATTAACTGTTAAATTGACAGCCGCAAAATTTATTTTAATCCCAATACTACTCCTGACGACTTTAGCTGCATAACATGACAAAACTGTAACATCAGTGAGATGTTTGAGACCAGAAAGAGTCGTCCCTCAGGTACTGAACAGCTCCGCTAATTGGAAAGAGAGTGAAAAGGTGAAAGCTAAAAATGGCATCATGGGCTGTCACCCATTGAGGTAACCAAAATAATTCAACACTGTCTCAGTTAACTATAAAGAGCTGTCATACCCAGTGTTGGAGTAATTCTGCTTACAACCAAGACAGTTTAGAGTTTATGTAACACACATAATAACATATAATGGGTCACATGTCCTCGCCCCCACTACGCTCCTACAGACAATCACTCCAGGAAGAAATGCTGGTGGAAAACATCCGACTGTGCTCTTTGAACGCAACAATAAAGAGTTATTTTTAAGCACATGAATCTATTCCATAAAATTCTGCACAGCCATTGATCTGTGAATCACAAAAGTCACAGCTTGCTGTTTAACGTCACTGCGTGTTACATAAGTGGACTCAAAGCTGGACTAAAAGCATCAGTAATAACCTCTTCAAAGGGGAAAAGGGGAGATATTCTAATTAGTGACAACTTTGTTATCCAATCACAGACAACCTACTTCCTGGACAGTACGATAAGACTTGGTAATGGCTTCACCCCTAACCTCTGCTTTGTTCTGCAGCTGTGAACATGCTGTGCACAAACATCACAACATGCTTTTTAGAGGGAAGCTTTTCCTCTGTGAAGTTTAAGTCATGCACATGCGTACATGTGAAAAAGGCAATTAAGAATCTGGTTAAAGGGGAACTCCACTGATTTTACACATCAAAGTCTGTTTTCAGGTCCTGGGGTACAATCTGAGGAATCTGAATGTTATAGGAGTGCAGTGTTACGTCAGTGGATTCATCTTTTAAAGGATGTTTCTCTAATCCCATACCCTGATTATGGAAACCGGGTTTCTTGTTTATATTTTAAGACATCAGGTGCAGAAAACTGACTGTAAGACGGTTACTAAAGTGCATGTAAACGCACTGAGTGAGTTTAGCTGCAACTTGTGAACTGATTCCAGTATCAGAAGTCTCAGTGTTTGATCCCACCTGTATAGACAAACTGCTATGAAGTTTGTTTTTATAACCTTCTCTAATGGGGACAATACAGAAAGGATGGTTATAGATGAAAACTGGTTGATTGTTGTTGCTGGTGGAGCTTCCTTCAGCTCTACTGATGTTCTGTTCTCTGGAAAATCTCTGATCTAAATCTGTTTCACTCGGCCACACTTCAAACAAACACAACCTAGATGCACAATAGGTTTCAAAAAGTTTGTATAAGGAAACTAAAGCTCTTATGTAACATCTAGTGGCAGCCGTAGGAAACTACAACAACATCAGCATACGTGTGGCTTTCGGGTTTTAAATTCTATTTCAGGATTTTACTAACTTGCAGCGAAACAGAGCTGCATGTGGCTGTTTTTAAAGTCTGAAATCCGATCACTGATTTGCACCTTTTAAGCATATAGACATTTTAAACAGCGTTAATCTGCCTGAGGTTGTTATAAAGAGCTTATTTATGGTTCGTGGAGAAACATTTACTGAAACTAATGCTGCATTCAAGTGGTGTCGGGAAATATTTGCAAATCTATGGTGAGCTCAAGGATACTTGATAATGATGCAGTTTTACCCACAAAAAATGTGCCTAAAGCCTCACAAAAGATTGACTTTACTAACTTCAAAGCTGAAATTAAAATATCTACCTGAGGGATGCTTTTTAAAGATTTGCCAAAACATTGACTGTGGAGGAATGCTGCCTTCAGGTACTATCAGGATTATTGTAATTTAAAGGTGGAAATACATAAACAACCCAACAGAAGGCAGACGTAACCGTGAGAAGAGTGAATTTTCTGTAATTTGTTGAGTTTTTATTCCTGATTTGAAGTGTGCATACGTGTTTATGAATGGTCTTTGAATTGTGTGTGTTTTAGTATTTGTGTGGTATACATAGAATAATAGAATCATTTATATTCTAGGACATGTAGTCTTTCTTTAAATGAAATGTTGAAACATAAAAGTTACAATAATGTTATTTAAAGGGACTATTTGTAACTTTCAGAAATGCTTGTTAACAACGACACCTGTGGCCGTGAAATCAACGAAAGACACACTCTAAATAGACATGAGCGAGCATCGCTCAAAACAGTGAGGCGACACACGTCAGCTAAAACCACAATATCACGATAACGTAACTCGTTGCAGAGCTCCGTCACTTCACAAGACACGGGAAACCTCTGTTGGTCTGGAGGAGCTGCAGCAGTTATTTCTGCACAAACGTCCACTTTACATTCACTAGATATTCTCAGAGCTAAACTAACTCTTCTGCAGTGTGGAGTGACTGCGCGTTCACGTCTAGAGGTGGAACGAGTACGCGAGGACGTGCGCGCTGTCTGAGTGAAGGCAGGCAGGCAGAGGAGGAGAGGCAGCGGCCACACACAAGCGCGCATATGCGAGCGCGCCTGTGTCCCGACCCGGTACATTTATACGCTTAAAAAGTTCCAAACAGTCCCTTTAACAGACACGGTTTGTGTCAAAGTGCGTTTGACTGAGTCATCTTCCTAAAACACGAGGCCAAGTCTCACTGACCAATGATGGTGCACACTATGAGTCTGCTTGGTGTAATTGCTCCTTCAAAGCCATTTGAAAGGCACCATTGTACGTCGCTAATGAACTTGCTCAAATTGATTTCAGGTTGAGCAGCCAATGCTTCCTGCTCAATTTGAGTGAGTTCATGCTTCATTTTCTGCATCTTGTGAGGAGAACAAAAGTTAAAACGATGACTGAGGTCGGACTTTATGTGTCCCATCTTTTATTTATTTCACAAGTGTATATTTAGTAATATGGTCCTGAAATACATCTAGTTCTGTTCACATGTAAGAAAAACTAGTGAGTAATATTGGGTGTCTGTACTGTACAGAATCATAGGATATTTTATATTTAAGTGTAGAGTTGGGCTGTCAAAATTTGCCAAAACTGACATTTGAATATTCTTTAAAAAAAACAAAACACAAAGGTTCAAACTATTAGAATATCTATTTTTGCGCATTAAAGCATGCATGTCCATGACACCGTGTCCTAACCGCCCCCCGAGCAACGCAGCGCAAACGTACCGTTTTGAGCGGACCTTTTGTCGGACACCCTGTTTCTATTTATTCCCGTCGCTCACTTTGAAAGTGCCGCAACGGACGAGGAACTGCTGATTCATGAAGTTGGCTGGTGGGAGATCGCCAGGCAGCTGAAAGTTTCCTTCTTGCTGTTGGCTATATTGTACATCATTCCCTGTACATATCACAATATTAAACGTGTGTTTTCAGAAGATAGCAAGTCCTACTCACCCATCTTTTAAGTGGTTACGTCTCAAGTAGTGCTGCTTTTTTTTACACAATCGAATATTAATTTTTTACATATGAATATTTGTTTTTATTTAGAATATTCATTGACCGCCCTAGTGTACAGTTAACTAATGTTTTCTCTCTCGCTCCTTCCTTCCAGTGATCCTGTTCTGCATGGCGGCGCTCATCTTCCCCATAGGCTTCTATATCAACGAGGTGGGAGGCCAGCCGTACAAGCTGCCCAACAACACAGTGGTCGGCTCGTCGTACGTGCTGTTTGTCCTCTCCATCTTCTTCACCATAGTGGGACTTCTGTTTGCAGGCAAAGTTTGCCTCCCGGGCTGAGGACTCGACCGTGCCCGCCTCTGGACTGAAACAAGAGGCTCTGAAAACGCTATGGGATTTACAAAAAACACAACAATGACTGAAAATCAAAAACAACAAACTCTGAGAAACAGGGAAGTCTTTGATTATGCGTCAAGGGACCGCTGCACCACGGAGTACCTAACGACTAAAAAAAGAAAACGAACAAGACACTAAAAGGGGGGGACATGGGCACAAAGGGGTGGAGGAGCGAGAGAGAGAAAGAGAGAGGGCAGCCGAGGCTGTCGCAGCACCCTGCCACTGTTGATTTAAAATATGGCCGTCTCTGTTGTTGTTCTGTTGGAGAAGGGTGCTTAATGTGCTGCTGTCATGGCAACTGCGGCCACAATGCTAGCGCACATTTCTTGAGGACCACTGCAGCCACTCCTCAACTTGACCCCCCGGCCGCCTGCTGCACCGCCCGCCGCACACATCAGCGCCGTCACGACTGCTCCCGTTGCTATTTTTGGCTTCTCTTAGCTATTTCAGTTGTGTGTTTTTTTTGTTGTTGTACATTTTGTGTTCTTTTTTTTTTGTTTTGTTTTTTTCCTTCCACACCCCCCCACCCCCCCTGCCGCCTTTTCACTGAAGTAGCTTGAGTGTAATTGAGGTTCACTGAACTGAATCCTTGAGGGGGGGTTTTCTGCCAGCTCGGCTTCAGAGCTGGGTTTATTCTCGCCTGTCACTTCACGAGGCCCCAGGTGTGTGGCTGGGGAGAGCAGCTGTGAGCACAGCTGTCCGGGCCAGCTCACGGGCTGCTGTGGACGAGAGGAAGGTGCAGGTGTGCCCGCCTCTTAGTTTCCAACCAGCTGCAGCTCAGGAGCAGGTAGCAACGATGGGGTGACCTCCCTGGGCGGCAGAACAGGAGGTCAAGTACCATAAAGGAGAATGCCACTCAATGTAAGACCTTGCATTATGTTATTTATATGGAGTATTAGTGAGTATTATTTTGCTAAGCTAAACCCATGATAAACACATTTTGCAAATAACTAGAAGACTGTGAACTTAGAGAATAATCATCTTAACATAAACACACCTTTTGTATTTGTAGTAATAGCCACGAGCAGCAGTGGCCTTTTCAAAGGTGTTAACATTTCCGAAAGGTCGAGAAGAACTTGTATATCACTTAATTATAGCCGACAGTATTGACTTTTTATAAATAGAAGCTGAAGTTACATTAAGGTGTGAAAATAACATATGTGAATGCTGAAAAATTGGTGGTATTCTCCTTTAATGTTGGACGGGAAAGAAGCGAGCCAGGAGCTTTTTTGTTTTTGTCTTGTTTTTGTGTAGGCACAGGGACTGCAGGTCAGGTCCATGCATGGGGCTGCGCCTCAGTGTGCTGCTTTTGAGGCCCGTGAATGTCAAACACGCACACACACACACACACACACACACATAAAACCACCACACTGTCTTGTCTGTACGGCGCAAATTCACATATTAGGGCTGCAGCGAATTACTTTTTTCATTTCAAATTGCTTATTTTGTCACAAGATCAGCTTTTAATTCAGAGAACACAACGAGGTGCAAAAGTAAAAAACGTCACACAACTCTTCCCCATCTTGACTCCATCACGGTGGTGTCTGAGGATATTTCTGGTTTGGGGCTCATGCTCTTAAAGGGTAACTTTAGTATTTTTCTACCTGGACCCCATTTTCCCATGTTTTTGTGTATAAGTGACTAATGGAAACAACGATTCTTGAAATTGGTCCCGTATTGAGGGAGAACGTTGTAACCGCTCGCCGCTAAACGAGCTGTAATGTAATCATTTTCGGCGATCTGGTATCGGCCGTTTACGTCCACTAAAGTGCTTGTTTATGCCACTGACAGGCTCAGATTGTTATTATAAGTGTCTGGCAACATTACCGAAAAGAACCGTACAGAGAAATTAAATGTTTTTCTTACCTTCCGCTTGATCCGGTCTGTTTGTTATAGTGTCCAAATCTCGCTCGGAGAAGCCTCGTTGTGAAATGTTGCGTCACATCCACATGGTCGAAATCATCTAAAATATTCAGCCGTTACATTGAAAATCTTTTAGATAACATCGAGCTTTGCTTTCAACATCGGCACGCCTCTCTCCACTCTCACTCACGTTTCCACCGTTGTCTCTTCTGACAACAAGTCACATGACATAATAACAAACAGAAAGCGAATGGTAAGAAAAAAGTGTTATTTCTCTGTAGGGTCCTTTTATCCGTAATGTTGTCAGACACTTATAATAACAATCTGAGCCTGTCAGTGGCAAAAACAAACACTTTTAGTGGACGTAAACAAACACAAAGATGGGAAAATAGGGTCCAGGTTGAACCGAAGTTACCCTTTAAACTCTGGAACTACAAATCCCATCATTTGTAGGCTTTAAGGGGATGTAAACAGGAAGTATAATGCTGCCATGGAGGCAGTGAATTTGAGCTTTGGACTACAACTTGAGCCCACAAGTTGGCGCCATTAAAAGTATGCCGAATTAGGTATTAGTAGTTATTTTTTGCAATGTACCTATGGATATACAAACAACTATCACTGGATTATTTTGATACAGAAGAAAACTTAAAAACGTGATGATTCTCAGGCAAGTTCTGGAGTTGAAAAGTGTCCTTTTTTTCTATTATTTCTAAGCAGATTAATGGATGTTTATTCAATTCTGTATTTGTTCACCACACGTTTCAAACTCACTATTCAAATTACTGTACACTTGTATTTCCATCTCTAAAATTAGTTGATTTTAACACTCAATTGTCACAAAACCTTTCAACCCATTATCAAAATTGTTGCAGATTCATTTATCACTCCTCCACATAAACGTACAATAAAACCCACATCTGAGCTTGTACTTTACATGTTTACACTCTGCGTGTGTGTGTGTGTTGAATCAATCACGGAGCTCCGCCGCGAAGTCCTTTAAGTTTTGTTTTGTATTTCTGTTTCCTGCTCGGCCTTTCTTCCTCTCGGTCTGACGATGTATACTGCTGACTCTACCCTCTGCAGTGCCCTCCCCGTCTCGGTTGGTTCAGTATTGTGCCATGACCTGTTTTTGTTTAATAATGTACAGACACACAAAAAGGCAGGATTTCTGTATTAGGAAAGCACTGTGCATTCAACAGTTTAGGTAACAGAAATAGAAGCACCACAAATGTATAAAAAAAAGAGAACTTCTTACCTCATTGTTTTTGTTTCTGCTATTATTTTCTAATGGTGGCAATGTGTGCCCTCTAATTTGTCTCTTGCCTTGATCGGATGTCTTCACATAAAGCCTATGATCATAGGAAATTATTTATCACTGAATAAAAAGAGGAAAAATGTGTGTGTGTGACAGTCTTCATGATTTATTGTGCTTATTTATGTGAAGTGTGAATCTAATCTGGACGAAACAGAGCAGATCATTTAATCAGAGGAATTCTCCGTAAACGTTTAATCTTAAAATCAGCGATGCTACTTCTGCAGGATAAGACCAAAATGTCCTTCTACTTCATTAAATCTAGAAAAACAGACACAAACCTACTTCAAGGGCACCCAGGATGCATCAGCGAAAGGACTATCTGTGTTCCCAGAGTGCATCTGTTAAATGCTGTTAAGTGGCCTTGAAATCTATTTTTAGAGTAGTATTGTCTGGACTAAGTGGTCTAATTAAAGCTAGGGTGGGTAATGTTGAGTTAACTGTTTCATTAGGATGATTGGACAGGTTTATTACAGTCCGTCAGACAGCTGCAGACACCAGTTTTTTTTGTCAGAGCATTTGATTTATTGATTGCTGTCGGGATGTAATGAGGATTTCAACAGATATAACAAAAAATGTTTTTGAAGAACGCTACCGACCCCTCGCTGTAAGTCAGTGATGTTTGAGGCTTTTAATTTGCACGGTACATTTTTTCCTTCAGAATAATATAAGTTTTTAAGACAACTGATAATACACATCAACATCATAGTTTTGGGCACATCAGCAGTTTTACACTTTGAAACAACGTTTTATTTTCTAGTTTTGACTTTTTGATTTCAGTTTAGTTTCAGTTAGTTATCGGAGTGTGTTTGCTAGTTTTAGCTTAACTTCAGTTTTTAAGAAAGGTTTAATTTTAGTTAGTTATTGGAGTGTGTTTGCTAGATTTAGTTTAGTTTTAGTTTAGTTTTAGTTAGTTATCAGAAAGTGTTTGCTAGTTTTAGATTAGTTGAGTTAGTTATCGTAGTGTGTTTGCTAGTTTTGGTTTAGTTTTAGTTAGTTATCGGAGAGTGTTTGCTAGTTTTAGTTTAGTTTTAGTTAGTTATCGGAGAGTGTTTGCTAGTTTTAGTTTAGTTTTAGTTAGTTTTAGTATTTTTTTTACCAGGAAATATAGTTTTAGTTTAGTTTTTCTTAAAGGATATAGTGTTTATTTAGTTTCAGTTTACTAAAAATATTTTTCACTGCCTATTTTCATATTCGTTTTCATTTTAGTCTACTACAGTAACCCTGCTTTGAAGGCTGAAAATGTTTCCAGAGGACGTGCAGTAGTTGCACCCTTTATGTTGACCTTAATACTGTAAATTGACAAAATGAGTTGATTTGTTATTGAAAGAAATTGACTGGTTTGCAGCTTCTGGCATTGTTTTTGATTGCAACTCAACCTTCAAAAAGGTCAGTTTTTCAGGGATTATTATTATTTTTTGAAGTCATAGCTTGACATTTTGGAGAAGGCGTTTATTTGTTTTCTTGCCGAGAGCTAGATGAGAAGATCGATACCAATCTTCTCATCTAACTCTCAACGAGGAGGCAAATGACACATTTCCCAAAATGCTGAACTATCATGAAACCTGCTCTAAGCCTCCAGCTGAAGAGAAAACATGAACATCTATGAAGTTGTTTTTTCTGCTGCACTTCAGTTTATTGCCTCTCATTCCTTCACTAACAATGCACTACAACAGGATCCCTCAAGAAAACCCATTCTCACACAGATCTGAGGACGAGCGTTCAATCCTCAGCACAAGTCTGCCATAAATAGGTCTTTATATTCATGTTCGTCACGCATTCAGCCGGACGAGTCACTTTCATTTACTTGTCATTTTCTCGCTGTGCGGCTGAAGATGTAAGACAGCCCGACTCCTCTCAGGACTGCACCTCCATTAGCCTCCCGGTGACCTGCAGCGCCGAGTTGAGCGTGAGTAGTGTTTCCATTTAGGATTTCAGAAGGTCACAGCATTTCGGCTCAGCGGATCACATCAGTCCAAACAGCGTTCTGCTCTCTGCAGACAGCTGCGGCACAAATGCACTCATGAATATTTGATATCAACTGTCATACAAAGGCTCATTACACGTGATTTTTAATTAATCTTACCTTCCTTTTCTTTAGATACTGCTGTGTGAAGTTTTGACCTGTTCAGGCATCAGAATTTGGTGTATTGCCGAGTAGGTTTTCACATATAAGGAAATTGCCTTAAACATAGCAAGAGAAAGGAAAACTAATCAAGTAGTGCAATTTAAGAATCTTAAAGGTCTTAATGATAACATTTTTATATAGACGAATATTTTTTTTATTAAAACAATACATCTACAGAGCCTTTAGAAAGGTGCCTGCACAAAATTACTGTGAATTAAATTTTTTTTTTTAATTTTGGCGGGTCCAAAATTGATGTTTTGTTTATCTCTGTGAAAGATATCTGATGTTTCGTTCCCACTAGGCTTGAGAGCCAACAATAAAACGAGGTTAGTGTCACGTGGTAGCTCTTGGATGTCAGTTAGTGCGGAAAAAACGGATTAATGGCTGAGATTGACAGTAAGTCCCTGGCAACGACTTGTTGTAAAGTAAATGCAATGGACCGAGGGAGGGAGAATGTGTACAGAGAGCTATTACCAATAGTGTGTTTTTCATTTGCATGTCTGTGTGCGTCATAACTATTAGGCTTGCTAGCGTGCCCTTGGGCCCGTCGTCGTTACACCACTGCTGCATTGCATATTTCCTCCTTCCTCCCAGTGTGTGCATACTACACTGTAGTATCACGCTGCACATGTACTGAGGGGACGAGTCACTCTATAACAGAGGACTCACAGATGAGACTGCTAGACTCGATTTAGCCGGGCACCCCCTGATCGCCAGCAGATGCTTAATAGTGAGTTATTGGAGGACAGATCAACACTGACAGATCCCAGAACAGTTCTCTCAGTCCAGATGGAGGTGAGACGTTTCTCTCGGTTATAACTGACCAGGCGGTTTGCTGTGAGAGGAACTCTGCTTCGCCATTAAAAATGAAGATGATTAGCTATAAAATCTTCCAGAGCATCCATAATTTGAATTAAAATGAGCATATGTGAGCCTGAGTGGATGGTAATAAACTGGACAAAGAAGTGCTTCTCCATCCAGACCTTTAGGTTTAATTAAGAAAGTTATCAGCTTTACGGGGAACCGCAGTGCAAAGTGATGAACTGTTGCAATACGACTTCTATTAGCTGATTTTTCCTGTGTAAATGTTACACATCACCTGCTGGGAGCTCAATATGTTTAATGAGACATCATCACGCAATGATCCCTTCCTAATTATTGTGGAAATGTCTGTCGTTTAACAAGAATCTGCCATCTGCTGAACAGTTATGTCTTGATGTCGCTGCTCTAGTTTGTAAAATTTTGTTTTCACATTTACAGAGACAATAAAAGAGACTCAAGAAGAAGCTCTGGAGGACTGTCTCAAGAGACAAATACTGGTTTTGTGCATCATTTGGCATTTCTCAGCACCATTATTTATGTTATTAAGCAGATTTACATAAATAAATCTTCTGATAAAAGCTGCTATGTTGTCTATTTCACATCACATTGAAGACAGACAATAATATCTATAACAAAATCTATCTATCTGCAGAATTCACTCCTGCACACACTGATAGGTGCCTTAACATGGCATAAGTTGTGTGGGTGGAGGAAGCGGTGAGAAAATTCTCAGCGGATATGTTGCGGCAGCACATATTCCTATATTTTATAAGCCCCGATTTGCAAATGCGTATACAGAGTGCTCCTTCCATGAAGGTTGTGTTCGTGGTTTACAGTGTGGTGTCCTTCTGCCCGCTAAGATAGATTATAGTGTCAGCACGATGCCAAGCGCACTTAGATGGGAAATATGGCCGCCATCTGTTCTCGTGAGAGGCTGCTTCCAGCTCCCCGTGCTCCACCTGAGGACCTGATGAAATCTATCTATCTATCAAGTTACATGCTGGATCTCAACTGGCTCCAAACTCACTGGTAGGACTCAGGGGGGTGACCGCCGCAAAAGTGTCCTCTAGGGTGCCCTTGAATGGAGAAAACATGATGCAGTGCCCTCTAGGGTGCCCTTCCAGTAGAGAAAACATAATGAAGTGCCCTCTAGGGTGCCCTTAAATGGAGAAAACATGATAAAGTGCCCTCTAGGGTTCCCTTGAATGGAGAAAACATGATGTAGTGCCCTCTAGGGTACCCTTCCAGTAGAGAAAACATAATGAAGTGCCCTCTAGGGTGCCCTTCCAGTAGAGAAAACATAATGAAGTGCCCTCTAGGGTGCCTTAAATGGAGAAAACATGATAAAGTGTCCTCTAGGGTGCCCTTAAATGGAGAAAACATGATAAAGTGTCCTCTAGGGTGCCCTTAAATGGAGAAAACTTGATAAAGTGTCCTCTAGGGTGCCCTTAAATGGAGAAAACTTGATAAAGTGTCCTCTAGGGTGCCTTTCCAGTAGAGAAAACATAATAAAGTGCCCTCTAGGGTGCCTTTAAATGGAGAAAACTTGATAAAGTGTCCTCTACGGTGCTCTTAAATGGAGAAAACGTGATAAAGTGCCCTCTAGGGTGCCCTTCCAGTAGAGAAAACATGATGAAGTGTCATCTCTAGTGCCCTTAAATTTGAGAGAGAAGATGCAATGCAGTTCTAGAGACTTCCTCTGCATGCTAGAAAACTTTCTGCATGCAGGGTGCCCTTTCAATTTCTTCCATCGCAGCCCCTCAGACAGCCTGAGTCCACCGCTGTCCAAACTAGTTGTGATGTCACAAAATCCTGCTCATGTTAAAGATTTAAAATGAGCACAGAGAAATGTTCCCCTCTTCAGCAAACTGATGTGAAAACAGCTTTCTAGTGCACATGCATCATTCTGCACAGTGAGGCTCAAACATACAGTGAAGTAACATACGCAAAATACCTTTTTAGTGGACGTTTGAGTTTAAAAAAGGGCCTTGAGAAGTTATTTTGCATCATTCTGATATTTTTTATTCGTTTTCATATTAATATTAGTGTGAATATATTAATTTTATAATGCATTCATTTTAATTACCCAGTTAATTGGACGCAGCTTTTACTGTCTATCTGCTGTGAAAAGGGTCTATAAGCAGTAAAAGTGCAATATACACTCTGCCTTCAAAAACAGTGATGTGAGACACTGAGCAGGTCTGAGGGCTGTGAGATGCTTTGTTGGTGCTAACTTTAGCTGCCTTCAGTATCGATCGGTCAGTAGGTGGGAGATAGAGGCCCAGCAGAGGAAGCAGTGATGCTTCCTCCCAGACGGATGTCTGTCTGCTGCTCCTCGTCAGCATCCGTCACACAGCAGATCTGCTGCTGAGGCCAGAAAAACAGAAACAACACAGCAAAGTGATGTTTGAGTAGAAGAAAGAAACATTAATGCAATCTCTTCTATTACAATGTGAGCAGTGCTATCAGAGTTTTGGAACACTTTAATGTTTTTGTAAGATTTAATTATAATTGAATATACTTTTTATTTTGATTACAATTTAGTATGAGTTAGCTTATTTTATTTCTTCCCTAAAATTTTAGTAATTATGGTCACCTAATTTAAGCTCTTATTTTAATATTATTAGTCACGGTGGTATTTTCTGTAAAAGGAATAATGATAGACATGAATTATTTTTTAACATCTGCTTATAGACAAAATGACAAACCCATTTAACAAACTTGTTTTATGTTAGTTAACATCACAAGAGAGATGATATCATTGCATTTATCTCAATTCAAGACATAATTTATAACATCTTATTTTCATCTTAATTTTAAAGCTGCACCAATCCATATTTTTATATTTCTAATGGATCAAATAACGATGTTTAATGTGAAAGGGGTCATTATTTGTGATGAACCCACTATTATTATCACCAACTCCCCTCAGCTCTATGCAGCGTTTTAGCATCTTTCAGCTCACTGTTTTGATTTTGCAGGCCGCCACTTTACTGATTTGAATCACTCTCAATACTTTTAGTACTTGTTTTCACTGAAAAGCTTTTATAACATCCACTGTCCACTATCTGTCCAGCACCAAACCGAGCTAGCGACCAGCAGGTAGTTGATGATTTACAGCTTCCTCCAACGCCCCCAAGTGGCCAAAAAATCTTCTCGTCTTGCTCTGCAGCTCCGGTGTTGCTGTAAAGCTGCAGCAGCTCCTGTCATTGCTTCACTCTGTCTCACTCTTCATGTTGCTGTCGTGTTCGGGACGGTAACAGGTAAACAGCTGGACTTCCTGCTCTGTCAATGTTGTATTTCTGACAATAACACAAGTCTGCACGAATAAACACAAACACATGTTACCACCACACGATCAGCACTGGAATGCAAAGGACATCTGCTGTCACTTAGGTGTACCCGAGTGTACGAACAGATGCTGCTGAATGCACACACGCACACACACACACACAGCCACACACACACACACGCACACACACACACGCACACACACGCACACACACACACACAAACACACACATGTCTGCTGTCATATGAAGCCAACAGCTGCCACAGAGTGCACCTGTGACTGGTGTGTTTGCTGCAGTCACATCACATCCTGACTGTTTACAGCATAACTGAAATAACAGAGTCGACTCTACTAACAGAGCAAGAGAGCGTACAATATTTACACGTCGTCTAATTTATTTCATAGTGTTTGGAATTTATTGTAAATGTTATATATTAGCTGTAGTATTGAAATGAGTGTTATTTTCTGTGTGAGTGAAGCGTTGGAACATAAACATCTGACCAAAACTTATTAAATCAATTATCAGTTGCCAGTCATTTATATTACCCAGATTATCAGTAGGTGTAAGGTCAAAGGTCAAAGGTAAAAAAGTCAGCCTTTCCACACAAACTACCAGTTCAGCATTACAAATTAGAGTTTTTCTTCCCCCATCATTTGCATACTGAATCTGCCAAGCTGTTATGTAGTTTTCTGGGTTTATATCCGTGCCAGGAAAAGATGAAAATGAATCACAAGCAACACCTCATAATGTTATATCATATTTTGATTGATGGTAGCTTTAACTGAGCAAGAAAAAACTACAATATGATGCAATTTTTTTTACTATATACACTGCTGGGTAGAGGTCAAGACTTATTGATATTATTTATAATAATATTAATAATTCTTATTATAATATATCAAGTATATAGGCACATGGGATGACTGTTTTTGCAATAAACTCCATTATATTTAGAGTGCCATGTGCTCAAATACTAGATATAGTATGATAAGAAAATGGATGTATTTCAGAAACTACAAGGAACACAATCAAGTATTTGGTTCCTATAAATTCATAACAAGTTGAATATCAAAGATATGCACACATGTGCAGCTCAAAAAAACATTTAATAAACACAATGTTAGTGGGTTTTTTTCTTTGATTATTAATAAAAGTGTGATTTTTCATGTGATCTATGTTGTGGCATTGTCTTATCATACTAAACATAGTTTTTGGGCACTAATGGATACTTTTGCTTTTTGTATTTTAAGTATATTTTGATGCTAATACTTCAAGTAAGACTTTTCCTTGACTTTTACTACTTTTACTTAAGTAGAATATCTGAGTGCTTCTTCCACCACTGCATGTCATGAAATGTAATCGGCTCAATAGAAACTGTATAAGAAAGATGTTGTATTGACTGTTGGTTGTTGATCAGCACTAATGATTCAGGGATGTTGTGATTGGTCCATTTGATTATTTAAATAATGACACTACAAAGTAATAAAGAGACACTGCTGACTCATTGAGCAGAATATACACCTGTTACTCCAGACTACAATAAAACACAATCTGTCAGTGTGCTTTCTAAGTATTCTGTTTAGTAGATGATAACCCAGATAGACAACGTCCACTTCCCTCTTTTTCACCTCCTGTAAAGCAGTTCACCTTTAACCCCACATGAGTCCAATCAGACAAATCTCCTCTGTCAGTCATCATGCCCCGGATATTACTGCTGACACATATCCCTTCAAGTGTTTTGCCCCGGGTGAAAGCACCCATTATTCATCAGACAACCTTGCGGCGTCCTGAAGAGCTGCTCAGTCACTTCGGCCTGAGCTCCCCGTGGACGTGGATGTGTTTGTTGTAACAGTAGGAGCTGGAGGAGAGGCTGCAGGCGCTGCAGTCTCACGGCCCACAGACCAAGCTCGCTGACCAGTGTTTATTTCTGCCGGGCCCCACCGTTTATTTTCATGAGGGTATTAATGTCTATTTTGATATGCCTCTTGTGTTATTTTAGATGAGTCATTGGGGAATGTGTGGGTACATGTGAGAACAGTCTGTGCCTGGGCGAGGACGGGCGAGACGTGTGCACGACGGAGGGGATTGTGTGTGTGTTTGCATGTGCACGCTCATATGATAATGTAGGCTTCTGTATCCCGTTGAGCAGAGGAGCTTGTTTCTATTATCCGAAGTCAACAACGCTACCAAGAGAAGAGGAGAACAGGCTGTGTGAAAGTCTCTTGTGTTGAAAATGTTGAGCTTTGTCAACATTACATAATATTTCAGTTCAAATAAAATAAGGTTCACTTTGAGTGTTGTTTTCTGTATTGTCTAGTTAGACAGAAATAACATGGACAAGTTTATCTTCAGCCGAACTGTTTGTACCCCAGACTTTAACGGTGTCAGGTAGATGAGAGTAACCTCATTCAGGCCTTAAAGAGAGGCCTTGAGCTGGCCTGCTGCTGTCATCGTTCTCAGCCATCGTCCTGAAAGAGCTGGAAATAACTCGCAGAGCTTGCACACAACTTCCTGGCAGCAAAATGATATGAACACATCATGAAAAATGCCTTTATATCTGAAGAAACTACTGTAAGAAGAAATAATACAAGCTTTTCTGGGCTTTGTTTTACAAATATATGGATTCAAAAAAGATAATAGTATAAATAACAATCGACCTTGCTTGCAGTTGGAAGTGTGCAGTCAACAGTTTTATGTCTCTTTTATAATGGTGGTCTATGGGGAAAAATTGCTTTTTCGGTCAGTATACTGTGAGTGGCCGCTGAGACGAATTGGAAGCAATCTCTTGAGATAAGATAACCATCTATTTCTATGGATAGAACTTTATTTATCCCGAGGGAAATTGTTTTTGCAGCAGTAGTTGTCGTAGAAAGTAGGAATAAAGGTGCAAGTATAAAAATATCAATTAAAAAAGATATCCAAATTCCACAAAATCCGAAATATATACACAATGCCAAAAAATATAAACAAGGTTAACAGTAATATATCCATGCATATATCCATCCATTAGCTAATATATCTGTGGGAGAGACTTATTAGCTCACATAATTATATCTATTAGCAATAGATATAATTTCAATCTCTATTTCTATTTCAATATCACTTCTATGTTTTAGCTCTGATATAGACCAAGATTTATTTGCTACGTATAACCCGGTTTAAGCCCATAATATATAATACATCCTTTTAAATTACAATACTTTTAAATAATTAAAGATAATTCATACGACACCTTCTCACACAAAAAGTACCTCAATCATATATCTTATACTGTATATACTGTATATGTTCTTAATGTATATATTCTTAATATGCCTTGTACAAAGTATTTCTTATATATGTTCATTCATACTTTCTGATATGTATATGTTCTTAATATGCCTTGTACAAAGTATTTCTTATATATGTACATTCATACTTTCTGATATGTATATATTCTTAATATGCCTTGTATAAAATATTTCCTTTTTTAATTGTAATATAACTTATTATTTTTAATGGAGCTTCCCAGCAAAAAGCATTTTACACGATTGCACTTGTATAACCGGCTTGACAATAAACATCTTGAATCTTGAATCTTGAATCTTGAACATCCACGAATGGGTCCCTTTGTATTTCCGGTTGCAATGTTAGTTAAGGCAGTGGGCTGACAGGAAGTAAGCTTGGGCCGAAGCTGTTGCCCCTAGCAACAGATTGGCTCTGACGTTGCCTACTCAGCTGCTGACCACCGACCGACGGAGACTGTTAGTATGTTGTTAGCAGTCTGTTTTAATGGGTAAGTCCAAAAATTGTATTGTACATTAATGTTGAATAAAATAAAGTTATGAATTGATAAATATTAAGTATACTAGCTAACCATAAAATAATAGTTAGCTATACTATATCTAGTATTTGGGCACATGGGATGATTGTTTTTGCATTAGACTTCATTATATTTTAAGAAAAAAACAGTAGTCCCATGTGCCCAAATACTAGATATAGTATGATAAGAACATGGCTGTATTTCAGAAACTACAAGGAAAACAACCAAGTATTTAGTATCTATAAACTCATAACAAGTTGAATATCAAAGATATACACACATATGCAGTGCAAAAAAAAATCATATGGAAAACATTTAATAAACACAATGCTAGCAGTTTTTTTTTCTTTGATTATTAATAAAAGTGTGATTTTTAAAATTTTACTGTTATATACTCACCCAAAGTATGTCCGTACCAAATTTCAAGACTTTTGACCAATCAGAAAAAATTTGTCATTTTTCCTTATCATACTAAATATAGTCTTTGGGCAAAAATGGGTTAATGAGTACTTTTACTTTTTAAGTACATTTTGATGCTAATACAACAAGTAAGACTTTTACTACTTTTACTACTTTTACTTAAGTAGAATATCTGAGTGCTTGTTCCATGCCATGACATGTTATTGGCTCAATAGAAACTGTATAAGAAAGAAGAAAAAATTTGACAAAAAAGTGGTATTTGACTGTTGGTTGGTGATCAGCACTAATGATTTAGCTCTGTGAAAGTTGGTGTTGCACCGGGTTTTCCTGCATTGAATGTCTCAGGTTGCAGGTGGGTCGCCTGAGTGATGTTTCTAGCCAACTATGGATATATTGTCCTTGTATTAATTTGCAATTTCCACCAGAAACGTAACGTTAGATATTTCAATTCAATTCAAACTTTATTGCAGACTCAAGAAAGAAAAAACAACAACAATACATTACATATAATACATTACAATACAGGAAGCACTATAAAAAGTCATGATAAAGAGATATTAAATATATATATACATACATCAATGCCTTATATATAAATAACTATACCAGGGCCTCCACAGCCTGGGTATATCATTCAAGAAAATAGAAAAAATCTATTTAAAATATTATGGGATAAACATCTCCTAGCTGAACAGCTCTCTGTGTCTGCTGATATTTAGCTAACATCAAATCATAAAAGGTTTAATGTTGGATAAATACAAAGTCCCGTTAATACTTATGGTAAAAGAAGTTGTTGCTTGTTCTGTTTTTGTATGTTTTTGTTTTTTGACATAATATGTTATATGGTCCAACCACTAATGAATCATATTTACCTCTATACTCTATATAATAGTATTAACTTGAACCTATAGGTCCTGTGTTGTGTCTTGAATATTGTTGTGTTTTGTTGCTGTCGCTTTTGATGTTTTGAAAGATTGTAATGTGATTGTGTACTGAAATGTAGCCTAACAGTTCAAAGTGATTTAAGTGGACTCCAGGAAGAATAGCTGGGCTTCAGCCACAGCTAGTGCCTGCAGACACAAACATTTCACTTGCACTGCAACATCTTGGTCTTTTGAGTAATATTCTCATTGCATCATTATATGCGACCTGAAGTCTCTGTAAGCTCGTTTTTTTATAGTTTGACCTCAAATGGGCTGTATACAGTGGTGTACAATATGCTCTGAACAGAGACATCTTCACTCTATTTGAACACATACTATACTTCCCTGAGAGAATGTTTGCTTGTGCATACATCTATATCGGCATTGCCTATAAATATCCTCATCATCTGTCATGTCTTCAGTAATGAAATGTCCAAGATATTTTACCTTATTACAGACACAAAGATTGTTATCAGACAATTTGAAGTCTGGAAATTTTAGACATTAGATGCATTAGATAGACTGCGTTTGCGATTTGCGTCTTTGCGTCCACCATATTGGAGCACTAGTAAACAAATACATGTCAGGAGATAGGTACATGGAGATGCAGACCTCTCTCATATTCAACTGTTGTGAACCGAATTTCATGAAATTTAGTTTGTTATAAACGTGAGAAATTGAACATGATACTGGCTACTTATTGGAATAGAAAAAAATACAAAAAAAACAAGATATTATCAGGTACATTTAAACATTAAGCCACTCGACACAACTACATTATGTTAATCTTAATTATAGTGTACATGAGATGTTCATTGGCTTCCTACCACGGTGATGATAAGCTATGCTGATTTTATTTTTCCAAGGGATTCAAGAGATTTCCTCATGTCAGTGCATGAATAAATTATGTAATTTATATGTTTAATGCTGCTTCATTATTCTAGATTTCCAAGTTGAGGAGAGTCTGAGGGAAGACCAAGATGGACTACATGAACAAGACATTGGACAGGTAGTTTTAAGCATATGGAAAAAGGTGTATGCTCGGCTCTCAACCCTGCAGCGCGCTCCAAGCGCTCTTCCGGTCACTGGTCCAGCAGCTCCAGAGAGATCACCACCACTGCTCTGTCTGCACTCAGCATCTCGTCTCCTCATCTCTCTGTGTGTGCAAATGTAGACGTACCTCAAAGTCACATTCGCAGGCCCTTTCCCCCTGAATACTATTGACGAACGCAGTGTACAGTATGCACTACATACTGCATACTGCGTTTGTCAGTAGTATGTAGTTGTTTTGAATACAACCTAAGACTAGACGTCTACTAAACTTTCACTTTTCAACGTTGAATTACCTTAATCTAAACTAAACGTCTACAGACAAATAAATATTAAATGTATTTTCAATGTAAAATTGCTATTGCACTATTCCTTTAAAGGATTTTTTTGGTGAAATCTGAGAGTGTAGATGAGAAGATTGTTACCACTCACATGTCTGTTCTTTAAGTACAAAGCTGCAGCCAGGTGGATCTTAGCTTAGCTTAGCATAAAAACTGAGAAGCAGTAAAACACTAAACAATCTCCTCTTCACTCTCTGTTTCTCTTTTTACACTTCCCTCACCTTCTATCTAATTATTCTCTCCTCTTCAGCCCTCAGCAGCACGCAACGCACTGTGGCCGACTGTGGACCGGTGCATGCTGGGACTGCAGCGGAAGCTATCATGAATAGACCTCTGTGTCACAAACAATAGCCGCTGAATACACAAAGAAAATATTGTTGTTGTCTTTTACAAGTGGATATGAATTATTAATGTGGTCCTGGTTTGAATAGAACACCGTGAAAAGGCTGTCTTGTCTTCTCAGCTTCTCTTCAGACTACAGAGAAACTCCAACTCATGAGATCTTTGTTGTGTTTTCATGTGTGTGTGTGTGGTAGATAACAGTAGAGATGCCACTGTGTTATAGAGCCAGACTGATGGTCTCTGACAGGGACGACTGGAGGACGTTGCAGTCATTGTGATAATAAAGGAGGTGACTGTAATCCTTTTTGTCCTCTCCTTGTCTTTCCCTGCAATTATAAAACATGTGTACATGCATTTGTTTATCTCTTTAATTGTTCCATATCTTATTTTTCAGCTGCAGATAAATGCAGAGGTAATGTAGGAAGCGGTTCACCCTCTATCCTCTCCCCGTCCTTTGCTTCGAGCCATCAGGTGCATCAGGACAGCTGCTCGTGCTGATTGGGCTCTGGAGCGATGGATTGAAAGGTAACTGCCAAATATTGATTGCCTGCAAGCTTCTGACCTTAACAAGAGCGGGCTTAGAGTAAAAGCTGTTTGTCAGATTCTGCTACAATATTATCTGTGCTGCTGTCCAGCCTTCTGTTGGGTTTTTGCAAAATATTGACTCAAGGTGATTAAAAGAGCAAAGCATTCTGACAAAACATCCCACTGAATGCCAGAAAGAAGATGAACTAGTAAATTGTACACACAATTAAGAGATCCTTGTTGCTTTCTCACAAAATATCCATCATATTCTGTGATACCGAGCTAATAGGAGCAGGTTTTGTGCCCCGTCAGTCGATGGTACACCATCAGGAGCTTTACCCCCCCCTCACCCCTTGTTTATTATCTGTCCTTGAAGCAGCAGTACCGCCATCATCTTTGTCCCAAGCTTCCAATTTCGTCCTCTAAGGAATTATGGGCTTGTCTGTCACTTTCTCAATTGCTTTCTCCTTTATCTCTCCGAGCGAGACGGGAAACAAGCAAGCTTCATTCACTGGCCAGCTGATAGGTTTCAAAAATTCATCAGCTGTACTGACACTATTTTAACAGTTTTAGTCATGCATGAAAAGCTAGTTTTCTGAAAATGTTGTATATTCTGTAATAATGTGTAGAAGTGCTATACACGCACCACTCATTTAAGAGGAATGTAGTAAAAAGACTGTCCTGATGGGTCAGTGGCTAAAATAGAAATAAACCAGCCAAATTAATTAGAAGAATTAGGAATAAAAGAAGGATTACCTGATATGGGGGCTCGGTGAGCTGAGCTGTAGCCAGATATACTGTATTTATAGTATATTCAGGTTACTTGGTTATGAGAGGACATTTTTAAACAAATATTCTAAAAATGTCGTGTAACTTATTTTGATGTGCATGACTTTCAAAGCAATAACAACAATTGAAAAGATACTTTGACTAAATAATCTTAAAGGGGCATGAAGTTCAGTTGGATGAAGTTTAGTGTACTGGTAAAAAGGAGCACTACTCAGCCTGTGAAAACAGTAAATAACCTTAATGATGTCACAGTGATGTCATCAGGGTTATTTCAGCTTGGGCTTGAGCCTGAACGTTTTTAACAGAAAGCCTGCATTACAAAAGTGGACGTCTGGGATTGGAAAGAAGTGGGTATTCAGGAGGCAGGACGGGTCGAATGAAAGACACTGTTGAGTTGGGAAAGTTATGGGAAACGTAGGATTCAGTGTTTTTGGAGCTTGATTCATACTATAGACTAAAAGGATATTTTGGCCTGTGATGCTTCAGTTGTGACCTTTTTCTTTCAGCTTGTCTCTTGTGAGTCCCCCGACTTCATGGAAGTACAATACTAAATTGCTAGAATAGGACTGGGCGATATGGACAAAATCTTCTATCATGATATAGATCATTTCATATCTCAATAACAATGTATATCACAACAAAGCATGTTTTCTGGCAATTCAATAAATAAATAGTCTATATGAAATAACCACATGGTAATGCCTATTTTCGTATACTACTGTATGAATGAAATACTTGACAAATGAAAAGTACAGAGTATTTTCTCATTTTAAGAACTTGAGTGCAAAATAAACACAATAGTTTTAAGTGAAATTATAGAGAACAAATAAATAAATATAGGCCTAGCTTACATCATGATAGAAACGATATAGCAAAATATCAACAATAGACATTTTTATATCGCTTTGACGATATATATCGTCATATTGCCCAGCTCTACGCTAGAATACCCCTTTAACTCAAGGGCCATATTTTCCATCACTTTACACCAAATCTTGTCATCATGGAGTTTGCTCAGTTGTCGTGTTTCAGTTGTCATCATGTGATCCAAGCATGAAACTGAGCTAAGTCCATCTGCCGAGGAATACCATGAGATGCAGTCGATATTATCTTTTTGATGCCTGCATTGCCAGAGATAAGAAGCTGACTGTGGAGGTCTGGTAAGTGCACTTCTTTCTTACTCCCCCAGAGACTTGTAGTCCTCAGCTCAAACTGATTTTGGCAGTATATCAGACCTCAACTTAAGTACAACTTTTAATACAATGTTTCAATGTACTATAACTGTAGTGTACTAGAGTATACTCGTTGAGTACTGAGTATGCTTTCAGGGTATTTTCAGAAAATGTGTTATGATTTCTGGCTGGCTGCCCGTCACCCGCGGTCAAGAGTTTGACTGGTGGCTGATTGTAATTTCCGTCGCTGTGTTTAAGGTTGACTGAAGGTCGCTGAGGAACACTTCCTTTTCTGTCTTCTCTTTCCTCCTGTCTCATTTCTGCAGTGCAGACAGCCCTTATGCTGCACTTTTTTATTTATTAAATGTGTGCGTTAGGGGAGAGAGCAGAACTCCAAAGCTAATTTTTTTGGTAAAGAGTTTAATTAACCTTTACCAGTGAAGCAGTGCTCCTATATCAACATATCACTTCCTCTTTTGGAAAAATAATAGTCACTACTGACATTTTTATTTCCTGCAAATCATAGCCCTTCTGTCCCCCACCGTCTTTTCACACCTATCTCTTGTGTCTCTTTAGCAATATGTGTGTGTGTGGGAACAGTTAATGAGCTGAGTAAATGTGGATAAAACCCAGAGACTCCCACAGTTTCTACCACATCAGCCTCTTAGTGTTGGATGATAACTGTAACAGAGTAATGCTGCTTTTTCTTGATGCTTTTTCAGCCATGATAGCGGCGTGGCTCTAGGGATGGCAGTATCGGTCTATCAGTCAGTCGTTCCACCACTTTGGTCCAGACTGAAATATGTCAACATCTATTGGATAGATTGCCATGAAATTTTGTACAGCTGATTCTGTATTAATCTTAATTATTTTGGCAACCCCCTGACTTTTCCTCCAGCGCCACCGCACATTCACTGTCATCCCCCCTCAGGATAAAGTGATTCACTTTGTATCTAGTCATCAGGTCAAAACTTTAATTTGTCCAATATTTTGGTTTACGACCAAATGTCTGCAAAACTATGTAATTCCCATCAGCCTCAGCTGTACTTGTGTTTAGTAAATGTTGCTATCATGCTGAACTGAAATGGCGAACATGCACCTTTTTAACATTAGTATGTTAGCACTGTCATGTCTAGAAGGTGAAATCTGATCTGAAATCTGCAAAAACTCTTGTGAGACTCGCTGCCCGACGACCTATCCTTACCTTAACTATTCAAGATCAGTGACTAACCTTAACTATTCAAGGTCAATGCCCAACCTTAACTATTCAAGGTCAATGCCCAACCTTAACTATTGAAGATCAATACCTAACTTAAACTACTCAAGGTCAATGCCTAACCTTAACTATACGAGGTCAACGTCTAACCTTATCTTTTCGAGATCAATGCCTAACCTTAACTATTCAAGATCAATGCCCAACCTTAACTATTCAAGATCAATGCCCAACCTTAACTATTCAAGATCAATGCCCAACCTTAACTATTCAAGATCAATGCCTAACCTTAACTATTCGAGATCAATGCCTAACCTTAACTATTCGATATCAGTGTCTAACCTTAACTATTCGAGATCAATGCCTAACCTTAACTATTCGAGATCAATGCCTAACCTTAACTATTCGATATCAGTGTCTAACCTTAACTATTCGAGATCAATACCTAACCTTAACTATTCGAGATCAATACCTAACCTTAACTATTCGAGATCAATACCTAACCTTAACTATTCGAGATCAATACCTAACCTTAACTATTCGAGATCAATGCCTAACCTTAAATATTCGAGATCAATGCCTAACCTTAAATATTCGATATCAGTGTCTAACCTTAACTATTCGAGATCAATGCCTAACCTTAACTATTCAAGATCAATGCCTGACCTTAACTATTCAAGATCAATGCCTAACCTTAACTGTTCGAGGTCAACATCTAACCTTAACTATTCGAGATCAATACCTAACCGAAACCATCTCACCAGAGTCTCCCAGACTCGCAGGTTACCTTCTAGACACGACCCCTTTGCATGGCTGTAGACTCTTGATTCAGTTACTTGGATGAATAAAAGCCGTTCACCGCCTTGCCTCTTATCCTCCTCTCACTGTGCAGCTTCCTTTCTCTCGGCGTCCCACTTTATCACACAAGTGATTTCGGGGATGTTATACATAAAGTCAAACTAATTGATTTGGCTTAAAATCCTCTCAGTGCATTAGCAAGTCAGGCTGCCTTTTTTTCAGGAGTGTGACCTCAGAGCTCCCGCTTCTTAAAATGAGCATGAAATTAGATGACTAATCCACTTCAATTACTCATTTCAACGAAAAAATATACTTGCCGACATCAAATTTGTTTTGCAGTAACTTTCAGGGTGTTTAAAAGCATGTATAATATTATTTGAAGTGGCATTTTTCATTGCCTGTGACAGCGTGACACTGAGCGTTAGGACATTTATTAGTAATGTGTAAAGCTATTTTGTCACATTTTCCTGCCCTTCTTTCAAGAACACATTTTGGTATCTCTTTGGTCTCTTAGTTGTCAGTCACGTGTCTTCTTTTCTCTCTTTCTGACAGGTTGGGTTTCAGCATGACTGTGTGAAAATAGATGGCTCCTTTACCTCAAAAAACCTTCCACCCACCTGGGACCGAGGCCCTGTCATCCAGTGTGCATGTAAGTTTGCTGCGTGCAAAGTGTTTTTTTTGGGGTCTGCCTTGACAGCTCTTCGTCGCAGTTTCTCCCTCAATATACAGTATCTCCTCAAGAGCTCCTTCAACTGCTCTCAGCTGTCAAGAGTCCGACTTCACACGTTTTCTACGCTTAATTCTTTCCAACTCGTCGGTCATGAATCCTCCACTGAAGGTGTCACTGGATTTTGGAGTATATAGTTCTGTCTCTGTGTTATTTCTTTTGTACATGAACTTACATCCTTATGAAAGTGGAGTTCATCAATATAATATAATTCAATAAGTCTCCATCAGCCTGTGTTTCTTTGATTTATGAAAGTATTTTGAAGCCTGTGGGAGCATGAACCTCTTTTCTCTCCATTTGATTCTGTTATGCTCTGGAGTAACAAAAGCGTGGACTCAAATGCAGCACACAACGAGAAGTCTTAAGGTATGAACAAAAGAATATTTATTTTAACAAAAACGAGATTCCAGGTAGACCAAGGAGGCGAGTTCAGGAGTGAGCAGGCAGGTTGGAGCAGCCACAGCTGGCAGGTAACAGACCTGAGCACAGAGCAAACAAAAACACGAGATGAGTCCAAGAATTTCAAGACGAGAGCAACTTCAAAGACGAGAGTCAAAATTACTAGTGAGCCTGATTTGGTTTACTATACCACTGTGGGTGACGGTACGATCTGGCGACGAGTAGCAGGAAAACCGGGGTATATATACTGCAGGTGATGAAGATTTGTCGCAGCTGTTCCAGCCGAGCCCGCCCAGAGGAGGAGGAGGAGAAGGAAGGCCACACCTCCGACACACTGACAAACTAGACACACCAGGGGAAAACACACAAGAGACAAAAGGACAGGGAAACATAGGAAACAAAAGGAACTTCTAGACTAACGGCAGTGAACATAACAGATTCAGAAACATCCAAAATCGGAGCATGCGAAAGTCTCTGCATCCTTACCAGAGGACTGCAGACGACCAGGAGAAACTGATCCAGCATCATCATGGTATACTGACCTTAGATTAGCCCACCTGGAATTAGAGAGAACAAAACCATTTTTGACCTTTAACAAATCTGCAGTGTTTTGAGGCTCATGGTGTATTCAAATGCTGTTGTTTGGCGCCCCCTTCTGCCCATTGATCATCTCTGCCGGATCCTTATTCTTGTTTCTCTTGATCTTAAGTCCAAGTGCACTGAGGTTTTTGGACCAGGACTGAAGTTCAAGACTATAATTTGTTTCTTTTCTAGTGGTATATAGAGTAGTATTCTTTTCTCCCAGAGGGAAGAGACTCAGCGTTGGATTTACATTTATTATCAGAATGTTGTGATGTTAAAACACATCTCAGTCCTGAGAAACGAGAGAGACAACTGTCCACTTGTTGTATCAGAGCAGCCACTGGTAATTGCATTGCTGATAATTAGGGCTGTTAATCGATTAAAATATTTAATCGTGATTAATTGCATGATTGTTCATAGTTAATTGCAATGAAACGCAAATGAATCGCACATTTTTTATCTGTCCAAAATTTACCTTAAAGGGAGATTTGTAAAGTATTTAATACTCTTATTAACATGGGAGTGGGCAAATATGCTTGCTTTATGCAGATGTATGAATATATTTATTATTGGAAATGAATTAACAACACAAAACAATGACAAATATTGTCCAGAAACCCTCACAGGTACTGCATTTAGCATAAAAAATATGCTCATATCATAACATGGCAAACTCAACAGCTGTCAGTGTGTCATAAAGTCATAAAGTGGGCATGTCTGTAAAGGGGAGACTCGTGGGTAACCATAGAACCCATTTTCATTCACATATCTTGAGGTCAGGGGTCAAGGGAGTCCTTTGAAAATAACCATGCCAGTTTTTCCTCGCCAAAGTGTAATGTAAATTTGCAGCATTATTTAGCCTCCTTCGTGGCATGCTAGTATGACATGGTTGGTACCAAGGGATTTCTTATTTTTTTCTAGTTTCATATGATACCAGTATCTTCAATAGCTTTAGAAGTAGCTTTAAAACTGAGCCCACTACAACCTAAAAATCGCAAGTTAAGCAAGAAATTTGTTGCGTTAAAACAAATTTGCGTTAGTAACTTTGACAGCCCTACTTATTATATAAGTATTATTATACTGTACATTATTAATATTATATTTCTGATTATTCTGTTATTGTCACTAAGCTGGCACAAGGTGGTGGGCGATGCTTTCACTGGAGCGCTGAAAAGGGGGAAATATTGATGCACTGCACTGTGGCCTGCATGCAAAATAATTAAATCCAAAGTTTCAGTAATAACTGAAACTTGAATAAATTTAAATAAATTTTACGTTGGTTTCCACTGCTGCACATTAAGGTAGGCTGTTAGCTTATTGGCAGATTTAATGCATTTACACTAGAGCTGATTTAATTAGTCATAAGGACAGGAAATTAATCGCCAAGTGTTTTGATAATTGAGTAATTACTCAATTAATTTTCAAGCAAAAATGTCAAAAAACGTCCTGCTTTTCTTTTTCTCCTATAACCATGAACTGAATATCTTTCGGTTTGGGGCTACTCTAGACATTTAGAGACATCACATCATCGGGCTATTTGAACTTATGATGGATTTTTCATATCTGATATTTTCTAAAACAGATAGTTATTTGATCTCAAGAAAATAATAATCAGCTCAAATGATAATTAAAATATCCATTAGAGGCAGCCCTGCTTTACATTGCGACTTGCACTTTTTTCCGCCTTCCACATCTCTCCTTGTGTCTTTGATCATCGCAGTGGCTCGGGGCGCCCTCCACACTGCGCTGGGAGTCACCGCGAGCTGCCCGTCCTATTTTCCAGTCTTCACAGCGATGTTCACCTCGGAGGGAGGGCTTTGCAAGGTTGTAAACAAGGGAGGTCTGCCCTGTTACCACAGCTCTCCTTTCCCTCGCCGCTGCAGCAGGTCAGACAAGGTGACGGCTCCCTGTTGACTGTGATTCACGGGTGTGCCTGGCAGCATTTAATGAGAGAGTAACTCAAGCCTTTTATCACTCCGAGTGCTGAAATAACAAATGAGCAGCAGAAGAAAGGAGGTAGTGGGTTAGAACTGATCGGATAAGTGTTTTTATAGTTTTATAGTGAAGCCAAAACAAATGGCAAACTTAACATCACAAGAAAAGAAGATTAAGGCTGATTTATCTTTATGTATTTATTGGCATAATAAGGAGATTATCAATTAATTTATATCAAGAAATTCCTATTCTGTTTGTTTGTCTTTTAATGACCCCTGAGATTTATCTTGTGAACCCTGCTCTAAAAAATATTAAAGCAAGCTCAAATTGATTTAAAGGTGCTCAATATGAAATATGACACTGAAAATGATCTTTTGACAGTATGTTGACATCATACCAGCGACATTAGTACAGTTTAATGTTTATATCTGTATGTTATAGACATGATTAAAAGTAAAAAAAAATATTTTTAACTCAACACTTTCTGTTTCCGTTTCAAAATAAAAGCCCTTTAGTGTTTTTCTTTGGACAGAATTCCTTCATTTGTTAACACAAGTCTTTTATTCTGAACTATTTGCAGGACAGTGTTGTGGAAAATGCAGTGACTTGCACGGCTCCATAAATTAAGAGCACCAGCTCAAAATCTTGGATTATTATTATTATTTACAATTGAGCACACACTTCTTAATACATCAAAAACGTGCACTACAAGTCAGCCCTTTTTTTTATTGAAGTTTATCTCCAAAGAGCTCCAGTCATTTGGTAGCTGTTTACGATTTATTTTTTTTCTCCCCCTCTTTAATTACGTGTAGTGCATTTAACTGTCAGCTCAGGTTTGGCAGTCTGTCTGTTGTCTGCTTAATAAAATATGAAGCGTCTATTTCTGTGCTTTCCAAAAACACTGCTGAGGAAGTGACTGCTGCTGTTTACCTGGCCTATCGTCATGTCAGAGATACATCACTTATATAATTTGATGCCTGAGCTTTGATTAATGATCTTGTGTTTTCTTCCATAACAGATTGCATGTGTTCATTCACAAAAGGAAATTGTACTTAAATACTAAGTTGTTCTGATGGTAGTGGTGTCAGTGAATGATTGTATTTGGTTATTGTTTGTATACTGGTCTCATACTGACAAGTATACAGAAAAGTCTAAGTATACTTTGTTTATACTGACAAATATACAGACAAGTCTAAGTATACTTGGCTTCCAGTATACTGACAAGTATGCAGAAAAGTCTAAGTATACTTGGCTTATGCTGACAAGTATACAGAAAAGTCTAAGTATACTTGGCTTATACTGACAGATATACAGAAAAGTCTAAGTATACTTGGCTTATCGGCCTACCTGTACTTAATCTTTTGATCGAGATATACTTAAGAAAAGTATAATTAAGTATTCTTGCCTTATAGGCCTACAGAAAGGTATACTTGGCTTGTAGTTGTGCTTGCTTTTTGATAGAGTAGCCTGCTGGTTTCATATCGGAATAGACTGCTGTATTCAGCATTAATTTATTACACTGAATGAACTATGTAACAACTAAAAGTTGATTACTGCCAATAACCAGGGGTTTATATTCCAGGCACTCAAAAAGGGGTTAGGAGAGTTTGCTGCTTGTCCACCTGATGCTCCTGGAAACGTGATCCTCACTGCCACGGGGCTGTGCGCTGCATCCTGACATTACGGTAGGAGGAGAGGCATCAGGTAAAGTTGCAGGTGACCGACCGGCGAGGGATGTGACACATCAGGAGGCACCACGAGAGGAAAAGGAAGCTGTAGACTGGATAGTTTCAGGAGCCAACCGGCACAGGTATGGATGTGAGAGGTCGAAAGTAATATTAAGGTAAGTTTATCAATGTGAGTATTAATTTTAAAGTTTAAAGTGTCCACATGATGGCAATATGATCCTCGTACCGTTTATTCATCACTTTGAATGCTTAATGTCACATTAGTTGATTCGTTTTGGAGAAAAATACAGAAGAGGTTTAGATTAATATGACAAGTAATTCAGAAGTTATACAGTGACCTAAAGATAAGATAACATATTCCTTTATTAGTCCCGCAGTGGGGAAATTTGCAGTGTACAGCAGCAAAGGGAGATAGTGGAAAAAACAAGAAGCATCAGCTAACACAGTAAAAAAAAGAGCTAAACAAAGTGTAACAAAATATGAACCATTTAAATAGAAGGAAGTATAATAATAGGAGAAGTATATACAGTATTGACTATAAACAAACTATTAAAAAAATGCACAAGTGGAAAAATGATACTGCACAGTGAGAATTAAATGAAATTCCACCTGAAAATATTGCACAGTATGAATTACACCTGAGTAGTATTGATATTGCACAGTCAGTATACAGTATAGTACAGTTATTGTCAGTATTTGGTGTGTAAGTGTAAGTGGTCTACTGGGAGCAGTGCTGGTTGTGGAGTCTGACAGCTGCAAGAAGGAAGGACCTGTGATAGCGCTCCTTCACACACTTTGGGTGGAGCAGCCTGTCACTGAAGGAGCTCTCCAGTGCTGAGATGGTGTCCTGCATGGGGTGTGAGTCGTTCCTCATCATGGATGACAGCTTAGCCATCATCCTCCTCTCTCCCACCACCTCCACTGTGTCGAGGGGGCATCCCAGGACAGAGCTGGCCTTCCTGATCACTCCGTCCAGTCTCTTCCTGTCCGCAGCCGAGATGCTGCTGCCCCATATCAAATATGTCTTGCTAAACTTTAGGGAAATGTGTATAAAATGATGCAAAAGACTTTACTCAGTGTAAACAGTTTACACTGTGTCAGTATGGTATTGTCAGGCAGTGTAAGATTACTCTTTACAGGTCAAACTTTAATTATACTAAAACAATGATTAATCAATAATTCCCCTCCTCCGCCCATCAGGACATTTATGGAGCTGTGCGGTCCCAACATGAGTGAGAGTGGAGGCTCTCTCTGCCAGATGAAGCACCTCCCCTGCCACAATGTCCCCCTGTGTCGCCTGCAGGCCGTTGGACACCACATGCTCAACCTCCCCCACCAGCCGTGGGTCAACCACCCATCCCCGGCTATCGCCTCCAGCCCGGCCGTGGCCCTTCGCCATAGGGTAAATGGAGCCATGGCGGCCAGCTGCAGCAATCCGGAGTGTGCGGTCTCCAGACTGGGAGAGGAGGCAGCACTGGCCCGAGGCGTCTCCACAGGGAAGGTGTTGGTGACAGGAGGAGGGGGATACTTTGGGTTCAGGCTGGGGAGAGAACTGGCCAGTCAGGGGATGTCGGTGGTCCTTTTGGACATGAACAAGCCGCCCTGTGATATCCCTGACGGAGCGATCTTCCATCAGGTATGGCACAGTGTAGAGAGACCTGTGTATTAGCTTGAAATCCAATTTTCCCTGCATTTTACCCATTTAAATGACATATGTATGTCTGTTGTGATGTGAGCCAGTTAAACAAGTGAAATGCTCTTATTTTGTCCTCCTTGCTTTTGAAATCTGGGATGTGCTACCCTATCACATTTTTTATGAAGTGCAACCTCCTTTACCAAAATATGGTTTATAATCAAGTTTTGTCACAACATATACAGTATATTTGATACAAATTAATTTTTTGGGGGGGTTAAAAAGTCTCCGTAAAATGTCCCCTGAACTTAATTTAGACCCTGGTCCCTGCGGTCGAAACTCAAAGAGTTCCTCAAAAGGTTTCTAGTGCTGGAGGAAAGTTCCTGCAGTCAAAGTTTTGACTTGTGCAAATAAACTAAACCAACTATAAACTCATTCAATGTGTGTCTGGCATCTTGCAGTAAATAACATTCCTGCTTGCAGATGTTTTACTTCTAGCTTTGGTTTGGGTTACATTACATGAAACACACAGAATCAGTTTTTCTAATAACTTCACACTGCTCCGTGTTGAAAATCAGCTCTAGTATTTCCTTGCTTCAGCCAGCGTCAGAGTGCCTCTGTGGTTAGTCTGGCTGGAAATAGACACAGGTGAGTGATCTGCCTCAGAGCACCAGCTGCTGACTGGTTCAGAGAAGATGGAGACATGATTCAGGTTTCACCTGCAGGCCTCGTAGCACACTTACCTTAATTACAACTGTCCTTTCATGGGAGAGATATTGACTCACACCTAATACTCTGTCGCTGAACCTGCAAAGCTCCCAGTGAGTTGTCCACTGATTGCAGGGTTGGCAGTCCACATGTTGAAGTGTCCTTGGGCAAGACACCAAATTGCCAACATGTTGCATGGTAGCATGCTGCCATTGGTGTGAGTGTGTGAATGGGTGAATGAGAGGCATCATTTACACAGTATGTGCAAGTGATGATAACATATAAAGATAACATATTGATTAATTGCTTTCTTACAGAGTGACATCCGGGACTATTCTTCCCTCTATAAGGTGTGTGAAGGGATCGACTGTATATTCCACACAGCGTCTTACGGCATGTCTGGACCAGAACAGGTGACTTACCTCATCTCTTCTCTTTAGCATCTTTTGACCACTTAAAGCTGGGGTAGGCAATATATTTTTGGCATCATTCGTCATAAAATCCATAATAATAATAACCTTTCAGCATATTGTAATTTTAATTGCTCTGAGAGAAAACCAGACTTGTGCACCTCCTCATGGCTCTGTTTTCAGGCTTTAAAAAATCTAGCTCGTGACGTGAGACTTGGACCAATCACAGGTCATTTCAGAGAGAGGGCGTTCCTATTGGCTGCTCTACAAATGCAGATGTGCGTGCACGTCTCTTCGATGAAAGCCTGAATCAACGGTGGAATATCCTGCAGGAAAAGTTGCTATTCTAGCATTGGCAACAATTGCCTTTACTGCAAAGCAACTTAAAAAAGGAAGACGGACAATATCCGCCGATATTGTAGCTCGCTAGGGCCTCGAATCACAGTGTGTCATCTCAAAGGGCTTTACAGACCCACACGTTTTCAAAGAAAACAGGACGGTAATTATCATAGAATTGCCGCTATACTGTATAACGACTCACAAGATCACAATGATGTTCGAGATATTGTTTGAAATGAATTTCTAATACTCGTACAGGTTACCTTTATGAAGTGTGTGCATGTGTCTGTGCTCGTCTGGTGGGAGGGGCTTAGCACAGAGAGGGTAAAGCTGCAGGATGTGAACTGTATTTTCAAATTCTGGCATTTTCTTTTTTTACTTTTTAGATGTAAGCTGCTTACAGCAGAGAAAATAAAGACACAGGAGGTGGAAAAAAAGGGTTGTATTATCTTCATTGTTATTCTTTCTGTCTGCCAGCTGAGGAAAGAGCAGGTGGAGTCAGTCAATGTTGGAGGAACCAATAATGTTATAAATGGTAAGGATCCATGCAAATATTTTATTTGTCATAGTTCCACATACACTGTGAGGAATACATTTCTTGATTTCTGACTATGATTTGAAATCTGTAGATGCATATAAATAATGGTAAAAGGGCACTTTACATTCTTAATTGTGATGTGAACATTAATTGGTCTATTGTGTTTTTTTAATTAAATGATAAATAATAAATACAATTACTGTAGCAAAGCTTAATTTGATATTTTGAAGCCAGAAAAAAAGCTTATTTTCACCCCCTCATAAAACATCCTGGTAATCTCTGATGTAATGATGTGTGTGATCTGCTCTCGTTCAGTGTGTAAGGAGAGGAGCATCCCCAGGCTGGTGTACACCAGTACCATCAATGTGGTGTTTGCTGGGAAACCAATCGAGGAGGGAGATGAGGCCTCAGTGCCGTATGTGCCCCACGACGTAGTGAGTAAAAAAAAGAATAAATAAAAATAAAAATATACTGTATATTTATTGCAATGGTGGAATGTAACTAAGTACATTTACTCAAGTCCTTTACACAAGTGCAATTTTGACTTACTTGTACTTCACTTGAGTGTTTCCATTTCATGCTACTTTTATGTTACTTTATGCATTTATATTATACTATTGACTTTATTATATATATTTTTTTTACTTAACTTTTTACTTTTGTCAGTTGGAAATATTGTACTTGTTACTCCACTACATGTAATAAATAAATGCATATAATATATATATATATATATATATGTATATAATATACTGTATATAATGTATATAAATAAATATAAACTAATACATGATGATGTTTTATTATAGTAGACTGTAATCTACCAAATAATCAGTTGAAATCAGTCCCACCTTTGCCAGCTGCAACATTAAAGTGATATACATATAATGCATCATGTAGCCTATAATCCAATAATATAATGTACATTATTCTGAAATGGGTTTTTCTGCATAATGAGCATTTTTGCTTTTGATACTTTGAGTACATCTTTATGCTAATACTTTTCCTTAAAGGGATAGTTTGGATGTTTTGAAGTGGGGTTGTAGGAGCTACTTATCCATAGTCAGTGTATTACCTACAGTAGACGACGGTCACACCCCCCACTTTAAGGACTTTTACTTTTGTAAGTAAAAGATCTGAGTAGCCTACTTCTTCCATATCAACTGATATGTTACCCATACATTTTGTCCCATCCATCGATGTATCACCAAAACTTAGAACCCAACAAAAGACCAAAAAGTGTAAAGGTCCTATACATTTGCCAACAACAATAATACATTTTTAACATGTTTCTTTCTGTTGCAGCACATCGACCACTACAGCAGAACTAAAGCGATTGCAGAGCGGATGGTCCTCTCTGCCAACGGATGCTCCCTGAAAGGTGTGAAACGATCAGTGTGGGCAGCTTAATCACAGTATTTCATGAAAAGAGTGCAATCAGAGGAGATTGCAACCGAAGATTCTGGTTTGTGTGTAAAAATGTTTGTGTGAAAGAGATACACTGAAGCACTGAATGGTTGCCATGGAAACTCAGTCATCCAATACAACAGCAGTGACACCTGTTTTAATTTAGAGTTGGACAGGACAGTGCCGGTCTGTAGTGCAGCAGTCACGTGACTATTTTACTATTTCCTAATACATTTTAATGAGTTTCGAGTTCCTCTACGTTCTTTACATTAACAGATGTGAAGCGTCCCATTTCCTCCTTCAGAGTAACCCGACACCCCATCAGTGGCCATCACCTTATAAATTCAATTAAGCTTAGAGCTACGAGCTGCCTCATTGTATACTGCAGGTTAAAGGTCATGTATCTGCTACAGGAGGATGTGGCTTACGTTAGATTTTCATTTAAATAAATGTCTGTTAAAGGACCAGTGTGTAGCATTTCGGGGGATCTATTGACAGAAATGGAATACAATTTTAATAAATATGTTTTGTTAAGTGTGTAATCACCTGAAAATAAGAATCATTGTGTTTTCGTTACCTTAAAATGAGCCGTTTATATCTACATAGGTAGCGGGTCCTTTTCAGGAAGTCCACCATGTTGCACCGCCATCTTTCTACAGAGAACAGCTTGGGCCGGAGTCGATAACATTACTCGATCCAGTCACCACCACTCTCTCTCTCTTGCTTCACCACTCACTTCCCACGTACACACACTCTACGCACTGGCTCTGCTCCAAATGACATACAACAAAGGTCACTCTTGTTAAAGAGATTTTAATCTCAATGGGACTTTTACCTGGTTAAATAAAAGATATATACACACACACACATATAAATATATATATATACAGTATATATACATGTACTGCATATGTATATGATACACAATGGAAAAGGAGAAATAACAGCATCAGTGAGGATGCCTTTTTTTGCTAAAAATATGAGTGCACTCCTAATTACGTACCATCATGTTTAAAATAAAACACATCCATGCATATATTCAGTGAAGGTTTGAATCCTCTCTTGTGAAGGTGGAGGTCTGCTTCGGACCTGCGTCCTGCGTCCCTGTGGCATCTACGGACCGGAGGAGAGGAGACACCTCCACAGAGTGATGGTGAGAGACTCACACATACATAAAACATATCGCCATATGATAAAAATTCATTTCTTTTTGTGTTGGCACTGGAAAAAAATATACATCTTGCAGTATGTGAAGTCTCCCTGGCAGAAAGTGTTTCTGCCCGAAGAGTTTACATTAGTGATCGAGCTCTCCAGGCATCCAGTACAGTCTGCTGAAGGGCTCCATGTGGTTGGTTATGTTCTGGGATTACTGTCGGCCAAGTGGCCAAGGCGGTGGACTTTTTATTAGGGCTGATTCGATTGATAAAAAAAACACAATTGTTTTCAACATCAATCGATTAAAATATTTAATCGCAAATTAATCGCACATTTTTTATCTGTTCAAAATATACCTTAAAGGGAGATTTGTCAAGTATTTAATGGCAAATATGTTGCTTTATGCAAATGTATGTATATATTTATTATTGGAAATCAATTAACAACACAAAACAATTACAAATATTGTCCAGAAACCCTCACAGGTACTGCATTTAGCATAAAAAAATATGCTCAAATCATAACATGGCAAACTGCAGCCCAACAGGCAACAACAGCTGTCAGTGTGTCAGTGTGCTGACTTGACTATGGCTTGCCCCAAACTGCATGTGAATATCATAAAGTGGGCATGTCTGTAAAGGGGAGACTCGTGGGTACCCATGGAACCCATTTACATTTACATATCTTGAGGTCAGAGGTCAAGGGACCCCTTTGAAAATGGCAATGCCAGTTTTTCCTCGCCAAAATTTAGTGTAAGTTTGGAGCGTTATTTAACCTCCTTCATGGCCAGCTAGTATGACATGGTTGGTACCGATGGATTCATCAGGTTTATTAGTTTCATATGATGCCATGTTGACGAATTTGCGTTAACGAGTTATTATCTCATTAACTTTGACAGCCCTAATATACACATTTGCATAAAGCAGCACATTTGTCCACTCCCATGTTGATAAGAGTATTAAATACTTGACAAAATCTCCCTTTAAGGTACATTTGAACAGATAAAAAATGTGATTAATTTGCGATTAATTGCGATTAAATATTTGAATCGATTGACAGCCCTGGTTGCAACACTTTCGGTTACTACAAACTTCCATATAAAAATGAAAATACAGTTGGAAGAATGTTGGAAAATAAAGTCTAAACAATGTCTAAAAAAAATTTAAAAAGTCTGAAAACAAGTTTGAAAAATGTTGGAAAAAAAGTCGGAGGAATACTGAAAAAAAAGTCTAAAAAAAAAGTTTGAAAGATTTTGAAAAAAAAAGTTTGAAAAAAGTTGGAAAATAAAGTCTAAACAATGTCTAAACATTTTTTAAAAAGTCTGAAAAAAGTTGGAAAAATGTTGGAAAAAGAAGTCTAAAAAAAAGTTGGAAAAATGTGGAAAAAAGTTGGAAAATAAAGTCTAAACAATGTTTGAAAAAAAAAAAAAAGTCTGAATAAATGTTGGGAAACAAAAGTCTGGAAAAAAAGTTGGAAAAATGTTGGAAAATAAAGTCTAAACAATGTTTGAAAAAAAAAAAAGTCTGAAAAATGTTGGGAAAAAAAAGTTGAAAAATTTTTGGAAAATAAAGTCTAAACAATGTCTAAAAAAAATTTAAAAAGTCTGAAAAAGTTGGAAAAAAAAAAAAATGTCTGAAAAAAAGTCTGAAAAATGTTGGAAAAAAAAGACTGAAAAAATGTCCGAAAAAAAAAGTCTGAAAAAAAGTCTGAAAAATGTCTGAAAAAAATGTCTAAAAAATGTTTGAAAAAAAAGTTGGAAAAAAGTTGGAAAATAAAGTCTAAACAATGTCTAAAAAAAATGTAAAAAGTCTGAAAAAAGTTGGAAAAATGTTGGAAAAAGAAGTCTAAAAAAAAGTTGGAAAAATGTGGAAAAAAGTTGGAAAATAAAGTCTAAACAATGTTTGAAAAAAAAAAAAAAAGTCTGAATAAATGTTGGGAAACAAAAGTCTGGAAAAAAAGTTGGAAAAATGTTGGAAAATAAAGTCTAAACAATGTTTGAAAAAAAAAAAAGTCTGAAAAATGTTGGGAAAAAAAAGTTGAAAAAATTTTGGAAAATAAAGTCTAAACAATGTCTAAAAAAAATGTAAAAAGTCTGAAAAAGTTGGAAAAAAAAAAAAATGTCTGAAAAAAAGTCTGAAAAATGTTGGAAAAAAAAGACTGAAAAAATGTCCGAAAAAAAAAGTCTGAAAAAAAGTCTGAAAAATGTCTGAAAAAAATGTCTAAAAAATGTTTGAAAAAAAAGTTGGAAAAAAGTTGGAAAATAAAGTCTAAACAATGTCTAAAAAAAATGTAAAAAGTCTGAAAAAAGTTGGAAAAATGTTGGAAAAAGAAGTCTAAAAAAAAGTTGGAAAAATGTGGAAAAAAGTTGGAAAATAAAGTCTAAACAATGTTTGAAAAAAAAAAAAAAAGTCTGAATAAATGTTGGGAAACAAAAGTCTGGAAAAAAAGTTGGAAAAATGTTGGAAAATAAAGTCTAAACAATGTTTGAAAAAAAAAAAAAAGTCTGAAAAATGTTGGGAAAAAGAAGTTGAAAAAATGTTGGAAAATAAAGTCTAAACAATGTCTAAAAAAATGTTTAAAAGTCTGAAAAAGTTGGGGAAAAAAAAAAAAATGTCTGAAAAAAAGCTTGAAAAATGTTGGAAAAAAAGTCAGAAAAATACTGAAAAAAATGTCTAAAAAAAAGTTTGAAAGATTTTGGAAAATAAAGTCTGAAAAATGTTGGAAAATAAAGTCTGAAAAAAGTTGGGAAAAAAAGTATCGAAAATGTCTGAAAGAAAATTTGAAAAATGTTGGAAAAAAAGTCACAAAAATACTGAAAGAAATGTTTAAAAAAAAAGTTTGAAAGATTTTGGAAAAAAAAGTCTGAAAAATGTTGGAAAATAAAGTCTAAGCAATGTCTGAAAAAGGTAAAAAAAAAAAAAAAAAGTCTGAAAAATAAAGTTTGGAAAATGTTGGAAAAAAAATCTAAAGAATGTTGGAAAAAAAAAGTCTGAAAAAATGTCAGGAAAAAAAAAGTCTGAAAAAAAAAGTCGAAAAAAAAGTCTGGAAAAAAAGTCTGAAAAAAAAAGTTTGAAAAATGTTCCTTAGGTTTTTTCTAGTTTCATATGATGAGCTTAGCTTCAGCTAGCGTTGAGCTTCCTTCCTGATGACATCACGCACGTCGTGAAAGACAACCAGCGATGATTGGTCAGGAGCCGACGTGTAGTCTGTCAAGTCTCTCGGAAAAATCACGACATGAATTTATAACTTTCATAATGCCTAATCTGACACAATGAACCAGGCATTCGTTTTGTAAAAGGAAGTGGTATAACATTAACCACAAAACAATGTCCCTCATATCTCTCTCTCTCTCTCTCTCTCTCTCTCTCTCTCTCTCTCTCTCAGATGAATGTGGAGCGCAGGTTGTTCAGTTTCAGGTTCGGTGACCCCCGGGCCAGGATGAACTGGGTGCATGTAGATAACCTGGTGCTGGCCCACACGCTGGCAGCCGAGGCTCTCGAACTGCAGAAGAGCTGTGTCGCTGTGAGTCAGACAAACTGAAAACATGCAACAAACCTCCAAACTTTACTTTTTTGGTGTCTGTAACTGATTTATGACTTGAATATTATATTATTATATGATTAGTCCATCTAGTCGTGCTATAGTCAAATTTTCAGTTCTTCACATCACTAACTAAGACAAAATATAGGACACAGTCAAGTGTGTGTACACTATGTTAGTGCTAGCTAGTATTATTACTTGTATAGTTTAAATCAGTCATTCCCAAACACTGGGTCGGGATCCACAGCCGGGTGACAGGAGATTTTATGAGCGTTGCCAAATCAATTTGCAGAATTTCTTCCATAGTCTTGTATTCAACATTTATATCTGCAGTACACCTTTGAGCCACATGAAGGAGCCTGTTCGTTTTGTTGTTGAATGAATAGGTTAAATAAAGATAATGTACAGTGTCTCCATTGTTTTCTGTTCTTTTGCAGAGTGGTCAGGCCTATTTCATCAATGATGGAGTTTCAGTCAACCTGTTTGAGTGGTTGACACCTTTGGTGAGTTAAATGATAAGGAAGGTGGGTGATATTCTATATTTTTGTAATTGTCAACAAATCTCATGACAACACCACAACCAACAATTAATTGATCCTACTAACGAGTATTGTCTGTATATAACGAACATGTAGTTTATTTTCATTAAATCCCGCATCACATCCCACACCGTCCTGCTGCTGTAAACACTCACAGGCTCCAAATGTGTATTAATCCACAGCTGAAAATAGTCCCCAGCAAATGCACTATTGACCTCTGTTTGTGTAACGCTTGCTAAAAACTACATTACCCAGCTGTTTTAGGAAATTACTGAGCCTTTTTAAAAAAAATGAAATTATATATTTATGACCCGTTTTTAAAGATTTATATCCACGTATGAGAATGAATTGGCTTGAGGCTGAGTGCTACAAACTGGGTAGGGAAATTAGAAAGTTGTTAGTTTTCACTGGATTTGTTGACACCAAGAAAAATAAGAATAAATCCTGCCTTATCCTTTAAACTTTCAAGGATATTTACAGTTTAAGAGTTACCTCTCTTTTTTTCATGTTACCATTGCAGTTTGAAAAGCTGGGCTACAGCAGACCGTTGATAAACTTGCCTGTTTCACTCGTCTATTCAGCAGGTAGCTCATCTCTCTTTCTCTAAAGTTTGTACACCTTTTAGATATCCCTTATATTGGCAAGTTGTTACACTAACTGTCTGTTGTATATTTTCTCCTATTTTCAGCCATCCTGGTGGAATATGTGCATGTCGTTCTGAGACCTGTGATGGGAGTGCCTCTCCTCTTTACCAGAAGTGAGGTAATTATTCTTCTTTCTGCCTCTTCTGGCTCTTTTAAATCTTTAATTTTTTTCTCTCAGACTTCACTCAGCTTCCTCAATAAGCTCTTTTAGCCGTCTGATTTGAATGAACTAGGTGTGAGGTGCATTCTGGATAATGTTTATAGTGTTGAAAGACACAACTCTGTGTAGCTGTGTGTGAACACACGCATGCATTCGTACCTCCCTAACTGAAAGTACTAGTGGAGTTGACTCCAGAGAAGTGAAGAAGAGTTTGGTTGTAACGTTAGTATCAAAGAGTATAGAAGCAAAGAGACGAAACTCCAGTTTTTTGACAACAGCCGCTGCCGCCATTTTGGACTGAAAACGCTTATTATATTTATAATATGTTATCGTTCAACACAGGCCAGAATATGACAATAGAAGAGAACTTATTTTGTTTTACTCTCGAACGGCAGTTGTAAGGCAGACGTTTTACTGGTGTCCAGTAGTCACTTTCAATGGAAAGATCGATTGACTTTCACTTCTTGGCAATATACAGTATGTTCTTTGTTAGTATATCCAGCATCCAGCAGCAAAAGTGAACTATAGTCAATGAGCCGCGGCCTGTAAAGGCCCCTCTGTGAAGGGACAACTTGAGTCTGCAGAGCCCTGAAGCCCCGCCCTTGCTGCTACACAGAGCGATATCGCTTGTGTATTCAAAGTTTATTAATACGGAACGTATCGCGTGTCCAAACACCAATTTCGACAATGCAGGTCCTTGGGTCCCCGAGCTGGGAGGGAGACTGGGTTGATCAGAACGGGCCGAATGCTTGACCTGTGGTGTTTCTCAAGAACCGCTCATACAAACAACTTCACACTCGACACTGCGCTTCCTTGGGTCCTGAGCAATACACCTGCCATGACATAGTTGCATCACACACCCAAGTCGCGTGTCCAAATTGCACCAAATTCGACAAAGCACTCCCTTACTTAAATACCCACAGACAGGGATTCCTTGCTCTATAGTTAGAATAGAAGCGTCTCGTTTCGTGTTGGAGATAGGTTACCTGCCCTCTCATTAGTAGATTCTTGTTTAAGTCTCACCCACAACCGTGAAGACAGACGTCATTAGGGCGGGTATTTTCTTACCCCCCTCCCTCGTCTGATGCTATCTCTTGTGCATAAATTATGGAAAACCAAAGTGAGCCTTTAATGAATTCAAAATATTTACAAATAACAAATCCCAAAGTTCTCATAGTCACTGGAAACACTATCTGTTGGTCTGTAGCACTATTACAAAATAGCAAGAATTATAATGTATCATAATGAGCAGTAATCCTGCCTTGGGGGAACCTCTACGATGCATCTTAAGGAGCCTCCATGGCGGCCTGGAAGGTCCTCATGAATGTGTGATGAGACAGAAACCAAAGCTGAGCCTGTGGGCCTGCACCTGGAGCTCACTCTGTCACACAGCTGCCGACCCGGGGATCGATGATTGCCCCGTGAATAAAACATAAACTGCTGTGGGCCAGAACAGGAAGTTCAAAATGAAGTCTGCAGGAAGTGACCTCAGTACAGTGGCTGTAGCTATGGTGAGTGGAGTTGGACAGCATCTTGGCTGAGATCAAATGATCCTTCCAACTCCCAGGTTAAGCCATCGCGTGACACGCAGAGGTGTTTTTTTCCTCTCGCACATCGATTTCAGGTCTGGAAACACATGGAGGAAGATGCAGTTTCTAACGTCAAATCAACTACAATTGAAACACAGCAGAGAGCTGCATCAAGGTTCAGTAACCAGTCTGTGTAGCCAAAGCCTGATTTGCCCAGTGGGCATCTCCAGGGTCTGAAAAGTGAAGCCAATGCTGAAGTGCCTTAAACTTGCATCACTCATTCACCTTCCTGCTGCTTTAAATGCTTACCAGAGCTCCTCTAATACTTTTATATTAATCCGCAGCTGAAAATAGTTCCCTGTTTACACCTGTTTAAGTAGTGTTTGCCAAAACTACTGTTTTTAAAGATTTATGTCTTCAATAAGAATGAAAGACCTTGAACGTGAGTACCACCCTATATCACTACCACATCAGCAACATCACAAACTATATACTTTGTCCTGAGTTCAGTACGATAATAGTGAATTACTTTTTAATGCTGATTCATCTCAAGTGGGGGAAAACTGAAGGTGGTAAAAAAGTCCCAACTACCAGGGGGAGATAAATATAGTCAGGGTGACTGTCAGCTCAGACAGGATGAGCAGCACTCAGCAGTTTGTGGTTGCTGTGTGTCCAACAATGCTGATATACAGGTAGATCGATAACACAAACAACCGGGCGTGAGTCATACAGAGGAGAGCTTTTGTAAAAGCTGTTTGTGTGCTGATTGAAGCAGTTTGACGTCATGAGCGAAGGCTCGTGTGGGAGAATGAAAAGATGGGTTTTAGGGACTCTTCTTGCCTCACTGGTGTCTGTTTGTACTCACTATCACTGCACATGCAGACACCTTATCCCCGAGCGGTAAGAAGATGCAGTAACCGGAGGCATCCATCACTCTCAGGCTACCAGAATGTAAAACCAAGTCTGCCAAATAGAGGTTAATGGGAACCATTAGCCCGGCAGCATGACCTTTAACTTGGCCTGAACTTCTCTGCAGCAGCTTTAGGAGCTTCTACAGATGACTTCTGTCCTAATGAAACATTTGTACATTTAAGACGAGACACAAAAGGCAAAAACATTGTAAGATTTTGGGCTATTTTGCTTCCGTTACATGTCTTCTTTCAGAATCGTGGAAAGAAAACATCCAGCATACACATTTAGGTGTTTATTTTACTACAATTTACTATTTGCATCTGTAGATTTCTCCTAATTTCACCTAAAGTTAGCATTAGATAATGCCTCATTTGCATATTTAAACATTAGACTTCAGAAAACTTGTAATACAAAAAATAATTGTCTTAATGTAGGTAATCAACTGGGGAAGTTTTGTGGTGATATCTACTAGCTTTTTTTCACCCTATTCACCTGCATTGTCTTCAAAATGTATTTGTATGTATTTACAATACATATATTTAAAGGTTGTTTTCTCTGAGCCAGAAATCTCCACTTCAGCAGCAACACCAAACTTTCCAGTTTAATCCCTATCTATATTCTGCATGTTTTTACTGAGGGGTTTGTTCATATATCATTCATAGCCTGATTCATATAATCTTTTATTCCAAAAAATATGGCGAAAATTGATTTTTTTAATTGGTGTTGACAGTATTTTCTTATTTATGGAGTGATATAAGGAGATATAAAAAAATCGTCTGTAAAAACCTTTGACTTTAATATGTCAACAAAATGAAACACAAATGTTGAACCTGGCTTTATCCAGTGTTTCTGTTCTGGAAATGTAAGTAAATTAGCACATATTTAATATGTCTTAATGTAAGTAATCAACTGGGAAAGTTTCATGATGATATCTATTAGTTAACCCTATTCGGAGTCTGCAACCTGCGGCTCTTCAGCAGCGTGTGGCTCTATAGCTACTCTCCAGTGGCTCCCTGTGGATTTTTAAAAATGGAAATGAATGACTGTTTTGTTTACATTTTCATTTTTATTTATCATTGTTGTAGGTCTATGGTAAGACGGAGTATTAGGGCCACATTGAGGGAAAAAAAAAATCGGAGATTTCGAGAATAGAACTGTAATATTATGAGAATGAAGTCATAATATTATAAAGTAGTAATTTTACGTGTTATTTTCTTTTTTTCTCATAAAGTTATGACTTTATTCTCGTAATATTACGACCTTTTTTCTTGTTAAGTTATGACTTTATTCTTGTAATATTACGACTTTATTCTCGTAAAGTTATGGCTTTATTTTCGTAATATCAAAACTTTTTTTCGTAATATTGACTTTATTCTCGTAATATTACGACTTTTTTCTCGTAATATTATGACTTTATTTTGTAAATCTCAGATTATTATTCCCTCAATGTGACCCTAACACTCCGTAGTACATTTGCACTTGGGCCCTCACTGCATTAGACTTATATACTATACACTTAGACAATAAACTGCGTTACCTTCATCACAATGCTCAAATGTTTTGGCTCTTTTGATAGTAAAGGTTGCTGACCCCTGACCTGGGGTGTCTCCCTTTAACACAAATGTCTTCCAATACAGGTGAGAAGCATAGCTGTGAGCCACACCTTCAAGATCGACAAGGCCCGTCGAGAGCTGGGTTACTGTCCGAAGTCCTACAGCCTGGTGGACTCTGTGGAGCAGTACCTGAAATCCAGACGGCCTCGCTCCAGCTCGGCTCTCTTCAGCCTCTCCTGGACCTCCCAGCTGCCCCGACACCTCCTCCTCCTCTTCCTCCTCTTGCTGCTGGGCTTCAGCCTGCTGCTGCTGATGCTATCCAGCATAATTTGTCAGAACTAATCAATTTCACTAGAAAACGGATAGCAGCACAATAAGCTCATGTTTGTTAGGTAATTAAATGTTTGATTATGTATTCTATCCTCGCCACATGTGACTTGTTAATGAAATCCAGGAGCAAATGCAATCAAATATGCCCTAAAAATAAGTCAGGTTATGTAATAATTTCTTCAATCTTCTTGATGTGTGTCTGATTTCCTAATGATGAAACTACCAGGCTGCTGAAAAGTATAAACCTGAGTTGTGTGAATGTGATTTATTTCTTTACACTTTGAAGTTACTATGATTTCATTTAAAGGAAAAAAAATATATATAACTTTGTATTACAAATATTCAAATTCTGATTGTATTCAAAGCATGTTTCCAGGTTCTATTATAAAGATTTGTTGTGATTTAATTAGTAATTTTGTACACTTTTAAAAATAAAAGCATTAACAATGAATGCCTACAAAGAGTGCATTAATTTATAACTTCCCTTTTTCTTCTACTTAAATGAAAAGCATATTTTTTTAGTTGAAATTCCAGATCTATTAAACAAATTTACAGCCACACTTGAGGATTAAACTGGTGTTTTTGTGCACTTGCATGCTGCCACAAGAGTGCGCACTTGCACTACCAAAGATTTTCCCAGCTGTATGTGGTAATCTGTAGCAGCAAAATGAGACATAAAGGCGTCGTGTGTTCACGTAACTAACGTACTCAAGTGTCTGCTGACTCAATGTGTGCATTTATTAGGAGTTTAGTGATAAAATGCAACATAAGACTGGCAGCGGTGGGATTCGAACCCACGCCATCGAAATGACTGGAGCCTAAATCCAGCGCCTTAGACCACTCGGCCACGCTACCACTGCAAGACCTGGCAACAGTATAACTATAAATAATTATCTACAGCAAGTATCATTATTACTCTTTTTACATCAGAAATGCAGCATCACATTTAAACATATATATATATTTTTTTATTATATAGATTTATAGGCCAATTTGCTCCTTCCCAAGTACCCCAAACCTGTATTTTAATACTGTAAAGTGGGCTAGCACTGTTATTGTTGGTTACATTCCACCACTGTCTAATGCTTAGCAGTATTCATACATCATTTTGGATATAAAATATAACTTTGTAAATTATTAGAGAAAACTATGAGGTTGTGCACACTGTCAGAGAGAAAGAGGAACACGTGGAGGATTTAGATTTACCTTCAGGTCCAGATCTCTCAAGGAGAAGTATCGTTCTGAAATCTCGCGTTGTTTTGTGTTGGCAGCTCAGAAAGCCTAGCCTAGTTTTGTGTTATCCAAAGATTCAATGCCATGGTTGAATATTTAGATGATTTTGACAATGTGGACGAAAGTATTTGAATTCAATGGCTGCCCGTGTTCATTTGAGTCAGTGTATGAGGATGTAGAGCTCCTACAAATTAAAGAGTGGACGTGGAGAGAGACGTTGTGGCAAGGCCGTGAAGCTCTGGAGACTGGTGGTATAGTATAACAAGCAACTAGCAAAAGGTAAGAAAAACTGAAACCGCAAAAACAAGCACTTTTATTGGAGGTAAAGTTACACTGACGCTGCATTTGCCCTTGCAGCCGGCTACCCCCTGGTCTGAAAAGTGAAGCCAATGCTGAAGTGCCTTAAACTTGCATTCTCTCTAACAGCCTGCAGGGGGCGACTCCTCTGGTTGCTAAAAGAAGTCTGATTGTATAGAAGTCTATGAGAAAAAGAGCCTACTTCTCAATTTGATTTATTACCTCAGTAAACATTGTAAACATTAGTTTATGGTCTCAATCGCTAGTTTCAAGTCTTCTTCAATACAGCATGATGTTCATTTAGTAAATGATGGTCCAATTTAGAGTCAAATAGACCATAAAGCAGGTCTGTTTAACTCTTTCACAGTGTGTTTTCAGTTCATGAATGTTAATTATAACCTTTTTGGTCACCTAAAAATTAGGGATGGGTCATGATTTTTGATTTTTTCGAATAGCCGTTAATTTATATTTATTTATCCCTTGTATTAACCGTTACAGGCGCTGCCTGTTAGTAACATTACAACCGGTAAAACGCGTGTACAGGTGTGTGTGTGTGTTTGTGTGGTGCGCGCGCTCGCGCTGGGTTATGCAGTGATTTTTGAATAATAATCGACTAATTCCCAGTTATTTTCGAATAGTATTTTTGCTTGGAATGCACGTTCCTACTAAAACTGTCTTATTCAGCATTCGGTTGTACTTAGCTCCACCCTCTTGTGTCACTTCTGGTTGCAAAAAAACAAGATGGCCACGGCCAAAATGCCGAACTCGAGGCTTCAAAACGGCAGTCCACTTCTTATATACAGTCGATGGTTATTTAATCTTTCACTGCTGAATCTTTGTTTATGCCTGCCATGAGGGACAATGTCATTAATTTGACAGCTAACAGCTTTAGTTTCCTTGTTATTGTACATTTTTACTACATGTCTGGTCTAGCTCTTGACACAAACCTCTGCTGATTGCTATGCTAATGCTTTTGTAAGACTTCTGCTTGTACGCTTTTGGTCCTGCCAAGACCCTGTCCCAAGCTGGTATGCAATCCCCTTGTTTGGAGGTTTATTGGATTTGAAAGCACGGTAGGGAAAATCTCAGTTATGCAAAACCTAATTATGAAAAGAGACAAAGAGACCCATTAATTGTTTGCTGGACCACAGAGTCCGCTGGGGGACGGAGGTCTCAAAGAATGGTGAGTCCTCTGGGTCCTGCAGGAGAGAAAAGGCTTCACTGCTGTTGTGTGTTTTGACTGTTTTGCAGGGAGGACACGTTGAAACATCTCTGCACACACAAACTATGTAGTGAATGTTATCTCTCTCGCTACGGCGCCAACAATTCAGCTTTTAGATGCATGCACTGATGATGCCTGAATTGGTGTTTTAGACACAGTGAAAACTCAACAGGCTCTTGCATCAATGTTTTTAATAACTAGTTAGAACTTCACAGCTTCAAAACAGCATATTGCTAAATGCCATGGTATACTCAAGTGTATTTTAGTACATCAGAATTGTCCATTAATAATAATAAGCATCTTCTTTCACATGAGCATCACATGGAAAGTGAAAGTAAAATGACAACCTTGTAACACCAGTTATTGAAGTCTTTCCGTTGTTCACGGTAACCTGATCAACACAATTTCTGTTCTATATTAAGAGCAGGAAATGTCCAATTCAGAAGAAATATTCCGACAATTTGACGCAAAGGAAATTGTTTATAAACGAGGCAACATTTCTTTTGTTTTTTTCCATTTACCTCTGATTTTTTTTTCAATCACCTGTGCGAGACAGAATATTTACATCCACAAAATAAGCACCGCCGTGTACAATTACATTCACTTCCAGTCAGCTGACCAACCTGATCTGCATATTTAACAACAAAGAAAATAAATATAATTTAATCTTCAAAAAAAATAAATAAAAAGGAAAATGTGATTCAGTCATAAAAAGTGTAGAGCTGTTATGTGTCCTACTGCCGTAGAGACACTCGTCAGAAGCTGTGCAGACATGAAAACAGAAAGCACAGACTTGTATATTTTCCAGTGTCCACTGATATTTCTCTGGTGACTCTCCAATGACCCTCCCAACAACTATTGCCAACTTACCAAAACCAACTCACATTAGCCGTTAAGCTAATTATCATAACTCCTGAGGCTTTAGTTATGCATAGCTACAGTTTTTCATCCTATTACAACATTCCAACATTTCTGTTTACATAAATCATACATAACGGCCACATCTCCAACTTATATCAACACACAAACAATAATCCATCTGTGTGTTTCTCTCCCAAGCACCAGATGATCAAATGGTCATGGGGTTAACATTACATAATCACTGAATACTGCTGGAGTTGGACATAATACTGCACACTGAAATATACTTTTTATCAGTCGATGATCAGAGAGTATATATATTATTCTAACTATAAATATCTCCCCATACAATAACTCTTTACCATCTATAGTTTCTGTTTCTTTCAAATTTGTTGTTGAACAACTTCAAATCACACAGCTGCTTTATGCAACATGTTTTATAACACTTAATTTTGGACGGAAAAAAAAGGAACAGTGCTGACTAACAAAAGCAAAGCTGTGTCAATGACAGAAGATAAGAGGACTGTAGCCAGAGGTAGACTGATAGCGAATATAATCACAGGAAAATGTACTATGTATTTGCAGTATGACTGGACAGGATTACTTCTGTAGCCACTTATGCAAACCATTAATTTCCGTGCATATTACCGGGGTAAGGAGGATCTTAAAGTGTGCGATTTCATCTCATGAATGGATGGTTACGTGGCTGGATTATTTGGAAGAGAGAACGCCAAATTGGTAAATTAAAGTAACAGTGAATGATTTCTTTTCCTCCCTGTCTGCCTATCTCGTATTGTGGACAAAGACCTGATAGTGTTGCGTTATGTATTCGAGAGATAACTTTTAATCTGCTCCTCTACCTTGACTTTGTGTATGGAGCCTCCATGTAAAACAGTGATGTACGTCTGTGCAGCCATCGGTCACTATCAGAGCCCAGTTCTGCCGATAACGAATTGTAAAAACGTCCTATCGGCGCCGATTCATCGGTCTACCTCTATTTGCATCTGCACCCTCTGGATATTTTTTTTATAACAAAGCAACCTCCAAGTTTCTCCTTTGTCAAAAACTTTGACAGATAAAAACAAGTGCAAGTCCCATGATTATGAGTGATATAAATCATCTAGGAGAGTCCTGGGCGTCACTGTCCTTGACTGGACTTCTGTTGTCGCTGAGGTTCTCTTTGGTCTGTTGGATGCGGGTGAAGATCTCCTTGAAGAGAGCCTTGTACTCCGGCTGCTGGCCGTCCTCAAGAACCACCTTCAAATCGGAGAGAAGAACTGAGGACCGCCGGCGGCGGGTCCGGTTGATCGCAATGGAACTGTTGGGCGTCTGGATGGCTTTATGGCTGGGCCCGTCTGCCTGCTGGCACCGCTGCAGCAGCTCGTCATATTTCACCTAGACAACAAATGCATATTTTAGTGTATATTCTACATTACCAGTCGAGGAAAAGAAAAAAAATCTGATTGAAATTCTGCAACAAACCCTCTAATTGACTTTTTATCAAGCATAAATTGTACCAGACGTGCTACGAATACGCCACCTGCAGTGCGCTGTACTGTGCGTCCACCTCGTTGAGCAGAGAGATGCCCCTCTGCTTCACCGCCTCCGCTCGCCTTATACACAGCTGCTCGTGATCGCGGCGAATCTCGTCTGGGTTCATCAATCTCAAAACGCCGTCACTGTTACACCTCTGCCGGATGCGTCTTCTCTGCTCCTCCTCCTTCTCTACCGTCTCCTCCATCTCGTCCTGCCCCGGGCTGGGTCTTTCCTCTGAGGCAAAGAATATTGTATCAGGCACCAGCAGCTGCTCCGGTCTTCTGAAGCTGGTGAGAGTGAAAGGGACAAGGAGGGATAAGTATTTAGAGAAATTACACCTGTTAGAGGTCTGTATATCAAATGTTGAATCACCAATTTGAATCTAGTTTGTATATAAGTCAGGCCTACCTTTTGGCAAAGTCGGCGCGCCACAGAAGTCGCAGCTGCTCCACCTCGGCCTCCAGTTCCTTCTGCCTGACTCGGCAGCCGTCCAGCATGTCCAGTTGCTGCTCCAGGCCTCTGTTCTCCCTGGATGTCGACTCAGTCTCGCGCTCCGCAGCCTCCCTGCGGTTCCGCTCTACAGCTATCTGGCTCTGAAGGGTCTGGACGGAGCGCTGGAGAGCCGAGTTCTCCTCCTCCGGGTCTTGGCGTCTGTCTCGGCCGTAGAAAGAGCCCTGCGGCGACCAGAGTCCATCCGAGCGCAGACCATCATGGACCAGATGCCTGAACCAGGACATGGAAATCAAGTTTCAAGTTCAAGTTTCTTTATTATCATCATATGCACAACAGTTAAAACAAAGCAGTTGCTGGTTACAAAAAACAGTCGTGTTTGGTTTTAAAAAAAAGCAAAATAAAATGTAATAAAACAAAAAACAATGATCATTAATATGTATATAAAAAGGAAAATAACACAAGTAAAAGCAAAATGAGAAGACATAAAATAGTACACGTTTAAATATAGGGCTAAAATATGAAATAGGTAATGTAAATTTGTGGTAGACGGTATTTTAAGTGTATAAACTAAATGTAAACAGGAATGTAGTATGTATAAATGTCAATAAATGCACAAAACATGAATAGTTGCATTTAAACATATAAAAAGGTGTAGCCATGGGTATAATTTTCACTGGGGATGGGGGCATGCACTCCTCACTTTTCAAAATCCTATTAATTTCACCTCCTCGACTTGTTCTTCTTTTGTGGTAAACAAAAAACATTTAATCGATGCTTTCCATGCAGCAAAGGAGAGTTCTCTTTCTAATAAAGATGGAAATACAAGGTTATATTTATCATAAAGTGTCAGATTTCTATCAAGGAAACTAAACGTGAATACAGGGTTAATGCATTTATAGAGCAACAATTTAAACAGCATTTCAAATGTTCCTTCTACTCATAATGCTGTTTACTCGACCTCTGACTTCATAGTTTCCACTACTGAAATGAAACATACGCCCTTGGGTGCTGCCATGAAAAAATGTCAGTATACATAAACATAGACATAGACATAGTACTTTACCAAATTTTAGGGTAACACTTGTTTTGTTGACTCTCAAACAATAAGTTACACCTCCGCTCAGACAAGTGTCATGACGTAGCGAGCTACAACAACGGTTGTGTGTATGTATTAGTGCACTGCTGACAATGGTGGAGGATTAACCTACTGCTCATTTGGATTATGTCTAATGGAATACGTCTCGTCTGGCTCTGGATGACCTGTAGGTGTCCAGTCAGCACACAAGGGACTGAGATAGCAGTGCATTGTGGGTAAGAAATTATCAGATGACGGACGGGAGCTCTTACTATTCAGAAGAGCTACCCTTCACTTCTTTGGGTCTCATGTACAGAGTGCTGCAGGAATGAGTCCTAAAACCCAGAAATGAGTTAGCATTTTAGCACTTACGGTTCCCTTGCACTTGATCAACAAACACATGGCTTTCAACCAGGAGACCGCTGTTAGTGTCCCTTGCGTCCCGTTACAATCAGCTGTGATGGTTCGTGTCTCCTGTTCACAACGTTCAGTGTCATTTTCCCTGAACAAACGTAGTCGTATTAAGCCCAATCATGTAGTTTTTTCCTAAACCTAACTATAGTGGTTTTGTTGACTAATCCTAATGTGACGCCAAGGGGGCGGTATGTGACGAGTTGGGATGAGAATGTGTTGGAAGTACCTGTCATGGTGCAAATCATACAGCTCTTTGAGGCAGGACACACTCTGCGCTCCCAGGTGGCGTCGCTGCTCTGCCAGCTCTCTTTTGTTTCGCTCTGCCTGGGCGGTCTTCAGCTCGTCCACCTGAGTCTGCATGTCCTCCACGTAGGTCCGAAGCCCATCAATGGTCTCTGTTAGACTGTAGGGGAAAGATGAGAAACATTGAGAAAGATTGTGGCCCCCGAGGTTCTGCACTGAATCAAATATGTAATTATGCAAAATGTAATTTAAAAGCCAAATTCGCTGATAAGTGGTGGACGGACCTGTGGATCCTCTGCTGGGCCAGGCGGCCGTCCTGCACCAATCTCTGGTTGCCTTGCTCCAGATCCCTGGAGGCCACGTCCAGCTGCTCATACACTCTGGCGTGCTGGTCGTTCATCTGACGCAGCAGCTCCACCTGCTTGGTCATGTACTGGTGAACAAGAGAGGGACATCATAAAGATTTAGCTTCATTTTGTGTTTTTGAAGTTTGTTATACATGTGTATAAATCAATTAGTCTGCAAAGGTCAGATAAAACTGTTGTGTATTCACTATTTTCTCCAATGTGAGGATTTTCTCTGTTTTATATAATTGCAATCAGAATATTTGGGGTTTTGAGCTGTTGGACAGACAAAATAAGACATTTGAAGATGTTACTTTGGGCCCTAGAAAATTGTGTTGGACATTTAATTTTGAAGCTGAGCAGCAACAACAAGCCACACGTGAGGTTAATTAAAGGTGCTATTGATAACATTCAGCCACTAGATGTCTTATTCTCCCTCTCCCGTTCCATTACTTTCACTTCACAACAAGTCGTTGCCAGGCATTTGCCGTCAATCTCAGCCATTTATCCATTTTTTTCCACACCAACTGACGACCCAGAGATACCACATGATACCAACGTCGCTATACTATTGGCTCACAGGCCTTGTTAGAAATGGGAACCAAACTTCAGGTGTTTTCCACAGAGATAAACAAAACATTAATTTTGGACAGGCCCAAATTTTAAAAATCATTAATTCATAATCATAATATTTTTTACGGAAGAGCCATACTTTTATTTTGCAGGCTCTGTAGATGTAGTATTTAAAAAATAAATATTCATCTACATAAAAATGTCATCAATAAGACCTTTAAAATCTCCTTTAAACCGAACCGTAGAAAAGAGAGAGAGGAGGGAGCAAGTTTTACACACTTTTACATTTGTTTTTAAATCCCAGTGCCATTACATTTTATTACCAAACAGACAAAGACTTCCTTAGAAGCAAAGAGCTGCCGGTTAATGGCCTTTAAAAAGCTATCGTGAGCTGTACTGCATGGTGGCCACGGAATGTACTCATTATCAACAAAGATGTTTCTGCAATACCCCCTATCTTCTTCCAGCTAAATTACTTTTCTCTGGTAGAAATCGATGCAACCATTTCATCTAGTGCAGCAGCACAGACCTGTAACACACACACACACACACACACACACACACACACACACACACACACACACACAGCTTTGAGACCGTCATTAGCGTAGTGGGTAGGACCTGCATGAGGATGAGGGTCAGAGAGACGTACGGGGATTACCATATCAACCTCAATAACTCCTCCAGCCACAGGCCCTCTAACTGCCGTAAACAAATTAAGGCTCTTAACTTTGTTGGCCTGCTGAAATGCTGCATCCTCCAACTCAAATACATCATTCAGCACTGTCTGCTTATGCCAAAATTAAATGTTTTAGCTCCGAAACATGTAGCATAATTGTGTTTATTAATGGAAAGATCTTATATAAATAACAATGAGAATTAGAAATCAAGTTCATATCTTTGAAGAAAGATGGGAGAAATGTGTGTACAATGCCACGTGGTTGTTGTTTCTTTCTTTATTGGTATAATGTATCCTCTGACATGAATTTATCTGTCAGCTATATCCTATGAATTGATATCTATGTAATCAGTTATTATATTTATTTATTTTATTATCATTTTTTGTTCTCCTCAGTTTCGTTGATTATTTTATTTGATATTATTTGTGTTTTATTATATTTTGTGGTATGGTCTGTAACTATATAATATGTAAGCTTTACCTGAAAACTCATAAGTAAAGCAAAATATATGCTCTGCTCTATTAAGGTAGACTGACATATAGGGCTGCAACTTTAATTTCATTGTTGATTAATCTGTTGATTATTTTCTTGATTAATTGATTAGTTGTTTGCTCTGTAAAATGTCAGAAAATGGTGAAAATGTCAGATCAACTCACATAACAGCCGGAGAGTTTGATCTAGTATTGATTTAGAGAATATATGAGTAAGAAATAGCAAAAAAGCAAAACCTTAATTAAGTTACTTGAACAGTGTTTAAGTAAAAGGTGAAAGGTGGCAAATAAGCTGGTGAAAGTTTTTCTATATTTAGGTAGGTGGACATCCTGCCAAGACGCTGCACTGAAGGCTCACTAGGTCAGACTGGTCAGGATTAGCTTTTTACTCCATCCTATTTTTAAAGTTGAGAGAAATTCACAATGACAAGAGCTTTTCAGATCGCGCAACATGGACTTTTCTCAATGAATCCCCCCTTTTGAGGATATAAACCCAGGTTATGCATGGTGAAATGGATACACCTTGCTCACACACCGTCCTCACAGAGAGAGAGTTTAATGCTGCAGGAGCCTCAAGATCTCCCGATTAGTTCCTTCCTAACATTTATCACCTCTATCTCCTGCAGCTGCTCCTGGTTGGTGGAGTACATCTGCTGCAGGGCCTGCTCCAGCTCATGGTTCCTGTCCAGGAGGGTTTTCCCCAGCGCCGCTGCCAAGTGGAGGTCTGTCAAAACACAGGAAAACATGTAAACACAAGATACAAGACAGTTTCAATGCCCAAACACAGGCAACGGATAGAGCTAGATGTGTGTAAAGGGCACACACACACCTCATTGTCTCACACTATTAAGTAGCTGGCACTGGTGAATCAGGGAGGAATCTAAGGCATGCCTTGGGATCTCCGTGTGAACCGTTCTCCAACTCTTAAAGTCTGGATCTCGTCCAGCAACATTGTTGACTAGTCCTCTGAGCTTAAGTGAAGCATGCCTTATGTGGGACTGCTTTAATAACGATGCAATGAACAAAACTGTTAGTCTAAACCTGCAAACAGTAAATCAGTTTTATTCAGCTCCACTGTGGAATGCTACAGGAAGTCTTTCCTTCCTGCTGCCATCACTCTGCACAGCGAGCCGCCTCTGTATCGGGACTCTTATGCCCACGAAGATATTTGTCCTACAACTTGGACGGACTGCTCACGTGGTCATTTATTTGTACAATCATCAATTTGCTAATGATAGTAATTAATTAGGGATGCAACTAACAATTCTTTTCATTATTGATTAATCTGCCAATTATTTTTATATAAATATAGTAAAGAATGGCCAGCATAATTTGCCAGATGCCGAGGTGATGTATAATAATAATAATAATAATAATAATAATAATAATAATAATAATAATAATAATAATCTTTATTGTCCATAAATGTGAAAATGTGCCTCCAGCTTCACAGGTTGGTTAAAACACATCATAATAAATCACATTGTTTGGTACAGATCCCTGCAGGAATCACACTATAATCATTTTAATATGTTTTTCAATGAAAATGAGAATAATGATGTAAAAATGATAATTTCCTCTATTATTGCAAATCATATCACAAATGCAATATTAGTCAAATTAATTAGATATTTTTTTTAAATTGTGCAGTCCTAATGTTTTCCCTTGAAAGGTAGTTTTTTATTATTATGTTTGATTAATTGACTAATGATTGAAGTTCTATAATTGATCTGTTGTTAATTTCTTCCAATACTCTCCACTGTTCTCTCGCACTTTTCACACCTTCCAACCATCTGGTTCATCTCTTTATTATCTCATATCCCTGTATTGTAACACACCTCTACCTCTGAGTATATACACAATGCATATTAAACTTATAAATAATTATATTATGTATGCAAGCACAACACAGGACCTTGACATAGAGCACATATTAGAGAGTTATGTTCTCCTAGTTTTTTCCATTTGTGTGACTTACTTGCCTGTATCATGTGCATTAATAAAGTACTCCATCTACAGATATCTGTCTCTTTATCTCTTTGTGGTCTTGTCAGCAGCGTAAACATGCATGAGAAGCAAACAAATCAATGCAGGACCTGTGACAGCCTCAAGGCAACCCTGACATCAGCTTTTCACCCCATGACTGGTGTGATTCTGTATCACAAGTATTAAATCTCAATTCATCTCTGAGACAATTTGTTTGGGCTTATATCATCAGTCTTCAGTGCAGAGAAAACATATAATATATGTATGATCACATATATATGTATGATCACCAACTAATAGCTGATGATGTGGTAATAATATATAATATATGTGGTAATATTAATATATAATATATGTGGTAATAATATATAATATATGTGTTAATAATATATAATATATGTGGTAATAATATATGTGGTTATAATAATATATAATATATGTGGTAATAATAATATATAATATATGTGGTAATAATAATATATAATATATGTGGTTATAATAATATATGTAGTAATAATAATATATAATATATGTGGTAATAATAATATATAATATATGTGGTAATAATAATATATAATATATGATCACCAACTAATAGCTGATGATGTGATAATAACTCAGTTACATTATTCTGCTGTCTGTGTGTGTAACTGTCTATGGAGTAATAACAGACAGTTTAGGGTGCGACCCCAGCAGCTCTCTTACCGTGTTCCAGGTCCTGTGGGTCGTACCAAGCTTCTCCATTCTTGTCAAACTCTTCCTCCAAAATCACATCAGTTAACATCTTCAAGCCGCAGGATGAGAGAGTCTGATAGCTGCTCCACCTGACAGAAACCTGACACACAGGTGAGTCTGTGTGAGTGTGTGTGTGTTCAGCAGCTGGTCCTCCGTCCTCCACCGTGTGTGGAGAAGAGTAAACTGCATCCTCCCGGTGTGTGAGAGGCGTTTAAGTCTGTTGTCTGCAGCAACGTGGCAAGTTCACCCCAACATCCAGCAGGTGGCAGATTAAACTACAATATTTCGATTTTTTTAAATTTTTTTAAATCACTTCATTTTAACCAAATATTAAAATTAACTCTACTATTCACAACCTACGATTTAAATAAATTACAATTAAATATGTTTTAAACAAAGGTTTGTTGTCGTCACTTCCTGCTTGAAAGAAATGGATCTTTTTTTAATTTTATTAAACATATTCAAATTTACAAACAACATGGCTCATAGATCATTGCATTCAATAAAAGGACAAGGTGCATACAGAACAAGAACAAATAAAATATGTAAAATTATACATGATAATAATAATAAATTAAATTAAGGGCTATAAGAGCGGTATACCTGTAATTCATATTCTTCTATTATACTAAGAAGTTTCAATGCATTTTTGTTTTTCATGACTTTAAGGGCTTTTATGTAAGAAAGAAACTCAGAATGAAACACATTAAACCTAGGATCTATATCTGTCAACAATTTCTTCCTCACAAAAAATAAAAAAGCAGTGAAAACAATGAATGTATGCAATATCTTTAAAGTTTTTAAGTTAAATTATTGTCATATTCTCGCGTTGTCTTTTTTATTATCTATTTATTTATTTATTTTTATTGTGTTTTCTTAATTTTTTATTTTATGTTGGTTTTGTTTCATTTCTGTTGTCCATTTCTGTTTGGCACAGCTCTTTGTTTATGTTTTCACTATTTTTATTTTGTATGTACAATTTTTTATGTTTTCTGCAGTAACTATGGATACTGTAATTTTGAAATAATAATAATAATAAAAACAAAACTCTTCTGACCAATCAGATGATTGTTTGTTGTCTAGAAAGTTAATTTTTTTTTTTTTAAATATCTTGTTTTTAACCAAATACTTAAATGAACTCTTAATACTAATCACAACCTAAGGTTTACAAAATAAATAAATAAATAAATATTTATGTTTTTAAATGTTTGCGTTGTCGTCACTTCCTGCTTCCGCTCACAGTCATTTTGGTCGACCAATCACGAAGCAGCAAACTGAACCAGAGAACTCTTCTGACCAATCAGATGATTGTTCGTCATCTAGAAGCCCCGCCCCGCTCTGCTGCCACAGAAATCGAGTCTAACAGGATCTCAGTGAACTTTGTTTTCATGTGACACCGCTTCATTTTACACATTTAGTTCGCGTCTTTACACGGAGGAAACTTTATAAACCCATGGAATAAAACTCGTAACATGTGGACATGATGAGAACGAGACAGCTGGAACAAGAACTCAGCTCAGTACTGACAGCTGAATGCTTTTGCTCTGGAGTGTTGACCAACTTCACTAGTTGTTTTGCTGTTAGCTGTAATTTTTAGCAATGCTACACAATAACAGCATAACATAGTAACTTGGTTGTTACCTAAGTTACCTGGTAACTTGGTTGTTAACTTGGTTGTTACCTTAGTTACCTAGTAACTTGGTTGTTACCTTAGTTACCTGGTAACTTAGTTGTTACCTGGTAACTTGGTTGTTACCTAAGATACCTGGCAACTTGGTTGTTACCCAAGTTACCTGGTAACTTCGTTGTTACCTTAGTTACCTAGTAACCAGGTTGTTACCTTAGTTACCTGGTAACTTGGTTGTTACCTGGTAACTTGGTTGTTACATAAGTTACCTGGTAACTTGGTTGTTAACTGGCAACTTGGTTGTTACCTTAGTTACCTAGTAACCAGGTTGTTACCTTAGTTACCTGGTAACTTGGTTGTTACATAAGTTACCTGGTAACTTGGTAGTTACCTAAGTTAACTTGGTTGTTACCTTAGTTACCTGGTAACTTGGTTGTTACCTAAGTTACCTGAACTATTATGATCGTTGCGGAGAAACCTGCCTCCGGAAAAATGAATGTCATCGGATTCCCCCGACTCTTGATGAACTTTGGGCTCAATCCTGTAGCTTTGGCTTTTGCCATGACTACACTGGGATCTGGCATGTTAAACAACATATTCAGCTTCTACTATGTCAAACTCTATCTCAATAAGTTCAAGATATCAGAGGGAGCGTTCCACCAATCACAAGTGAGTATTTCATCTTGACATACTGCTGTTCTTTGTATGCAAATGTATACCAATTATAGTAGATCATAATAATAGAAAAACACTGCTGTAGTCGAGAGTAAAAGTGACTTTTCCTTTGAAAAAGGGGCTGCAACTTATTCGTATTTTCATTATCTGTTTACTCATTTTACTGTTGATCATTAATGTTATGTTGTGTGAGGGCGTGTGTGTCAATTAAAACCGGTTTACAGTTCAGCTCAAGCAGGTTTGCCAGGCCAAGGAGGAGGCCTGCAGAGGAGGGGGACAGCAGGGCCGGTTCTTGTCCAAATTTGGATCTGGAGCCCCCTCCCCGCTCTAGGGCTAGGGATAGGGTTCAACCCCCCAGAACTCTAACCCATAGCACCGTGAACCGCAACACACATCAGACATCACAATGGTTTTAAGGTGGCCCTGGGGGGACAGGACCCTGTACAGCCAGACCAGAAACACGCTAACGAAGGAGATCACAGTAGCAAAGAGGGGCTACTCTGAAGAGCTGAAAAATAGGTTTTCAACCAACTACTATACTCAATTTACAATCGTGTAAATTGGAGAAAAGCGCCAAATCCTCACGTTTGAGAAGCTGGAACGAGCTTCAATAACAACAATAATCGATTGACTACTCAATTAATAGTCTGAGCACTACTTGACACATTTTAATCAATATCTCCACAGGTGGTGTACATGTTGTGGAATGCAATCAATGACCCTCTCTTTGGCTACGTGCAAGATAACTCCAGGATGGCCTGGTGCTCTCAGCGACGTCTCTTCATCCTGTATGGTGCTCCCTTCTACTCGCTGGCTTTTCTTCTGGTCTGGTTCCCGTGGCGGACCTACGCCCCCGGCGACTGGTTGAGCGGCGTACAATTGACGGTGGCGCTGTGTGCTTTTGATGGCATGCTGACTTTTGTGTTGCTGATACATTGCGCGTTGTCTGCAGAGATTTCCAGCAACCATCAGAACCGACTAAGACTTATAAAGTACAGCCAGGTAAGGACTGCCATCTTTCTTCTGTACGCCCCTAAGCCAACGGGGTTTATCCTTCTCATATCCTCCTCCCTTTATTTCCCCAGGTGGCTTCTCTCATTGGCTCCTCCAGCGTCCTCTTCTGTGGTGTGCTGTCCAATAACATGAACGACTTTGCGGCCTTCCAAGGCTTCACAGTACTGATCGCTATCCTGGGCTGTGTCTGCATGCTCTACACGGGGTTCCACGCTGAGAGCCGCTTCGATAACAAAGGATCAGATTCACTGAAGATGGCTGACCAGACTCCGCATCAGTCAGCGTTTTCCTTCTCCACGTTGAAAACGTTGACGTGGCAAATTATAAGCATCAGGGACTTCCGGCTTTTTGTGTTCATGAACTTCTTCCAAGTTTTCTTGTTAGCTTTCTTAAATAATTTTACCATGATATTTGCTGAGCACCTGATTCCTCCAGATGTGCTTCCATCACTGGCCAAGAGCATCATGTACGGAGCGGGATTCATCTGTCCACAGGTATTGTGTCCTCTCATTACCTCAAAGGACCATTCTGACTGTTACTAACAACATAGCTCATGAAAGCAGTGCTTTTTTTCTCTCTCAAACTCACTCAGATGTCAGAGCTCTGTACAAGAAAATGCTTGATGTACTACTTTCTAATATGCTGCTTTGTGTTCATGTCTCCATCCCAGCTGTTAGTATTGAGCTGTCAGAGTCTGCTCCATGGTTTTGGCTACTACAGGATCTTCCTCCTCACCTTCTACTTAGAGGCTGGAATGGCAGCCACCATGCTCGCACTCGGTCCTCAGCACTACTATATCCTGGCATTTTTCCTCACCGCTAATATGTATAAATGTATTCTTTCACTTTTTTTTTTACAATTGCACTATATAATCAATGCACTTTGATTGAATTGTACCTTCGCCCTCTCCGTTATCTTCTATGCAGGATCATAACCCAAGCATCCTTCAGTCTTTTTAACTTGCCAGTGGCTGACATCATTGACACAGACATGCAGAAGTACAAGCGGAGGTAAAACAAACACATTTGCGCTAACTCTGTCATTCCTCACATACAAATATACATCATGTCATCTGACAATACCGCATAAAAAAAACGGAATTCGGCACACTTTTGCAACCAGTGCCTAATGTATAGATGTATCTAATGAAGCCATTTGTCATGTTTTTATTCATTTATAATCAAACGTATTCCTGTTATTTGACTGGTGATATAATATTGTATAATTTTTGCTCCTTCTACAGTACCCCTCTCTCCTCCATGGTCTTTGGGACGAATGCTCTGTTCACTAAGCCGGCTCAGTCTCTGGCCCCAATGATGGTGCTTACCATCCTCAACCAGTTTGGATATCAACAGCTGAAGGACGCAGGAAAGGATTCAGATCCAAGGTACAGATGCTTCTTCTCAACTTCGAGGTCAAAACTTGAGGCCGAAATAGCCCAAATAAGTCTAACTAAAACTTGTGTTAGGATTTGATGTACAGTAGTTTTAATTCACTATCAAGTAATATTTGTTTGCTACCCTAGACTTGAAAAATAAACAAGTTGCTGAAGCACAATTTATTATTTTAATAATAAATAACAATTCAGTTAATTTATATCTATGTATTTATTTGTTACATTTTGTTTTATAAAGTTAGGAATGCCATGTTTAAGTCAACCCTGTTGTTGTCTTACACATAAAAGAATGATCCCACTCAGCTTATTAATTAAACACTGGTATCGGATCAGTACTCGGTATCCTTCGGTACTCAAAGCCCAGGTATCACTATCGGTATCGGGACTGAAAAAGTCGGATCGGTGCATCCCTAAAAAAATGTTTGCAGAAGGTCTGACATTCACTTCACTTAAAAACATCTAGAAACACATTATCAATCTGCCTAACATTCTCAAGTTTATGGAGGACAGAACCTGCCAAAATCAAAAATAAATGACTAGATAAATAAATAAATAAATATATCACTAAATGCATTAAAATTAATGTAGCCATTAATTAATTGATAAATTGTGACATAAATTGATATTTCTGTTTTAATTGGCTTATTTATTTATCTTTGTATTAATTAAATTTATTTATTCTTCTGTTTAACTTTCCCTTTTATTTATGTATTTATTTTATTAAATGTTTAATTAATTTATTGTTATGTATTTACTTAGTAATTATTTATTTTTAAATTTATTTAAGTTTATTTTATATCTATTTTTAAATGTGTGTATTTATTTATGTACTAATGCATTTATTTATTATTTTATTAATTATTATTTTATCTATTTATTCAAGATTTTCCCTTTGCATTTCACCACTTATTTATTTCCCCAAATTTATTTATTTCTGTATTTGTTTCTTTTCACATTTCTTTATGCATTTCTGCCTCATTATGCAAATGAGGGGCTGTCACTCAACATGTGTCCTCCATACAGGTTGTTAAGTGTGAGGGTGTGAGTGAGAATGTACATGAGATGGTGACGCCTAAATCACTACATTTGTAGATGAATGTAAACATACCAAACACTTTGTCTGTAACAAAAGTCCTCCTTGCTTGCAGCGCCTCGGCGAGCCTCGACAGTGTCATGTTCTACTTGGTGTGTCTGGTGCCCTTGTGTATCGCTGCTCTGCAAGCCCTTGCATGGAGGCAGTTTTCCATACGCAACAGCCACACAGTTGACTCAAAGTACGTTGACAGCTAATTTCAATATTTTCAGCATTTTTTGTTGATATTTCTTCAAATGGGATTTGCGGATTTTCTTTATTGATAAGTATGAGATTATGTTCTGTCATTGTATATTTGAAGGAATCCAGGGTTATACTGTTCTGATGCAGCTTATGAATATATAAACTGCAAATGCAACAACTGTAAAGCACTTTGTCGTCTGGCACCGTCTGGACACCAAGTAGATAAAAATCCAAATATTGGAAGAGATTGTAAATGTCGCAACTTAAAGGGATAGTTCGGGTGTTTTGAAGTGGGGTTGTATGAGGTACTTTATTTTTTTTATCTTGCCATCAGACAGCCCTTTCCGACGGGGAACTGAACTGAAAATGAAACTTATGACTGAAAATATTCTAAATTTATTTCTCTTTGTCAAAATGTTTTTCTGAAGTTTGTCTTGCATCTGAAGACGTACACTGTTTCACATTCATAACAAAACACAACATTTAACCAAACAACAAAACAAATACCACAAATATTATTACATCAGACATTACGAATAAGTGCAGTTACTGATTGCAGCTTTAATTCCAGCCATGCTCCAGAATAGAGCGGTGCAGGGATGACGTATTTTTGTAGGCAAACCAGGAAGTTAGCATCACACTGGTTCCCTCGACAAAAAGCCAGTGGGATTTTTCCATTGGCTTTTGGATCATTGCAGAAAATAAGCTCTGTGGTAAACACACGTTTATGATATTTACACGTTTTGTTCAGCAAGATGATCTCCACAAGTGAACACCACTTTTATGATTTTTGAAGTGTGAATGCAATCGCCAGAAGTAAAAAGATAACGTTAGGCTATAAACAAACTACACCACGGTTGCATGAGTGTGAGTATAAACAACGAGGCTGTAAAGGCGTGATGACGGCGTGATGGCGTTTAGTCGTCTCATTTAGCCGCTTGTTAGCAACCGCCTTTTTTAAGACACATAAAGGCTTCAAAATTCACGAGTGGAATACAGAAATAAAAAAGAACAAAACGTTAAAAGCTCTTAAGCTCGTGTTAACTACAGACCTTATTTCAGGCATCTAACTAAAAACCCATTGACTTTAAGACGAGGGAACCAGGAGTGTTAAAATGCTGACTCATTTCTGGGTTTAAGGATTCACTCCTGCAGCGCTCTATACAGTTATTCAACTTGATGCTCTGACATACTTTTACATCTGTGGGGCCCTAAACAGGTCTGTGTTTCACTGTAAATTACAACCAGTGCTTGAGTAACATTAGAGCTGAAATGTTAATATGGTTCACACTGTTTAAGCACAGAACAAAAGATGTTTGAGTGAATGGCATAAGTCCAAAAGTTCATATCACAGCTTTTAATGTGTAAAACAAATGCACATAAACATGTAAGCATCCACTTTATAAAGTTAATTCCAATATTAACATGGCTGGATTCTTTCTGTGGGCATTTGCAGTGAACAAATACAGTTATTGTACAGAATATTACACAACATGATGCCTCACAAACATATCAGGTTGTTTAAATGTTGCCTTACTGTAAGTTCATTGTAAGTCGATGGTAATTTTTCAGAACAAACGCCACTTCAGCACCAAAACATTACAACCTTTTAGCTTTTTTAAGGTAACAATGTCTACCGTAAGCCTTACTGCATTGTATGTAAAGTCATCTGTAACTCTGTCATTACTTTGTTTATAATAATCAATTTATAATCTGATTGCATCTGAATGGAACATTTTCTGTTTTATTTCCGAAGTTTTTGATTAAAAATGTGTTTGTGCGCAACTATTCCCAGAATGTTGATGCAAGTTTGTGATTTGTCGAGAATGTTTTGGGTCAATAATTAGAGAATCATATTATCAAAATATTACTTTGAATGCTCCTAAGGGTTGTCTTCTAGCAGCCTTGTTTGCACTGTTGCACTCTTCTGATTTCCGACTTTCACAAGTGAACTATGTGATCTGTGTTTCCTGAAAATGGAAATTACATGTGCTGCTTTCTACTCTATTCCTGAAAATAAAATCTTCAAAAAAGTTATTTTTATTTTTCTACCAAACGATTTATAAATTAAATTGATGAATTAAAATCATGTGACGCGGCTACATTTCTGAATTTAAACCTGCAGTAGGCACAATATTTTTGGCATCATTGGGCAAAAATTCCATAATAACCTTTCAGCATATTGTAATTCAAGTGATGTGAGAGAAAACTAGACTTCTGCACCTCCTCATGGCTCTGTTTTCAGGCTTTAGAAAATCTATCCCGTGATCGGAGACTTTGGCCAATCACAGGTCATTTCAGAGATAGAGAGCATTCCTATTGGCTGTGCTCCGGCTGGTGGGCGGTGCTTGGTATTTCCTCAACGTATCTCAACATGGCTGCCGGGTCACAAACGTTCTCATTTTCACAGTACACTACAAGATGTTTCTGAAAACATTTGAGGCGAGAAATAGGCATTACAGTAACAAAATATTGATTCATATTTGATCAGCGCTGCCTAGTTTGACCGTTTGATCGGAGTTCGTGAGTGATTGACAGCTGCTCAGAGACGGCAAGGCTCCAGCTCGGCTCTGATTGGTTGTTTTCCTCCGGTCTGTGAAATCAGATGCCATTAGGAGCTCCGGAGGACACATGGTTTTTTTCAGATTACCTGTCTCATGGACTACTGTCAGGATATAGTGACCGTTTTAAATAAAAATATAGCTTTTTTTAATCATATTTGCTCCAACTCTACCTACTGCAACTTTAACTCTTTATTTCTTTCCCCATGTAAACACTGCGTTGGTTTTGAACTTGTTGAAGGTGCTCCCATATTAATTACAATCAAAAGAACATAAATAAAACTACAAGTGTCTAAGAGCAGCAGTCTGTTTATCCCTACTGAAAACTGTTAAACTGTCTCACTTCATGAGAACACTGACTTGCTCATTTCCTCTGTCACATAACCGCGTCCTCCGTCAGATGTTTCATGCTTTTGGAATTTCCTCAGTCTGGATGACGGAGGTCTGAGTGTCATTTAAAGTTCTTGAATGACACTTAGACATTTTGATAGATGTCATCATTTGAGCAGTTGAAGTCGGTGCTTGCAGCCTGCAACGAGATTAAAGTCTATATGAAAATGATAGTAAAAACTACATGCATGCTGCAACACAGAAGTTCCATGCTTACTCAATCTGACTATCTAACCGTAACATGCTGCAACAGAATTTACCTCGGATTGAACTCTGCTCACAGTATTTTTGCCTCCGCCCAAGTTCCCTCTGCTGTACATTTCTTGCAGCACGTTACTGAATTGTGCTTTTTTAGTCGAGTTATTCTGTTTGGAAAGTTAAGAAGAAATTTGTTAGAAAACATAAAGATATTTTGAAATTTCCCTTTTTTTTTGGTGGGGTTAAGAAAAGCCAACTGTTTCATCATTTGTGATGTTGTAAGAGCCTTTTCTTGCCAGTAATGTACAGAGGCCTTCCTGTTCCCCTTTTCACTTCTGTTGGCTTTTCCCCGTTTAGTAAACACATGAAACACAAATTTAAAACAGAAAATCAGACACTTGTCTACAACCTCAGTTTTGCACATCCTCTTGCCGACGTTCATATTGCAGCCATACTAGAACAGAGAGGAACATTTCATATCAGCATATTTTCAGTCTTGTTTGTATGAACTCTGATCGATCTAAACAATACATAAAATAAATATATATATATAAGTAATTTACCTTCTTTATAATAAGTATCACTACTGCCAAGTTGTAGATGGCCAAGAGGACAAACAATGCCCACAATGCCCACATAAGAATGGGTCTTCTTTTAATGTGTACTGAAAAACAAAAGAAAAGTTGTCTGTCATCTCAATCAACACATCCAAAAATCTGCTCCTCGCCTTTAAAATCAGACTCTTACCCTGAAGAGGTGTACCCAACCCTACATGCTGGGCGCCGGGTGCTGGGTCACCACTTGATGCAGCACAGTAGTAGACCCCGCTGTCATTCGTGTGAAGCGACTTGATGTGTAAAAATGCTCCTTTCAGGATGTACTTGTGAGAATTGCTACTCAGGTTGAGTCGAATATGGCTGTGGTTCTTGTAAGTAAACCACTCATAATACAGGCCTTCGGCTGAACAGTTTTCGGCTGATCTGACGGTACAGTTGAGAACAGCAATTTGTCCTATATAGCCCCCCACTTCGTGTTGCTGTATTAAGCAGCTCTCCTCTTTTTTCGTGCTCTCTGGAATGAATAGACAGAGACATTTAACAGATATCAGTATCTTCTAGCCCAAAATGATCCAGAGAAACAGTCACTGTTGAATAGAAGCTGATTCCCTGAAAACAATATTCCCTAAAGCACTAATGTACATAATGCTAAGAAAGACATAACACAGACATCTTACCTGTTACTGGCAGGTAGGTAAGGAGGAGAGAAAACCAAAACAACCGGTCCATGTCTGAGGCTTGACAGCTTGTGAGTGATCTTATCATTCCTCGCATGATGCTGTCTAACTGGGTGACAACATGGGAAGTGGGTATATTGCACTTCCTCAACACTTAGTTCCCACTTGCAGCTGAGTGGTAACGCTGTGGATTTTCATAAAAATGAGGCATTTCAGAGGTTTTTATAGTAACATGACATGATAACAATGGTATTCATCATACCAAGTGCAACTAGATTTACAGAAGAAGGTCATAGTCAGAACACTGAAAGATGTTGTGCCATTATAAACAGGAAACCACAAATTAGCCTCATCAGCCTGTTATTGCCTAACATGTTCTGTAGGAAGTGATAAGAAGTGAACCATCATCTCTGTGTCTAGTCGATGGAGCAATCTAAAGAAAAAGGAAAATGTCCTATGTGTGGTTAGAAGTAATGTAGAGAAACAATGATACCCTTGAGACTGTATAATGTTGTTCATTAAAAGGCTGTGTGCAAACTTAATCTAAAAGCTTAATATCTAGCTCTGGTTTGATACAAACTATATATATACACAGTGAAATCATATTGAATATACTGACACAAAATATTAATTTATTTACAGTATTCCTCTTCTATTACACGGTCCCAGGTTAATGTATTAATATGTATGTATTAATGTGCTTTTACTGTTTGTGAATTGTATTTTTATCTCAAAGTCTCCCTTGGAAAAGAGGTTCTTAATCTCAATGGGACTAACCTGGTTAAATAAAGGTTAAAATATATATAAATATATATATATAGTTCTCTTTTAATGCAAATTTAAGTGCTTTCAGTGTTTGTGAATTGTATTTTATCTCCATGTCTCCCTTTGAAAAGAGGTTCTTAATCTCAATGGGACTAGTCTGGTTAAATAAAAGTTAAATAAAAAAATAAATAAAAATAAAATATATATACATATATATATATGTATATATATTCATATATATATACATATATATATGAATATATAATAATATTATTTTTATATATTTTTTTTTTTCAGATTACAGTATATAAAGTTGCTAGAATTACCTCCACGTCGACCAGCTTCACCATTAAATCATCACCCATATAATATATATATATATATACTGTATATATAGGTTCTTAATCTCGATGGGACTAACCTGGTTAAATAAAAAAAAAAAAAAAAAATATATATATATATATATAGTTTCAGATTACAGTATATAAAGTTGTTAGAATTAGTTCCACGTCGATCAGTAATGACAACCCAACCCAGTGATGTATAATTAGCCTTCATCATCTATCTGTCCCATTACACTGGGCCATTTTATGCTGTGCTAATATCAAAACTATGCTGTTTAACTAGCCTACTGTCTGGTCCCACCCTTTAATACATCCATGGTCCCACCCTGTGTAATAATGTCCCACCTCATGCATTCACAGGACTCTATAATAATATAATAATAGTTCTACTCTCCTTCCGTTCAGCTCATTGTGGGCGGATCCTTCTTGCAGCTGTCAGTCACATCTTTAGACCAATCAGAACGCTTCTGTGTGTTTTCGTCCCGCCCCCTTCCACGTCGACCTGCACTCTCGCCATATTTCCATCCTCTGTGTGAAGCTCCACAGCCCGGTTTACTGCTATTTCAGACTATTTCACACAACAGCATTAAGTGTGAAACTTTAACTAAAGGAGAAAACATCTGCTAGAGTCTGTTTAACTCATCCTGCAACCATGAACGTGTTCAGACTGACAGGAGACCTCTCTCATCTGGCTGCTATCATCATCCTGCTGCTCAAGATATGGAAGAGCAGATCATGTGCAGGTAAACCCATAACTGTATATATTTAACTACACATGCTATAATAGTGTGTTCCTAACATTACTGATTCACTTTGCCTTTCTTTATATAGAGCAAACTGCTCGTTTTTACCTTCTATATCTTCTTATTTAGCAAGCTAGTTAGCTTCATGCTAACGTTTCCCACCCATTCATTAGACTCTAAGGCTAATAGCTTTAGCATGCAATGAGCTAACTGCTGATAACACCTATCTGCACCTGTATCTGCTATATTTATATTAAAATATTGAATTTAGTGTCAATAATGTCCAAATATAGCTAAGCATCAGCTGATTTTGAAAGGATTTAGGTAGCCACTCAGGTGCCTACTGCTTATTAGATCACTGAGCAAATTATACTTTATTAATACAACGTTTATCATTCATTAATTTGGGTTTTTCTTGCTTTAGTTTCACTGTTTTGTTTTTGTTTTCTCTACACTAAACTCCACTTCATCGATTCACTCCTGCTCTGTTAGTTTGAAGTTTGGTGCTCGATTTTTTTGGTCTGGCTTCTGACGTGGCGTTCTAGAGGGCGCTAGGGAAGTAGCTAACCTGCTAAAGTAGTTTGTGTTACTTACCATGCTTAGTTTCCATAGCTCTTATAACATTTTATGTATATGCATTGTTTATGTATTTAACTGTACATTCAGGTGTAAAGTCAAGAGGACACATTGGTAGATCCTCCTTTGGTTATGAGGAGAAGTGTCATGATTGGTCTGCAAAGCTGGATTGCTGATTGGAGGTTCAAAGGTTATTTTAGGTTACAACTAAGAGTTGGTAGCTAACCTGCTAAAGTAGTTTGTGTTACTTTCTCTTTTATTATGCTTAATTTACATAGCTTTTATAACATTTATGTATATGCATTATTTATGTATTAAGCTGCACATTGAAGCACACAGATAACAGTGAATTCATGTGTAAAGTCAAGAGGTTATGAGGAGAAGTGTCATGATTTGTCTGCAAAGCTGGATTGCTGATTGGAGATTCAAAGGTTATGTTAGGTTACAACTAAGAGTTGGTAGCTAACCTGCTAAAGTAGTTTGTGTTACTTTCTCTTCTACCATGCTTAATTTCTGTAGCTCTTATAACATTTATGTATATGTATTATTTATTTATTAAACTGCACATTGAAGAACACAGGTAACAGTGAATTCATGTGTAAAGTCAAGAGGTTATGAGGAGAAGTGTCATGATTGGTTTGCAAAGCTGGATTGCTGACTGAAGGTTCAAAGGTTATGTTAGGTTACAACTAAGTGTTGGTATTGTTATGTATAATTTAGGGTAACCTGCTAAAGTAGTTTGTGTTACTTACCATGCTTAATTTCCATAGCTCTTATAACAATTATGTATATGTATTATTTACACAGATAACAGTGAATTCTGGTGTAAAGTCAAGAGGACACATTGGTGGATCCTCCTTTGGTTATGAGGAGAAGTGTCATGATTTGTCTGCAAAGCTGGATTGCTGATTGGAGGTTCAAAGGTTATGTTAGGTTACAACTAAGAGTTGGTAGCTAACCTGCTTTTAGTAGTTTGTTTTACTTACCATGCTTAGTTTCCATAGCTCTTATAACATTTTATGTATATGCATTGTTTATGTATTTAACTGTACATTCTGGTGTAAAGTCAAGAGGACACATTGGTAGATCCTCCTTTGGTTATGAGGAGAAGTGTCATGATTGGTCTGCAAAGCTGGATTGCTGATTGGAGGTTCAAAGGTTATTTTAGGTTACAACTAAGAGTTGGTAGCTAACCTGCTTTTAGTAGTTTGTGTTACTTTCTCTTTTATTATGCTTAATTTCTGTAGCTCTTATAACATTTATGTATATGCATTATTTATGTATTAAACTGCACATTGAAGCACACAGATAACAGTGAATTCATGTGTAAAGTCAAGAGGTTATGAGGAGAAGTGTCATGATTAGTTTGCAAAGCTGGAGGTCTGACTGAAGGTTCAAAGGTTATGTTAGGTTACAACTAAGTGTTGGTATTGTTATGTATAATTTAGGGTAATCTGCTAAAGTAGTTTGTGTTACTTACCATGCTTAGTTTCCATAGCTCTTAAAACATTTAACTGTATGCATTATTTACACAGATAATAGTGAATTCAGGTGTAAAGTCAAGAGGACACATTGGTGGATCCTCCTTTAGTTATGAGGAGAAGTGTCATGATTGGTCTGCAAAGCTGGATTGCTGACTGAAGGTTCAAAGGTTATGTTAGGTTGCAGCTAAGAGTTGGTATTGTTGTGTATAGTTTAGGCTAACATGGACAGATATTGCCTTGTTGTATTTACATATAAGTTATATATTAAGTTTAAAATGTTTCTCACAGAGAGTTATTTTAGAAAGTCCATAATCTGTGAATCAAGTTAATTTTATTTCTATAGCCTAAAGTCACAACTCATACATTTGCCTTTAATGAGATAAAAGGGGGAAAAAATACAAAAAGCTTCCTCTTCTAGGACTGACATAAATGCAATCGTGTATAGTAGAGAGAAATAACAATAGTATAATTACACAATGGAGAAACAGAATGACAATATTAGGTAAATAAAGTGCAGAGAGAAGACATTGATCAACGTTAAAGTTCTGCCAAGCACTGGTAGGACCCCAAAACTGCATCTGTACCATGAAGACCTGGAGTACAGAGTAAAGAGTACATACTATACATACACTGCAGAGACAAAACTCAAGATATCATTCACACAGAGGGCAGAAGAAAAGAGACGGAGATGCTAAGAGAGGATGAAGCAGTTACACTGTAGTAGACAACATATCATGTGAGAACAGGTATAAGCAAAGATGCATAAAGGACTTGCTTACCCTTTGCGGGGCCCTGGAGCCTATTCTAGCATGAATTAGACTGAGAACCAGGGGTACATTTTTGGAAAGGTCGCCAGGCTATCACAGGGCTGACATATACAACAGTTCAGTTCAATCAATCAATTTGATTTAGAGTTTCCAGTTCACCTAACCTGCATCTCTTGAGACTGTGGGAGGAAACCCAAGCAGACGCAAAGAATATACAACACCTCACAGAAAGGCTGGCAGGTTCAAACCAAGAACCTTTTTGCTAAGGCGTCTGTGCTAGTTAACCACCCTGCCGCTCTGTGTGCATCTTAAAGCATGTTAAGCTTATTTGCAAGATAAACATTGTAATGTTTAAGCATGGTAAAGGTCAGGGAAAGATGTGTGAAGGATGTCCATGTCCTTGGAACAAAAATATTGTTGTAAGAGGCTGCTGTGATCAGGTCAGAGATGCATACAGGCCACTTGTTTTCTGTTGATGCCCTGTGGTGTCTGTACTGTTTAAGTTCAAGAACACAAATCCATGAGTTGCTCCTCTGCCAACCTGAGAGGTCATCGCTTTGTGCACTTCCACTAAGATAGCATTAGTTAGTAAAGTAAGTAAGATTGACTGTAAATAAGGGACACTACTACACATAATATAAAATAACAGTGAGCACATCTCCAAATCTTGAACAGTATCGGGTGCCAGGTAGTGGTAAGAACAGAAGAAACAAATTACCGGCACTCACAGATAAAGAGTCTTTATCTGTGAGTGCCGGTGATTTATTTCTTCTACACTACTATACATGCAATGTTATTATTTCTGCCTATAAAAACAAGTTCAAAAGGTCTGAGATTGCTGAGATTTTCCTGATAAATATTCATCATGTTTCCAGTAGATGTCACCGTTCAACAAGGAAAAGCAGTTATGATTCATGTTTTATCTAAACTACTTGTTCTGAAGTTGGTGATAGCTCAACATAAATGTTAAATCTGCTTTATATTTCTCTTAAAGGTATCTCTGGAAAGAGCCAAATCCTGTTTGCTATAGTGTTCACCGCGCGCTACTTGGATCTGCTCACCTCCTTCATCTCCCTCTATAACACATGCATGAAGGTAAGACACCAGTCACACCTCAGCTCTCTGAGGCAGCAGCCTTTCATACAAGTCACGTATTTCTCCCTGGTACCTTCAATGACGAGCTGTTGTTTACCAGGTGATCTACATCGGCTGTGCGTATGCCACCGTCTACCTGATCTATGCAAAGTTCAGGGCCACCTACGATGGCAACCATGACAGTTTCAGAGTGGAGTTCCTGGTCGTTCCTGTCGGGGGTCTTGCTGTTCTCATCAACCACGACTTCGCTCTCCTGGAGGTGGGTTCAACCTCCTGTATTGTTGTCAGAGCGTGACGTAAAAGCTGACCACTATGTTGTCTAATCTCACTGCAGGATGAATTATATTAATTATCTAAAAGTTCATTGTATTCCTGCACATTTATGTGTAAATGTATCCGTCATCAGATCCTGTGGACGTTCTCCATCTACCTGGAGTCGGTGGCAATCCTGCCGCAGCTGTTCATGATCAGCAAGACTGGCGAGGCGGAGACGATCACCACCCACTACCTGTTCTGCCTGGGCCTGTATCGGGCTCTCTATCTCTTCAACTGGATCTGGCGTTTCTACTTTGAAGGCTTCTTCGACCTGATCGCCATCGTGGCCGGTTTGGTCCAGACTGTCCTCTACTGTGACTTCTTCTACCTTTATGTCACCAAAGGTGGGTTTCCGGCTTTATGTCATTAGACAGCTCAAACTAAGGTAATAAGAGAGTAATTATCCGGCAATACTTGGGGAACAAAATTATTAATTATTATTTTTTTTACTATATAAGGACATTTGTTTTACACATGAAATATTTCTAAATGAGCAATTATTATGTTTCTTATTCAGCTACAGTAAAAAGCATAAAGGACTGGTTCACTTTTTTTTTCTATCCTCCTGGCCGTGACGCGATCGAGTAGCGATAAAGTAACTTCGATGAAGGAGAGCCACAGTCCTTCCTTATAAAACCTCATTCTAAGGTTCAACTGAAACTAATGAGGCTTTAGCGGTGTGAATTCTATGAATCAAGTGGTCTTTTTAGTACAAAATTACGTCATTTATTACTGCAAGGAAACTCTCTCCCAGGAAACACACAAAGGGGGATTTTGTGCTGAAAAATATTGTCAGTTTGGAAGTACGCACTTGATTTGGTTAACCCAGTCTGCTGAAGCCTCATATTAGCATCGGTTGAACTTCACAAACCATTACTTACAAAACCAGGACTGTGGATTGTGTCCCCTATTTCTTACAGTCCGCTTGCGAGTAAAGTCAAGACAGTTCAAGGTCTTTTCCTTCACCAATAAACACACTCCTCAGTCACGTCGCAGTGCTTCCAAAACGGCAACTATTCACTCTAGTGCAACATTTGTTGCTACTAGAGCCACTTATTTCTGTATATTAACGTCAATACAGTGGTTTTCTTTGAGCCAATATCTAGTTGAGGAACTTTTCAACTTCTTAATTGATTTGGTGGTTGTTACATGCAGCCTGTTCCCACCACAGGACCTTTTCCAGGAACCTTTATAAATGAACGCAAGACACTTATTTGCATTTCCACCGCACAAACTATTTATTTATTCTCAGGGGCACTGCACATTGATTAACGTCACTGCACATGTGCTAGTGTTAACCAAAAGGCAGATTTTCAACTGTTGTCCCTCGGCCTGATGTTAAAATTGGCCATTAAAACAATAAATAAAACACTGAACATATAAAATTAGAATAGGAGAAAGGAAACTAGAATCTAAGTTCCGTTCCTCCTGGCTCCCCAAAAGTCTTTTGGGCTAGGAACTCTAGAGAAAAGACATGTTTTTTTCCATTTTATTTAACCTTTAATTTCCCCTTGAGATTTAGCATTTCTCTTAAGGCCCAGACACGCCAATCCGTCATCAAAGAACTAGCGGCGATGAAGGCCGACTGTTGTGTCGCCTCACATCGCCTTTGTCTTGGTCGACGTTGCATTTGAACACACCGCAAAGACTACAGCCGACGGCCTGTTAGCACGTACAGTCTGCGCCTGCGTGAGAGGAAAAAACTCTCCACACCAGCAGGCGGCGGTAGTCTGTATTCATCATTCAAAAAGGGAAACACGGGCAGATTAGAGCCGACGGTGCGGGACACACCGCAAAAACTAGGGCGACAGACGCTCATCGACGGCCCCAAACTGTCGGACGGCCGATCGTCGGCTTGGTGTGTCAGGGCCTTTACAAATTTCACATAAAAGAATAACAGAATTAAAAAAACATAAGAAATTTCACATTAAAGAAACAAGCAGTTGCCATTTGTTTTATGTTGTACAGCAGAAATAAATATGCATAAAACACTCAGCAGATTGTTTTGGAGACAGACATTTGGAGTTTTCAGTTTCCTTTTCCACCTCTGAGTTTCTCCTTCCATTCAAACACAGAAGAATCAGAACAATAGGTCTCTTTGTTGGATCTTCTGTGTGAAAATGTGTCTCAAACACACAAGAACACCCCACACTTCTTTAGATGGGGTTGGAACAGGAATGTGCACATGGGTCTTTTAGTTTAATTCTTCAAGCTTTCTACTTCTTGGAAGTGTTTCGTTGAAAGGGGCAACCACAGGGGGGGATACTTCTGAACACAAATCAATGGATTAAAAGCTCCTTGAAAAAGGAAACTCTTTCAAACGATCAAATCAAAGTGTTTTAAATCATCTATGGCAGCATGAACATATACCGGTCCTGTGATGGTTTCTGACAGTCTATCTTTCTATCTCAATCCTCAGTGTTGAAAGGCAAGAAGCTGAGCCTGCCGGCGTAAAACACACAGAAGGAGACGGAGACTCCCAGCAGACTCAGGGGGGTGTGGAGATGACATCATGTAATCTCGTGACCTACAGCAAAAGATGCCTGAGACAGAGAGCCAACTATCGTGGGGAAAAACACTAGTCTTCTTGATGATCGCTGATTGATCTGGTAAATGCCAACAAACACCAGAGCTGAACAAAAACCATGCCAGGTCAACCTTTGGATTTCTGTGTTCAGCATCTTGCCTTAAACTTCTTTTCATTGCTGTTCAAATAGGAGGAAAGGCTTTTTTTTTTCTACATGTGAGGTGTATACGCTTGTTTTTTATTTTTTTATAATGTCACAAATAGGGTCGACTCTGAGAAGTACCTTGTTTGACTTGGTAATGAAATGCACAAATGTACAGTCTTATTAAAGAGTGAGATAAAGAGGTAATGTATCTGAGTGCCTGATGGGGATTGTGTCCGCTTTCTCACCGTATTTTATTTTTTACTTTTTTTTGTCTGCATAAACTGTAATACATGAACCTTCTCATGGGAATATTTAAAGATGCCAACAGCAACACTTTCACGCCAACACACACGTGCATTTTGTAAAAACATTGCTTTCTAAAATTGCTCAAAACAACATTTTAACTCGTCTATAAATCTGAAACTTTTTGTAAACAGAACTCATAAGAGAATTTGTAGTTTCATCTTAAGTTTAAGAAGTAACCAATGAAATAAATTACTTTACTGCCAGCAGTCTTTTGGACATAGACGTCAGTATTTTCAAATGGTGGCTATCTCACTTGGAATTAAACCTTTCATGTGTTTATTGATATTTTTTTTTTTCCTCAGCTGACTGTATTTAAGAAAATAAAATGCACCAGTTGTTTTATAGCTTTAATGTAGATTTCACACAATCTTTAAACAACGCTACATCACATTTTGGATGTATATAGAGCACAAACTTTGTTTCTGCTAGCATCGCACCCCGTAACAAACTCACAAACACCTTCAAACAGTGACATGTCGGTCATCTCGAGGTTGAAGTCAAGAGTAAAGCAATAAGGAGTGGCTAAATGATGATATTTGGCATGTAAATCCTCCAGCACTTTGACTGGTTGTTACATTTCAAATGTTAACTGTATGTCTGAAGTTTGGATAATTAAACAGATCTGACATGGTGCTGGTCTATAATTGAGTAGGGGTGATCAGTGTTCAATGGGTGCATTTCTATTACATTTTAAGGCCTCATGTTAATTTTAAATTTTTTTTCAAATTACTCGTTCCTAAAGGATTATTTCAACTTTTTATGTCTTTTTTTTTGCATGATATCACCTCCATTAAAGATTTTATGAGAATCACCCTCTGTTGTCGCTGTTTGATTATTTAAATCATACAAGCACAGATGAGACCCACACCTTTTTTTTTTTTTAAAGGTGCATTGTGGAGTTTTTGACCACTAGTAGCGCTGTGGACAGTGGTAGAGGAAATATTCAGATCCTTTACTGAGGCTGAAGTATTAATACCCAATTAATAAGTAAATATCCTGGCTTGAAAATGTTACTTAAGTAAAAGTATGTAACTATAATCAGGAAAATGTACTTAAAGGTGCTCTATATGATATCCAGAGCATTAATAGCATCAAATAACTATTTGCTATGTAAAGATATAGAGGAGTAATGTCTACCTGAGCAGAGAGTGAAGTCACTCTCCCTCTGTGTGTGTTGTAATCTGAGATTTTCCTCACTTTGTTGACAGAGCCGGGCCGACCGCGCATGTTTTTTGTGCATGTGGGTGTGCCCCACTGTCTAGCTCACAACGCCGCTCTGCACTGCTCTCATACGGCGGTTACAGCTGATGGCGCCATTGCGGTAGCGTAGCACCCACCCTCCAGTTCCCCACCAGATTAACACTATAATCTCTGTTAGCGGTGTTGCTGTTGTTAGCACTGTTGGCACCGTTAGCTGCGAACCGCCGGCTCAGTCAATAGCATGTTGAGAGCCGTACGGAGGCAATAGAAATGCCCCCAATCTTGCATTTAGCACCTTTAAAGTATTAATAGTAAAAGTACTCAATGCAGAAAAATGTCCCCTGTGACTGTTATACTATTAAATATTATATCATATTATTATTACTCATAACACGTTACACAGAACATATGCTTAGTAAACTCAGTTTACTCCGATAAAGATTATTGCAACCAAAATACATACTAAGGATAGACAGTTAATTACCAAACTCATCTCATGTTCTTTGTAATACATGAGGATATTGTCTCATAAAGAAAAATGTATAATAGTTATACTACATAATAATAATAAATCAATTGGTGTGTGCCAAACAACAGATAATCTATCACTAACAATACATTGTTTTGGATCCATTATATTTTAAAGCCAAGAAATGTTTCCACCTCTGTTTAGACAGAAGACCAAACAACACATGTTCATTCTGATGAGCATTTATTCAAAGCTGCATTACAAACGTACAACATTGTGCTCTTTGAAAAATGTAACAGCAAACATAAACATGCAACAGTTATTTGGTAGTGCATTTCTTTTGTAGGCATGTGCATCAGATATCTGCAGACATACACAGGCTGAAAAACAGAATATAAATAGTGCATGGCTTATTTGGATGAGTCAACATTGTTCGCCATTTCAAGATTTGTGTGTAGTGCAAATGTAGAATAAAATAATGTCTTGTATATGACTATTAAGGCAAGATTAGTATATCCATGTAGATGCTTTATACTTGTATAAAATGTCTACAAATATAGCGATAATGACTCTAGAAAAATATGTAGTAACAATAGACATTCATTTAGACATTCAGTAACCGTCAGGGAGTCTTTGTGCTTAGAGAATCAGTTACATACAGTACAGTAAGCTGCATTCAAGGGTCGGAATCCTCTGAATCCCGCCGAACTTCAGTAGTGCTGATGATTTAAGGTGATTTTGAGCTGTTCCGTGTGAAAGTTGACCATCGAGAGAGAAGAAGAAGAATCGAGCTACTGCGTTTCCTTCAGTTTTGAAGTTTCATATTCACTCTCCTCCTCCTGGACTTTACCTTGCTGGTAGAAATGAAGGACAACAGAGAAGAAAAATAAATACAGTGTGGAAACAATGTCACAGATTTTAATATTGAAATGCACTCTGTTTGATTTGCACTGAAATTGCACCTTTATTTTGCTTTTTTAAAATTATATTTATTATTACTATTATTTATTATTATTATTATTATTATTATTATTATTTTATTTAAGCCTATTTAAACATGTTATTTGTATTTATTTATTTATTCTATACACTTTTATTCTTCCTAACTGTGTCTTTTTAAACTTCTTTATGTTAAAAGAAGTTTTAGGCACTTTTATTTCTCTTCTCTTGTCTTTAACCTTTTTTTAACCTTCACGATGTAAAGCACCTTGAGCTGCCTCTGTGTATGAAATGTGCCACATAAATAAACTTGCCTCGCCTATGAATTACCGTTTTACAATAGAGGATGACTAAACTTCATTGATTTTATTGTATCACTGACGTTTCAGTAAATATTACCCCAGTGGTTCCCAAACTTCCCAAAGCTTCCCAAAGCTCTAAGCTGACACAATTTAGACCACGGACCCCCATTTGATAAGATTTTGTCCCCAGGGTCCCCCATCTGATACGGTTTTTGCTTTTAGATGTTTTATTACAGAAAGTGTATGAAACCCATGACCACAATAGACAATAAAATCATGTGTGCTTTCATCTATTTCTTTTCAAAAATACACTCTGAATCCCTGGTGTGCATTCACCAAACACCTCTTGCTGATTCTACAGTACATTACCTTTATCAGATGCGGGTAATAGCGGATGCGGATGTTGGACATGGTGATATAAAGCACATTTAAGATGACTGAAACCATGACAGAGAAGAGGGCGATGCCAGAGAGCACACTCAGCAGGGTCAACCCTCCTACAAACAACAGGAACACTGACACACACAGAGAAATAACACATTTTTGGTTAATAAAAAGTACAGTCAGATGAGTTCATTTCAGCTTTTAGGAGATAGGAAACATGTTTTTGACATGATTACACTTACCTTCAAAGAAAACCAAACCTACTGCCGACATAATAAAGGTCACAAGAGCAAAAGAGAGGAAAAGTCCGACAGGGATTGCAGACATGAAGCCGAACACCAACAATGTGAGGGCGAGGAAAGGGTGGCTGCTCAGGTACTGCCCCATTCTGGTGCTCATCACCTGTGCTACCTGTTAAACAGAGAAAGACATAAAGCAGCTGTCATTTACAGATTTGCTTATGGAAAAGCAAACATATTTTTTGACAGATGCAGGTGTTTAGTTTTGTGTTACCTTGGGGTCATCATAAAAGCTGTTCAACATTGTGTTCCAACGTCCCCACAGCTGCTGGAGGTCAGTCACACCGTTGTTGCTGCTGCTGTGCTGCATCTCCTTTGGCATCTACGCAGACAGCAGGACATGAAGAAAACTGAGTCAGCCTGACAGCTAGTTGGTGCATTTCTTCTTTTAAAATCAAAGTTTAGACTCAAGGATTCAAGTGAGCAACAGTGACTGTAACAGAAGACAAGCCTTAACTAAACAGCTGTACTGTAAAACACCATAAATGAACATTTCTGAAATCAAAGTTAACAAACCTGAGCAATGTAGTAAACCCGGTTTGGCTCTCAGCTCACAACATATGAATCTGTGTCCGGGAGTTGCCTCCTACACTCCAACAGTATAGCAACACCCTTTTCAGAAACACACCTTCTTCTTCTTCTTCCTCCTCCTACTCCTCCTCCTTCTTCCTCTTCTGGATTCCTGGTAGAGAGACTCTAAAAGGCTTGTGGGTATTGTTGCTGCCATCTACTGTTCACCAAATATGATTCAGCACAAGACTGGGAGCTTTACTCTGCAAAGGAATTGCTTCAGTGTTGTTATATATCATATTCAAGTTAAGTATTTTCTAAATTATTGGGAAAGAAATTAACGCCTTCTTTAATTGCAATTTGGTGAGGAAAAACTGTCATGGCCATTTTCAAAGGGGTCCCTTGACCTCTGACCTCAAGATATGTGAATGAAAATGGGTTCTATGGATACCCACGAGTCTCCCCTTTATAGACATGCCTACTTTATGATAATCACATGCAGTTTGGGGCAAGTCATAGTCAAGTCAGCACACTGACACACTGACAGCTGTTGTTGCCTGTTGGGCTGCATATAGTAGGATAGTTTTAGTCAATTAAGAATTTTTGAGTTTTAAGTCATCAATCATGGTCAAATATGTTTTAAAATCAGTATTTTAAAATTAAAAGGAGGGTATTATTTTAAGCCATATCATTTTATGTATATAATATTTTACTCAGATAATAATCAAATTAATTATGTAAATCTCATCAGCCGATGAGCGGCTGGAGACTGTCAATCTGATCTGGCAACACTGCCTGTGCGTGTGTCCCACGCATATAACGCATCCAATCTACAATCATCCAATCTACTTCAAGCACACTGCGGATGTGCAGTATCCGGGTTCTGCAGACTGAATCCAGCATGTCGGGTCCACAGCCGGCTTTTCACTTTTACTGTTGGATGCTGGATAAACTAATGTTACAACTGAACTCTTCTTCGTCAACACGAGCAGATAACTGGAATCAGAATCAAACTAGTGTGTTTCATCGCTGGTTCAGACTGTGAGTAAACCAACATGGCTGTGTTTTGTTTTCCCCCATGAGTAAGACTACTTCCTGTTTGTATGACTTGAACTTATAACACTAATAATGTTACCGCCAGCAAAACAGGCTACCTCCGTAAATTAAATCCATGCTCTACTTTATAACAGCAGTGGTTATGTCAAAGCAACACCTATTGGGGAATTATGGCTGTTAAATGTATTTATATCACAGATGTTTCTGACTAGGAGTCACCTCCACCTGTCAGGGTGGATTTAGTGATTTGGGGGCCACAGGTAAACGTTGTCTTACTTTATTTTTCACCCTTTGTTTTACTGCCCACTGAGCAAAGACACGTCCAAAAGACATCCAATTGAGGAGCCAGAATTAAAGTTTTTGCGACGTCTTTTTTAAACGTCTTTTTAACGTTCAACTATTGATGTCAACCTTAGTTGCGTCCAAAAGGGGTCCTAGTCAGACGTCTAGATAGTGAACCCATTTTGCACGTCCACAGACGTCCAACAAGGCCCCCTAACCACACGTTCAAACATTGAACCCAACTTGCACGTCCACCAGACGTATAAAAGTGGGTCTGGACTGACGAACGTTATACAGACATGATCTGAACGTCTTCCTGACGTCACATGTTTGCTGGTTGGGATTGTTGGTATTGTCAGTGGTAGAAGAAGTAGGCTACTTAAATCTTTTTTTGTGATGTAAAACTATTAAAAATTAATTGTAAACATGTATATAAATGTCGAAATAAATCTTTAGCTGTGAGGGGCCTTTAGCTGGGGGCACTGGGGAGTTGCCAACATCGCCTAATGGTGAAGTCTGCCCCATAGGCCAAGCAATGGGCACTGCACAGTAGTTGAATTAATGGCGAACACACAACCTTGACATCAGTATAATCGTAATTTATATGCACAGCTCATTATTAGTGTGATTATAAGAAATAACAGCACCATCAGTATTGGTAATAGTTGCAATTATAAAGAGCTGTTTTCTGATGCGGAGACTTCCTGCTACAGATCATAACAGTGCCAAGATAGCATCCACATATCTTCTCCGGCATATTACTCATTGTCATTTAAGGACCTCTGTCCACTAATTATGAAGGATGTCATGGCCTGCCTTCTCTGCTTCTGCCTAATTACGCCATAAACCACCAATCGTCTTTATCGGACAGGTGATGAATTATCAAATGATTAGTTTGTGGGTTAAAGGAGGCCGTCTTTCTCTCTCTTATCTTCTCTCAGGTGACTAAAATTGGGGCGACTTTTAGCCACGGATTAAGAATACTTTTCTGAATGTCCCTTATATTCAGATTACAAACATGAGGGAAATCACAGCAGTATTTCTCCAGCGATCCAGTAGAGGGGGTTCACAGCTGTCACACTGAAACTGCTCCTTAAAAATAATGACCACACTTTCATCCCATCTGATCTGTGCTGCTATTAGATGGCGACCGCCAGATTTCTCCGTGAGGCTGATCAGAATGTTAAATGACTGAACTTCACCACCGCCGCCGATTACTCCTTCAATCAAAGATATGAGTTGCCACGGCCACCCACAAATTAAGTTTAGCCCCTAGAGTTTTGGATGGCATTAGATGTATGTGGGCACATAACTCCGATGGAAACTGTGGTCTGTGTTGACCCTAAGAGACACCCCCGGGACCGCTGATGATAACTTACTGTATTTGGAGCCTTTATAGCTGCGGGCCGTACTAATTAATCACTCTCTTTTTGTATTGAGTACAGAGGAATGATTTGGTAAGAGAGAGACTGCATCCACCGCTCTCCAGACTGCTAAACACAGTGAACTCAGTGAACCAAGGCTGGTGAGTGTGCAGTTTGTGTATTTATGCACACAAGACAAGGAATTCCCAATTTCTGCTGTCCTGTTTTTTTTTTTACTCCAGGCTATTACTTTTATGACTCTCTCACATCATATTACACCTCATTTCCCCACTTGTCTGTCCTGTACTCTTACCGCCTGCTTGCTGCCATGCTTAACCACACATCGACCTGGATGTTCAACTCAGCTTTTTAGGCTTTATCTTCTGTCACAGCTGGAAAACATCTGGGAGAGCAAACTGCCGGTGGCCAAACAGTCAATAGTTGTACTGATCTGCTCCATACTACTTACTAATTGTATGTCTATTTAAAAATGATGATTGACTGCATTTGGAGTTATTGTAGTGGTTCACACTTTTTGGTTTGTGACCCCTTTAACTAAAACAATGTCTACCTGCAACTCCTCATCATAGGTTGTATACAGTAAGTCTTGCAGTTGCAAGCAGTTCCCTATTTTTTAGTCTCGAAGAATTAAAATTATTCAGTAATTTACAAGAAAAAAAGAGCAAAGTGTAAATAAATAATCATAACTGTGTTTAATATAATATGTATTTGTTTGTGATTTCCTCTTCTGTTAAGGCCCAGACACACCAAACCGACATCAGAGAACTAGTAGAGACAAAGACCGCCTGTTGCGTCGCCTCACGTTGCCCGAAAAAGTTGCACTTGAACACACCGCAAAGACTACAGCCGACGGCCAACTACCACATACATCCTGCGCCTGCGTGAGATGAAATAACTCTCCACACCAGCAGGCGGCGATCGTCTGTATTTGTCATTCAAAAATGGAAACCAGAAGACAGAGGAAGGCGTATATACGAGCCGTTGTTATGATACGTACATGACGACCATTTTCACACCACTCTCACTCACCACTTAGCTTCATTCCAGATGTCGTTGTGAAAATATCCGTGTATTGGAACGATCAGATGAGATGAAGATGAAAGATGAGAAGAGTTGTGTTTTTCCTCTTGACTTTACTTGTTTGCTTGCTTTCATCACATCCGTTTCTCCTCTCGTGCACTGGTTCTTTTAATCTGAACAGCCAATCAGAGTGATTTCTCTCATCATCGGGCTCTGCCGCCGATTCAACATGCTGAGTCGGCCTGAAAAACCTCAGACATGGCCAGACTACAGCTGACGGTGCGGGACACACCGCAAAAACTAGGGCAGCAGACGCTCACTGACGGCCCAAAATTGGCCTAGTGTGTCAGGGCCGGTCTAGACCATACTCTATAATTTAGAGACCCAACAAGAGATCCCCCATTAGCATGCACTTGGTGTCAGTGCCGAGAAAAAACTCCCCTTTAACAGGTAGAAACCTTGGGCAGAACCCGGCCATCTGCCTCGACCGGTTGGATATAAAGTATGTACATAGTATACATACTTTACTGTTTAACAAAAGATTTAATTCTATGTTTTCCCAGCTCTTTCCGAGCTGTCTCCTCATCACCATTTCATTTCATTATTTTTTGGGGCAGCTGTGAGTAGCTCCTTCATTTCCTTCGTGCATTGTCTTGTGGACAATAACGTACAACAACAAAAAAATCATTATTTATATGTAGTATGGATTTGGGGCACAGCTTTTGTCCAGAAAATTAAAGACCAGCTGTTAAAGAGAGTGAGATTTTTAATTTGATTCTCCGAGGTACATGATAAAATAAAATGTTACTAGATCTTCCACAACGAGACGACACGAGGCAGAGGAGGAGTTACCCGGCCCGGAGGAAGCCCGGGGCCCACGTCTGGAGCCAGGCCCAGACGGAGGGCCCGTCAACGAGCGTCTGGTGGCCGGGCTTGCCACGGAGCCCGGCCGGGGATACCCCGAAAAAGGAACGTGGCACCCCCCTCCTCTCCATCCTGTGGGCTCACCACCTGCGGGAAGAACCGCTTGGGTCGGGTGCGCTGCCACACGGGTGGCAGTGAAGGCCAGGGACCTCGACGGACTGGACCCGGGCGGCAGAGGCTGGCTCTGGGGACGTGGAACGTCACCTCTCTGTGGGGGAAGGAGCCGGAGCTTGTGCGGGAGGTGGAGCGCTACCAGTTGGATCTGGTAGGGCTTACCTCTACGCACAGCCTCGGTTCTGGAACCGTACTCTTGGATAGGGGTTGGACTCTATTCTTCTCTGGAGTTGCCCATGGTGTGAGGCGCCGGGCGGGTGTGGGGATACTCACAAATCCCCGGCTGAGTGCCGCTACGTTGGAGTTTACCCCGGTGGACGAGAGGGTCGCCTCCCTACGCCTTCGGGTTATGGGGGGGAAAACTCTGACTGTTGTTTGTGCGTATGCACCAAACAGCAGTTCGGAGTATTCGGCCTTCTTGGAGACCCTGAATGGAGTCCTGTATGGGGCTCCAGTAGGGGACTCCATAGTTCTCCTGGGAGACTTCAACGCGCACGTGGGCAACGATGGAGACACCTGGAGTGGCGTGATTGGGAGGAACGGCCTCCCTGATCTAAACCCGAGTGGTCGTTTGTTGTTGGACTTCTGTGCTAGTCATGGATTGTCCATAACGAACACCATGTTCGAACATAAGGATGCTCATAAGTGTACGTGGTACCAGAGCACCCTAGGCCGAAGGTCGATGATCGATTTTGTAATCGTATCATCTGATCTGAGGCCGCATGTTTTGGACACTCGGGTGAAGAGAGGGGCGGAGCTGTCAACTGATCACCATCTGGTGGTGAGTTGGGTCAGAGGGTGGGGGAAGACTCTGGACAGACCTGGTAAGCCCAAACGCGTAGTGAGGGTGAACTGGGAACGTCTGGAGGAGGCCCCTGTCCGAGAGATCTTCAACTCACACCTCCGGCGGAGCTTTTCTGGCATCCCTGTGGAGGTTGGGGGCATTGAACCCGAGTGGACGATGTTCAAAGCTTCCATTGCTGAAGCTGCGGCGGTGAGCTGTGGTTTTAAGGTCTTAGGTGCCTCAAGGGGCGGCAACCCTCGAACACCGTGGTGGACACCGGTGGTCAGGGAAGCCGTCCGACTGAAGAAGGAGGCCTTCCGGGATATGTTATCTCGGAGGTCTCCGGAGGCAGTTGCAGGGTACCGACGGGCCCGAAGAGCAGCAGCCACTGCCGTGACGGAGGCAAAGCAGCGGGTGTGGGAGGAGTTCGGAGCAGCCATGGAGAAGGACTTTCGGTCGGCACCAAAGTGCTTCTGGAAAACCATCCGGCACCTTAGGAGGGGGAAACGGGGAACCATCCAAGCTGTGTACAGTAAGGATGGGACACTGTTGACCTCAACTGAGGAGGTAATCGGGCGGTGGAAGGAGCACTTTGAGGAACTTCTGAATCCGACCAATACGCCCTCTATGGTAGAGGCAGAGCTGGAAGCTGATGGGGGACCATCATCAATTACCCTGGTGGAAGTCACTGAGGTAGTCAAACAACTCCACAGTGGCAAAGCCCCGGGGGTTGATGAGATCCGCCCAGAAATGCTGAAGGCTCTGGGTGGGGAGGGGCTGTCTTGGATGACACGTCTCTTCAACACCGCGTGGAAGTCGGTGACAGTGCCTAAGGAGTGGCAGACCGGGGTGGTGGTTCCCCTCTTCAAAAAGGGGGACCAGAGAGTGTGTGCCAATTACAGGGGTATCACACTGCTCAGCCTCCCTGGTAAAGTCTACTCCAAGGTGCTGGAAAGGAGGGTTCGGCCGATAGTCGAACCTCAGATCGAAGAGGAACAATGCGGATTCCGTCCTGGCCGTGGAACAACGGACCAGCTTTTCACTCTCGCAAGGATCCTGGAGGGGGCCTGGGAGTATGCCCATCCAGTCTACATGTGTTTTGTGGACTTGGAGAAGGCATATGACCGGGTCCCCCGGGAGATACTGTGGGGGGTGCTGCGGGAGTATGGGGTGAGGGGGGCACTTCTCAGGGCCATCCAATCCCTGTACGCCCAAAGCGAGAGCTGTGTTCGGATCCTCGGCAATAAGTCGGACTCGTTTCCGGTGGGGGTTGGCCTCCGCCAGGGCTGCGCTTTGTCACCAATCCTGTTCGTGATATTCATGGACAGGATATCGAGGCGTAGTCGGGTGGAGGAGGGTTTGCAGATCGGTGTGCTGAGGATCTCATCGCTGCTTTTTGCAGATGATGTGGTCCTGTTGGCATCATCGGTCTGCGACCTCCAGCACTCACTGGATCGGTTCGCAGCCGAGTGTGACGCAGTCGGGATGAGAATCAGCACCTCTAAATCTGAGGCCATGGTTCTCAGCAGGAAACCGGTGGTTTGCCTACTCCGGGTAGGGAATGAGTCCTTACCCCAAGTGAAGGAGTTTAAGTATCTCGGGGTCTTGTTCGCGAGTGAGGGGACGATGGAACGTGAGATTGGTCGGAGAATCGGAGCAGCAGGGGCGGTATTGCATTCGCTTTACCGCACCGTTGTGACGAAAAGAGAGCTGAGCCGGAAGGCAAAGCTCTCGATCTACCGTTCAATCTTCGTTCCTACTCTCACCTATGGTCATGAGGGTTGGGTCATGACCGAAAGAACGAGGTCGCGGGTGCAAGCGGCCGAAATGGGTTTCCTCAGGAGGGTGGCTGGCGTCTCCCTTAGAGATAGGGTAAGAAGCTCAGTCATCCGTGAGGGACTCGGAGTAGAGTCCTTGCTCCTTTGCGTCGAAAGGAGCCAGTTGAGGTGGTTCGGGCATCTAGCACGGATGCCTCCTGGGCGCCTCCCTTGGGAGGTGTTCCAGGCACGACCAGCTGGGAGGAGACCACGGGGAAGACCCAGGACTAGATGGAGAGATTATATCTCTACTCTGGCCTGGGAACGCCTCGGGATCCCCCAGTCAGAGCTGGTTAATGTGGCCCGGGAAAGGGAAGTTTGGGGTCCCCTGCTGGAGCTGTTGCCCCCGCGACCCGATCCCGGATAAGCGGTTGAAGATGGATGGATGGATGGATAGATCTTCCACAACTAAAACTATTATGGATTTTATTCAGATGACATCACGGCATCAAAAATGTATGAAAAAGAAAGTTCAAAACAATTTAATGTACCTGTGAAAGTGTTGTTATGCAATGCACTGCAACAGTGTTAACCTGGCTGAACTCAATATTATCTATCACTTCTTGAAGTAATCAATGTCAAGCAAATCAAATACGATCATCATTAGGTTGCATTAAGTTTGTACTTTAAAAAAGGCAACAACTGGTAAAAATATATTACTTGTTTTAATCTGAAACAGCACATACTCATTTGTAGCTCAACTATTAAACCAGAAAGTGTAAAATAATATAATCTGTTATTTTTCTCCATAAACCTCACATTAGAAAAATATTTTAACTTCATAAACGATGTGATTGCAGCTCACCAAACATGTTTAAAATATGCCACATATAATATTTTAAACTTTTCCTGTTGAACAAAGACGGAGAAGAGTTGTTTCATGGCTCCTCCCGAGACAAATGACTCCTGTGACAAAGCTCCTCTACTTGAGAGTAGATGAAAATTGAATGTTCTTAATGTGTCCCATATAGCTGTGGTGCAGAGATATATCTGAGTGTCTGAGAGCAAATCGACTGTACGATACGTCTGCTGGCATGTGGCGAGAGTCGCTCAACATATTGCAGCCGGGATGTGATTGATGGGCTGTCAGTAAATTCCAATTTGCATCCGCTGATTGTAAAAACTAATCACTGAGAGAGGAGGAGCGTAAAGTAGCCGGCAATCCCCTGTGGTTCCATGTTGACTGATGCATGTCCACCTATTGTTTGGCCTCTAAAATGATATCATATGTTGCATCATTGGCGTCTGTCCCTTACTGGAGAAAGGTCTTTCTCAGCGGGCAAATCCAGCCAATGTGGAAGTGCCCTAAACTTGCATTCTTTCTAACAGCCAGCAGGGGGCGACTCCTCTGGTTGCAAAAAGAAATCTGATTGTATAGAAGTCTATGAGAAAATGAGCCTACTTCTAACTTGATTTATTACCTCAGTCAACATTGTAAACATGAGTTTATGGTCTCAATCGCTAGTTTCAAGTCTTCTTCAATACAGCATGATGTTCATTTAGTAAATTATGGTCCCATTTAGAGGCAAATAGACCATAAAGCAGGGGATGCTTTAGGGCGTGGCTACATTGTGATTGACAGGTCGCTACCACGGCGATGTCCGTGTTTTCGTCTTTAACCTGTCTTTAAAAATGTCTTATTCAGCGTTCGGTTGTACTTAGCTTCGTCCTCTCGTGTCACTTCTGGTTGCAAATAACCAAGATGCCGACGGCCAAAATGCCAAACTCGAGGCTTCAAAACGGCAGTCCACAAACCAATGGGTGAGGTCACGGTGACTACGTCCACTTCTTATATACAGTCTATGGTATATCTGCAGTCTTGCAGGCTACACAATACGCACCCTGAGATAACTTCCGGGATTAACGTACTTATCTTAACCCAAGCCATGATGCTTTTCCTAAACCTAACCAAGTAACAAAATAGTTTTGATGGCTAAAAGTGCCTAAACCTAACTAAACTGAGACCGTTTTGAGGATGTGTCCTGTCGTACTGTGGACCCGCAGATACCTGCCTCATTGGCAAGCTGCAACACCTGCTGTGTTTCACGAGAAATTGAGAGGGACCTGGTGTTTCACTTGTCACACTCGATACCCACACCTATCCATCACGCTATCCATCTCTATCCACCTCCCCTCTCTCTCTCTCTCCCAGACCCGACTCTGTTCACCTCTCTTTGAAGATGCTGGGCCAACAGCTGGCCACAGGAGAACAAAATGTCTTTGGAGTCTGCCCTGTGTCAAATAGGATAGTCCTTATTGTCAGTGGTTGTCATTATGCCTAATGGATGGGGGTGGTGGGGGGGACTTTCGGTTCCTGTCTTCCTGACTGGGTAGAGCGAGAGGCTCAAAGGGAGCTCCCTGGAGGGTGGTAAAGGGCGTTGCGGAGGACGGAGTCAGAGCCCTTGTAAACCTCTATAAGCTCACTAACAACAGCAGCAGCAGCATCACTGCAGACATAGTACAGAGTACACTTAGTAGGATATACATAGTTCAAAATACAGAATTCTGAGAGATGTTGTATGTTTAAAGACAAAGTTTGCATTAGATGGGAAGATTACTGATCTCTGTGTGTAATAAGTACGACGCTAGCAGCTAGCTAACTTAGCTTAGCAGAGAGACGAGTTAATTGCGATTAATTTGCACGTCAATACGTTTTTTTTTAATTGTTGTTTTTGTCATGCATACTTTCACAAAGAACGCAAATATTATGCAGCATGAAAGAGGCATTTTCTCTTTGGAACAAGGTAGATTTTTCTGAGCTTTCGCACCGCGAATAAAGGCATCAACCAATCACGTTGTACGGAGCGGGTTGAGTTGCGCCTATAATTATAAAGACTGTAAAAGTCCGAACCGAGATGGCAAACTTAATTACTCCTCTTAGTCTTGCCAAAGGCAGCACAGACTAGATTCACACTTTCCTTTTTTACCTTTCACAATAAAAGTTCTAGAAATGTAATATTCCCAGGCGAGTTTTCGTGTTGTTTATTCGTTACGCCCCCCGTGTGTAAGGGCCTTTAACATGGAGGCCAAGGTAACAAAATCCACCTACCAGCACCTCTAAAGTGTACTGATTCACAAGTTGTATCTAGTTTGTTAATTTAATACAAAACCTTAGGATTAAAAACGACAATTCTCCGTTTTAACAGCTACTGGACTATTTCTTGGATGGGATTAGTTTCCTCCGCTGGTCGCCTGGCAACAGGTCCTAGCCAAGATATAGTCTAATTGTCGTTTTTACTTTTTACTGATTAAAGAAACAAGATACAAAATGTTAATTAGTGAGCAGATTTTGTTGCCTTAGGACAATGGTTTCCACTTGTTTCCAGTGTTCATGCTGAGCTCAGTTAGCGGCTACTGGCTTTAGCTTCATATTTACCTTACAGACCTGAGTGGTATCAACCTCCTCATCTACAACTGAATAAATATATTTTCCAAAATGTCAAACTATTCCTTTAAATGTCCCATATCATGCTCATTTTCATGTTCATACTTTATTTTCCTCATTCTGTCTGCTTGTATACCTGTCCTCTGTCTGAATCACTCAGTTTTAGTGCATTTAAACAGAATTGCGTTGCTAGGCAACAGCCTGGGTCCAAGTTTACATCCTGTCAGCTGATGTCATTCACATACACTGCAACAGGAAATAAACTGGGACACATTTAGAATATTTACGTTTAAAACTGTGAAATGGACTAAATATATTGTATATTTGTGACATCACAAACGGACAGAAATCCTGACAGCTTGTTTGAAAAGCACAGTTTCTGAATACGTTCTGTGTGTATTTCTCCAGGGATTGAGCAGTTTGATACTTTCACAGTATTTATACAGCACTTAAACCTGCTTTATAAAAAACAAAAAGACATCGAAAATCTCACTTTTTATAATTTATTAACCTTTAAGCAATAAATGCCCCCATATACTTACAAACAGTCATGATTTAGGAGCAATGTTGCTCCTTGCACATTGTACATCTCTGTTGATGAAGCCCAACAGCCAGGCTGTATTGTTGATCATCCACTTCATTATGGACACTGATTGAATTTTCAATATTCAATCAGCCTGTTTCCCACATTCAATCTTAATGAAGCAACACCGCCGCTGCAGTCAAACTTTTGATAACAAAGTAGTGTAGAAATGTTCAAAAGTTGGGTCAGTGGGTTTACAGCTTGAAAAAAAGAAAAATGGACCGGATCAGCAAAATGCTGTTGAGTTGTGTTGTTTCTACTGTACTCCTCATCAGATATGCATGCGGCTCCAGTGTTTTGATGGATTGCCGTTGCTGCCATTCGTTCTTGCATTTTGATGCACTGTTTGAGTTATGATTAGAGAGGGAGACGGCGAAAAGCCGAAGCAGGATTAGTGACAGCTCTTGAGAGAGGATAGAATAAAGAAGAGGAGGAGGAGGAGGAGGAGGAGGATGGAGAAGTCATCATTAATACCCCCTCATTTGTTTCACCTTTGTGGGAGTCTGACCCCGAGGAGACCTTTTGACTGGAGGAAGAGGAGGAGAGTACAGAGAGAGGATGAATAGGGGTGGCAACAAGAGGAGTTCCTCTGTCTCATTAAACCTGTGACCATCCTTTGGTGTTTTCCATCGCTTCACAATGTGTCCCTGAGGAAGGAAGGGAAAGCCTTTTCTGCCCGTTCTCTTTAATGTCAGCTGCTGGACTCGTTAAACCTTGCTTGATTTATTTTAAACCAAGGGGAGGAATTCATGCAGAAAAAGAGCTTTGGATCTTTCATATTTCATTTAGTTTTAATGGTTGCAGCAGAATGATCAAACTGGTCCTTCACCAAACAAGTCCTTTATGATGCAAACATTAACAAAATCGTCAGGTGCATGTGCATAATATCTCACCCGTACAATACTGCCGGCGTCAACTTCACAGGTGACCTTTTTGTGTCTGTATTTGTTTGGACTTGCAGATTGTTTGATGCTCTAACCACCCTGAATTAAACACTACTCCAACATCAAGGTGGTGTGGTTAGCTAGATGAAAGCAGAGGGGGCTGCACGGCGGGTAATACATGATTAAACATGCAGCCGGTATTCAGAAGCACAAGCAAGGCAGCTGGGGAGAAGGACTAGGTGTGATGAAAGGGGGGATTAGCATGGATTCATCATCTCTCTCTGTCACAGAGTGCCACATGAAGCGACTCTGCGATTGTCAGGAGAGGAGCTCGGCAGGTTTGTTAAAGTAGCACAAAGTGACAACAAATCACCAGTGCCTACAACATTTCAAATGATCAGCAATAGACTTATTGTGTGTAGTGTTTCACTGATTTACAAAAGTGTAAATATGATGCAATACAGCAAAATGAAATCGTATAAAGAAACTGATTGGACTGGAATTGATGTTTTAGGTCCTGACCCATTGGTTAGTAAGTAGCTTAAAATAAGAACTTCCTTAAAGGTACCCTGGGGAGTATTTTGACCACTAGTAGCGCTATTGAGCAGTGTTTTTCGAGTAGTGTGTGTGTGCATAAAGACGCGGGGACTTGATGCACATTACTGCCGCCGGTTTTGTGCTATTCTGCTGATCGACAGTTGGCGGCAGTTGTGCACAAAGAAGCATGGCATTACACCAACAAAAGCAAGAAAGACGAAGACTGCAAGCTAGCAAACATGGGCTGCGGTCGAAAAGTAATATTTTTCCCCGGTTGTCCACGTTAGGTCAGATAATCCTTTATTATATGTTGATGTAAAGTGTTACAGCAGAAGAAGGACTTGCTGTATGTCTCTTTCACACACCGCAGGTGAAGCAGCCAAATCTCATGGTAATTAGGTGATAATTAGCAAGTATCTTTGGAATTACTGCCTAATTACCCCAATATTTACCTAAAAAAATATCAGAAAATACTTTGTTTGGCTGTCTTGACTTGGGACTTGATTCTGGGCTTTTATTATTATCATTTTATATCTATTATAAACATTATTTAATAATTATATTCCGCTATTTCCCAATAAACAGTAATAAATAGCTGGCAATTTATTTAATACATTTCCAGGAAAATAATACAAAGTTAATTGATGTGCTTTATTTCCATGTTTGCTGATAAATAGATAATAATTAGCAAATAACTTCTTTGAGATTTCTTAAAAAAACTCACTGAATCACTATATTAGCTACCAGCTAAGGGCCCGATTTGAATATGCTATTTTAGCATATAATTATTAAGTCGTGTTTATGATAAAGTATTTTTTGATACATTTTGAGGTAAATATTGGGGTAATTTGGCAGCAATTCCAAGTAACTTTCCAATAGGTTACTTTCTAATTATCACCTAATTACCATTTAATTTGCGGACCTGTAAAATGAAGTGTTACCTAAAATAACTGTTCTAACTTGTGTGCTAAAGATATCTGATTTTTACATCATGAGTGAAATATTCAAACACAAATCTCAGACTCTTTCGTCAAATATAAATATTTGGGAACTTTGAGATCCCCTTTAGAAATGAACATAAAGTTCTGTGAGCTTGAACAACGTTTGAGTGGTTTGATAAGGAGATTTTACCAACCTGACGATACTTAACGCTGCTTGTTTGCCTGTGTCACTTTAACCCGAAGTGTCCCTGAATATAAAACTCCAGTTTAAGAACCACTTCGAAGCGTCATCATCCCCAGAGTATAATTTAGCAATTTTCCACCAGCTGCACTCAGAAAGAGGCTCAGGTGCGACACACTTGTGACTGTAATTTCTGCAGATCCAAATTGTTACTGATGTGTTTTACCGTGTCAGTCAATTATCTTTGCACGGCGAGACTTGTTTGAAAATCAATTGCTGGTAATTTTTCTGCCTTTTTTCTTCTGCGTGAAGAACTTGCACCTCGTCAGTTGAGTCACAAGACAGAGCGCTACCGTCTCTCCTGCCTGATTCTGTTTTATTTATTTATTTAGTTTTCCAATTCCAAACACTTAGTCCGACTATACAAAAGATGATAGCGGTTATTGCTCAGTAAAGAAGATGAGTTGAGTATTTTAGAGAGAGAGCCGGCGGCGGTCATAGACACAGACACCTACATCACAGACAGATACGGGGCGGAAGCAATAACACTATAATGTAATCTAGTAGAACAGCTCTGCAATGAATTCAACCTTTGGGAAGAAAATATCAGGAACACCAATGTGCTGCCTATGTGCTAGGAAGTATAATGCAGTCTAGTACAACAGAGCCACACATGTGAACATTACCATGCAGTCAGTAGTCGTTGTTGCATGGTCATTTTACTGCTGTTATTGTGTCCACCCTCTTGTAGATAAACTGTATTTTACATTAGCAATTTATGATCCAAGCACTTTAAAAGCTCCTCATAGTTCCTCCTCAAGGTTAAATGACCAGGGTGTAACATTTCAGGGGATCTATTAGCAGAAATGGATTCATAACTATGTTTTCATTAGTGTATAATCATCTGAAACTAAGACTTGTTGTGTTTTCGTTAACTTAGAATGAGCCCTTATCTACATAGGGAGCGGGTCCTCTTCACGGAGTCCGACATGTTGCTCCGCCATGTTTCTACAGTAGCCCAGAATGGACAAACCAAAAACTAGCTCTAGAGAGAGACTTTCATGTTTTTTACGTTACCTGAAGGCCACTGTAGTTCTCCGACACATTTGTGAAGCTGCTGTAACGTGAGCCGCAGAGTGCAAAACCGTGGTACCACCAGCCGCCATCTGACTTCTTCCGACGGCAAACGGCGTTGCTACGGTTTTGCACTCGGCAGCTCACGTTTACCGTCTTGGAAAGGGAGGAGTGAGCGCAGGGGTGCTCAGTTGGTTGCAATCTGCAAACACGCAACTAGATGTCGTCAAATCCTACATGTTGTACCTTTTAAGTGGACGTGTGTGCACCATTAAAAACTGAGTTTACAGTCGAGATGAAATGAAAAATGCCTTTTTAACCCTTTTAGATCACCTCCTGGTTATATTGTGCAACTATTTAACAATATATGCAAAAGGATTCTTTGTATTTCTATATCAAAATCCAATCATCTTTTCTTCCTGTAAAACAAAACATGACGTGTGCTTATACGTAAACTAGTACCAACCAATTTCAACCAATAATATCATGACATCCATCCAGCAATGTATCTGCAACTTTTAGCGACAGTATCATGCTACATTCTAAGCACGTCCACTTTTTAGCGGTCCAGTCAAATGCAAAAGATTTTATTTAAATCCCTCTTGTAACTTTACACCGCTCAAATATTCAGTTTCACTGTGAAATACGTCGCAGTGCAGAAGCTAAAGATGCTCTAACTCCTGTTTCACTGGGACTTTAAGTGGAAAAAGCACAAAGTGTTTCACGTAGAACTGTAATGCAGTAAAGACTGCCAGAGCAAATTATTTTGCCCGGCGTATAAATGGTAATCATAATAATCCTGGAACTTTATTTGAATCCATAAAAATGTCTTAGAAACCGGCTGCCTTCTGCTCGGGCTTTATAAGTTCTGTGTTAAAACTCCATTAAGCAAATTTATGGCATTACAGTAGCATCAAATCAAATGACTCAGTGTAGTGTGAGAGGGTTTTGTTATCACACTAAGAACCGGGAGCCAGGTCTAGAGGTCTTTATGGGCCAGGTTTGCAGCTTCTTGAGGGTAAATGCCAAGCGTCAGAGGTATCAAGCAGACAAGAGCTCTTTTTTTTAAGCATAGCACGTAGACATCTTTGCTGAAATTACATCCTTACAGCTGGCCGGTGCCACTGGGCAGCGATCCAACCCAATCCTCCTTGATCTCAGTGCTGCTTGTGATACCATCGATCGCTCAGATCTCATTCAACGCCTAAAGGATCTTTTTTTTTTAGCGGGAAAACAACTCACATAGGGGAAGAAAACCTACTGTTAAAATGTAGCTAGATGACTTAAAGGTGCTAAATTGATATTCAGAGCATTAATACAGCAGCAAACAACTATTTGCTATGTGAAGATATAGAGGAGTAATGTCTACGTGAGCAGAGAATTAAGTCTCTCTCCCTCTGTGTGTGTGTTGTAATCAGAGCTTCATCGCCGGGGCGGCTGCGCGTGCATTTTAGTGCATGTTCGTGCATGTGAGCGTGCCACACTGGGGTAGTGTCTAGAAGGAAACCAGCAAACTGGGGAAACTCTTGCGAGATTCTTAAGGTTAGGCATTGACCTCGAATAGTTAGGTTTACGATAGGTCGTCGGGCAGTGAGTCTCGTGAGAATTTTGGCACATTTTTGCAGATCCCCGATCAGATTTCGCAATTTGCAGGTTCCCTTCTAGACACGACCGCCCCCCACTGGCTACACAGCTGTCGCTCTGCACTGCTCTCATACAGCGGTTACAGCTGATAACACCACCCCGATCACCGGTGCCGCCGGGGTAGCGTAGCATCCACCCTCCGGTTGCCCTCAGGTAAACATTGTATTTAGCTCCTTTAACTATCACCCTACGTTTAAAGAAGATAGGATATTTTCTTTAAAAGAACAAGCTCTTTTTCACAGCAGACATTTTGACTTGTCATAGTAGGAAAATCATACGTGTTACTAATAACATTAATGATGGATATGGCACAATATATATGACAGCGAGCCAGCATGAACACCAAGACCCTGAAACTGAAGCAGTTAAATGGAATTCAGCCATTATTAATTTTATTCTTTAAAATTTGACAACCCCTAATTAACAACCTTGCAGCTTGGAGTTAGAAGACAATGTATATTTTATGCCTTTGCAATATTTCACAGTATCACATTATGATAATATAAGTGAAAGATGGACAGGGAACATTTGTAAAATAGGGTGACAGGATGTGATTATTTCAATTTTTGCCCTCACTTACTGTTTGAATGTCAGTGGATATACATTTAAAACACGTCCTTTGACATATTTTAAATTGAGCAGCAACAGTAGATGTGAGTACGCTGCTCAATGGAAACATATACCACAAAAAGAACAGTTCTGCTTGTCCCTACATTGCATGATTCATAGTCCCTGCTTTGGTTTATTGGCAGACATATATAATAAATAGCCTTGACATAGATTTGTCCTTCTCTTGCGGCGCTCAGAGAATGAAATGTTTTTTTCTCACCTTTTTTTCACTCGTTTTTTTTTCTGCTTTTTTCCTTGACTCTACGATGCACACGCCAGCCTGAGGTCCAAATAAATAAATAAATAAACCATTGCATATGCACACACTCGCAATCAGCAGCAGCCCAATCACAGCAGCAGCAGACAGACTCATCCATCTTTATCACTGCAGCACTCACACTCGGAACACACTTAGCACACACACTTTCTTTTCACCCTGTCCTTCCATCTTTCTGTCTTCATCCTCTCATTTTCATTCTGTTTCTCTCCTCGTCTGTTGCATACGCTTCACATGAGAAGCGCTTTAGGGCTGACAGGACATTTATCAGACAGACCCACTTTATATCACGCTATAGATGTATAGTGCAGCGACCTCCGCTTATATATATAGTGAGGTGATTTATTGAAGGAGGCCAGTTGCAGGTTGTCTAAGTGAAAGAGACACGGTGATCCTTTTAGTTGCAGCTGCTGATAGTTTATGCAGAGATATGACAGTTAACAGCGAGCCGTATTTTGGCAGGAGTGTTTTTGTGGTGTTAATTGTGTTGTCGTGAGCTCTGCTGCGTCTTGACAACTGGTTGGTAGACTGTGAACGTGAGCAAGACAGTGATTGGCTGGCTGCGCCTGTTGATGTAACCAGGGGGAGTTTGAAAGCTGACACACTGGTGTTGCTTTAACTTCAACCAGAGGTGATTATAGGCGGATAAAATCTTTGTGTGTGCGTTCTCATGTACGCTTCTCACTTATCTTGACAGGGACAAACTGTCGGCTGAGTCAACGCTGCTGTCGAGTCTTTAATTAGTGACACACACACATACGGCTGAATCTCTCTGAGCTTGTGATTATCACCTGGATTGTTACAGTTGAGCTGCTAGTGCTGTGCATCAACAAATCCCTGTTTATCACTGCTTTGCACAGTGAATTATTACAAAACTGGTATCACACACGCTGTGACCACACAGCAGCGAACTGATGGACATAGCCAGCGCTGCTGTGAGGGCTCTGCAGTGTGTTTAGGATGCTTAAAAGTCAGGTCACGGTGCACATGTTGATTCTCAGTGATCATCTATCGACACTCATCTTCTGCTGGAAAACTCACAGATGGTGGCAAATACCCTGGCGTGTAGCTCACATCATTTTAATGCTGTGCAAACAGTTGGATTTGGGTCAGTTTTTGAAATGTCAACAAGGAAGAGAGAAACTCTGTCTAAGATGTGAGGTCATATGAATATTTAGTTCAGCTGTGGTCACTGCGGCCCCGTTCAGACCTGGCATTAACATGCGTCCTCCGCGATCCGATCACAAGTGGACACCTCTGAGTATGTCTGTTCACACCTGGCACATGCATCTTGAGTGACCACTTGTGAAGCAAGCATCTACTGTTGTGGAAGAAGACAGCAGTAAAACAGATTTTAGCCACCTTAAAGAAAGGCCCAACTTAAAAAAATCAATATCCGTTTAAGTGTATGCTATATTTAGAATATTTTTTCCGGTTTACCTTGCCGTCAGACAGCCCTTTCCAACGTGGAACTGAAGCTGTTGTATCTATCTATGCTCTCGCCACAGCCACCAGACTCCATTGGAAAAACCTGTAATTTTACCTCGCAGAACAAAGGGGTTGCTGGTCTACCGCCGGCTCAATCAGTTAGTTTGTTTGTGCTATTGTGTGACTTTTGTGAATTCGAACTAACCAAAGTCACACAATAACACAAACAAACTAACCGATCGAGGCAGCGGTAGACCAGCAACCCCTGTGTTCTGCGAGGTAAAATTACTGTTTTTTTCAATGGAGTCTGGTTGCTTTGGCAAGAGCATAGATAACGGCTTCAGTTCCCCGTCGGAAACATAGACTGTAGAGCTGTCTCACAGCAAGGTAAAGTGGTGATACTCAAAATATAGCGTACACTTCAACTGATATTGATTCTTTTAGGTGGCTAAAATAAGTTTTTCAGCCGGCCCATCCACAGCAGTACATTGCTTTGCTTCTGTGTGGTAACTCCTGTCTGCTTCTCCAAGCTGGGGGCGTGCCGACTGTCATCTATTGTAGGTAATACACTGACTATGGATAAGTACCTCATACAACCCCACTTCAAAACACCCAAACTATCCCTTTCATCCCATCAATTTGTGATGGGTAGGTGTTAACTTTGAGTTCAGAGTGTGATCTCACATGCAGAAAAAAGACACCGATCATCAGCAGCACTATATCTCAGTCCTTAGAGATACTGTTCTTTATTTCTTTAATCAAAAAATATTGATATTAGCCAATACTTTTCTGCATACTTTCTCACAGCACAGTAATACATACTCTTTATACAGTCAATACATTCATTAGGAGGAAAACAAACAGAAGTATGCAAGCCTATAATTACTCCAGTACAATCGAGAAAAACACAGTTCTGAAACACTGCCATGGAGAAAGGTATAATATACTCAAAAAAGGTCATTGTGTAGAAAATCACTATATCAGAAAAATACCAACAAAAATGCCAAAAGCGTCAGTTGTACATTCATGGATATATCGTTATAATACTGTGCTGTATGTAATTATATTCATCATGATTGAGTATAAATACATGTTTGATTTCATACGTTAAAGGTCCTATGGCACAAACACTTTTTAAAGCTTCTTCCTGTCTAAGACGGACATTATGTACACACACATTCGCAAAATCACACTCACACACGCACTGTAGAGCTAAGCAGGTAGAGAGAGACGGAGAGGAAACAGGGGAGGCGTGAGAGAGAAAATACAATTTCACCCTCTGATTGATTTATGTTTGGTTATCTTTTTAATATCTGGCTGAAGAAAATATAGATATTATCATAATAGGGAGGATTTCTTGGCTTTACTCCCCTCCCTCTCACACACACACACACACACACACACACACACACACACACACACACACACACCCTCCCACCTGCTCCCGAGTGCCTCACGTGGGAGACGAAGAGACACCTGCATGTGACACTCTTTCAACACCCCCCACTCATCCATTTGGTTTCCCAGCATGCCTGCCTCCTTCCCAGGAGGCTGCGCGGGGACCGAGGCGCCGGTTCTCCCGCAAATGTCACATTAACATCGCCTGAAACACTGGACGGGGTTAACACGTGAAATGAATGTCATGGCAACATTGATCTGGCATGAGCTCCTCAGGCTGAAGCCCCAAATCATTTTTTGTGGTCTTACTTTCTTAATGATCCCAGATTGGATCATTAGGCAGTATTGATTGATGATTAAAGCACATATTTGAGTTCCTTTACACTAAATGAAATGCAGCGTCCCGCTGGGGATGAGTGATGGATTTTGAATCAAGGAGCTCGCTGAGTGATTACCGGTTATCGACCCCTTCGGGCGTTCATTTACATTAAATAATGCTCGACATCCGCCAGCTTCACCTCAAGGTCCCTATCCGCATGGATCCATTTTCTGATGAGAAATGATTGAGCGACATGCTCGGCATGCACATGTGGCACAAAAAGACTTCATGGTAATCAGTTAACGAGGAAAAAGGACACTTGTGAAATTAACATTGAGCGGGTGCATTTGACATAAAGTGGGAGGAAAGAGGGAGGAGTGGGAGGAGTGCAGAGCGAAGGGGGCGAGTAGCGAGTGGCGATCGGTGCCCCTTCATTCACACGCAATTTTGAAGAAAATCAATTTGTGAGGAACAGAGAAATGGGAATTGAGAGTGGAGGAGCCAGCTTATGGTCTGAGTGCACAACTGAACTGAAAAGGAGGGAGTTTGGAAGTTGGAGAAATGGGTTTACTCCAGTTAAAGTAATCTTTGATGGGAAAAGAAATTGGAAAGCTGGAATCGTTAAAGCACTTGGTTTTAAAGGGGACCTATTATGCTTTTGTGCTTTTTCCCTTTCCTTTAGTGTGTTATATAGATTTTTTTGTGCATGTAAAAGGTCTGCAAAGTTACGAAGTCCACGCCAAAGGGAGTTACTCTCCCCCACAGAAACACTGCTCCTGAACTGCCTGAAAAGCCTTGCTTAAAGTCTCGCCTTTTTTTCCATAACGTGGTGATGTCACCAAGTAACACATTTGCTTAATACCTGCCTAGTGGCTAGTTTGGCACGCACTCAAACAAAGCTAATTAGAGCGGAGCTGGAGCAGAGTCCGAAGAGTTTGGCTCGGTTGACCAATCAGAGCAGACTGGGCAGAGGGTGAAAAGAGGTCCTGCAGCACAGCCGGTATGAGAAAATAAGTGTTTTTTGAACATTAAAGCATGTAAACATGTTCTAGTAGAAACCCCAAATACAAGTATGCACCTGAAAATAAACATAATAGGTCCTCTTTAATGTAGCTCTGACTGCAAAGTAACAACCTGGTTCTTTGTAGTTTGGGCTTTAATTCCTATTTTATGAGTTAGTGATGAGAGCGGGGATTTAGCCAAAACTTTACCTAATTGTGAGGTGCATGCACCAACAGGTTCATAGTGTTATTTTATAAGCTCTTAGATATATATTAGATAAATCCATCATTTATGTGCTTTTCTAATTTCATTGCTTGTTCTCTTTCTCTTTCCCCGACTGTTTTTGTAAAGCATTTTCATTATGGCACACTTGCAGTAAAAGGCACATTGTCCTTCTCTTTACTAATTACTTTTCCTTTTAATGGAAAAATATTCAGCTACATTCATCATGAGACACTCCTTGCCTCTGTAACAGTTCAATAATTGGATTGTTCTAAACCATAGACTGTGTATAAAGATTGGACGACATGACAGCTCCCCAAAAGTGAAGCCAAAACATCTGAATCGCCCCCTGGTGGCTGGCTGCAGTGTAGCTCATAAATCTCGCCCCCTTCATGTTAGCGGATGGGCAAAACTAAAAAGTCAAAGTACACGTCAAATACATTTTTCCCAAAGATGGTTTCTGTCCTTTTAGGTAGTTCTTATCACACTGTTGTGTGTTCAAGTGTTCATTTTTCTGATAAGTTTCATCTTAATAAGATATCTGATGCTATGAAAAAGGTGGCGTGACGTCATGATTGACAACTCTGATTGACAGCTGCTCTGAGTGAAGTAGTCGTCCAGCTGGATGCCTGGGAATTGTACGAGAGAGGAGATGTAACTTTAACTTTCCATATAAGTCACAAGTCAGTTTGATCATGAATGTAGTTATAGCGATATTTTGGTTAGTTGTTGTCTTTCTAGCCAAACAGAAAGACAACGTGGTGCTTACGTAGCAGCTAGGTGGACCTCGATACCGCGGCTCCAGCCCCCCCGATCACTACTGCGCATACTCTGGCTCCAAATGATGTCAAATCTCAAGATGGCAGCTCTCGTATCCGGGCTATTTTGGCTTCACTTTTGTACAGTGGGAGGAAGTCCATCTGTATATAGAAGTGTATGGTCTAAAACCATATGACCATAACGCTATTGCCATGTTCAAATAGGATGGAAGGTAGAGATGTGAAAGATTTTCATGTTTTTGACTTAAAAAAAATCTGTTAAATCTTTAATTACCTTGAAAGCAAACTCTGGCAGACATGAAGCACTAAGTAGGATATGGCTGCATTAGGCTCTGCGTGAAATAACGCAGCCACCTCATTCATTTAAATGAGGCCAGTCCAGTTGGCAGCAGAAAAACAAATGCAGAAACGCAAAGCAATTGAACCTGGCTATGCAAGCACACAGTCCTGGTGAAGATAAATAATCATAAATAAAAAAATAATAAGTTACTGTCGTGATAAATCCCAATTTAATGCAATTATAAAACCAGAAGATAAATGTGCAAAATGCCTGTAAGAATCATCTACTATATCTAAAAAACTGGTTTGATAATATCAATAAACTGGTAAGCTGTTTAAAACAGGCTGATCACTCGTACTCCTCGCTCTAAAGGACGTGTCTCGCGGCGTCCCCATGGTCCCATATATCTCAGTTAAATGTTATTATAACTGACTTGAAAAATGGCCAACACTATGAACCCATTGCCTTGACTTTCAGGCAATTTTTTGTTTAAACAGTTGCTATGGTGAGAGAAAGAGCAACGACACCCCTGCAGTGTCTCAGATGCTCGAGTGTCGAACAAGAGTTTGGAGGGCATGACACCAGCTATGACAGACGCGCCTAACATTCATCAGATTTAAAGCCTCGTCCATTAAAAACAAGGCCTGATGTGTCTGATATCTCCAGGCAGGTATTAGCAGAAATCTGCCCTTCGGCGCGGCTCCATTCTCGCTAGATAGATGAACACTGTTAATGCCGCAAGGTGTCTGCAGAATGGATGTGCATTGATCTCAGCGAGCTCTTTCTGTGGGCGATACAGAGCGTAGAGTGTGTGTGTGTGTGTGTGTGTGTGTGTGTGTGTGTTAACATTTATGGTTTGTTACCGGGCAGGACTCGGGCAGCACTGAGACAGAGTTGATGTACGTGACTGTGTTTCGGTGTGAAATGTTACTGGATTGCCATCAGCTAGCAGCAGAATGAGCAGAGCTGAAATGTGTCACTGTGGCCCTGAGACCAAATTCACTGCGGCATCATGGGACCCTAAAACCTTGGACGAGGGAAAACAAACCGAAATGGAAAGGAGGTGCAGACTTTCCTGTCCTCTCTATCTCTCTCTTTTTCCTCTCTCAGTCTCTCAGAAAGCTAAAGGGTTAAAGAGATGTTACATTCATTATATTCATCCAGATAATGGCTATAACAGTAAGTCATCAAGGACCATTAATAGTTAATAGAGGACTATCTACTAATAGCAGAAATTTCCTCTTCCTAATATTGGATTACTAGATTAATGACACCTTGGAGCCGAGCCCATATTTTTTGTATTTTTGTGAAGCTACAATAACAGTCAAGTCTACCATTAATAAATATTTCACCAACAATAAGCAGAGAGTCTACTCATCCTACGACGACCTGTGGGCTAACTTCCATAGCGAGCGCCGACTTGTAGTTGACCTGCGCTGCTGGGATGAACTTGACACACACGCACGAGGAAAAGTCAGGGATGGCTGTTCATTTTAATAAAAGCCCAAATTAACATGCCTTTGAGAGTCCTCTGCATATTAAAGTGGAAATGACAGCGCTGCTTTAACACTGCTTGAGAGACAGCCAGAACCCGTCGGTGGCTCAGCCTGAGTGAATCACCCCTCGAGGTGAGATGTTCGGTGCCCAGACTCTGACTGGATATCTCTGCTCTCTCGAAACGGCTCCCAACGGACAAAGACGCAGCTGTTCAAAGCTCCTCACCGTTGGCGGCAGTGCGCAACCATAAAGAAATCAATGTCAGGCGTTTGAAGCTTCACCAATGATTCATTCAGTTGCCAGTTTCTTCTTTAGCGCTGTGGCTCGTAAAAGTCATTGATAGATGGTGGTGATATCCTTTTATCAGTCTGTGAGTCACTTACAGTATTTATTTTTTTTTGCATGGTGGAAACAACATCTAGTTGATGCTGGTCGCTGCTTTGTGAATGCTTTATTGAACATATGAGGCCATTTTCTGTCAAGCAGGCATCTGCTGTTTGCTTTTCCACTTTGCTAGCCAACTACTTTGTTATCGCTCAAAGCTAGCTAAACTGACACCTATGTGCTCTCCAGGCGTGTTGACATTTTCAAGCCTCAAAGAGTCCCATGCGGGCAAAGCTGGTCACCAAGGAGACAATGCCTGAATACGTTCCCCAACCACATGAGGGTGGGAGGGCGGCTGCTGGTGGCTGAGAGCTCAAGAGGAAATACAAATGGGCTTCCCGTTTTTGTCATACTGGTACACCAACATCTTGATGCAGTGGGAGTTGGCTGGTGAGATCCAGGGGCTGCTCGTGATGGAAAAGTTGTGGCTGGCGTAGAACGGCGGCGGCTGCTTCCGGCAGTGGACGAGGGCTCGCAGCACGTTGGCTGCCATGCCCCGGAAACGCTTGCTGATGAAGCAGTAGAGGAAGAAGTTGACCCCCGTGTTGAGCAACGCCAGCATGTTGGCCAGATCGGTGAGCATGTGGAGCAGTCGGCCGGCGCCTTGTGAGACCGGAGGAGGGGAGTAGAAGTGGTAGAGGATCATGAGGGTGCGCGGCGCCCACAAAACGGCGAAAATGGAGGTGATGGCGAGGAGAATGGCGGTGGTCTTGCCGGTGGAGTAGCCGCGCAGACGGAAACAGCTGCGGCGTCTGCGCAGCTTGCGGACGATGACGGTGTTGAGGGAGAAGAAGACGGTGCAGGGGAGGAGGTAGACGGTGGCGCAGTGGGCCCACACCAGGACGTGCTGGGCCACGGTCCTCCTATTGCCCTCCCCTCCTCCTCCTCCTCCTCCTCCTTCGCCACCAGTGCCCACCCCAGGCAGGCTGTGCCACAGCTCAGGCCACCAGTAATAAGGAGCCGCAGAGAGCAAGCACCCGATATACACCGCAAATATCACCCTCCGTGTGCGGGCAGGGTAGGAGACTGTATGGTAGCGAAGCGGGTGGCACACGGCGATGTAACGGTCAACGGTGAGTGGCACGGTGATCCAGATGGAGGTGTGGATGGAGGAGAACTCCAGAACCTGCACTGCATTGTTTAGTGACGGAGGCAGCGGCGTGGCCAGGATGAAATCCTCCAATATGAAGTCGACAAAAACAATGAGGAGCAGGACCATGATGTCGGCGGCGGCCAGAGCCAGGAGATAGTTGTAGGAGGACTTCTGACGACGCAGCACCAGCTGGGACAGGATGACCACCGTCAGGATGTTAGCTAGGAGGACGAAGGGTGATTGGAAGTAGATAGGTGGAGGACATAGGGGAAATGATTGGAAAGGGAAAAAGTATGTTGAGATTGGAAAAGGAATGGGTTAGGGAAGGGAAGGAAACAGAAAAATTGAGTGTTAGTGGGCAAATAATTGAAAAGAGGCAACAACAAACATGACAGTAATAGAGATGCAGCGGACATATACTGTGGGTGCAGCTAACACACAAGTGTAAAACCTATAGGGCTGTAAATCCATTCAAATATTTCATCATGATTAATCGCATGATTGTCCATAGTTAAAATTAATCGCACATGTTTTATCTGTCCAAAATGTACCTTAAAAGCAGATTTGTCAAGTATTTAATACTCTTATCAACATGGGAGTGGACAAATATGCTGCTTTATGCAAATGTATGTATATATTTATTATTGGAAATCAATTAACAACACAAAACAATGACAGATATTGTCCAGAAACCCTCACAGGTTCTGCATTCAGCATAACATATATGCTCAAATCATAACATGGCAAACTGCAGCCCAACAGGCAACAACAGCTGTCAGTGTGTCAGTGTGCTGACTTGACTATGACTTTCCCCAAAAACTGCTTGTGATGATCATAAAGTGGGCATGTCTGTAAAGGGGAGACTCGTGGGTACCCATAGAACCCATTTACATTCACATATCTTGAGGTCAGAGGTCAACGGACCCCTTTTGAAAATGGACATGCCTGTTTTTCCTCGTCAAAATTGTGCGTAAGTTTGGAGCGTTATTTGGCCTCCTTTGCAACAAGCTAGTACGACATGGTTGGTTTTAGTTTCTAGCTTTAAAACTGAGCCCGCTACAACTAAAAATCACAAGTTGTGTTAATGCGTTAAAGAAATCAGCCAACAGTGATGTGAATTTGTGACAGTTGCAGCAGTTTTTCACTAAAAGGTTCGAATAGATTTGCGCAGGCAGAGGCCAAAACGGGGATCCCATTGATCTAGAGCAGCGTCTAGTAGTCTGTCTGAGGTAAATTGTTATATAGCCTAAACTACTGTAAGCTATTTTAGTTTCCTTTTAGCGAAATGCTCTGATTGAATTGGCCTCTGGTAAAAAGTTACGCAGTGTGTATTTCTAGGGCTTTTATTGTGAAAGGTAAGAACTGAAGGAGTGGATCTGGTATGCTCTGCCTTTGTGAATAATAAAGTTTGCCGTCTATGTTCGGACTACGGAGTTGTTGTACTCTATAGTGTACGTATTGATTATGTCCGTTCCGCACAACGTGATTGGTGCCTTTATTCGCGGCGCAAAAAGCTCAGAAAAATCAACCTTTTTCCTAAAATATTCTCACTCTGTGTGAAAGTACTCATGACAAAAACAACAGTTCAAAAACATATATTGATGTGTTAATTAATAACACCCCAATGTATAAAGGCCTTACCTGCACTAACACAAACACAGTACCACTAACAGCACCAAGTGCACATTTCCTTTCAGTTTCAGCCTGCTATATGCAAACAAAATCCTCACATCTGTTATCGTCCCCAGTCAGTATGTACCACGTTTAACCAGCTCTCCTACTGTGTAATCCTTCCTCTGTTTATTGCTACCTTCCCTTTTCCTCTTTATCTACACCTGCTGTGTAATTCCAGCAGCATCTGCCTCTGCCTTTGGCCAAATAGTTATCTCTAATAAAGAGTAAAGCCACAACAAAAACAGGAGAGCGACGTGCAGCATCACAGCCGAGGCAATCTGCTGAGTTCACTACTGCCTGCCTCTCTCTGCCGCCGGCAGTTTAGCTCCTAAAACAAAGCACAAGGACGCCCCATCTCTCCCCGTCTGCTTCTCTTTCTCAATCTTTACTCCGCATCCACGACAGATACCGTCACACCTTCTCTTCCATGTTGCCTTATTAAATGGTTCCCTCACCACTCTGGTTTATTTATTCCAACTCTATCGCTTTCTTTCACAAACAGGACAGCTGAATAGCCCAGGAAGGGGGAGACCACTTCTCTTTCATTTTTCGCTAAAAAGAACGTGGACGCAAAGGCCTGGATGTGATTTATTCCACCGCTGCTTCTACCAAAAGCTTGACCTCTGTGCGCCTGCATCAGACAGGAGGAGCACAGCTTTCTCTCTCTCACGTGGAACTGCAGTTTGGTGATTGTACTGAACAGGCTCATTACACGTCTTCTTCCTTTGTTGTCCTGCTCTGTTCCCTGCTTCCCTCCTGTCACCATGTGTGCTTATTATTCCCAGGTGATTCCCATCATCTGAGCGTTGAGTTTACAGGTTGTGAGCTTGCTCAAACCTGGAGGAGACAGTAAACAAGATACCGGCTTTGCTTTCACTTGTTGTTTGGATGTAAAAAGAATAAGTTCAGTTAAAGGAATCGTTGTCATTATCGGTACAGAGAACTCCTGAATATTAAAAGTATTGAAGTACTAAACAAAAAAACATGTTCTCCCGTGTAAAGGAACTTTATCTTTTTAGATAATTTGATAATTTATAATGATTTGATGAGGACCTATTATGCTCATTTTCAGGTGCAGACTTGTATTTTGGATTTCTACTAGAACATGTTTACATGCAACTTTTGACTAGTTGAATAGCATGAGACAATCAGCAGGACTATTTCCCACATCATCAGCATGCAGGACATACTGAGGATTCACACTTAAAAGCATAATTATGCATAGCTCTATTAGGGGCCAAAAACGGCACATGGTACCTTTTAATGGACCTTAAAGTGGCATTTGGACCCCCTCGAAAATTAGATGCTACATCTCAAGGGGGCTATCCTATCCTTTCAATAAATTCAATTCAATTTGGCAGAATATTTTTGGCATCAGTGGGCAAAAAATCCATAATAACCTTTCAGCATATTGTAATTCAAGTGTTCAAGTGAAAACTAGACTTCTGCACCTCCTCATGGCTCTGTTTTCAGGCTTTAGAAAATCTAGCCCATGACAGGAGACTTTGACCAATCACAGGTCATTTCATTGAGAGAGCGTTCCTATTGGCTGTGATCCGGTTATGTGACCGGTACTTGGCGTTCCTTCACCAGATTTCACAATGGTGGCGGCGTCACTAACTTTCTCATTAGTACAAGTTGATTCTGAAAACATTTGAGGAGAGTAATAGTCATTAACGTAACATAATATAGATTCATATTTGATCAGCGCTGCCTAGTTTGACCGTTTGGTCGGGGTTCGATAGTGATTGACAGCCGGCTCTCATAGACGGCAGCTGGACAGCAGACCTCAGATCAGCTCTGACTGCTTGTTTTCCTCCGGTCTGTGAAATCTTGCAGATGCCGTTAGGAGCACCGGAGGACACAGAGACACATGATTTTTTTCAGGTTACCTGTTTCATGTACTACTGTCACAATATAGCGACCGTTTTATAAAAGTAATGTTTTTAAATCATATTTGCTCCAATCTCGCCTACTTCAGCTTTAAATTAAGATTATTTTGAATGAACTTCAATGTGCAAGATCATTTTTCTTATTTCCTTAAAAGCTGGTATTGACATTTTGGAAATAAATGTGAATTGTTTTTTCAGTTTTTTTTTTTTTTTTTGTAAGAGTATGATATTAATCCTGGAAAAGCCTCTCATATGGTATTTATTTTTCTTCAAGGACACAATAGTGTGTTAGCACATTGCATATTAAGAACATTCAATGCATGAGTGACATGAAGTGTAAAATTCAGAGGCGAAAATCTATACTTTTTCTATTTCATGCTGTGCTAGTTCTATAAACTAACATAACACACAGTAATGTATCCGTCCTTTACTGTTGCTAACCAACCCCGTTCAGGGAAACTTGCTGGTGCAGCGTGAAGACATGCCCGATCTGCTTCCTCAGACGAAGATGCCTCAGTCAGACATTGATTTGCATTGCAGCATCGCAGCATCACTGAGACATCAATGCACTTAGCAGCTGTCACTGTCCATACAGCGTCTGTGTGTGTGTGTGTTCTGTGGTTCTGTCCCCCCTTCTGCAGTAATAGATCTGGGATTGGATTAAATATGGCAGCTAGAAGTCTGGTACATCACACTTCACAGCCTCAGCCACTATCAGCTGATTACAAATTACAAAGCCGGCTCCAGATAATGACTAAAGATGTCCTTGCCAGACCGGAGGATGTGCAGCAGAAGACACACACTCACATTAACACATGTATGCACACACACGCAAACACACAGATCATTAGGGATGCGCCAATACGTTAACGTAGAATCTATCAATAAACATAAATGAGATGTCAAAGCAGTTTACAAGACTCGACAAGCCAATATATGTGCACATGTCAGGGTGCTGGATTGCACCACACCCCCTCCACCATCACAGTCACCCTCTGCACGGGCAAGTTAGATTGCTTTCATGTCGAATCTTGGTCGACTGTGTTATTGATTCTCTGTTTTCAGCTTCTGGTCTTGTACTTTCTGTCTGTTTCTTCTTCTTTTCTGGTGGTCAGTTTGGTCCGCGGGCGTAACAAATGAATCCAGAATACATTACATTTTTAGGTTAACCTTGGGCTCAAGGATATGGATCTCCATAATAAGCATTAGGTGTAATAACTGCAGGGTTTTTTAAGACTTATTTTGTGTTTGAAATATATCTTTTTTAGCTCAGCCCTGTGCACAGAACAGAAGAGATATTAATGTCAGCATGTTCCAACACCGTGTACATTATGTTTCAAGATCAAGATGACGAGTATCATTGTCTAATGGTTTTACTAATCTTCTAATAAAGGGAAACTCCACCGATTTTACCCATTAAAGTCTGTTTACAGGTCTTTGGGGAGTACTACTACAAATGTTAAAAAAGCCTTTTGTGTCTCAAGGAGCTGCACGAAGTCTGATAAATGATCTGAAGTGACTTGAGTCAGTGTTGGTCGGGGCTGAAGACTACAAGTTTGAAAATGCAAAAAAAATCTGGGGGTGTGGAGTCAGAAAGAAGTGAGACCTCTGTAGTCCACTCCTCATCTCTGATCGAGGCTAGCGACTCAAGACTACATTATCCGCTACAAGCATTACGAGCCTGAATCCAAAGAGTATAGAAGCAAAGAGACGAAACTCTGGTGTTGTTTTGACAACAGTCGATGTCGCCATTTTGGACTGAAAACGCTTATTATGTTTATAATACTTTATTGTTCAACACAGGCCATTTTTAAGTGGAATATGACTTTTGTATGGCACTTTGTAGGTGGACATTTTACTAACTTGCAGAAGCGCAGCTTTGCTGCTTGGCGCTGATGTTGCAATTGACTTTCACTTCTTGGCAATATACGTTCTTTGCCGAATCTCTGACCAAATGCTGCATTCCGTTTGGACTGGAAAGTCTGAATTTCCGAGTTCCCAGTCAGAAATTTGAACTGGTAGCCTACGCCCCCTGAAGTCGAATTTCCGACTCTCACTAACCCTGACCTCAAAATCCAACATGGTTGCTCCGCACATCAACAGTAAAAAAGCTGCAGTAACTACTGTTTATTAGCACTTCCGTCTTATTTGTGTCTCATTAAATCTGTCGTACACACGGTACTGTCCAACTTCTATCTGTGGACATGTTGCTAAGGTGTTAATATGCCCAAAATACAGTTGTAATGCGTTGTTATCAACTGGTATTGCTAACAACGGCTAACCTGGCTGGAGCAAACCCCAGTAAGTTTTCTAACTTGTTGTACTGGAACACGGTCAACTCGGGCGTGACGTCATTACCAGCTCCGACCTCTGATTGTTGAGGTAAATGGAATGCAGTAAAATTGTTGCATTATGGGTAATGTAGGCACCAGGTTTTGACAAGGATGAACAATGCGTGGAATAGAAAAGTGTCCATCGTGAGTCTGACCGTGTGTTTTAGGAGTGCAATGCTAAATCGGAAGTGAAACTATTTTTTCTGAGAAAAACTATCATCGAGAAAATTATTGGCAGAGTAATCAATGATGCAATCATTGTTAGTTGTAGCACTTCTTTTTCTTCTGTTTTTGTTATGTCTGTTATGTCCATAAACCTCCTTAGAGGTCATTGTAGAAGAAATGAAAGTCTAAAAACTAATCTGCTGCTCATCTGTTGAGCTACTTGATTTTATGTTTCTTTTTACGGCTTGTTTCAACAATCTCTTTTGTCTCCGTCCGGTCACCCTGACTCTTTGTACACATCGTTTCCCATATAGCCACATCTGTCTGTGTGTACTGTACACACACCTGCAGACTCTCATCTGGTTTATCCAAGAGATCTTATCTGTGTTTGTGTGTTTTTGTACCAGGAAAAGTTTGCTGCTATAAGCTCATAAACTTCCTGCTGGAGGTCCATTACCAACCCTGCAAAATGTATGTCCCCTTTAATCCATCGCCTTGCTTCCTCTATTGTACCTCTGCCTGTCAATTCTCCCACCTTCTCCGTCCACATACTGCTGAACAGAGAGGGGCAACATGAAATGGAAACAGTGAGGCGTTGACTGTCACCGGGTATTATTCTGTTCGGGCTCCCCCGGTGAGACGCGGCCTTCTGCAGACAAACAAAAGGGATCCGTAGCGAGCCTGACATTTCCATTTAGCTCTAGCCAGCTTGCACTGGGTTGCCCATTCATTTCAATTGACTCCTGCTCTTTGCGTTGTCTCGGGGGCCGGGGAGGGAGGGGGGGGGGGGGGGGGACAGACGGGTCGGAGAGCTGCACACAGAGCAGAGACATGAGGACAACACATACACAGAGGCATCCACCAGAGAGACATGTGCCTGGACATTCAGGTGGAGGCACATGCAAAGTGTCCCCATCTTTTCTCTTATAAGTGTCTCCAGCTGAGAGGGGATTAGAATGACCTGTAGGACAAGATAATGGGCTGCTGTGTGTTTGTCCGTCTGTCTACTATTTGCTTGTGTGTGTGTGTTGCACGGGTGACCCTTTCTGTCTGTTTGCGTGGGAGTGCTTTTGTGTCTGCACTCCCCCTGCTGCTCCCCTAATATGACGAGGGACAGGGCCATTGACGTTGTTTAGCGGGAAAAGAGAAGGCACAGCGTGCTCCCCGAGGTGTGTAACGAGGCTGACTCATCCCATCACTAAAGGGACGTGTTCAGGCGGGCTGTCGACAAACGAAACTGCGCATCTTAACCCCTCGGTACCGATGGCAAACATGCTGCACACTTGTCGTTACGATTTCTCATGGGCCTCGTATCACACACAGAACATTATAAAACGGAAATTATACCTCAAGAAAAGAGAATGAAAGTGAGCTATTGCTATTAAAGTTGTTTTTTTTTGTCATTTGGAGGCTTTGACGACTTATCCGGAGGCTAATAAGAAGAGTGGAGAAAAGAGGGATGGGGAACTAGATGGAAGGTGAGGTAAAGTGTGGTCTGAGGAAGGTCACAGAGAGTTAAACAAGAGAGCGGGAATGGAGGAGATGGAAAGACAGAATGAGACAGAGAGAGAGAGAGAGGTGTAGAGGAGAGCGGTGAGGCGGTGGGAGGAAAGGAAGGGAGGCGAGAGACAGAGAGGAGGGGGCTGAATATCAAAGCTTGCTTCAAAGGTCATAAGCACTTTGTTCCTGATGACAACCATTTCCCTTTTGTCTTCTCAAAGTGTCAGACCGGAGATAAAGCAGGGCGATTCCTTAATTCCCCCGAACGAAAACCAGGACCACATCCCTGCTGCAAAGCCACAAAAGAAAAACAACATATATTGAAGATGTGAAATCTGTCTATTAATTTGCATGGAAAAGCTGGCTTGTAATGCCGTGAAAATGTGATAATATCAAACACATTTTATTGTGAGCATGTGTGTGATCTGAGAGTTAATGAGGAAGGGTAGAGGAAGCTCATAAGAAAAAGAAAGATGCAATAAAGAAAATGGGAATATTAAGAGAGAGAGAGAGAGAGAGAGAGAGAGAGGCCTCAGTTGCTGCTAATGATATTGATGCTGCTGCAGTGCTCTGCCGCTGCTCACCTCTTACAGCCATTCGTTTTTACAGACAGGCCACAGTGAGTCAAAGTTTGTTGGGGATGACTGTCCTCACATCGAGGCTAACCCGGTGATGAGACACTGCAGACTGAGTTTAAAGGGTTCATAAACAATACTAACAATTATAATGTGCTTTTGGATCGTCTCCAAATGTTCTTTTTTACGAGGTTTCGGAAAAACAAGGTGAAAGTGAGTTGGAGTGAGATAGAGGGTAGAGGAGAGAATTAAATGCAGAGGAGAGAGGATGAAACATTAATAAGACGTCCAGATCGTGGCACTATAATTACCCTCAGATTGATGTATTACTGTTGTCCAAAAAAATGTCCAAAAACGACACACAGATTTGGGGTTTTCAGCAGAAGTGATAGCGTTTTGTTGTCAGCTGGTCAAACAAAGTCAGCTCTGTCACTGCATCAACAACATCACTGATTTATTGCCTCAAACAACACACTCCCTCCTCTCTGGCCTCTTCTGTCCTCCCTCGCCCTCTCTGGCTCGTCTCCCCCATGACAAGCTGACAACACTCCCCACGTCTCTCCCTCCCTTCCTCTCCTTTTCTCCGACTGGAGACAAACCAGAGCTCAACAATCTCTTACATTTGATTCACTGAATATTCACTATCTTTTTCCCCTCCGCTGCTTCAACACGTGCCTTTTCCTCTTCGTCCAGTTTACACCAGCTAATCTCAGACTCCACTTTGAGAGCGATAGTATCTTTTAGCAAGTCCCCATTCCACCACGGGTGCCCTGTCTGCTGGTGCGGATTGACCGATCGATAGTCCAAACTGAGAATCGCTGGGGCCCTACCCTTCATTAAGTAGCGGCTGACACCTGGTCGACACTGCGACGTGGAACAGAGGGTTGTTAGCGATGAACATCCCCGACCTTTTCCCCTTCGGGTGGGTTGATGAGGTGGAGTGGGAGGAGGGTTTTCATCCCCCACATGTGCCAGTCACGCCGCTGACTGTCAAACAGCCACACAAACTGTGAGAGGCCTCAAGGAAGGAGGGAAGGAACGCACCAACATACTGTGGAGTATGTGAGTTCATGCATATGTGTGTGTGCACAGGTAGAGGAGGGACACATTTCTGCTCACACAATGTGCACACAGCTCCGCGCCATACAATCACTGGTTGTCATGTATCATGGGGTGATTATGAGACATTATGCAGAGATTATGCAAAAGGCCCCACTACCTCTAATAGGAGCAAAACACACAGACTTTATAGTTGTATAGCCTCTTTTTGTTGTGTCTTTTTGTAGTTGTTACGCATCTCTATGTGGTTTTGTGTCTCTTTGTAGTCGTGTTGTGTCTCATTATGGTGACTTCGTGGTCATTTTGGTCTGTTTGTAGTCATTTTGTGTCTTTTTGTACTTGTTTTGTGTGTCTTTGTAGTCATTTTGTTTGTTTTTATAGTCATTTTGTGTGTCTTTGTAGTCGTTTTGTGTCTCTGTGGTCATTTTGTGTCTCCTTGTAGTTGTTTTGTGTCCCTTTGTGGTCACCTTGTTGTCAATTTGTGTCTGTTTGTAGTCGGATGTATCTCTTTGTAGTTGTTTTGTGTGTCTTTGTTGTCATTTTGTGTCCCTTTGTAGTTGTGTTGTGTCTATGTATTTGTTTTGTGTCTCTTTGTGGTCATTTTGTGTATCTTTGTGGTCATATTAAACATCATTAACTTTAATCCACTTAGTGGCTTTGTGGCCTCTTGCAGAGACATCTTATTAACATTAACACATTGGGCCTCTTTAGGTGATATTCAGGCATCAACAGTGACCTTGAGTCGTAAACACCGGAGCAGGTGTGATTTAAAATGTATGTGTGCAGGTAAAAAGTCTATAAACCCCATCATAAGGAACTGATCGTGTAAAGAAATGTTCACCGGAAACGACAAAGCATTGAGAGCAGCTGTCTTGGCTCGGACATTCAGTTATGTCTCCCAGCTTCTACACACTGTACTGCATGTGTCTTAGCTGCGAGTGTTTTGAGACGTACTGTACCGTACAAAGAACAGGCCTCACTTGTGTGATCCCAGCATGTCAAAGACTGAGGCAAAGCACCGACTCCTTCATTGTGCTGTTTGCTATGCCAGCACACGCCTGTTCTGTCTCAAGCAGTGTGGTGTGGTGAGCAGAGAGAGAGAGAGTGAGTTAGCGATTAATTAAAAATGTGGCAATTCGTCTCAGCTCCGTCGTCTGTGGCTCCCCCACTCAGGGCTCAGAGGTGCTACTTCACTGGCTCTGCTGTTATTAATCTCTTTCTCTTAACTCCGCTCTCCTTCTTCTGGGTGTCCTTGTCTTCCTCCGTCTTGTTTTATCCCGAGGTTTTTGGTTCATCATTTCCCTAGGTCACGCAGTTATCACCTCCCGCCACTTGACTTGTGTAATCCCTTTTTCTCATCACCTTCCGCCATCTCGCTTTTTATCCTCAAATCCGTGCTCTCCATGTGACCCTTCTACCGTCCGCAGCTTAAAGGTCAAAGTCTGCAAGAGATTTACGGACATGATGACGTCTCCCTGAAGCCCTGTTGCTGTTATAAGTACCGAAACACTGGCTGGTAATCAAGGCAACAGCCTCAAATCCATCGAGAGAGTTAAATACGTGTGGGTCTGTAGGTCACGCCGCTACTACTCACACATGCCGCGCTCATGAAACATTCATGATTCAGCTTGAGTGGAACGTCATAATGATTGAATAAGTCGAACTCTGCTGCTGCAAAGTATCAGCCCGCCGCACTCGAGTCTGCCATTAATTCAGACAACCACTGTAAGATTGCATTACACTCCCCAGGTTATTGTTACTCAGTGATTAAACAAACAGCCTCAATCACATTTGTAAAAGACGACGTGAATAAAACTTCTCTGGCAGGTAGAAACTTTAAACGACAGCAGAGAGAATTGCTCGCGCAAGACTCGATTTGCCAAATCCAGGAGAAATAATTAGGCGAGATTTGATCAGAAAAGACGGACTTTTGCTTTTTTTTTTTTTACAAGGCTGCAAATCTTGTGGAGTAACTGCAGTCTTGGCGTGCAAAAGCTTTTCACTTTGCATTGCAGATTTGTTTTGAACCAGAACAGCTTTGGTTGTTGATAACATCTCACTCCCAGTCTTTATCAAGGAGTGCAGAGCTTAAGAAGATACGTTAATCTTATGTATGAGGACAAATAAAGACAAGAAAAGACACTGATTGTATTCATCAAAATCTGGGTCAAATTGTAAAACATCAAATTATCCTTTATGTTACGTGACCACAGAAGCATTTTGGTGATGGGCTGCAGCAGAGTAGATGTGTATCTGACCATCCAGAGGCCTTTCAACATCTGAACCCCAATCTCTCTCCACACTTTTTCTCTTTCATCTGACCTCCATGTTTTCTGTCTCTGTCTGCCTCTCTCTCTCTCACACATACACACACACACATTCACACATACACACACACATGTGCACACACCACTTTGCTTCTCTGTGTGAGACTATAGGTCAGCGCTCATAGATCACGCAGTGGGAGAGAGGCAGTAAATGGGTCCAACAGTGCCTGTGAATGGACTAATCAGTCAACGGTAAAGACGCAACAAGGAGGTGTCATTAATTCAGGTCATCAAGAGGAGCCACATAACGCACACTTGTCCCAGAGGGCAACCCAGAGTCATTACTCACATAATCTGTCGTGCACACATCGGCTATAGGGCAACTCCAGATTAACAAAAAAAAGGTGCCGTTTCGAGGGTTAATAGTCGGATTTAATCTGCACATACAGTTAGTTCCTCTTTTGTTTAAATAATGCTTGCATATTTCCAACTAAAGAGACAAACTGCAAACAGACAAATGCATACAACGTACATGCACAAGTGATTGCCACAAGGTCAGGATGATAAATCAACAGTGTGTGTGTGTGTGTGTGCAAAGAGTGACACTCTGGAGCAGCTGTGCACGACACACACACTCACTCAAACCTGCAGATAAGTGCACAACAACATCAAGATGCAAAGCGAGACTCCTGCAACCCAGCGATGAGTAAATTAACACAGAATGAGACGTGCATGTGATGAGACACACACACACACACACACACACACACACACACTTCTTACCGGGCAGGCCGAGGCAGAGCAGGACGCTGTAGTAGATGACAGGCAGTGGTCCCAGAGGGCATCCCTGGGCAAACTCAGAGGGATGCTGCCCCGGGCTCCAATTGCTGCCATTTGGGGGAAAAACAGGAAAGATGTGGCTGTGCTCCATGGCCTCTTCTTCGTCCTCTTCCTCAGCTGTGCTCAGTGTCAAGAAGCCTGGCCACGCGAGCAAACCGCCTGGTCGCCGGTACGGGAGAGAGGGTGCTCTGTCCTTGGGTGCCAATCAGCATGAGTGTGTGCACGCGTGAGGCAACAAGGTTGAGTGTGTGTGAGAGAAAGAGGGACGAATGGAGGAGAGAGTGGAAGGGACAACAGACGGGGGAATGCCAGAGATGATATGTGTTAGTAGGTGATGGAGAGGAAGGCGGCGAGAGGGAGGCGTGAAGAGGTGAGTATGAAGGTAGAAGTGGAGAGGGGGGTGGATGCTGCCTGAGTGTGTGAGCGAGGGGGAATGAGAGCGAGTCGAGAGCGCGGCGGGAGGAGGAGGAGGAGGAGGAGGAGGAGGAGAGAGGGAGGCAAAGAAGGAAGGAGGGAGGAAGGTAGATGGAGAGCAAGGGCACGCTAGAGAGCAGAAAGTGAGGGAGACGGAGGCGGCAGGTGGGAGGCTGAGGGATGCTCAGAGAGAGAAAGAGGGGGATCCTCCAGGGCAGTGAACACAAAGAGACAAACTGATGAGGATGTGACAGAAAAGATAAACGGAGGGTTAAGTCGAAAAGGATAGAGTATGTTTGCCCTTCATATTGTCAATGCGTCTCTTTATTGCTTCATATTCAGTAACTTGAAGGTCGCTTTTGACCATTCATACACAAATGAGTGCACAAGCAGAGTCCAAACACGTACCCACAATCCTATTTGCATATCGTAAACGTTACATATACAGTATAAATACGTGTGTGTGTGGGAGTGGGGGTTGGTACTGGCTGCTCAATCTAATTTGCCATGCAGTGTGAACTGTCTGAATCTCCAGCTAAGATGTGCTAATGAGCAGAGACACAAGTATTCCTTCTTAAGAAACACTCCAGTCTCTCCAGGTTTATCAGAGCTGCAACAGATGAATCTGTCCATTTTCCTCAACACGTCCCTTCTTAAAGTCTGAAAAATGCAATTTCTGATTCTATGACTGCACTGAAATGCGCAGACCATTGTGAACGTAAGCATAACCGATGCAAGTCCATAAAAATCAAATTAATGAACTGTTTATTCCCCAAACATTTTCAGCAACAGTACATTGATTTAATGAAGGCAATGTGGCTGAGACTGTTTGGGGAATACAATGCGGGAGAGGAGTTGTGGGACCTGTTTGTTAATTTGCTCTCAATAGTCTACAGAATGAAAAAAAATAATGACACAAAGTAAAGTCTTAAAATTGCTTTTTTAGTCTGTCTAATGGTAAAAAAAAAATCAACTTATGCTAAATGAAGTCCAGTGATGGAGTGTAAATAAGTGCATTTACTCAGATAATGTCATTAAGTAATTTTTTAGGTACTTATATTTTTATTTTTTTCCATTTTATGCTTTACAGATAAATCCAGCGGATGATTTATGTGTTGTACTCTCAAGCACAGTCGTCATTACTGCGGAGGCAGAGAGAAACACATTAACATTGAAGCAGAGATGTCTGAGTTAATCACGGTGTGAAGTCGTCCCCTCCCCATCCCCCCTCCGACAGATGAAGGTATACCTGCAAGTTATTACTCTGTTATCAGTCATTATGACACAGGCTTTGGGACAAAAACATACCACTTCTGTCCGTCCTTCACAGTCTGGATGTGAAAGTGTTTAATACTCGAGCAGCTAATTAAACCAGGAAGGTTTACTGCTTGCTCATGATTTAGCTTACATGTAGCTTACTAAACATAGCTTACTATACTATATAAACACACTCCATGATTTCTTGGATTGTATTCAGAAGAAATGCATTGTTTATTTAAAATGGGAAACACACAATACAAGCGTTGAGTTCGGCATTTTGGCCGTTGCCATCTTGTTTTTTTGCAACCAGAAGTGCCACGAAAGGATGGAGCTAAGTACAACCGAACGCTGAATAAGACATTTTTAGTCGACCAAAAATGTTCTAATTAACTTTCATGAACTGAAAACACACTATGAAAGGGTTAAAGTTGTAAGACGAAAACACGGACAACTTCCAGACCGGACAACGCCGTGGTAGCGACCTGTCAGTCATAAGGTAGCCACGCCCTAAAGCATCCCCTGCTTTATGGTCTGTTTGACTCTAAATGGAACCATAATTTACTAAATGAACATCATGCTGTATTGAAGAAGACTTGAAACTAGCAGATTGAGACCATAAACTCATGTTTACAATGTTTACTGAGGTAATAAATCAAGTGAGGAGTAGGCTCATTTTCTCATAGACTTCTATACAATCAGACTTCTTTTTGCAACCAGAGGAGTCGCCCCCTGCAGGCTGTTAGAGAGAATGCAGGTTTAAGGCACTTCAGCATTGGCTTCACTTCTCAGACCCGGAGTTTGCTTACAGCAAGAGATATGTGTTGGTAGTTGGCGCCTCACCATCGGCCTGCTCTTTGATGGTTCATGGTCGGTATCGTGCCGGCTAGCTGCTTAGAATGCGGGTTTCAATAATAATGGAGATTTAGGAAAGTAAAATGGAGCAGAGCCTTGTAATTTTTCCCTTTTTTTCCCTCAAAGTCTCAGTTTGTTGTTGGAGCAGCAGATAGCAGCACAGAAAAGACAGAGATATTATGTTGCAAAGTTTTGTAGATTATTACCATTATTTTATTGCCATTTCATGACTATATTTTCAAAATAAAACAGGTTCTACAGGATCTCCTGGACAGACTGAAAATTTGCTTCACCTCCACCAACATAAAAATGCTGCTCATACATTAATGCAACCATAGTAATAATTGATATTTCATAATTATTAAAAACAAATCTGCGTATAGAGTACTTTTACTTTTGAAGCTTTATTACATTTTGCTGAAAATATATATTTTTGTATTTATCAGTAATTGAATACAGGACTTCTACTTGTAGCCTAATGGAGTATTTTTTACTCTGCTGTATTGCTATTTTACCTCCATCATTGATTTATAACCACACCTCATACACCCAACCTACTGAGGTATTTTTCTCAGCTCTCACATTCCTCCAATGAAAACACATTTCTGTGTTCCTCTGCCTTCATCTTTCTCACTACAGGAACTACTGTGAGACAGGATTTAAGAAAAACATCCAAAACATGAAGAATATTGTGTTTTTTATGGATGCAGAGTAGTCATTATTCTTACTATCAGTGATTTGCAGACTCCTCCGGGCTTTTAGGGAGCTGCTATATGTGCAGAAAGTATAGACATCAGAGCAGCTTAGGCATGAGTATGTACGATAAAACATCATGTCCATTTAGAGAGCTGTCAGCTGTGTTTCTGCTCTCTCTCTCGCTGTGCCTCTTCAGCACAATCAAGGCCTATACGCCACGTCTCCACAGGTCTGAGGAAACACAACCGCGCTCTGCTCTGCTGTCTGAGTGAGATACAGTATATCATTTAAAAAGGTAGCACGTGTGGCTGCGACAAGGACCCGAGGGCAGACCAGATTAAAGAGTTTTACACAAAAGAAAGAGAGAAGAAAAGAAAACTCATGAGTCACAAAGCAGGGGGATCACAAAAGAGGATAAGGACCATCTTAAAACCTGCTTGGAGCTTCAATTATGAGCATCTTAAGCCCTCCTCCACCCGTCAGATGGAGGGCACCGTATGAAAGGAAGAATTCATTACAGAAACAGTCCAATAATGGCTGACCTGTTTTTTTCCTGAATGCCACTTGAATCAGGTGCAGGAAAGTGAAGGAAAGGTGTGAAGGAGTGAGGGGTATAGGTGAGCAATCACGTGCTCTTAATTCTTTTCTCCAACATGTGAACAATTGAGCTGCTGGGGGGAACGCAGGGAGGGGAGCGCCACGATTAAGTGTTAAATAAAATATGACCAGCTGACGTGAATTGATCACGGAGAAATGTGGGACAGGGGAAGGTGATTCTTCAAGAGTAGCTAGCGTAGCTGTGAAAGACCCCCACAGGGTTAGTGCGTGCCTGCTCTCCAGTACTTAATACAACATCATCATTGGTCCTTGTCACGCAAACTCGATTACACACAATCTTCTGGCGCTTTGATATCGGCGTGATTGTGTTGTGTGCGGGTTGTTGGATTCAACACAGGACAACAGACACTGTACATGTGTTCATGTGCAACTATAATGTGGTGACACTCTGCAAACCAAACCAGGGCAGGTGATGGTTGTTATGTAAGCCTATTGTTGGCTATGTAGTGTGGTCATACTTCCACCTGACCTCTTTACCTACTGCAGTAATACAGCTTTCTGTATGTGTATGAGGTTAGTGGTAGCAAAGGCCTGTGCTGGTCATTAGAGTGTCTGTGTGTGTGTGTGTGTTATTAACGCATTACATCATCATTACGCACATTGTCTGGGGGCCTCACACCGTCACCAAACTGAACAATCACATGCGGACGTGCACAAACGTGCAAAACCAAACTCGTGTTATTGGCTCAAACGCCACAAAAATGTTCCTCGTGTTGACATTTATAGTAACTAAGCAGCACAAAGCTGATCTATGTGGCTTTGAAACTACTTTGGTTTATGGTGTGTGATGTTCGCGTATGAGAGTCGCTGAATATCTGGAACTCTGTAAAAATGGCAACAAGACCACCCCGTTTCGACTGTTATCAGGCCATTAATTAGGCCATCGCTATCAGTCGCTATTAGTAAGCACCATAGATGTGGGTCAGTAGGAGTCTGCTACACCTTCTGCTTTGTAAAAGTGAACCTAAGCAAATGTTGTAAAACCGAATGTAATGTTACATTTTAAACACAAACAAAAAGATTTCTTTAAGTTTAGGCAACAGAACTGTTTTAGGTTGAGGAAAAAAAAAAAAAAAACTTAGTTAAGTTTAGGGTAAAACATTGTTTTGGCTTAAATATACAAACAAAAAGACAACTATACGTTGTTGGTTTCACATGGGCGCCAACCTCCACCCTATATGGAGTTTCATATACTACAGCGCCTGACTTCTGCTCCTGTCATAATTACTACGGTCGCTAGAGGTCGCTGTCGTGTTCTTTTATACCTTCTCTCAGTGATCTACCATGTCAATAGATGATAAAACCTACTAGTGGGTGTAGTAGGCAACTGACTGACATGTATGGGGCTTATGGTACATGTCCACAGGGGCGTTTTTTTATCGCGAGGGATCGCCTCGCTTCCCAGCATTGGACGCTTGATGGGCTGCCACTAGACTCAAGGCACTCGGCACCTGATTGGACGAACGCTTTCCCTCGTAGGCTGCTGCTCCCAGCTTTCAAACTGGAACCAACATGGCGGCTCGTTTGGAAACCTTCTTCTCAGATTTCACGAAAATAGTTCACCGAAATGTGTTTCTGAAAACATTTTATGCGAGAAATAAGCCATGCAGTTGATGAATCTGTCTCTATTCTGGATCGATAAGGCTTAGTTTAAAAGTTTCTCGGGAGTTTCCAGAGGCGGCGAGTCGCGTCGGACGCCCGTGATTTCCATAAAGTAGCCTAGACCTCAACTTTATGCAAATGTGGAGCGTGCTGCGTGACGGTCAGTCTCTCGAATCGCACCGCCACGCTACCAGAATGCATTGCACGGCATGTAAATGTTTAGAAAACTGAGGTATGATTATTATTGTGTATGTAACATTTGAAATTTTATTTTTGTTTTGTTTTGTTTTTGTAGCCTAAACCTAGTCGTCAAAGGGTTGCTTATTATGTAAAAAGGGTTTTCGGTCAATATTTTTAGTTTTCCCTTTAATTTAATGCCTTATTGTTATTTATTTATTCTGATACATACAGTATCTTGATATAATGAGGACCAAAATAAATTACTACTACTACAACTAGGCTAACTAGTGCAAAACATAAAGTACAGCTGAGGCTGATGTCATTAGTTTGGGTATTTGGCCATAAATTTGACCTGATGGTGGCGCTAGATGAAAAGCCAAAGGGATCACCAGAGTTTTTACAATTCATCCTCTGAGCACCATGAATATCTGTACAAAATTTCATAGCAATCCATCCAATAGTTGTTGAGATATTTCAGTCTGGACCAGTGGTAGTCTGACCAAACAACGGACATTACCATGCTGCTAATGTGACTAACAAGTAAAGAAAGAAGTGATGAAAAGCAGAAGGAGGTAATGAGATGCAAGGAGAATAATCGAGATTCCAGGATGCAGGGAGTCCCGGGGATTTCGTCTCCAGCCTGTTACATCATTCAGAAAGTTGTCAGGTAGCGGGTGACATTAATAATACATGCCTTGTGATGGCTGTTTGTTTAGTGTGCCTGTAAAATTGGACCTCGGATTTGAAGAGGTATGGGTCAGCGAGGTCACATGTGAGCGCCGCGGCGCGCTTTCTTTCCTGCCTCCCTCCAATTTAGAGCCAGCACTCAAAGAATAATGAGAGGAGTGGGAAGAAATAGGAGCAAGAGAGAAGGAGAGAGACAATACAAGAGGAGGATGTTGAATAAAACATAACTGAGAGAAAAAGATGGATGGACGATTGGAGGAGCTTTCCACTTCCAGTGCATGCAAACAGTAAATGTTGCACATGTATGAACACGTGTACTCAATAACAACAACATCGGATTTCACCTCAGACCACAATCACAAGGGAAATTACCACTTAATCATTTACACTTCTATAGCTACAGCTCTGCATGTCAGGGCTGGCTCTCCATCCGCTCTCCCCACCCCTGGGTGAGTCTCCCTGGACCGGGCAGTCCTGCTCCTGCCCCTGTCCAGCACCGGGGACCAGCTGGTCCGAGCAGGTTCTTTATAATACCTCCGTTATTAGACTTGGGGAAATGGAGACATTTAACACGGATGCAGCTGAGACTAAAGCCCCACGGCCCTGTCTGCAAATTACATTGCTCTCGCAAACAATCCCATTGAAATAAGGCCACTGAGGAGGGACTTTGGGTTTGGAAAGCGGCGCCTTGATGGCCTAGTTTCTGCAGCTCTCATCATTTGTGTGTTTGATCACCAAGAATCGCTAATCACAAAGTTTGACATTAAATATGCAACAACTCTAAATACTGAGTCGTAACTCCTTTTTATAAATCGTCTAGCTTTTATAGTCGATGTGAGACTCTTCTTCATTGTGCCAAAAACTTCTCATCCTCTCTGCCCTCAGTTTCTCAACAGTTTCCATCTAATCCTCAGGTCCACTTTGTCTGCTTTAGCTGATTTGTGTAGAGCTCCAATCTGGTCGCTGGCTGTTTGCAGTTGTCTAGACTTGAGTGTGTTTGTTTGCATTTAAGATTAAGCTATTGATCACAGCAGATAGCATCCCATTTTGTTTGATCAAGTGTGCACATCAGAGGAGTTCCTGATTCTGATCACAGTGTGGAGGAATTTAGCAATGGTTTTACAGCAAATATGCGTATATTTCTGCAAAAAACATATGCTAAACCAAAGCTAAAGATTATGAAGCAGCTTCCAAACTAATAGCCTACTCCTCATCACAGTTTATGGCCTCTATGTGGGTGAAGTCATGAGTAGTTCAACCAGAGTTTTTCAATACAGATGACGAGGTTTTTCAAATGTCCGAAGAGGTGAAAGTATCCATATTTCACAAGAAAAAATATTTTATAAAAAATAATTCCTGTAATCACTTGGTGACCCCTCAGATTTATATTGGGATCCCTTCGAACCCCACAGCTCATTCCCAGGGCGTCAAATACCGACGCTTTGTCACGGCCGTCGGCGTTAGATACCAACGCACAAGACACCCTTTTGCGTCGGTATGAGACGCAGTAGGCTTTCCATTAACTACAATGTAAACCCATCCGCGTCAATATTAAACGCTCTGGGAAAGTGCTGTGGTGACGTAGTTTAAAGAGCAAAAGAGACACACATGGCAGGTGGGAGGGGAGGGGGTTGGGTCCAACAAACACAAGGCTTTCATCCAGGAGACTGCTGTTCATGTCCTGTGCATTACGTTTAATATATATATATGTATATGTATATATATATATATATATATACATATACATATATATGTATATGTATATATATATATATATATATACATATATAAATAATGGAATTAAAGCATCAGTTGGCAATGATTATTTTTATCAGATTACCTGTCTCATGTATAGCGACCGTTTTATAAAATAACTTTTTTTTATCATATTTTTATATATATATAAAGAATAAATGCAAAAATAAATAAATAAAATTAAAAGTTAATAAAAATAAACACATACATAAATAAAAGGGAAAATTAAACAGAAGAGTAAATAAATAAGAGAATTAATACAATGATAAATTTATTTAATTAATTAAAGAATCAAATTAAAACAGAAATATCAGTTTATGTCAAATGTTATCAATTAATTAATAGCTATATTAATTTTTAATATGATTTTGCCACCTGCTTTGACATATTTATTTATTTATCGAGTAATTTATTTATCTATTAATTTATTTTTTTAATATTATTTTTGCTATACATAATGACTTATTTATTTATCGATTAATTAATTGATGTATTAATTAATGTTTTATTTGATCAGGTTCCTTCCTCCACTGGTCAACATCCTGTCCTGCACAGTGACCCTCAGCTCAGTGTTACAGCTCCCTCTGATGGCTCCTCTCAGTCAGTACAAACAGTTAGCAGCCTCGGATGTGGTCATCATCATCATCCTTTATTATTCTGGATCGATAGGCCCGTTCAAGAGACAGCATCTTTGGCCGGATCCGTGCAGGAGGCTGTAGGCAGAGAGGGACCAGAACCAGAACCAGAACCAGACCGGTACCTTGATCCAGTAGGTACCGAGCACCTCTTATTGTTATTGTTGTTATTGTTTTGTACCGTTACTCATAAACATGTTGGACCCGCCCTGAAAACAGAGTCGCATATGTAAATATTTAAATGTATCTTTTGTCGCTTTCATGATGAAACATTGTTGCAGATTGTAGAGAAGCAACATTCTGATCATCACACAGAGGATTCTGTCTCCTCTGATCTGCAGCCCAACATGAGCTAAGCTAGATGCTACCAGGCTGAGCTACGCAGATAGACAGAAAGCATCTAATGAACACATTGTGCTGATCTGCTGACTGTCTGCACTGAAAACGTTAATTAGATTCTTTAATTGCTCTTCAAGTGTTTGTTTACAATGTGTAAACAAATAAAAGGCCATTTCAATATGACAGCTGCAGAAATAAAAAATAATAATATTAAGGATTTAGTCACATTTACAACATGATATTACATGTCATTGGGGGTAGGCGGTGGGAATTGGCTTAAATTTGAATTAATATTATTTATTATTTATATTAATATTACCCATTCCGATACTGAAATCGTTAATTAGATTCTTTAATTGGTTTTCTGTGTTTGTTTACAATGTGTAAACAAATAAAAGGCCCATTCAATATGGCAGCTGCAGAAAAAAACTGCACAATCACTGATGATAAAACAGCATGAGGTCATCTACTGGGTACTCATATATTATTAATGAAATAAAACACTATAATAATAATAATAATAATAATAATGAGGATTTAGTCACATTTACAACATGGTATTACATGTCATTGGGGCTGGGCGGTGTGAATTGGCTTACATTTTAATTAATATTATTTATTATTTTATATTAGTATTACCCATTCAGATACTGGATCCTATATTGGGCCGATACTGACTCATATAGCTGGTAGCTTTAGCACATTTATTTTTTAATATTATTTTTGCTGCATTTAATGATATATTTATTTATTTATTTATTTATTTATCAAGTAATTTATTCATTTATTTTTTATTTTGGCAGGTTCTGTCCTCCATAAACCTGAGCATGTTAGGCAGATTCTTTAAAATGAAAAATAGAGATAATGTGTTTCTAGATGTTTTGAAGTAAAGTGATGAATGTCAGACCTTCTGCAAACATTTTTTTAGGGATGCACCAATCCAACTTTTTCAGTCCCGATACTGAAAGCGATACCTGGGCTTTGGGTATCGGCCAATATACTGAGTACCGATCCAATACCAGTGTTTAATTGAGACAGATTTATTTGTTTTCTTAAAATGGCTTTTGCCTACAATATATGTTTGATGCTTGGCTTAAAGTATCGTGACTATGCCATTCAATAATAAATATATCTTTATGATAATTTATATCATAGTATAATCGCACGATAATCTATTAGAAAAACAAATGTCTTATTTTTTTGCTTCAGAAACAAAGTATGGCAACTAGATCTGAATATTTTCCCCTATAACGTCGGCTTCAAACACTCGATTTTTAATGTGTTTAAAAAATAATACCAAAATAATACCAAAATAATAACTAAAATTAGAGCTGCAAAGATTAATCGATTAGTTGTCAACTATTATGTTAATCGCTGACTAATTTGATAATCAATGAATCGGTTTGTGTAAAAAAAAAAAGAAGGACATTTTTTTTTTTTCCAGCTTCTTAAATGTGAATATTTTCTGGTTTCTTTACTCCTCTGTGACAGTAAACTGAATATCTTTGATTTGTGGACAAAAGGAGACATTTGAGGACGTCATCTAGGGCTTTGGGAAACACTTTTTCACTATTTTCTGACATTTTATAGACCAAACAACTAATCGATTAATCGAGAAAATATTCAACAGATTAATTGACAATGAAAATAATCATTAGTTGCGGCCTTAAAGACAACAACATACATACTTTACATAAAAAACATATAGATTCAGGAGGATTAAAACTAGGGATGCACTGATCCAACTTTTTCAGTCCCGATACCGATACCTGGGCTTTGGGTATCTGCTGATACCGAGTACCAATCCGACACCAGTGTTTAATTAATAAGCTGTATGCCTCACTGTGGAAGTGACTGATCATTCTTTTATGTGTAAAAAAAACATCTCTTCTGTTTGTTATATTTGCAGGAGAACACATTGATCTCTGCTGCACCGTCATCTTGACTCAGATCACGCTTCAGTGTCACCATGAGCTCCTGGACCACATCTGGCGCTCTGCTGTGTCTGCTGGCGGCGGCCGCGGCAGCCGTTCTGACCCCCAACTCAGGTGAGAGAGTCGACGTGGAGCCAGATGGGGCTGCAGAGCTCGACAGCGGTGTAATCTGAGCTCTAGAGAGAGGAAAGAGAAGTGAGGAATTAAAAGGAGGTCAAGATGGCAGCGTGCTGAGTAAATGACATGTCAGAGTCTCTCTGCTGTGTTGGTGGTGGCTTTATCAAATAGGAGCTTTAACATCAGTGGATGAGATTTGGTTTAGTTCTGATTATTGGTTGCAGATTTGTTTATTTTTGTCTTGTTTCACGGCACAACCTTTTCTTATGTTGTTGGATAGTAAAGCTTAGGTTTAAAATACGACCTGACCTAAAAACGTTTAATGAGAAGGTGAAACACTGGCTGAAATCAAACCAAACCTTTGATCACTGATTATTGATTGGGAACATGCATGTGTAAATTGATTGTAATGTACGATGTGGTATTAGATGTTTTTATTTTTTCTTAAAAATCAAACCAGGGACAAGGTCTGCAAATTAGCTACGGCTAGTAGTCCTATATACATTGCATCGGTTGTACTTTAAAGAAGTGCAACAATGCCTACATGTAATAGCCCTATCAAATAAATAAATAAATAAATGTAGGACAGCAAGTGATGATTATTTTCATAATAAATTTGTTATTTTCTCAATTCATTGTTTGGTTTATAGTCCAAAACCCAAAGATATTCAGTTTACAATGAAGTAAAACAGAAAAGCTTCAAATACTCACACGTGAGAAGCAGGAACTAGAGGATTTAGGGCATTTTTACTTGAGAAATTGTGAAAAAGTGATTGTTGTGTTATCAAAATAGTTAGCTATTAGTTTTTTTCTGCCGATCAATCAATATTTAATAGCTTTAAACCAATAAATCTGAATCTAAATTTCTGGTAAAAAAAAGCTCAATGTGAATATACTGTATGCCCATCAAAAGTTCCAGAGACCAAGTAAAACGGTAACCGTGGCAAATAATTCATTTTCTAATGCTATGAAATGGAAATAAGCAAACAAATCTTTGTATCTGTAAATCAGCAAAATGGTGAGAATGTCAATGCTACTATTTTATAAAACTCTCAAAAACTGTAGTTGCTAATCAATCACACAAGATCTGTGCAGCTTCAAGCCTCTTTATAGACTTCACACTGTAGTTCAGTCTGTTGTGGATGAGCCAGCTGAGATATTAACGGTTCCTCCAGTGTTCTTGGACAAGCAGCAGGCGAGCTCGCTGATCTCCCGTCAGAAGAGGAACGTCGACGGCAGTAACCCGTCTGCCAACGTGGAGCAGGTTTGCATGGAGAAACTGTGCACCTACGAGGAGGCCAGAAAGCTCTTCCAGGACTCGTACCGCACGGTGAGCTCCAGGACTTCACTGTCAACTCCCTCCCTGTTTCTTTCTCACCTCAAACCTCCTCTTTGCTTTGTCTATATTTTCCCTCTATTTCATGAATGCACTGTGGAAATGACGTGCAGGCTTGTGCAGCTTCGACTGTGCACTTATCATGCATATTTTCTCCCGCAGGATATCTTCTGGGCCGTCTACGTTGGTAAGTGCTGCGTTAAAATGATTTTCCATCATTAGCAGTACATTACATCTTCTCATAGACCTGCTGTCTGTGTTTAGACGGAGACCAGTGTGCAGAGAACCCCTGCAAGAATGGAGCCATGTGTTCTGACAGCGTGGGAGGCTACGACTGCGTCTGCAAGTCTGGTTTCACAGGGGTCCACTGTGAACAAGGTGAGGAGGAGGAGGTGTCGGCAAGTTGCCGCGTGATCGTTGTCGTTAATTCACTTCTCATTTGGTGTGTGAGTGCTGCAAAACTTCCTCTTTCTGTTTCCACGATGCAGACCAGACTCTGTGCCCCCTGGAAAAGGACAAGGGCTGCTCACAGTTCTGCAAACCGGGCTACACGTCCTACGAGTGCTCCTGCGCCATCGGATGGAAGCTCAGCCGCACAGACAAGAATAAGTGTGACCCTGTAGGTACGTCTGTTTCCGGTGTTTGAGTCCAACTGCCAATCAAATGTGTTTTTATGCTACAGCATACACATCTGCTCTGTAAATCACATGTTCTCCGTATACGTGGACGGAGAGCTTGTGTCCATACAGCCAATCTCATCTTTGCATAAAGCGGTAACGTCAGCGTTCTATCAGACGCTGAGCAGACGTTCGCACTGACTAACAGCCTGCTACACAACACAAGAGCCACAGACTTTGGACAGCAACCCACAATAGCTTTCCTGCTATAGTCTCCTTCTTATCTTACAAACATGAAGTCTTGTCCTGCACAGTAGCTTGTTGAACGAGTCTGTTTGTGCCTTTAATGAATCTGTTACCTATCTAGGTAGCCTATCTGGGCTGCCATCTTTGTTTTTGATTTGGAAACAATGAAACGTTTCATTTCTCTGTAGGGTCCTTTCCGTAATGTCGTCAGACACTTATGATAACAATCTGAGCTTCAGTGGCAAAAACAAGCACTTTTAGTGAACGTAAACTGATGGTACCAGGTTGCCCCTAAATGATTACATTACAGCTTGTTCAGCGGCTGGCTGCTGCAGCGTTCTGGCTCAATACTGGACCAATTTCAAAAAGTGTTGTCCTCATTAGTCACTTAGACACAAAAACATGGGAAAATAGGGTCCAGGTTGAAAAATACCGAAGTGACCCTTTAACCATCTGGCGAGAGTTTCACAAATTGTGGGGTCTTGACACGATCCAAACGGAGACACAACTTGGGAAATGGGTAAAAAAATCTTTATTAACGTGCAGTGGACGTAATATTTTTTTCATCCAGATGGTTAGAAGAGTCTTTGAGGATTCTGATACTACCATTAGAACAGCATTAAGTGTTTTTAAACAGCCTTTCTGACCTAAATGTATGCTAATACATGAGAGGTACAAACTGGGGCTAGAACGAGCCACATTCACCACCGGGAAAAGTGCTCTGCTACCTTCAATTTGCAGGCTATTTAGCTGCAGCATATTAAACAGCATGTTACTTGCTCATAACTTGTAAGATACAGCGAAAGTTGTTTTACGTTTTCTCTTGTTCCGTTGCCATCGCACGTCTTGTGTTGAAGTCCGTTCCCTTTTCTGCAGTTGGGGTTAGGTCTTAGGGGAGGTTAGCGGGGATGGCTGGTTATGGTTAGGGTAAGGTTGGGGTCAGGTTAAGCATCTCAGAAGACAACTGATTGGGGTTATGGATAAGGATTGTTTCAGATTTAGGTAAAGGGAAACACTTACCGACGGGGAAACCGTCTCCGACACAACACTGGAGCTCAGACTGTCGGCAGCTGTCAGTCAAACACAGACACGCCCTTCAGCCGGCTGAGACGAAAAGGAGCATTTCTGATATTTCCCTTTTCTTTCTTCCTTTAAATGATAAAACACTATTAACAATGCATTTAAAAACACAAATTTTACATTATTTTTGACTGCAAAAACATTCGTCTTTCAGGCAGATATCCCTGCGGTCAGGTGAGCTCTCAGAGTCAGTGGGATAACAGACTGGCCAGCAACGTCCGCAGCAACTTTGAAGGACTTAGCTGTACTTCTACGGAGTGTCCCTGGCAGGTAGGACCACAAACACACTCAACACTGTTACGCATTACATGTCACAATAAACCAGGATCTTATTTCTGCATGTCATTGTGTTGTTTGCAGGCTCTTCTGAAGAACTCAGAGTCCCAGGATGGTTACTGTAGTGGTGTCATTCTGAAGGAGAACCTGGTCTTGACTTCAGCTCAGTGTGCCAACAAATACAGCTCCTTCCAGGTGGTGGTCGGTGAGTAGTGAAGAAACATTAAATCATTCTTTTACCACTATTACTGCTACAACTCTACAGCTCTACATGTCAGTATGTGTGCATGAGCTTGAGAACCATCATCATCCTGAATGTCTTGTCTTACCTGCACCTCCTCAGGCAGGAGCGACGCTGTGAGGTCTGAAGTTGGAGAGCGGACGCTGTATGTAAAACTAGTTCACGTCCACCCGCGCTATGTGGCAGATCGCCCCGAATACGACGTGGCTGTGATTGAGCTCCGCGACCGCATCACCTTTGCGAGGGAAGTGAGTGCTGCTTGTGTGCCAGAAAAAGACTTTGCAGAGAGCATCCTGATGACAGGAGAGCTCCCGACCATCGTCACCGGCTGGAAGGAACCCAGCTCGGGATCTGCTTTCGAGGGCTCGCTCAAACTTAACCAGCTCGCGTACAACCGCCTGCCTCAGTGTGTGGAGACTCACCCAACCCTGATGACCAATAAAATGGGCTGCACCACTCCCCGGGCCAACGCCGACTGCACCATGAGCTCCGGCAGCCCCCTGCTCACCCTGTACAGGAAGGTGTTCTTCCTCACTGGGGTCGTCAGCCGGCCGCTGGGGGCCAACTGCAGCCAAGGTTACGTCTTCCAGAAAGTGTCGCGCTACCTCGGCTGGCTGCGACCTCTCATGGGTTCACGTTAGGAGGGGTAGTCAGGGAGAACAAGGAGGTTATTGGTTATGGAAAATATATTATAATGCAGGTGAATACATATTAAAAACAGGGAATCAGATAAACGTTTTCATTGAGGGCTTCTAGCTCAACCTTTTGTCTTTCTGTCTTTTAATAATCTCCTAATGGAAAAACTACAGTAGCCATATAGTCTCTATGTAGGTTATTGCTTCCCATCTGTCTCTGTGCACTTCCTCATTTATCCACAAGGTGGCGCTCTGTTAACACAAACAGAGAAGCACTTTCTGTACGTTTATCTATGAACCAGAGGATCACAAGCAGCAAGAAATGCAGTGAATTATTTAGCATGTGTTTTGTAACGTGGACATATCTTTTTAATAACCTTTATTTGATGTGCTATTTAGCGACTACTTTAACACTTGTGCACTGTAACACTGGTAATCACTGTTCTATGAATGTAATAAACCCTAACAACACACCTAATGTCAGTTCTGTCATTGTTTCAGGAGGAATACAGTAGTTTTTCTTGGAAGATGTTAAGGAATAATTTGGAAATATCAGGAGATATTATAAGTAGATGTCACAGGGCTCATAAGACTTATTTTATTTTAACTTTTTATTTATAAAATTTGAGTTGTGGGCCCCTTGAGATGCACCATTGTGTTTTTGAGGGATTTATGGTCAAAAACATGCCATTAGCAGACAATAAATAATCTATAACAAATAAACAACAGAACAAAGAATCAAAACTAATATTTAAAAACAAAAGGGCTCACTCACTACAGCCTCATCACAAGCATCATCTGCATGAAACTAAGATGTAAAAGGAATGAATAACTATCACACTAAGTAAAATAATGTCAATAGTGATACAAATAGAAATTAAACCTATATTCTTCCAAATGTAGAGAAAACAAGACGTACATTCATGCAGCTGCGAGGCTGCACAGCGGTGCTTTGATCCAGTGCTTATGTCAGCATGCTACATGCTCACAACGACAATGCTAACATGCTGATCTTAAGCAGGTATAATGTTTACCATGGCTATGATCCACATCGCATACTTTTTCGTATCATTTACTTTTAGTACGTACTGCAGCTGTCCTTACAAAGTACTGTTGCATGCAGTATATGCATACAATTAGGATATACTACTTCTTCATATTGCGCCTTGAACTTTGACCCTCCTGCTCATACGGTATATCCACTTCACAGAGGATTGTGGGTCAGAATAGCCAGAAAAGCATGCTGGCTTGCATACTGCAAAATGCGACCGGATGTAGTAGGACATCCTGGTATTTTTGGCATACTGCATACTTCGTCCGAAATCACATACTATGCATCACATACTCAATATGTGTACTATCGTTCAACATACCTTTGTGTGAATAAATAGTAGTATGTATCTTTTCGGACGCACTGAACTGTAATTTACGTCGTCTCTTCCTGAGGGCCTCCTTGCCGGTTGGAGACGTGTAACCATGGTAACCTGTGACAACCTCATGTGAGACCAAAAAGATGATTTGTGAGAATCAAATTCTGAATTAATTAAAAATATATACTACGCACTAGCAAAGTGAAATCTTATACTTACAGTTAAATTGAAGCATTATTGATGTTACAGAGCTGTCCGTCAACGTCCGTTATGAATGTTGTCGTCCATACTGCATTGCATTGTGAGATATTTACTGTAGTGTCCAGCGTTGTGGTTGTATACTGTAATATTTCACTGGAAATAGTATGCAATTAGTGTACTCTTTGTTTCATACTAAGGTTTCGGACATACTAAAATATCTCACATACTGTTTTAGTGTACTAAATAGCTTGTTAGTGTGGAATTTCGCATGCAATCATGCTATGTATTGGGACATACTAAATCTTTTTCTGGCATACTAAGTATGGTCATATGGGTATTGGAATACACAGCATGTTTACTTCTTCATTTAGTGTGTTTGCATGCTAACATTTTCTAATTAACACTGTGTCATAAACCGAAGTATTGGCGGGATTAAAGTTTTGAGTGGATGATGTGTTAAAACGTGCAGACTTGCAGCTCTCATAAGCTTAATATAACTAGTTGAAAATGTATCTCAACTAGTCCCTTTGTGTCCCAGACGATATTAGCTTGCCTTCACCGCCACATACCGCCGTGTTGTCTGGCAACATTTTCCCACAGACACTCGCCCTCTGCAGTCTTCTCACAGCCTCCCTGGTGAACAAGGCCAGGACCGTGTCATGCAGGAAGAGAAAAGGAGAGGCAGAAGAATGGGCAAGAGAGAGAGAGCGAGAGAGAGAGAGAGATAGAGAGAGTAAGAGACGCCACATAACAAAAAAAAACCTGGCCTGCCACTTCTGATCGGGCGCTTGAAAAGGACAGCTCTGAAAGCTGGGGCCCACGTTGGCTGTTGCCATGGCGCTCACCTAGGAGATGGCTCCTTTCTCCCAAAAATGGCTGTGCTCCTTTTGCTGGGCCGTCCAGTGGAGATTAATTTGAGAGGAGCTCCTTCCTTCCTGAGTCTGGTGCTGCTCTCTGGTCCTGCCAGCTCCATTTATATGCTCAAGCTTACATATACACGGAGACACACATAAACACACTCTGAGCAAGGTAGCAGCTAAACTGTGCGCTCTGAGCTGCTGAATTCAGGCTGTGTTAATGTATCACTTAAATATCAAAGATCAGCTGCATACGATTGATTCTATTCCCTGAATTAAACCTAAAATAGGGAGATAAGGCTGTGACGTGAATGCTGAGAGGGAAATAAATATAGCAGGAGAGGGGGTAAAGAGGGACAGAGTGAGAGATGTTTGACAGGCAGAGAAAGAGATGATGAGATGGAAAATGGCTTGTAGATGAAGAGCAGGGACAGAGCGAGAGATCTGGGATTTGCGATGTTGACGCAGAAAAGGAGTCCGTCATTGTGTGGACGGATTGATGGACCTACAGTATATTAGACATGAATGAAAAGGCCCTGGAGAGAAACATTAGCGAGGCCATTACTGACGGTGGGAAGTGAAAGCACTCAATGCAAAAACCCCTTTCACTCATCACAAATCAAATGATACTTGTATTTCTGGACAAGATTGCTGCGAATAGTTGAATTTTACTACGATGTGTGGGGTACATCTGGCCAGTGTCCTACTAAATCAATAATCCTTTACTCTCCCAAAACCCCCCAAAAAGTAGTTGCATGCTGTGATTGCAAATCCTCCCTACTCTGTGTGTGAGTGTGTGCATCCGTGCTTGTATGCATAGTATGCTTATTTGTGTCTTTGAGGGGGGGGACATCAAATGAGAGATTTTGGGAGGGATTATCTGTCTGTGTGGTGTCTGATTCCACGCAGGGGGTTGGCAGTATGTCTGAGCGTGGAAGGCAGATTGACGGAGTTAAAGTCTCGTGCAATGTGTGTCATGAGCGCTCCAGTATCTGTGAAGGCACGCCTGTGATCTTGTCCCAATAATTCCCCAAAAATCCCCCAATCTTTTTTCTCCCTTCAGGACTCCACGGACTCAGGGCTCTGCAGTCACCCCACCCCGTCTCAAACGCTGCCCCACGCCAGAGCAGCTTCCACTCGGTTGGGTAATTGTGCAGGAGGGTGGAGGTAACGCAGGACCTCGAGAGGTTAGGGCCTGGACTGAGATGAAGTGGCTGCAGGAGAAAGAGAGAGACAGGCTGTAGACTTTTATATAACTCAGCTGTAGTCGAATTCCCCCCTTAAATTAGTTGTTTGACAAGACTAAGAGTCTACAGTCATGCTAACTCCTCTAATTAGAGTCGAGTAAGAAGAAAACAACTTGTAATTCTGGGTTGAAATATCAGGAATATCTGCCAACAATAAGTCCCACTTGGTGACACTACAGAAGCCATTAGTATTTACTTAAAAATATACACTAAATGAACACTAATTGAATTAATTCAGCTAGTTTAGTTTAGTGGATTTTGGGAGACAAAACATTTAGTTTTTCGTCTGCTGAGGAGCTGTCCATGGTGTTGAAAGGTGCACTCGGTAGGTCTGCTAAGCGCTGAAATAAATATCCCCATCCTGATGAAAACACCTGCATAAATGCATACATGGGCACACAGGATTTGAGGTTAGCGAGGTAACTTCAGGGTTAACCCTTCAGGGTTTCCGTCCTACGACGGTGGTACACTTCTTACCGGGATAGATCGCCATGGTAACTGATGCTGAACAGCTAACCTGCTCCGGAGCAGGTTATGTTCCAGATAAGAGATCAACTCGTATAAAAGCACCTCCTACTGACCAATCAGAGCTCGGTGCGCTATGATAATATTACACAAATATGAAGAAGTTAAGTCATAATCCAGGCTAAAAACAACACAGTTTAAACTGACAAATGCAGGAAGGACAGATGGCTGTATGCTGTGGGTGTTTACCGCTTTCAATTATGTTGTTATATTTATTTTTATATTTGCTCTGAAGTCTGTTTCACACCGCCGGAGTCGGGGACTCAGCTGAAAGAAGGCTGAAATACTTATACACGTTGTCTTATTACAAAAAGCATAATAAAGTGTAATCTATTCATCCTGAGTCTGTTAATTTTCACATTCACACATCTGCAATTTTTTCTTTTGCCAGCTGTACTTCCTGCATCTGGCAGCTTCAACTGTGTTAATTTTAGTCTGGATTATGTGTTTAACTTCTTCGTATTTGTCTAATATGGTCTGCTCTTGGTTTGTAAAATGTGCTGCTCTGCCTGTCTGTCTGCAAGTCAGTAGACTTGTCCATGTTTGTGATTGGTCATGTGCTGCAAACACCGCCCCTTTCATGTGAACCCGCTCGTAGCCAGATTGAGAAACCCTGGGGTTGACTTACCGAGTTGATAACCACCATCGTAGGACCATTTAGCAGGATCTCGTTTGTTAGGGTTCGTTAAGCCAGATAATGAGAAGATACACTGGTTATGTTGAACTCACTTCGTAGTACAGGCCCTTGATCTCCGATGACTTTCCTGTTTCCCCCCTTTCATCGTTTCTGTATTAGGTGACATGTCTGCTCTGCCGATAAAAGAGAGCAACCTCTATCCACCTCTGTCCTTGAGACGGGCTTTAAAAACAACATGTCACTTTAAGCATGCGGACATGGATGACAGAGGTGGAAGGTAAATCCTGGAGCTGCCTTTATTCCACTGACCTCACCCTGACCCTCCAAGGGTTAAATCCTGTTTAGAGCCATTGAGAAACCCGAGGAGCTGACAGACAGAAAAGGTCTCCAAGGTTCGCTGAATAAAAAACGAGTGCCCTACGCTACCATGTGGCGGTCTTTGAAGTGGTCAGATAAGACCTCTGTGGGTGCATGTGTCCTGTCCTGCAGATACAGAACATGCAAATCTACATAGCTATAGGTTGTTGTAAATTCACCCGACAAGGTTGCATACATGACCTTTATTATCTACCGTCCTTCTGTGGGGCTGTGCTACTTCGAAAGGTCACGACCTCTGCAGGTTTTCAGTATTCTGGGCGGCCGGTGACAGGCGGAGGGTTTAAGTCAATGTGATGAACAGATGAGTTCAGGATTATCCCACTAAACACACAACCTTAAGTCGACACATTTCACTAGTATTTGTTGTATTTATACATCGAAATACTTGTTCAGCTCCATCGCGCTTCACATCCTCCACCTCCGGTGAGTTTAAAATGGGATGTGTGTCTGGAAACAAAGTGCTCTTTAAAATTAGACTCTTCCTGCTAATTTTGGACACCTGCATCCTGGCATAGTTAATACATCCTGTGAGGTCATAAGCTCTCATCCTGATGCTTGTCACTGGAAACAGATGCAGCGTGCGGCCTGTATGTCGGCCACCCTGCTGTCGCTCTGTGGTTCATTGTGTTTCAGCTCTTAACAAGGTGAGTCAACCTCCGGGCAGCACGGGGGGGGGGCATGTAATGAGGGAAGGATGAGAGAGAGGAAAGAAAGAACATAAACAGAGACCAATCTATGGCGGGGAACAGAGACTTAACATAGAAAAAGTCTTTACATGCATATATAGTGCATAAACCATAGGAAACATGACAGTGCCTGTGACACTGTTGTTCCTGTAGACACATGACACCTTAAGAGCATGTGCTCTCCTCATTAAAGGACAATAACTCACCAGGCAGAGCCAAAGTTAGTCTGCTGCCTGTCTGTAAAGCTATATTAGTCAGCTACTGAGTCCCACTCATGATCATACTGATACAGAGGTAACTTGTCACCCTCTATAAATATTGAAGCAGGAGTTCTCCGCTGTCTGCTTTTATCTGATGATCATAGATATGAATGAATACATGCAGTGGAACAATCTGTTAAAACGCTGCTGCGCCACCACTGAGCTTGATAAACGTCAAGAATATTTACCACAAAAAAGTAGGAATTCAGTGACCAAAACACATGCTTCAGCTTGCAGGCTTTGTTAGGGAAGTTGGTAAACTTGATTTATTCAGGAAGTCTAATTGAGATCAGACTTTTTTTCGACATACTATACTATGACTTTTTTTTCATGAAATATTTCGACATACTATACTATGACTTTTTTCATAAATTTTTTCGACATACTAGTCAAGTCAAGTCAATTTTATGTGTATAACCCAAAATCACAAATTTGCCTCAAGGGGCTTTACAATCTGTACAGGATACGTCACCCGCTGTTCATGTAAAAAAAAAGTCATAATATAGTATGTTGTAAAATTTCATTAAAAAAAGTCATAGTATAGAATGTCGAAAAATTGTATGTAAAAATGTCATAGTATATTATGTCAAAACATTTCATGAAAAAAAAGTCATAGTATATTATGTCGAAAAATTTCATGACAAAAAGTAATAGTATAGTATGTCGAAAAATTTCATGTAAAAAAAAAGTCGTAGTATAGTTTGTCGAAAAATTTCATGAAAAAAAGTCATAGTATATTATGTCGAGAAATTTCATGAAAAAAGTAAAAGTATAGTATGTGGTAAAAATTTCATGAAAAAAGTCATAGAATAGTATGTGTTACAAATTTCATGAAAAAAATCATATTATAGTATTTCAAAAAATTTCATGAAAAAAGTAAAAGTATAGTATGTCAAAAAATGTTATGAAAAAAAGTCGTAATATGGTATGTCGAAAAATTTTATGAAAAAAATCATAGTATAGTATGCCTAAAAATTTCATGAAAAAAAGTCGTAGTATAGTATGTCGAAAAATTTCCTGTAGAAAAAAAATCATAGTATAGCATGTCGAGAAATTTCATGAAAAAAGTCATAGTATAGTATGCCTAAAAATTTCATGAAAAAAAGTCGCAGTATAGTATTTTGAAAAATTTCATGAAAAACAGTCGTAGTATGTCGAAAAATGTTACGTGAAAAAAAGTCATAGTATATCGAAAACATTCTTGAAAAAACTGACTCTTTTCATCCAATTTGTTTTCATGGAATATTTAGACATACATGACCTTTTTTTCAAAAATATTTTCGACATACTGAGACTTTCTTCATTACATTTTTCGAAATACTATGACTATGACTATGACTTTTTTATGAAATTTTACGACATACTATACTAAAACTTTTTTTCATGAATTTTTTCGACATAATATACTACAACTTTTTTTCATGAAATACTTCGACATACTATACAATGACTTTTTTTTACATGAAATTTTTCGGCATACTATACTATGACTTATTTCATGAACCTGTTAAACTAGGCAGCGCTGATCAAATATGAATCAATATCATGTTACGTTAATGCCTATTTCTCTCCTCAAATGTTTTCAGAATCATCTTGTAGTGCACGGTTTAGCTGTAAAAGGAGAAAGTTTGTGATGCCGCCGCTCTCTCAATAAAATGACCTGTGATTGGTCAAAGTCTTCCGTCACAGGCTAGATTTTTTAAAGCCTGAAAACAGAGCCATGAGGAGGTGCAGAAGTGTAGTTTTCTCTCAGAACACTTGAATTACAATATGCTGAAAGGTTATTATGGAATTTTTGCCTAATGATGCCAAAAATATACTGCCACTTTAATTAGTGAGGTTTAGAGGTGCTGGTAGTCATGTTTTAACTACTAATTAACTACTACTAATTTAACTCTCAGTAGGAAACAGAAAAAGTGAATTTACCAAAATCTCAAAATGTGAAATGTATCTTCAAAGCTCCACATTCAGTAATTCGGCCCAACCTTCATGTAAATACACCTCGTAAATTCACTGGTGAGGTGACGTTCTTCCAAATTAATTTGTTGAGATTACTTATGTGTGATAGGGTAATGATTTTGCCTTTTCTGTACACAATCTCTCCCTGCTGATAACAAAGATGACGAGAACAAGGATGGTATTGATGATGTACTGCCTGAGCCTGTCTGCTGATAAAGTGAGAGAGCCATTAATCTCCTTAGTCGTCCTGTTTGGAGTATAGTGACCCCCCCCCCTCTTCCCATGCTGTCACTCTCTCAGCCTGCACCTGTCAGATTAGTCTCACATCCTCAGCTGCCACTCCATATGATACGCCTCCTTACTGCCCAGAGCCCACATGTCATCTCACTTTGCATATATTTATGCATGTGAAAGGGAAAATGGGGGGATGAAGAGGCAATGAGAGGATGACTGGTTGTTGGTTCCCAGTGTCCTCCCTCATACTGCAGCAGGATTTGGCCTTTTTTACCATTAACATGTAGACGATAAAGTGTACACTGTTAAGAATTTCCCAGTAAAATAACAGTAAAGAACTGGCAGCAGGGTTGCCTTTATGTTACTGTAAAATTAACATTATTATACTGTCGCTGAAATGTACAGCTTTGTACTGTTAATGAAAAATACAGTTTGGACTGGTTGTTTTTTTATTAATTTCACAGTATTTCACATTTATTTAATTTAATTTATTTATTTTATTTTACAGTTATTTTACAGTTTTTTTTGTTTTTTTACAGTATTTTACTGTTTAAAGATACATTATATAGCTGTTTTTCCACATTTCTTTTACATTATCTTACTGATTTGTTTTAATGCACTATTTAGGTTGTATTTTTTACATAAATTTTTTTTGCCTAGATGAATAGACTTAGCAGGTTACAGACATAGGAATAGTTACATTAAATACAATTAAAGGCACTTGTTAGGAAAAAGGCTATAATAGACTTGTTGACACTTTTCCCAAAAATGTGTGTCTATAGCTGCTACAAGCACAGAATGAAACCATAACAACATGTGAGTGAAGAACAATAAAGCTAATTCACTGATTTTACAATCATGTACAATGTACAAGCCTCACATGAGCAGATCAGGTCCCAGAATTAAAAAAATACTGCATGAAACTGTTACTGATGATCCTTTAGACAGTTGATCAGCAGAAAAGTGATGTTTTTTAAGAATGCATTATATTTCAGTTAAAAAACGACCTATGAGCGTAATGTAACAGGTTTTCTTTTGTATTAACAGTAAAGCACTGTTTTGAGCAATAACAGGTTAATACTGTTGAAATCCTGCAATTGTTTACAGTGTAGATTAACACCCCTAAATTGATTATTTGCAATCCCATAAAATGAAGCTGTGAGTGGATAAAGAGGGGGAGGTTTGCATCTCTATTGTGTGATCATATTTCAGACCAGCAGCAGCAGCTTTATGAATACCTGGTCAGAGGTGTCATGGCTGCCATGCTTTACTCATGCTTATCCAAGACTGCAATGGTGACAATTTAGGGACTCAAATTGTGACAACAGATGACTTCCACTTGTTCACATGCACCACCAGCATAAAGGCATGATGGGAGGGGTGGGGGAGGAGGTATAGTGGGGGTAGTGGAGGGTTTAGGGGGGGGGGGGGCTTTACCATTGAAAGCCTCCCTGCCTGGTATAGATGGACTGGAGCAGCTGAGGCGACAAGCATGTGACGACAGGGGGAAATAATAGGCACCACAGCAGTATGTGGATGTGTCAAGCAGCCAGAGATGACCAGAGTCACCCAGGGAAAGAGGCTGGATTACTTTCAAAATAAGAGTGTCGCATCATAAAAATGAAAACTGTGACTTGATTGCAGAAGAAAAGGGGGCAGGGATTTGTGAGTTGACTTATTAAACAAATAGCAGCCTAAATAAAAAAGAAGCAGGTCATTGTGAAATACTCACTCAGTGATCCCTGGCTCCTTCTGACTTCTGTCAACATGTTTAAGTGAGCAAAAAACAAAATTTGCCCCTGATGGTCGGACCAGTGAGACATCAGTGTGTGTCAACAATTAACCTGCATGTCTTTGGACTGAGGGAGGAAGCCGGAGAACCCGGAGAAAACCCACGCTAACACGTGGAGAACATGCAAACTCCACACAGAAAGACCAGGTTTGACCTGGCGACCCTCTTGCCGTGAGGCGATAGTGCCATGATTTGTATCATAGAAATTGATCTACTGGTCAATCTTTGTTCCTCCTCTCACCTATGGTCATGAGGGCTGGGTCATGACCGAAAGAACTAGATCGCGGGTACACTCCTCTGCCTGCCTGCCTTCACTCACACGAAGCACGCGTTCTCACGTTCTCACGTTTTCGCTCCACCTCTAGACGTGCATGCGCGCTCACTACACACTGCAGAAGAGTTAGTAGTCTGAGAATATCTAGTGAACGTTTGTGCAGAAATAAATGCTGCAGCTCCTCCAGACCAACAGAGGTTTCCCGTGTCTTGTGAAGTGACGGGGCACCGAAACGAGAAACGGGTGCCGGTGTCTCCCGTTCCCTGCGGCTGCGGTCGGGAGGCTGAAGCAGGAAAAGCCAACACTAGGATCAGCAGTGATTCATGGAGAGACCTTCGTCTGGTCAGCTAACATTACTGCCACGCAGCTGAAATATAGAGTGATATTGTGGTTTTAGCTGACGTGTGTCGCCTCACTGTTTTGAGCGATGCTCGTTCATGTCTATGTAGAGCAAGCAAAGCGCGAGCAACAGGACGCTGAGTTTCGTTGACTTAACGGCCACAGGTGTCGCTGTTACAAGCATTTCTGAAAGTTACAAATAGTCCCTTTAAAGAACTTTATTCTGACAGGTACAACCGGAAATGGGAGTTTTAACAGTTTAACTTGACACTGTATTGGTATATTTTCTTTGATTTAGCGCAGTGAACGAGGTTAAAACAGAACCGCTGACTGGAACTAAGCAGGAGTGGTTTATGGAGAGTCCAAGTTGTGCGTAAAGTCTGTGACATTAAGACAATATATTTAGGAGGTGTGCGTAAAAGAAAGAGAGAGAGTATTTATCAAGGTGGTTCCTCCTGTCAGGCACCTATTCATTTATTGGAGAGTAAACCAGTTAAAGGGAGGAGAGGACAGAGAGTCTGTGGAGAGCTGTCACTTTCTCTGCCTGTGTGTTTGTGTCAGAGAGTGCGGAGAGGGATTATCAGTACGCGCGTTATGCGGAGCGCAGTTTTGGTGATGCGTTCAGTGGAGAGATGTGCAGCGAGGAGCAGTGAGCGTCAATAGCAGGAGAAGAGGATCCTGCAGGTTTTCGTGGTGTGCACCGGCTCTGTGCATCACATCACAGGATTCATTGTGCATTTTTATTTCTTTTTGATGAACGCTCCTCTGTTGGTGCAGAGTGAAAGTCAAAAGATGCGCACCGCTGAACAAAGGATTTAGGGGAAAACCACATTTTTTTTAATCCTGACACCCCGGTGTGCGTGTCGTCCATCCGTGCCCGTTCTGCCTCTGAGGACAACGGACTAATAATCGGGTCTCCTGTTGGGTTTCAAAGCTGGAGGAGCTGCAGGAGGAGGAATCATCTGGGCTGATCATCGCGTAGAGCTGCGAGTCCATGTGGATGGAGATCGAGAGAGAAATGTGACATTTTTAACTCTCCACAGTCTGCTGCTCATCCAACCTGACAACCAAACCGTGCATCTGCCTTCGTTCTCCACCGGATTTGTTTACATCGATTAAGGTACGTGCTGCTCACCATGTAGCTCATATTGATTATGGAGGTTATAGGGGAGATGCTTGTGGAGATGCATGATATATATATATTCAGTGAGTGTTTTTAGCTGAACCCACAGAGGGATCTCAGGTTTATTTGAATGCATCTCTCGGGTTGTGTTGTAATAAGGCTGTTTCAGGGCTTATTAGGTGGATGTGCATCACTGACAGCCCGGTGGGGAGAAAAGCCAATGTCGATGCACCAAATGCATCTATGCATTACACCTATAGGTGTGTGGAGCAGAAAGGGCACGCAGTATTGTAGGCATAAATATACATTTACGCACAGCAGGGCATGCTGCAGAAAGGTACATTTACACACAGCAGGGCATGCTGCAGAAAGGTACATTTAACACACAGAGGGCTTATGCTTATGTGCACATAATGGCCTTGACCTCAAAGGGCATTTGTTAAGCTTAAATAAAGACATGGAGGACTTTGACCTGTGTGTTATATATATATATATTGAAGGATTTGCTGTGGAACATTTTGTTTCTCATGAGGATGAAAATGTTGGTCTCTGTTAGTAGCTGCACCTCGATTTTTTTTTACCTCACAATACATTTTAGGAGTGTCAATCACTCCTCCATTCTTTAGTTTTAGAGGTTAGATGTCATTCTTTATATTTGGATCACCTCAGTAACAATGGTCTTACTGCTGTTCCCTCAAACAAACACTCTTCTGGAACCCCCTCCAGGGATCCTCCCATGTGGCCGGTATTGTTAAGAGAGAAAAAAGAGCATTCTCCAAATGTGTGTTTGCATTAAGCTGCTCCTTAGGTCAGCTAAAACCAAGGGTGTCCCCTTTAGGAGACGTGTCCCTCCCACGCTGGCCTCATAAACAAAAGCCTCCTTGTCTGATTCTGGGAAGAGATTGCACTTAAATGGCCACTTGAGTCCAATTAGACTAAGGAAGTTTGCATGGAAAATGGAAGTCAATGCATGGATTGACTTTCTGTTGGTCAATAGATAGATGACACATGAGCCCGAGGCCTCCGTCAGTGCAGTATTTGTGTACTCAGAAAGCTCCCGGGCCTATTTTGGAGTGTTCTGTTTTCCATCATTAATCAATATTCAGTGGAGAGTGGAGCTGTTTATTCTCAGACTGTGCTTTCATGAGTTAGTTAGCTTCCTCATGGGAGAAGAGGACGCCACAGTATCTCCTCAGGGCTGATGCCATATGTACCTTGTTTGGATGAGTGTGTGTGTGTGTGTGTGTGGCCTCTGTATGTACACATGACACAGCTGAGTGTATGAACTGGATTTTCACATACATGGGAACTTCTGTTTTCATATGAGCATTTGTATTCACGCACCCCTCCTCCTCTCACGCACACCCACACACACACGCTCCAGGCACAAGGCTCGCTCCAATTCTTCCTTCGCACATCCGCCTGTTCCTTGTTTCTGCTGCTCCTCTGATCACTATCACACTCTCTAACCAAATCTGATCTCTCTGGGCTCTTGTGATCACCCCCCCTGCTCCCATTCATTCCATCACTGTATCTATAATAGAAGATGCTCAGTGACATCACATAGAGGCAGGACACATGACACCGGAGGTCTGCGGTTCCGTTCCAGGGTGCATTTTTAGGTTTGGGATGCCGTCACATCTGACCGATCTCGCCACATCGATTGTTGATGTAGGAAGAGGAGGAAGAGGAAGAAAAAGGGAGCAGAGGGAGGGGTTGCAAGGCGCTGGCGCTGTTAATTGTTAAGTCAATTAGCATATGGTCTTGCTGTGAGTGCAGTCACATGGTAATGAGGCCTAATTAGGATGGCTGGGGATGTCTGAAGAGGCATGAGGAAAATATTTCCACTGTCAGTTTCCTCATGCTGACACCCAGGAGGCCGGTGCCTTTCCTCTTGGCCCTGCTTCTCCTGTCATCTTCAAGTCTATTTAATCCTAAAACTTGTCCTCGCTAACTCCTTTTCAATATTTTAGCACACCCATACGTCACACCTTGTCGTCTACCGCATCACTCCTCCTCTATCATCTTCTTCTGCATCCCCTTTTTTTGCTGCCACACAAGGGATTGGTGACGTCACTGTGGAGGGTTACAGACGTGGAGAGACTAAAGGCCCATTCACAAACGCACTACAACCATGAAATTATCCAGACATTACCCGGAGGAGCCATCTGAGAAGTCAGACGGCTCAGATCATATGATGTGATTTATGGTTATTGTGCATTTCATTGGAAGTATTGGATGGGTTTCAAGTGGCGAGCTAAATGCATTCCTTTGCATTTGTTCAAGAAAAAAAAATCGAAGGATCGATGTTGATGTGATCAAATGAGTTTTCAAGTATCTATGAACGGGAAATTTGTATCGAAGGTTCACTGTGGGTGCTGCTGTGTAGCTGTGATGTCAGGTCTGTTTATTTCAGCAAACTTGCACCGGAGATATCTCTCTCAAAACGCAGACTTCGAAATGTTCTGGCTGTGCTTTTGCGATTTTTTGTGCGTAGGAGGTCTCTGACTGAATGCACGATTGCTAAGGGAAGGCCATCTCTGAAAAGTCACAAGTTCAGGGTTGACAACGACCACGTGTCCTGTCTGTCAAAGTGTCCTTGGGTGAGAAAGAGAGAGTTTATCTGTTGTGGATGAGCATCCTAAAGAGTATGTCCACGTTAAGCTCTTTTTCCAAATGGACCTTACCGAAAGAGAGGATGAATGTTAAATGCCAGCTTGGTGACGTCAGAAACGTAGGAAGCAAGAAAGAGATTTGCCAGCTGGTCAAAGAGACACACGAATCAGAGAAGAAGAAAGACATATATATGTAATATATGTAAAGTAAGACAGCCAGGTCCTCGTTGGTACTCATTACTTCTGTGACCTCCCTCCATTCCTTCTCCCGTCTGGACAACGTTTCAGGCCAGACTCCAACTCTACGAGCAACTTCAAGCCAATTATTCCCACTCAGGACACTAGAGAAGGTCAAGAGAGCTTAAGAGAGAAGAAACAACTGATAAAAGACCAGTCGGAGATGCCTCCAATGACAAACATAGCTAGCAGAGCATACAATCTTATTTTGAAGCGCAGATGCGTTTTAAATCCAAAGTAAATTTCCTACAGTGAGACAGAACATCCAGACAGCTCGGGTTAATTTAACATGACTGATATCTAAGGCCTTATGTAATCCCAGAGATGTAAATTTATGCGCTGTCAGAAAAGGAAAGGTCTGCAAGTGTTAGACAAGACGGTGGACGAGGCTGTGGAGTCTCGAACGGCGCCACCAGCGAGCAGATGCCAGCACAGGTCCCGCAGACGACCTGCTCACCTCAACAGCTGTGTTACCAGCCACACACACCTACACACTCATGTAGACTCACACATTTTCTCCGTCAGTAGTCTGAATAAAACAAAAGTGGGAGAGAGAAAAAAAAAAGTATCGAAGCGAGTCGTCAAAATGCAATAATCCTCCCAATTATCACCACGGTAATTAGACAGCATCTGCTTGTGTGCTATGTCTGATAATTATAGGAGGAGGTAATTGTACAGGACGGCTCGCTAGATTCCCCCCCGTCCCTGCCTATATCCAGGACTGCAGTGCTGCACATTTGCACTCTCAACGCCTGTATTCCTGTTGTGTGTATAAGGAATGCACGCTGCATACTTGTCACATTGTGGGAGAATGTGGTGCCTTCACACACACACAGATGCATAATACATGCCACCAAGCAGAATGTTCTATTTACATGCAAATAGAGCCAGCACACATGGGCATTATGCCAGGCTGTGTGTGTGTGTGTGTGTGTGAGTGACACGTGCAGCACGAATGCATGTAACCCCGCTGTATATGTGCAGAATACAAGATGGACCTCTGAGTGCCAGCAAGCTGCTTGGCGTTGAGGAAGATGATGCCCGAGAAACAGCAGCCATGCAGCAGAACTGGCAGGGGCTGGATCCTTCCCCCAGTTACATAAGATACACAGCAAGAATAAAGGCAAAGGGGGGAGGGAGGGAGAGAGGGAGAGAGGAGGAAGGGGCACAAGGAGGGAAGAAGGAGAAGGCAAAATGGAAGGAAGAGGGGTGTGTGTTTGGGATTAGATGGCGGTGGGGGTGAAAAGAGGGAGAAAATGTGGGTGTGCGAGGCGCATCTCTCACAGCACGTCTTCAAATGTAGCAGAGAGACGAGACCGCTGTGGAGGAGAGGTGGCATTGAAATCCGACAGAATAGAGGATTTTTAAATGGAGGGGAGGACAGAAATGGCTGCGTGGAGTGGGAGTGACAGAGAGAGAAACATGTCTAGAAAGATGGGAGGGGAGGATGAGACGGTGGCAGCATCCTCTGTGCATGCACAAAGCGGAAGGCCAAGGGCTCTCTCGCTCTCGCTCTTTGCACATGACTCATATTAGTGAGAAGCAGGGACTCAAGTGTGTGTGTGGCATGTGTGCTGTAGGTGTGTGTTATGTACTGTGTGTCGTGCATGTTTGCAGGAGGTGATTTTGCACATGTGTGTGTGTGTGTGTGTGTGGGGCCCTCTGTGTGCATCCTTCAGCTCACCAGTCTGCCAAGTCCCACTCAAAAAAGTAGCCAGAGCAACCATCTGTGCAAGAGGGGAGCGACTGGGTGAGAGGGTGAGTGAATGAAAAAGTGGTCACTCACTAGTGTGCACAAGCTCCTGTCTCTGTGTCTGGAATGTGTGGTTTCACAGGCTCTGTCATTAGGAAGTGTCACAAAGAGAAGTAGAAAAAAAGAAAAAAAAAAAGACAGAGGAGGAGGAGCAGTCGGCTGGAGGATGCCGAGCTTTTCAGCTCACAGTGAGCCTTTCTCTCTTTGTCTCCATGTCCCCCTTTTGTTTTATTCCTGTCATTTAGAGATGGGGCGTAACCATGGTTATCACTAGAAAAACAACATGACGTTGAAGAGAAAGCATGTGTTTGTCAGGAGCGTGTTGTGCCACTTGTGCAGGTATGCATGTAAGTGTAAAGTGTTACTGTGTAAAAAAGCTCCAGCACTGTGTTTTTGTGTGTGCGTGCGTGTTTTGGTGACTCATCCCTCCATAAGCACTGATTGATGTTAATGTAGACCAATAATAACCAGCGGCAGTGAGCTGCTGCTGCAACAAGGCGGGAAGGAGACGACAGGAAACAACGCGCTGAAATAACGGCAGGAAACGAGGGGAGCGGAGAATTTTTGTAATGAGGAAGCGTGAGGGGGAATTTGGAGGACTGTAAATCTCTGAAGGATACATGAAAGAGCTCTAAACAAATGAATATGCACAAACACACACGCATGCATCTTTCACTGTTCTGCCCTCTGGGGTCTCACTGAAATAAATAATGATATTTCACAGGTTGTAAACAATCGCTGCCTTGAAATGTTTATATGGATATTAGGACAGACACATCAAAAGCTTGTGCATAAATAGATGGACTAGCTATGCAGGCAACATCTGTGTGAACATGTTTGTGTTTTGTGTGTATGTGGAAAATTGCTGACTCTGAACATATATTTTAATAGATGAGAGTTCACTCACACAATAAGTAAGGGATAATGTACAGCGAGAGGGTCATTATTGTGAAATAAACCACAACAACCCCTCTTGCATCGCCCTGGAGGGGTTTATTTCACAACAATGACCCGCTAGCTATACATTATCCCGCTTATTACACGGCTACTTACTTAAGAAATCAATAATTTGACACAAAATGGTCCGCCAGGGTTCAACATCAGAACTGCGCCCATAGCAACGGTCTATTATACATAGCAACGGTCTGTTACACATAGCAACGGTCTGCTATACATAGCAACGGTCTGTTATAAAGAAATAACAGACTGTAGAACGCCGTGATTGACCAATCAGAATCACGTATTCTACAAAGCCATGTAATAATGTTAATTAAGTTATTAATAACACATTATACATTATTAATATATATATATATATATATATATATATATACACATTAATAACACAACCCTCTGTTGGGCAACCTTCAATAGAAATCAGTGGTAATAGAAAACCAGATCCTTTACTAGTAAAAGTACTGATACCACACTGTAAAAATACTCCACTACAAATAAAAGTACTGCTTTCAAAATGTTCCTTTAAGTAAAAGTATGTAAGTATAATTAGGAAAATGTACTTAGAGTATTAAAAGTAAAAGACTCAATGGAAAAAAAATGTCTGTGACTATTTGGTTGTTGTATGTAGGGCAGCAAATAACGATTATTTTCATTATGGATTAATGTGCTGATTATTTTCTCGATTGATTGTTTGGTTTGTAATACTTCAGAAAATAGTGAGAAATGCTCATCACCATTACCATGAGCACCAAGTGACACCTTCAAAATGCCTGTTTTGTCCGACCACCAGTCCAAAACCTCAAAATTATTGATTTTGAAATGTTGACGAATAATCTGTTATAAAACAGTTCTGTCGATGGACTAATCCGTTAATCAACTAATCGCTTGTTTTGTATACAAAATCTTAATTTGTAAAGCAACTATTGGTGTTAAAAGTACCCTCTGAATTGTAGTGGAGTAGAATTACAAAGTTGCGTGAAACGAAGATACTTCGAGGAACAGCGTGTAGGATCTGGCGGTATCTAGCGGTGAGGTTGCAGATTGTAACCAACTGAAGCCTCTCCCCTGTGCCAAGCGTGTTGGAGAGCTACGGTGGCCGACGTGAAAACGCCCCTCTCTAGAGCCAGTTCTTGTAAGAGTAGCGTAGGTCATTTGGAGCAGAGTGTGTGTGGGAGGGAAGTGAGTGCTGAGGCGAGAGAGAGAGAGCGGCGGCTCTTATTTTCGGGTGATTATAAACTAAAGAAAACATAGTTATATAATATTATATTCCATTTCTACCAATAGATGCCCCTAAATGTGACACACTGTTCCTTTAAGTAAAGTAGAAGCACCTCAGATTTGTGCTCAAGTACAGTACTTACTAGTACTTTACTTACTAGTAAATGTACTTCATTATGCTCCACCACTGTAGAAAAGTTACATCTGGTCTGAGTATATTTGCTGCAGATCCACCAAACTTCCTCCCACTTCTGTCCTCACTTTCCTCATGATACCATAAATCACAGTATCTAGGGGTCTGTCTCCGTCTCGCTGTCTGCCCCAGTTAGTTAGCTACATGCTGGAAGGACTGTGTGCGACCTGTAGCCCCGGCTGCTATGTATTTAAATCCACCACTCTCCCCTGACGGCTAGTTCATGTAACTCTCTCCGATTTACAGGCATGGAGAGAGAATACGAAGCTAGGGATATCCAGTGTCCTTTATGTGGTATGTAAATATTGTGGTACAGTCTATTTGTAGACCCCAGGAGCTCTTTTTATGTCAAAACTACAGCTGAAATAAACAATCCAAAGTGTAGCTCCAAGCATGGAGCGGCTGGAAAAGAGTGTGTGTGTGTGCTCTTTGTAAGCGTACATTGTTTGACACACTAATGTATGAGCCAGCTTGGAAAGAATTTCTGAAAGCTTAGCGACGTGGTGGAGAGACAGTTGACAGTAACCTGGCAGAATGACGTGTTGTGGTGGCTTTAAATACAGATCAACCTCTCAAAAAACACACAGATTGTCAGGTGAAACGACACCACTGATCATCCCGGCAAAGACCTCAATGAAACGAAAGAATGTGTATCTGTGTGTGTGTGTTTGTGTGTGGCTGTCTGACAGTTGTGATGAATAAAGGAATAAGTAGACTGAGACAGCATTGATTTTGCTCACCGAGCGCCGCTGCTGTTTTTTTTGTATTTTTTTTTCACGGGGACACAAAAGTACTTTGAGTGTTTGTACTTGTGCTGGAGGCGCTGTGTATTTGTGTGCAGTGTATTATGCATTGTCTCACGCCTTGCTAGATGCCCTTAGATGCCTGATAGCGAATAGAACTGCTTGTACGCACTACTTCCCTTCCCAGTATCTTGTTTTTTTCCATAAAAATATGCATGATGCTGCAGCTTTCCTGTCAGCGCTCCAGCAGCCGGTTCACTGGACATGACTGGACAAATAATACACTCTAGGTGCTCCGACTCTGACCTCGCTTCTCTGTGAATGAACTGAAGGCAGCTTATCTGGACTTTTCTGGGCTCGTTGGTATTATTTCTGCCATGTTTGTGTTGTTTGTTTCAACAACAAAATGAAACCTTAAAGCCTTTAAAAGAGGGCAGGGCTAAAGGCCTGTAGACCTTTAACCTTGAGCCCTTAAAAAAAGGCAGGATTTCAAAACCAAAGCGGGGGTCTGTTCAGAGTTTCAGAGACTTTGTTTCCTGCGTTTTTGTGACTTTGATAACAAAATAATAAGTACACTGCAACAGCATATGTTAAACTTTTGATTTTACCTCTAACTCAGGAATAACGTAATAATTCGCCCCTCTGGTCTGAGCTTAGCGTGTGAATCTCTGGCGTAAACTAATATTCATCCGTTTTTCTTTATTGTTGTTCCTGCTTGAGTATTTCGTTCTCTTAGTTCTCTCCATTTCTCTCTCCGTCTCTCACTCACTGAAGGTCCTTTCAGACACAACGCAACAACGGCACCACTGCTCTCTGAAACCTGTTATTTCCAACGGCTTACGCCACGCCACAACGGCTTTTCGCTACATCGAGCAAAGCTCAACTTTAGGAGCTGCACGCCGTGGCGAGCGCAGCTCTAACATGAGCTCAAACTGCGCTGTGTCGCGAGCATAGACTGCTCTATTCCGCCGGGAAACGACAGTTGGTGTGTTTCTATTGTCGTCCGGGTGGAAAGAGTAGGGATTATACACCAGAAACAGGTTGAGATAACGAAAAAGGGAAAAAAAAGTGTGAACATTTGTCAGAAATCGGGAGAAATACGTGAGAACAGTGACCCCGGGAGGAAACCGGGAGAGGGCAATGAGAAACGGTTGGGTTGGCAAGTATGGCTATAGGCTACAATTGGTGAAACAGGATGTGTGTGTTTGGAAAGGCTTCAGTCATTCACCCCGCATGAACTACTCTTCTTTGTTTCCTCTCTAAAACACAGCAGTGGCTGATTATCTGTATTGTCACTCACAGACGGATGATTACTGTGGGAATGACTGACTGCTCAGCACCGTTGCATTCATGACCAGAATGACTCATTCTTTTTCTCTCTCCATTCCTTTGACTTTCTCCATCTTTGCTCCTTCATCTCTCTCTCTCTCTCTCTCTCTCTGTCTTCTGGTCTGTTGATCTCTCAGAGATGGCGTTCCTCCCAGTCCTCCTCCTGCTGCTGCTGACTGTTGTTCAATGCGCCACCAATCAAGACATGAGCCCGTACGAGGCTCTCCCAAGAGGCTGCGGATGGGGCCTTGTGCATCCCTACACCCTCCTCTGTGACCTGGACTCCATATGGGGTGTTGCTGTCGAGTCAGTGGCCGCCGGCGGGGTGCTGACTGCCATCTTGCTGGCCCTAATCCTGCTGTGCCGCTTGCACCACATCAGCGAGGCCGAGAAGCGCAGCGGCGTGGGACCCATCCTCCTGCTGCTCCTCGGCGTCCTCGGCTTGTTCGGCCTGAGCTTCGCTTACCTGATCGAGCAGGATGAGTCTTTGTGTTTGCTCCGCAGGGCCCTGTGGGGTCTCCTGTTTGCCGTCTGCTTCTCCTGCTTGTTGGTGCAGGGCGTCCGCCTTCGCAGGATTGGCCGCGAGCGCCGGAGCCCCGGGGGCTGCGCCCTAACAGGCCTCGCGCTGGGTTTGAGTGCCGTGCAGGGCATCATCGCCGCCGAGTGGCTACTTCTCACCGTGCTGAGGGAGGGACGAGCTGCCTGTCAGTACCTGCCGGTGGATTTCTCGCTGGCCTGCAGCTACGTGCTAGCTCTCCTGCTAGTCGCGCTGACTGCCGCCTCCCTGGCCCTGTGTGGGAAGACACGCCAGTGGCGCTGCAATGCCATCTGGCTAGTGGTGACCTGCCTGCTGTCGCTGCTGCTGTGGGTGGCCTGGGTGGGCTTCTATCTGTACGGCAACGCCTGGCTGGGGAGGTCCCCGGAATGGAACGACCCGGCACTGGCCATCGCTTTAGTGGCTCAGGGCTGGCTGCTGCTGATCTTCCACGCCATTCCTGAAGCCCACATCTGCCTGAGACCCCCTCCTCAGCCCACCGCCCCAGATTACTTTGACACCTCCCAGAACTCGACACGGATGAGGGAGACCAGCTTCGACGAAGACATCCCTCTCTCCCACAGGCAGTTTGTGGAGAACCAGGGCTACGGATACAGCGACGAGAACGCTGCAGGTACAGCACAATCCAATATTTCAGAGCAGACACGCGCAATGTGTGCGGACAGGAATGTAGGCCAAAGTGAGTAATAGAGCACCAGGAAATATTTGCATGCGTGGCTAGAAATAAGTACAACAGGAAATTTACTGTGGTTACACAGCAAGTGTTTCTTTCTACAAGAGAGAGACAGTGTTGTGGTGAGTCACAGCGAGTAATCTCTGTGTCTATTCCACGCAAAGGCTTGAGGACTGGTGGCGGTGGCGGTGCCGGGCAACACAACAGCAACACCGGCCCCAGACCCAGCGCTCCTTTCCGCAGCAACGTCTACCAACCCACCGAGATGACCATGATCCTGAACGGGGGAGCGGTGAGTACATCCTCCCAGTCACAGGTACACGCCGCTTACACGCCGCTCTCTCATTCGACCACGCCGACAAGACTGCATGCACATTTGTGCGTTCCAGACCGTTACGTCATTGCACAGGAATGAGGGAGAGGTGTGAGTATGTGTGCATTATCAGGTTGTTGGATGCATGGTCATGTGCCTGTGCGTGTTGTATTTTGTGTTTTTTTGTCACAACTGGTCACTCATCTGACATTGAGATTGTGAGTGTGAGAGAGCTTCCATATGCTGCTGCTGCTGTGTGTGTAAATAAGCCGCTATATAGATGCTATCTGTCCACTGAGTGATGCTACTGTCTGCCGGGCCTGTCGCGCCCTTCGTTATGCAGGATGAATTGGCACTCTGCCGGGCACAGGTGGACTTATTTCCAGCCACTGTGTTATGAATTAAGCACAACACACCACCTCGCACACCACTGGAGGCTAAAACGCTGAAGCAACACTCTCCACTGACTAAATTTGTAGTCACTATTCCTAGAGATCGCAGGCGTGCTGATTTAACCGACAAAACGGGAACACAGAGATTTCTCCTTAAGCTGCTCTGCATAAAATATCATTAGTGTTTTTTTGTGCATTCATTTTAAATACTCAAAGGGAAGTGCTTTGCATAATGCGTACAATATATTAAATGAGAAATTCAGCTTCTAACATCGCAATTTAAAAGGATGGAAGCACAGAATTAAGTAGAAGAGAGCGTAGGATGCAAGTGCAAGGTGGATAATGGTCTAAGTGTGTAAGATTGAGTTAACTGAATAGTTTGACATTCCAGAAAATATGTTTATTCGCTTCATTGCAGAAGGTTAGATGAGAAGATTGATACCACTCTTTTGCCTGTACAATAAATATTAAGCAGCAGTTAGCTTAGCTTAGCGTAAAGACTGGAAATAAGGGGAACAGCTAGCCGGGCTCTGTACAAAGGTAACAAAAAACTAGGGATGTACCGATCCAACTTTTTCAGTCCCGATACAGTTTACCGATCCGATACCAGTGTTTAATTAATAAGCTGTAGGCCTCACTGTGTGGAAGTGACTGGGATCATTATTTTTATGTGTAAGGCAACATCAGGCTTGACTTAAACATTGTTTTCAGAACTTTGTAAAACAAAACGTAATAAATAAAATACATAAAATAATAAATCATACAAAAAATCTTAAAATTTAATAGGAATTACAATTCCAGTATATAATGTCTATAAACTAGAATTGAATTGAATAGATCGGCCCCATTGTCACCGATATCCGATCCAGCTATTTGAGTCAGTATCGGCCCGTTATCCGATCCGGTATCGGTGCATCGCTACAGAAAACACCTACTAACCACCCACAATTTTACACTTTGTTTTTTGTAAACATATGAGGTATAAAACTAGTGAGCTTTAGAGGTGCTGGTAGATGGATTTTGACACAGCCTGAGCCAGGCTAGCTGTTTCCCCTTGTTTCCAGTCTTTGTGCTAAGCTAAGCTAAACCAGCTGCTCATATTCTTTGTACAGACATATCTGAGAGAGATATCGATCTTCTCATCTAACTCTTGGCAAAAAAAAGTGAATAAGCCTAGTTCCAAAAATATCAAACAATTGCTTTAGAAGGAATGGCGAGCATAAATGACTATTTAAAGATGGTCAGGGCTGAGCCAGGTCTTTTATACCTTCTGGAGGTTTGTTCCAGCTTTGCAGAGCACAATAAGTAAATGCTGCTTCTCTGTGGTTTGCCTTAAAATCTGGGACAGTTAGACAGCTACTAGATGACACGAGAGGGTTTATGTTAAGTAGAAGACAGTCAGAGATGTATTTTTTCCTTAAAGCTGCAGTCGGTTATTTTTACATAACTGTCACTATATCCTGACAGTAGTGCATGAGACAGGTAATCTGTGAAAAAAATCATGTTCCTCTGCCTTCTTTTGGTGCTCCTAGCGGCATTTGCAAGTTCACGAGTGATTGACAGCTGCTGTAGAGACTGCTCAGCTCTGACTGGTTGTTTTCCTTTGGCCGTTTTGCAAGGAGAAAAAACTGACAAAAATGCCGGTAGGAGCACAGGAGGACACAGAGATTACCTGTCGCATGCACTAATGTCAGAATATAGTGACCTTTTATAAAAATAACTTTTTAAAAAAAATCATATTTGCTCAAAGTTACCGACTGCAGCTTTAAACCACGGAGGGATTTGTAGACAAACATGAGTAAAATGTGTAAATGGGGCCCATGCAGCTACTGTATGCATGTGTGTAAAGATGCATGTGTGAATATTAATGGTATCCACATTATTTATCATTCACAAACTTACATTTTTCCTTCTACAGGTGCCCTCTGCCCCTCCAACCTACACGGGGAGGCAGCTGTGGTGAGCGAGAGGATTGGAAAGAAGAAGATGTGTGGTAGAAAATGAAGAAGAGGATGGAGAGGGTGAGGAGGGAGGGAGGCGTCCGGGACGACGGGGCCCGCCTGGTTGAATTGGACTTAAAAACACGGATGCCAACAGGGCCCCTTTCACTCTGTGTACAGACTTAAACACTGACTGTGTGCCAATCAACTATAGTATGAGTGTGTGTGAGACTGAGAGAGAGTATAGGGTATGGAGGACAGAGCTAAAGCTCTTCTAGCACACAAATCTCTATAGAAGGGTTAAAAAAAAAACTCAAATGTGACCAGCAAGTAGCAAAACAAATCACGCTCCGACTCAGATCTGAAAACATCAACATTCTTCTTTCTTTGTGTTTGATTTGCTCTCATGAGACTATACAGCACTGTAAGCACCCTTGAAAAAACTGTGAAAATCGCTTTATTTTCCCCCGCTCCATCTCTCTTCCTGACGGTCAGGATGTCTTTTCTGCTGCTCCTCACAATGCTGACGCTCACATGGAAACATTTGGCTCTGTCCTCCATCCATCCACAGTGTAGGTGAAGACAGAGCACATGGGCAAACTGTACAGCTCGAGCACCGCCCGCTTAAAGAGAATCCAGCCTCTGTGGGTGTGTATGTAGAGTATATGAAAAAACAAGAGTGTGTGTATTCCCTACATCTCAACTCGACCGCTCCGATAAACCTCCCCCCTCCAGACTGTTACCCCTCCGTGAACACTTCTGCTTCCTCCCTCTCCATCTCTGTTTCCGGTTTCACTGCACCGTCTGTGAATATATCACATAAACTCTTCTCACCTTGCCTCATCCTCCCACCTGCATGGACACTTTGCAAAAATGTGAAACAAACTGTGAAGCCCGAACTGCGGGTCGGAGAGATGAAGAAGTGAAGCAGCCTGGAGCACCTGAACAGAGGGGACGCAAGCTGCTAATGAACCGCTGTTAGATATTCGACGGAGCAGAGAGCGGATTCTGATTGGACGAGGAGGGCGTCAGTCATCGGTGGGGGGAGGCAACCGCCTGGTGAATCTAGGTCAGCTGCTCTCCCACATCTCCGGTGGCCACTGGCGTTTTGAACCAGCCAGGAGAAACTGTCACTTTATATCAGCAGGAAACGGAGCGAGGAAAATGAAACGCTCTCCTGTACTTAGCTCCTCTATCTGTGTTAATGTGTGCGTAAGTGTGATTTTATGAGTGTCGGGGCGGGGGGAAAATTCAAAAGTCAAGGTTGCTTTCCAGCCCGCTCTCATTCCCAGGGCGTCAAATACCGACGCTTTGTCACGGCCATCGGCGTTAAATACCAATGCTTTGTAATGCCGTCGGCGTTAAATACCGACGCTTAAAGCACCCTTTAGCGTCGGCACGCACCGGGCTTTCCATTAACTACAACGTCAACTCATCCGCGTCAATACGAAACGCTCAGGGAAAGTGCGCCGGGAGTGTGGCGACGTAGCTTTAAGAGCGAAAAGAGACACACCGGGCGGGCGGGAAGGTTGCTGGATGGGTCCAAAAAACACAAGGCTTTTATCCAGGAGACCGCTATTTGTGTCCCGTGCGTCACGTTACAATCAGCTGTTCATTCATGTCCCGTGTTCACAACGTTCAGTGTCACTTTTCACTGTACAAACGTAGTAGTTTTCCCAACCATGTTGGCTTTTCCTAAACCTAACTATCGTGGTTTTTATTGCCTGAACCTAATCAAGTGTTTTTTGTTCAAATCACAACATTAAGCACATGTTCACTGCGACCGAAAAGAGTGACGCCGAGGGGCCTGATGAAGCGTCAGTATATGACGAGTTGGGATGAGAACGCGTTGGCGTGCGTATACGTCAAAAGTCGAGGTTGCTTTCTGGTGCTAAATAATCCTCCACACGACTTCCCAGTGCGGCACAGAACTACAGGAACAACACTGATGCAGAAAACTGTGTGAGTGACAGGTTATAGATAGAGCTGTGGCTGGTGTGTGGAGATATCCTAGAGCCTTAGAAAAGATCAGATTTACAGTGCAAGGTAGAAAGAGGGAGATCAAACAGAAGAGGAGGAAGAAGAAGAAGGGGGGATGGGAGCGGGGAGGAAGGAGATAGCGAGTGACGGTCCGAGGGGAGTTTATATGCGACAGTGCGAGATCTGTGTGAGAAAATGGCTCCCTGGTCCGTCTGTGTGTGAGTGTTTGTGTGTGATGTGCGGGCGGCCGTGCTGCTCTGCTTTATGTGGTTGTCTTCTTTATCTGGTGAAGCGTCTCCCTCCTCCTCCTCCCTCCTCTTCCTCCTCCTCCTGTCTCCCCGTGGTCGGCTATAGCTCGAGTGTAGCCCCGTGCCAAGAAGGACTCTTGTTTCACTGGAGTCGCCGTTTCACGCCCTTTCCCTTCATCACGACACCAGCTCTCTCTCTCTCTCCACCCCGAGAGAGCTGTGTACATAGTAGTGCTGTAAAGCTTTGCTTGCTTGTTTACTTTCTTTTTTATTTTAACTGTAGCCTGAGTTTAGACACCAGTGTCATAATGACCCACTGGAAAACTGACTACTGTTTTTATCTGGGGATCTTTTTTTATTTTTGCTTTGTTGTTCATACATTTGCTTGTTGTTACATTATGCTTTCTCTCTTGCTGGTGTCTTTTATTTTTTTAAACTAGCATTTTTGGAACTGTTTGCCAACACTAGATATGCTTTTTTTTTTTTTTGGATTAATGGTCAAGGAAATGATATGAGTTTTATAGGGATTTACGTCGGTTGTACCTCCCGCGCAGTATTCTCAGTCAAGACAGCGGTCCTCTCTTTGCTTTAACAGTTACGGGGAAACAAACAACTTATTTTTTCAGAAAAATGACAATAGCTGTGAATATTTTTTGGCACTTCATGCAGTAAACAATGACTTATTCTTCGATACTTTTAGGGATAATTATATATAAATATATATTAAAAGAAAAAAAACAGGGAGCAGGGACGGCTGAAAAAACTTCAAGCCCTCCCAGTAATTTTGGCGACCCCTGGTCTCACATCAACCCTTGACTAAGAAAAGCCAAAAGGGTCAACCCTTGACTGTTGCTGTATGTTTATGTCTTACCCACTGGCTATTCTAAAATAGGACTGGTACCAGCAGGCCAGCTCCATGCCCAAAGAGAGCGTGTCCTGCTACGTCAGGCTCTGTTTGGGCCGACCCTGGTCAGAAAACAGGCTACGGACCTCCAGATCTGTGCGTCGTAGCCCGTGAAGAAGAACTGTCCTCAGGGTTTTGGATGGTCGGCAGTAACGAGACAGAGCGGAGGAGGGGGGGGAGGAGGTTTCAGTTCTTGTGATGTTTTCACTCAATGTGGAGTACAAAAAAAAAAACAATAACATGTGACTTTGTAGATTTTGCACTTGTCGACTACCTATCTGTGCATGCTTATCACCATTTCTACATGTAAGACCTTTCTCAGACGTACTTTTGAATACTAACTATTTATGTAAAGGTCGTGTGACAGCAATCATAATTTCAGTGTATATCAGATGACACACTTAATGTCTGTGCTTTCTTAAACACAAAAAGAGAGCTGGCTCTTGAGAAGCAAAGAGATTAAAGTCAGGGGAAAAATGGTCCAAAATAGTATGATTCCACAGAAAGGAACACAATGCCATCATCACTGGACCTAATAATAACTTCCTCTGTTAGTTTGAAGACTCGAGGTGGGGAGAAAAAAAAAGAGAATCTTCTGACTGATATCGTCTCTGTGTTTAAAATCAAATAGACTGTGGTGAAATTTGCACAAAACTTCTATATGTTAAGTTTGTCATCCCTGGGCAGCCCACTGAACACCCATCCTCCCTGGGGTTGACATGTCCTTGCCTGTCCTCTCCTGATTTGTCTTGCCTTCAGACTGTTCCAGCGGGGCAGCTGACAGGGGTGATATTGGTTTTCACAGCTGTGACTGTGCAGTGACGCAGCATGCCTATGTATAGAACTTGACTCCCCTGATTAGAAAAATTAAAAGAAAAAAAAACACACAGTTAACTCTCTTGTTTCTGTAACTGAATCAGGAAAAAAATAAGTTCAATAAAAGTGTCATGTTTGTAGTTAACTTTTAATTTGATGTGGTGTTTTTTTCCAAGGTAGTGATGCGGTGACATACATGATGAATTAGAGCCCAAAATTAGAGATATTTGACAGTTAAAAATCTGATAATGATAATATCATTACATGTTACACTTTTGATAAGGACCCCCTTAATTAATTTAAAGGTACAGTTTGTAGGTTTTGGCGACATCTAGTGGTGTGGTTGCAGATTGCAACCAACTGAGTACACCTCCGCTCACTCCTCCTTTTCCAAGACTGCGGTAACGTGAGCCGCCGAGTGCAAGACCGTGGGAACGCCGTTCGATGTCCTTACCATAATAACACTACTTTAGGAGCAACGGAAGTCAGACGGCGGCTGGCGGTACCACGGTTTTGCACTCTGTGGTAACCGCAGTTTCCCAAGCATGTCAGAGAGCTACGGTGGCCTTCAGGTAACGTGAAAACGGGAAAGTTTCTCTCTTGAGCCAGTGTTTGGTTTGTCCATTCTGAGCTACTGTAGAAACAGGGCTGACTCCGTGAAGAGGACCCGCTCCTTATGTAGATATGAAGGATTCTAAGCAAACGAAAACACACCGATTCTTAGTTTCAGGTGATTATACACTAAAGAAGAGATAGTTTTGAATATTATTTTCCATATCTGCTAATAGATCCACCGAAATGTCACACACTGTTCCTGTTTGGGCTCACTCTCAGTCTCACTGCTCTCATTGCGTCGTTTCCGGCCGCAGCAGGCAGCTGTTTTCAACACAAAAAAAACCCCTTTACACTCCCTGCTCAGCACCAAACAGCAGACAGACACAGTTAGCGACTAGCTGGTGAACATAGTGAAGCATTTAGCAGCTAAAGAGTCAGATCTTTCCCTCAGCAGTTGGTAAAGACCAAAAATGGAGCTAAAAGAGAGACAATATTGGACTTAAATTCACAAGGAGGACACAAACACCACTCCAAATGAATGATAATGTTGCTCCGTGACTGTTGGATGTATAAATAGTTTGCCATATCATCATTGAGAGTGGTTTTTTTTCGGAAAGAAATTGTATGATTTATGCAGGAATCCAGCTCCAATTCTACTGGGATTTATTTTTAGACTAGTCAGTGGCTAATATACTATAAACTGTATGTTTTTGCACTCTGAAATATACATAATAATATATAATCAACTGCCTTTTATTTAGGCCTATAACTTCCTATGTTTTAATGTTTGTGGCGTACTGTTTACATCTAAGAACATGGTGTTAGAGTAATTTATAATCAGTGTATTCCCAGCCTACACAGGAGTACCCACTATAAACACAGTCGCATTCTTCACTTCCACCTTCAGCCTGAAATTGCAGCCCAGAACCAGTTGTTTTCTGGCTTTGCTCTGACAGCCCGGTGCCCACTCCCCTCTGCTGCTGTGTGATCCAGTTTCAGTCGGGGCCCAGCGCTGCCAGACTCCGTGGAGCTGGCTGCACTATCAGATGTCCCCAGAATGAAATGGGCTGTTTTATCACCTCACCCAGTGGCAGCTGTCTCCTAAGCATCCACATACCTGCAAAGGGAGATACATGACCCTCCTCATGCCTCACTGGGAGGCGGTGTGCATCAGTGACTGGAATGGTCAGGAAAGCCGTCCATCACGAGACCGCCGCCACCGCCGCCGCCACCGCCGCCGCCACGCTGCTCTGCAGAGACACTGGAGGGGAAACCAGAAGTATCCTCTCAGGTACGTGATGGAAACATGCCAGGAGTGCACTCTATTCACTCAGTTTAATTGACACACAGTCGGGAGAAGACGGTTATAACCTGCACGGTCTTTTAAAGTTGACATGAAGGAGAGTGAAGAACTGCAGTTGAGCAGCATGCACGTCTTTTTATCCTGAATATTCTTTGCAAATTTCATGAACTTTCCATGACTGATGCGTGGCATTTACGATGACGTTTACCAGGTGCCAGAAAAAAAAGGCAGCTGAATGTGATGGAGTCATTAGGGGCAAAATGTCCAACCTTTATCTACAGTACATCTCGGAAAAATACCAAAAAGAAAAATACTAATATTCCAACTCTGCTGTCATGTGAGAATAAAATACAGCGAGTAAAACAAATTCACAGACGATGCTGGAGAACACCATCATACAGTATCACATTTTTATGATAGTGAATAATGTTGCCTGTTGGGCTTCAGTTTGCCATGTTATGATTTGAGCATATTATTTTTTATGCTAAATGCGGTACCTGTGAGGGTTTCTGGACAATATCTGTCATTGTTTTTTTTATTGTTAATTGATTTCCAGTAATAAATATACACATACATTTGCATAAAGCAGCATATTTGCCCACTCCCATGTTGATAAGAGTATTAAATACTTGACACATCTCCATTTAAGGTACATTTTGAACAGATAATCGTGATAAATTTGCGATTAATCAACAGCCCTAATATATGTAAGGGATAATGTGCAGCGAGCCGGTCATTGTTGTGAAATAAACCCCGACGAGGAGCATCGCATCACCCTGTAGGGGGTTTAATTCACAAAAATGACGCCCTAGCTGTAAATTATCCCGCTTATTACACGGCAACTTACTGAAGAAATTTGACACAAAAACGGTCCGCCAGAGTCTGACATCAGAACTGCGCCCATAGCAACGGTCTGTTATACATAGTATAGCGTAGAACGTCGTGATTGACCAATCAGAATCGAACATACTTATGTTTTGTGGTAGGGTATAATGTCCAACTTGGCTTACTGAAGCTAACATTCATACCACATAGTGTCAGGACATACAGTATATAACAGGGTTATTATCACGTGTAAAACAGTAGGATCTAAGGAGAATAATAGGATATTCCTGTTTGCTGCTCTGTCTATCATCCACCAGTGACGTCAGTGATGTTCTTAAACTCTGTTTTTATTCTCTGTTCCTCTGACAGGATAATTTCCTTTCCTGATAAACAGGATAGAAAGTGCTGCTCTGCACGCTGACTCACCTTTCACTCTGGCCTCAATTCCTGACTTGAATGGAAATGCTATAACCTCTTTAGTGGAGTGATATGTACTGCTAAGGAAAAAGGAAATGACAAGGCGAGGAAATACGATTTAGTTATCTTCCAGTGAGCTGCTATCAGCTAGAAGTGCTGCGAGGAAACATTAAGTCTGTTACGGGACGCCTCACTCCCGACAGTAATAATATGTGAACCGTGCTATATGGCGTTCATTTGTCGGGTGGGACTCATGAAGGGAGGCGATCCATCAAAAAGGCAATAAAAGCAATCAACTAATTAGACACGAATCTCAGACCATAAATCCCTGCCTGGCCATATCCAATTGGTTACAGGCGTTTTTAATGGCTTGTTTGACTGATCACTTTGGTCAGTCTGACATCAACCTAACAGAGTTTAATAGCCTTTAAACACAAGAAAAAAAAGAAAAAAAACATGTTCATGGAGCTAATGTTTCAGTTAAGAGTACCACCAGTCTAGAGCAGGTTTGGAGGTCCTAGTAAAGAAGGAGACGCTGCAGTCGGGGATTTGTCACCGTTCACGGACACAGAGAGGAAATCAGTCAGGGATGGCGTGCAGGCCATTTTCTCCACCCTGCGCAGGCTGGGGGTCAGCCACTCAACGCCCTCAGGGGTCATCTCGGGGGTGGGGGTGTGGACCACGGTGCTCTGGGGGGTGGGGGAAACCACCTGGATGGACACATCCGAGTCGCCGGGCTGGGGGCTTCCTGGAAGGTCTGTCATGGCAGAGCCCACTGGAGACAAACAAGAACTGCATCCTTAATATGAACAGGTTCATCGTTGTTGCAAGCAGACCGGGATGTTCATCACGACAACAATAAGCTTTATTTTTGAGAATATTTACATTGTGCTGCTCTCCACTGAGGCAACAGTTGCCTTAAATCCTGAAACAAATCTCCTGATAAAAAAATCAAAAGCTCAAAGAATTGTCAGACAGATCCTCAAATGATTTACCAAAAAGGCTTTTTTGTGTCAGGTTTCATAAACTTTACTTTTGCACAACTTTCGCCCATTTTTATCTGTAAAGCATAAACATATCTACGTTGGCCGACAAGGGCAAACGCGTTATAATGACACAAAACATTTCCATCAGGAGAAAACGTGCTGCAGCTTCACAAACAATGCCAATTCACAAACACATACGAAAATCCAAAACAAATATGGGAATGTGTTGCAAATGAAAAAGCGACGCAAAGTCAAAAACACACAAACCCCCAAAACAAATTGAACAAAAAGCTATGTATATCCAGTCAACACGAGGGAAGTTCTCCCGGCCTCTAGGCGGAGCGCTAAGTGGAACAACTTGATTTTTTCCCCCGACCAGGGTCACAACCGTCACGCTGTCGTCACAGCTTGCTAACTCCTAATGACCTAAGGACCTAATGATTTAAAATAAGGGCTATTAGAGTGTTCATACTGTTAAGTTGATTCACCTCAAAAAAAATTATCCGCTGAGTTACAGACGTCTCTTTCCCAATGTAATGTCTTTTTGGGTCCAATGGCATCACGTGACGGACACGGAAGTTGTAGTACCGTCGTTTGGCCACTACGAAAATTGGCATCAACGACCGGTGCTCATCCCGGGGGCTTGGATGCCAGACGTTTCTGTTGATATAATTGTTTTGGTTTGATTTGATTTTCATATGTATTTTTGAATTGGCATCGTTTCTGCAGCGAGTTTCTCCTGATGGGAATGTTTTGGGCCGTTGTAGCACGTTTGCCCTTGTCGGCCACCGTACATTTGTGTTTTTGGTAAGTACATTATGCTGGTGTTTGAAGACCTAAAACGATTAGTTTCTGAAAAATAAAAGTTGTGCCTTTTCCCAATCATAATTGACAGAAACTATATTTTAATAAGGCCTGGGTGGAAACCTGTTTAACAAACCGTGATTCAGCCAGTTACTGACACTTTCTCACTGTGACAGCTGCAAGGCTATTGTGGTGGCCTTTTGTTATCTGCCAGTAAAAGGCAATGGCTTTGACATTATGGAAGTGACGCTGTGATGAATACATTTGGCCTTTTATAACACAACACGAGACACAGTGATGATGCTAGTGAGAGTTGTTTTGCTTCATTTACAAGCTAATGACTGTAACTGTGGTTTTAAGTGTGGTTTTGAGAACTCTTTGAGGTGCGTCGATACCATCTGTAGCATCAAAATCTGCACCGACGCAGCTATTCAGCAGGCTTTTAATCATCTAAAAATAATTGTCTCTGTTTCAGATGACTCATACTTTTAATAATGTGCCATTTATAAACATGGTTTTGGATGGTCCTTTTTAATAAATGAAGATGATAATAAAAATGCAGTGTAATTTGTGCCAGACTGGGATACAATTACCTGCAATTGACACATTTATATAACGGTTTGATTTTATGCTGTAGGGCGGCGCAGGAATGAGTCCTAAAACCTGGAAATGAGTTGTCATTTTAGGACTTCATGTTCCCTCATCTGGAAGTCAATGGGTTTTTAGTTAGATGCCTGAAATAAGGTCTGTGGTTAACACAAGCGTGAAGTCATGCGACCGTGGTGTAGTTTGTTTATAGCCGTAACGTTAGATTTTTACTTCTGGCAACTGCATGTTGTGTTCATTTGTGGAGATTATTTTACGGAACAAAGCTTGCAAGTATCATAAACGTGTGTTTGCCACAGAGCTTATTTTCTGCTATAATCCGAAACCAAATGGAAAAATCCCATTGGCTTTTTGTCGAGGGAACCAGGGAGATGCTAACTTCCTGGTTGGCCTACAAAAATACGTCATCCCTGCAGAACTCTATACTATTGACAACAACATGAATTGCCATATTGATAGAAGTTACTACTACTATTACTATTAGGAGGAAAAGATGTTTTCTGAGGCCAGATAACTATTCTGTTTTACCAGCGCTTGGACTGACGGTACACATGTCAGGCTGCAGTCAAGGACAGCCATGTGGTGATTCACGAGCTGCTGAGAGCTGCACCTGCCCAATGAGCCGTGACCTCTCGACCCCGAGGTATCATCGTGTGTCTGCTCTCTGGGTTACTTTGCTCTTTCCCTCTTTTGTTTTCCTCTCCGTCTCCGATTGATTCTGATGTCAGGCTGTGAAATGGCAGAGGAGGTATCGCATGCTGGTTTCCTCGGGTCAAATGAGACGAGTGCAGCTGTTGCTGGATCGACTTAAAGAGCTTGTGTACAGTAGGGAGGGGGCTTCCCTAAATAATCTCACTCGCCCTCTCTCTGCCACAGCCTCCACCCCCAAACATGGGTCATTTATCTGTCAGTGCTGAGGGGGATTAGGGGGGGGGGGGAGCGCTTGCTTCATTACCTCCAAAAGAACAACAGACAAACAAAGTGCAACTTCAGCACCAATCCCTGCCTGCCTCTAGCTCACACACGTCTGGTTCTCTCTCCATCTCATCCATTTTTAGATTTGGTCAGAAAATGGCTTCCATTCAGGACAGTCTGGACAGACTCTGTACACACACACACACACACACACACACACACACACACACACACACACACACACACACACACACACACACACACACACACACACACACACACACACACACACACACACACACACACACACACACACACACACACACACACACACACACATCCCCAGGCCCCCCTGCTAAAATGTCAGGTCAGCAGTAGTGGTGCAGCAGCAGCAGTAGCAGCAGCTAGCAGCAGCACAGCGTGGCTGTGGCACCCCAGCGGAAGAATGTTCCGTCGACCCGCCGCGGCTGCAGCGAGCGCCTTTGTTGTGAGGAATGTGTCGGCGTGGAAGAAACCTGTGTTTACGGTGGCGTCATTGTTTGTGGGCGACAAAAACAGACATGCTACGATGCCCAACGGTAGTGTGCGAGTTGGAGTGTGTGTGTTTGTAAAAAACTATTTGTATTTGTGTTTATTTTCTTCCTTTTTTTTTTCCAAATTTGCTTTTCGTCACAGTCTTTTCATGTACCCTCTGGTAACCCCTAGAATAATAGGGGGTACTCGCTGGGCGTTAATCACTTGTACAGTGTACCACTGTGTGTGTGTGTGTGTGTTCAAGGTCAAAGTTCTTTCACTCTCATTGAGCTCTAATGCCAGTCAGTAACATTGGACATGGGCCTGCATTCCCAGCTGCTCTGCTCTGTCCTTCATGTGTGCACACACACTACATACACAGTAAGTACATACACATACAGGCCTCGACACACTTTATCACTTTATACTCTTCTCCGTCTCCCTCCCTCTTCGCTCTGTGTCTCTTCTCTGTCTTCACATGTATCCCCAGCCTCCATCCTCTGCTCTATCTCTGTCACTCAGACACACCCTGAGCCCTGCAGACATTTTCTTTCTCTCCTTCACTTTCAATCTTCCGTCTCTGTCTCTGCCCTCATTCTCTCTCTGTGTCACGGCTCTCCTCATCTCTCTGCTTTAACTTCAAAGCCGTGTTGGGATGAATACTGTATCTCTGCAGTTTATATGGGAGTAATTGTGTGTGTGCGAGCGTGATACTGTACTATGCACAGGCTGACATATATTGGTGTGTATAGTACTGTATGGGTTGGTGTACTGTAGCCTGTTTTTGTGAATGTGTGCTGGCGTCCTGCCTGCCTATCAGCAGCTGCTGTCACACACCACATGAGAAAATTCAAGATCAATGGTATTGTGTTGCCAGCGAGCCTGAGGCCTGGCATTTAGTGATACCATGTGAGTGTGTGTGTGTGTGTGTGTGTGTGTGTGTGTGTGTGTGTGTGTGTGCGCTCTCACCTCGGCTCTCTTGTTGGGCCCAGAACTGCTCGACAGTTTTGCCGATGTCGCGGTTCTCTCTAAGGTCTTTCTGCCACAGACGTAGCTCCTGCACATCTGGGCGCGCCCTGACCTACAACATACACACCCAGCAGAACATGCAAACAGCATCAATAGCTTAATTAAGTCACAACCTAATCAGTGCTAGTAAGCAACCAGTGTAGTTGCCAATATGTTTGTTTAATTAATATATCATTCTCTTTTACTTGTATGGTGGTTAAACAGTGAAAGTGGCTCATTTACTGTGTTTGGATCACAGACTGTATATAAGAAGTGGATGTAGTCAATGTGGCATCACTTATTGGTTTGCGGACGGCCGTTTTAAGGCCTCAAGTTCGTCATTTTGGCTATTTGCAACCAGAAGTGACACAAGAGGGGGGGTGGAGCTAATGGTGCCTCCAAATGAAACTTGTGAGCTCGTGTTTACAACATTGGTAGAAAATGTACTAAATGAACATCATGCTGTATTGAAGAAGACTTGAAACTAGCGATTGAGACCATAAACTCATGTTTACAATGTTTACTGAGGTAATAAATCAAGTGAGAAGTAGGCTCATTTTCTCATAGACTTCTATACAATCAGACTTCTTCCTGCAACCAGAGGAGTCGCCCCCTGCTGGCTGTTAGAAAGAATGCAGGTTTAAGGCACTTCAGCATTGGCTTCAGTTCTCAGACCCAGGAAGAAGCCCACTAGTAGACTCCATAAGTCATGTCACATCTGTCCAGCTGACTATGCTTATGCTCTACCTTCATCACTTGTGTAAATAACATATTTGTGCTCATATTACGTAGAAAATTGACAATATTTTTACTGTGTGCTAACAACAACAAGGTGAAACAACTTTACAAACCAGTAGATAAACAAGCCATTAGATGCTCCATCATCTAAACCATCACTGTTGTAAGTAATGAAGCGTGTTAACATGTATAGCTGAGTGTGTTTGTGCATCTGTGCCCACATAGGTGAGTAAATGGGTCAAATTCTGCTGCAGATTCGTGTCAATAAGCCGTCTCTGATGCTTTTGTTCTTGCAGGAAACCCCTGTAGTTGTTGTGTGTGTGCGCTGCCTACTTTCCTGAGAGATTATTAAACAGTCTTGCTGTTTTAGATGAATAGAAAATGTCCCTGAAGAGCTAAGTCTCATTTCCTTTCTTTATCTCCTCCTTCTCTTCTTACTACTACGACTACCCTCCCACTAACTCGGCCTCCTTCTCCTTCCTCTTCCTCCGCCCTTCTCTTCTCCTTCAGGTGTGCCTCTATATCTCTCACACCAACACCTTATTCTCCCCTCATTCTCCAGCACATCGACGTTTCATCTCTACTCTGTATTCTCTCCCACCTCTCCTCTCTCCAATCTTGTTTTCCTCTTACTCCTCCCTCTCCGTTCGACTGCTTGAATGACGACAATAGTGTTGCCATTAGCAGTGGGCATGAAAGTGGGCCTGTTATATAAGCCTGGCGATGGGTTGAGGAATGGGTAAGACTAGCAGGGCCTCCAATAGTTAATTCACCGGGTGTCACAGCGCTGCAACAGCCTCTCCACTGATGGGAGCGAACCATAGAAATGGAAATGAGGGGTGAGGGTCAGGAGGGGTGGAGGAGGAGGGGGGGAGGCTGGTAGTCTGTCGTGTTTGCTCACCGTCGCTTGTGTGTGTGTCTGTGTGGCCATTTCTACTCTGTCACTTTCCATTGGTGTCCTGCAGAAACGTTGTACCTCCAGTTCCTTTTCGATCGCCGTCAGCTACTGCTAAACGACGGGAATATCTCACGGCCGTGGGACCTCCCCGAGACAAAGCTTTACAAAGTGCCACACAAAATCAAAGTTCTTGGAAAGCTGACTTTTTGAATAAACATGCTTTCTACGGGGGGAGCCTGCCAGTTTGTGTGTGCTAGCAGGAGACAAAGAGCTGTGTGTTTTGAAGCCTGTCTGTGTGCATCAGTACAGCTGATTAGCAGCGGTGAGGTACTGTTTTGACTGAGTGCATCAAGGACTCTGTGTGTGTGAGCGTATATACATATGATTAACAACACCAAATTCTGCTTTTTCTCATCTAATCTTCCTGGTATGAATCATTAATGAAGCTTTGATAATACAGTATCGTGTTGATCGTACATGTGTCTCATTCCGTGTACGTGCATGAAGGTTGGTATCAGAGTGATTAGTTATATTGCGAGGCTGCGTGCATTCATGCGCATTATTTGACATGCAAAAGCACAACCGAAATAAAAAACACACTGAAAATAGAAAAAGAGGAACTCCATCCTCCTCCATCTCTTAAAGGCAGCAGCACAAAAAGGCCCCCCACGCTCCAGCCACACAGTGACACAAACTGCGCCCTCTTTCTCACACACACACACTTCAATCCCGCTGCACAGCCTTTTTATGAGCTGCCTTCACCCTTTTTTTTGTGCAAAGCTTGCCTGTGAGAGCGAGCTCTTCTCCTGGTCTCACACTCAGCAGCAGCAGCAGCACAATGGCTTCTTTTCGGAGGGGACTGGCTGCAGTCACATCACCAGCCGCACTGACAGGCTGCATAAAGACACGGCGACAGCAGCCGGCTCCGTCTACGCCTCGCACCCCATCCACACACCGATCCATCATGGTTTTGTTGGTGAGGCTTAACCAGCTGAGCAACCTGTGATCTGATTCGTGCCTCCGTAGACTCAGGCACTGTCCCTACTGTCCTTTGTAAGAACACTTAGAACTGAAATGCTCTCTGTGTTACATATGATATTACAGCCTGTGTTAGGCCTTTCATGCTACGACTAGTCCATCTCAGCCTGGGACAGTGTGCCCCTACAGCCCTTCTGCAGGAGGGGGAAGTGAGGACAAAGCAGAGCCACCGGCTACTGGACGTCCTGCACGCCTGTGACAAATTTTCTGCACGAGTGTCAGTGCACGTGGCCCGTCACTGACTTAACACTGGAGCTCAATTCAAACCATTCATCTATCACTGCCCTCGGATCATTCAGCTGGAATCACAGACCTACTTCTGCTGTTGACTCTACAGCCTTCTGGGTGTGTGTGTGTGTGTGTGTGTGTGTGTGTGTGTGTGTGTGTGTGTGTGTGTGTGTGTGAGAGAGAGAGAGAGTCTTTCAAACAGCTCCATTAGTTTATGTCATGTGGAATACACTCAGTACTCACAGTGTCCTACTTTCAGACAATAACTGGGCCTGCTAGGCTAAGACGACTTTCCTCAGACATGTCAGGACTGTAACAACGTTTCTATTCAAAATGACTCACCAAATGATGCTAAAAAATGATGACTTATTATTTTTTTTGTGGCCTGTTACTCTAAGAAACAAAGCATCCACTTCAGGTGAGAAAATCGACATCAGGGTTTCTGCTGGAGTAAGGAGTAATTTTTACTGACGTTATGTCACATGACATTATGGCGCTAAGTCACATGACAGTACGTCCATATATTAGGTTACATTACAAGCGTACTTGTTTTAAGCCAAACCATGATGTTTTTTCTAACATTAACTAGGTAGTTTTGTTGCCTAAACTTAAACGCCACACGTTACAATATTAGCTGCGCGTCACGATACTATGCAAAAGGAGGAGCTTCTGCCTAAGATGCAAATTATGACAAGTAGGGATGAGATGAGAAAGATAACCAACTGTTAGTTGTAGCTTTGTATTTGCCGGACAAATATGACGATATGATATGGTATCGATCTTCTCATCTAAAGACCTTTACACACCAGCAGCTTCGTTATTGTGTGATTAAAACATGTCAGTATATTTTTTTTGAACTGTTGTTTTTATAATGAGTACTTTCACACAGAACGTGAATATTATGCTGCTTCTGAGCTTTCGCACCGCGAATAAAGGCATCAACCAATCACGTTGTGCAGAACGGTTTGAGTTAGGCCTATATTTATGAAACAACCACACGGAGGCTGCGCAGTCCAAACCAAGACGGAAAACTTTAATACTTTAAGACAACGCAGACCAGATCCACTACTTCTGTCCTTATTTTTCACAATGAAATCCCTAGATAAATAATATTCGCATGTGAGTATTTCGCATTTTCATGTGGTTTATTCGTCACGCCCCCCGGTGTGTAACGGCCTTAACTCCCTGCCAGAAAGCAAATAAGTATGTTCCCAAAATGTTTAACTATTCCTTTAAAAAACATAGAATCCAATCTGACAACAGATCATGGACCGAAACAAGAAAACCAATCACAAACATCTTGTTAGACTTGGACAGGGCTACAGGGTCAACCACAGTGTGTGCACGCTTGATAGATCAGTGGAAATGATTATGATAAAAGCCTGCTTCTCTACATGACCACAAACCCTTAATACTGTCAGCCTAATTGTAATGCCTATTTATTACACAGCACACACACATCAGCTGACCAGACCTGAGAGAGCCTGAGAAGTCTTAGTGATCAGCGGACTGCGTGTGCAAGTACATACTGCATGTGTGCATTACAGTAGCAGGCATGGATGAATGGATTAGTGTCGGCACACAGTGTAAAGAAGATTATGTAATATGTTTAGACCGCAGCAGCTCTTCATAGTTGTACATGAGAGAAACAAGAGACAATCGCATTGTCCGGGTCATAGATGTGAGTTAGTGTGTGTATTATCTCTACCGCTGCTCTTCTTCACTCCTCAATATGGTTTGATGAAAGAGATTAATAATGGAGGGATAAAATCCTAAACTACAAAAATACTCCCTGCTTCCTGGACCTCAGTCTGTCTTTCTTACAAACACACACACACACACACACACACACACACCCCCTCTGCAGTCAGCGCTGCGTCAGGCAGGTTATATAACAGCATAGAGTGTAAGAGTGAGGGGGAAAGAGACGGTGTGTGGAGGAGATGAAGAGTATATTGATGAAAGTAGAGGTGTGCAATTTGGATAAAGATGTTATTATCACAGCATTAGATATCTACTGTTTATGTTACAATATTTAGTGAAGTATTCAAAAAACACACAGAAAACTCATATTCATCATTGAGTCAAATGATTTCTTACAGCAAAATCTCATAATCCGATTATACTCTCCTATAAAAATATTCTCAAGCATTTGAAGATTAGGACAGATTATGGTGAAATATAGCCTGATATTGTTCACTAAGATTTTAAATCTGTCAACAATGACATCTTGATATGAGAGTTTTGCTGGAATGGAGTTGGTTCCAGTTCCCTCATCTCAAAGTCAGTGGGTTTTTAGTTAGATACCTGAAATAAGGTCTGTGGTCTTTAACGTTTTGTTCTACGATATAAAATTCGTCTGTAAATATTAGGGCTGACCCAAATGCTTCAAAGCTTCGACTGTTGCCATGGTATTCAATTTTCAAATCAGTATATGAATGCTTTGTTTTCTAATTAAAAAAAAAAATTTATATATAAGTATGTAATATTAATGTATAAATCCCAAAATAGCCCATGCAATAAGTAATAATCCCACAACATTATTCATTATTCATATCCAACATCAATTATTATTAGTTATTCTCAGACAGATATCGCTGTTTATCGTGTGTAGAGGTGCGTGTGTATGTACAGTAGTGCGGCAGCGGCACTGAAACAGGGGAGATGGAGACAGAAGACCATGTCAGCGTGCCGCGCTGCGCTGCGCTGCTCCGCGAAGCTTCGAATACCTTCGAATATTACTCACCGAAGCTTCAAAGCCCCAAAAAACGGATTTTGGGACAGGCCTAGTAAAAACCCCACTCGTGAACTTTGAAGCCTTTACGTATCTTAAAAAAGACGGTTGCTAACAAGCGGCTAAATGAGACTACTAAACGCCATCACGCCGACTCGTCCGCCTTTACAGCCTCGTTGTGTTTATATTCGAGCTCATGTGACCGTGGTGTGGTTAGTTTATAGCTTCATGTTAGCTTTTTACTTCTGGCAATTGCATTCAAGCTTCAAAAAACATAAAAGTTGTGTTCATTCATGGAGATTATCTTGCTGAACATAACGTGTTAGTATCATAAACGTTTGATGGCCACAGAGTTTATTTTCTGCAATAATCCAAAACCCAATGGAAATATCCAATTCGCTTTTTGTCGAGGGAACCAGGGCGATTCTAACTTCCTGGTTGGCTTACAAAAAAACGTCAACGCTGCAGCATTCTATAAATGATAATATTGAATTATCACGTGCTATTTGAAGAACGCATACATTCTCACGCCAGTAGACACAAATGATGTCAGAAACTAATGACGTTTTTACATCACAAAATGACTCCTCGTCTCTGCTCTGCTGCCCACTGAGCTGTTAACTGCTGTTTTTCCCCAGCCGAGGTAACACACAACAACATCTGTCAGGCCTCAGTGCCTACCCAAAATATCTCAGCCCTGTGTACTTTGAATAAGTCATGATCTTAAGACGCAAACCCTCAACTTTGGACCCCGATTGTGCTGCGTTCACAGCCTCCTGTGTGCTTCTCAGAGGCTCCGTCTCTCTCTCCCTAGTCTTCCCTCAACCATTCCTAATCCAAAACCACTCTGCAACATCATTTCTCCTCCCTTTTGTCATCCATCCATCCATCTGAAAATGTTCCCGTCATAACCTGAGCTTCATCCTTTCCAGATATTACCCTCCCATCCTCTCACTGCTGTCTCTTTCCGGCTGTGTCTCTCTCTTCCTCTAAACCCCTCGGGGTGCTGGGCTGCAGTGCTATCAGCGGCCCTGCTGAACCTCTCTTAGTTCAGGGTAAACAAAGTGAGGAGTGACAGGCAGCCCGGCTCACTGCTGCCACCTCATGCGAGCATTTTTTATTGTTGTTACAGAAATAAAAGAGGAGGTGTTGCCCCCTGCTGGTGCACAAGTAGCCCAAACATGGATGCATGCACACACACAGATTCAGTACATCTTTTCGTGCACACGACCACAAATTCAACTCAAATGTTCAGATCATTCAAACAGAATGTAATTGCACACAACAGCACAGCTGGCATCTTCTCCTCTCAGCGGTTTGTGCAGCAACACTGAAGCTGAATCCTCCCACAAGCACCGAGGATAAGAAAAAAAATAAGCTCTTCTGTTGAGACAAACAAAAACACGACCCCTGCTTGCGAGACTGGGTTTATTTGTTTGTGAGTGTGGAGAAATTGCTGCTGTTTGCCTCTGGTAGTGTGTCTGTTTACGTCTATTTATATCAGAGTACTTCGACGCCCACACAGGAAGGAATTAAATCCCCGCATCACTGATTACATAATCGAGCCGCTGAATAAAAATTGCAGTCCCCGTGGAAGAGGGGCTTTTCAGCGGGGATGGGATTATACAACAAGATGGCACTGTGGGCCGATGCACTGCAACACGCAGGAGGGCGCCGGTTGTTTGTTAAGATAGCAGACCCACACACACAGAGAGCAGGCAGGCAGGCTCGCTGTGGTGTGTGGGGTAATTGCAAGGTTCCTTCAAGCTTTCTACGTCAAAAACCCATTATATTTTCTCCACTCTGTAACTTCTTGAATCAATCTGAGACGTTTGGGAGCTGGTAATTAGAGTTGGTCAGCCTGACAAGCCCAGCCAGGCGTAGCTAAAGTTATGTGTATGTCAAATGATAGGCTTTTCTTCCAGGCTTTTAATTTGAAATTTTCCCGATATTTTTAAACTTTAGAGTTTATTCTCCATGTTTCAAATAGGGCTGTCAAAGTTAACGTGATAATAACGCGTTAACGCAAAATTTGTTTTAACAGTTTTAAGGCTAGAGTGAAGATACTTCGAAACTAAAAACACCTGATGAATCCATCGGTACCAACCACGTCATACTAGCTCTTCGCGAAGGAAGCTAAATAACACTCCAAAGTTGCGCTAAATTTTGATGAGGAAAAACTGTCATGGACATTTTCAACCTCTGACCTCAAGATATGTGAATGTAAATGGGTTCTATGGGTACCCACGAGTCTCCCCTTTACAGACATGCCAACTTTATGATAATCACATGTAGTTTGGGGCAAGTCATAGTCAAGTCAGCACACTGACACACAGACAGCTGTTGTTGCCTGTTGGGTTTGAGTTTGCCATGTTATGATTTGAGCATATTTTTTATACTAAATGCAGTACCTGTGAGGGTTTCTGGACAATATCTGTCATTGGTTTGTGTTGTTAATTGATTTCCAATAATAAATATATACATACATTAACATAAAGCAGCATATTTGCCCACTCCCATGTTGATAAGAGTATTAAATACTTAACAAATCTCCCCTTAAGGTACATTTTGGACTAAATATTTTAATCCATTTACAGCCCTTGTTTCAAAGCTTTTAAGACCTGTGTTGAGCCAATGTAATCATTTTTCTTCCACCTCTGTTGGTCTGAATTCCCAATACATCTTTATTTTTCTTCTAGTCATATCCAGTGTACCTTGTATCCCCTCCAGAAAGCCTGGATGAGCAGAGCAGCCTGATCCTCACTCAGCAGTAGAAACAGAGGGATGGGAGGCCTGGGACTGAAGACAGAGAGAGACAAAACAGGAGGGTGTGTCAGCTCATCTGGATTAAAAACAAATGCAGCATGTATCTGTGAATGAGCATGTTTGTGTTGTCATAACTTTAATCTAGTTTTTGCATAGTTATTTTCCTTGAAATTAATGTTTGTTTTATACTTTAAACACAGCAACCTTGGAAGGTGACCATGGGACTCAAAAAGGCAAATTTGTGTCATATATCTTGACAAACAATGAATTTGCAGATAACAGCTGTAGCGTGTGTGTGTGTGTGTGTCAGGTTAGGGAGACACTCACTTCATGCTGAGCCAGTCCTTAACAAACGGGATGTCATTAAAGTTCACTGGGACTTGTTCTCGCCTGCGGGGGTTGTGGCTGAGGAAAAAGGACAAAAAAAAAAGACATGACACACAAACAAAATATTTTTGCACACAGCACTTCAATTATCACATTTGAGCTCTTACTTGTAGAGCCACTCAGTCAGGAAGTCACACGGGTTAAATGCCGTTTTTTCCCTCTGCAACACAGAAGAAAGTACATGAGTAGAAGTAAAAATATAACAATGTAGAAATACTCCATGACAAGTAAAAGTCTGACAAAATCTCACTTGAGTAAAAGTGTTACCAGTAAAATGTACTCTGTCAATATTATAAGATTATTACTACTGATGCAGTAATGTGTGCACATTTCACTGTCGTAGCTGGTCAAGGTGAAGTTCATTTAAATTACTTCAAAATGCTGCTGGGTAATTTAATATATAGCAATGTATCACATTTTATATGATCAAAACATTTTAGTAGAATTTTGTAAAATTTTCAAATCAGCAAAGTAACTAAGAACTACAGCTATGAAATAATAGTGCTGAATTAAATTTAAATTAAATTGCAATATTTACATCTGATATGTAGTGAATACTTAGAGTATATACTAGCAGTCTAGTAGTCAAGTAAAAACTAAAAACTGTACTTGTCGAGGGAACAGTGTGTAGGATTTGGTGACATCTAGTTGTGTGGTTGCAGATTGCAACCAACTGAGTACCCCTCCGCTCACGCCTCCCTTTCCAAGACTGCGTTAATGGGAGCTGCAGAGTGCAAAACAGTGGTAACGCCGTTCACCTCGCTCAGAGGCCATCCTTACTATAATAACACTACTTTAGGAGCAACGGAAGTCAGCCGGTGGCTGGCAGTACCACGGTTTTACAATCTGCGGCTCACGTAACCGCAGTTTCACAAGCGTTTCGGAGAACTACGGTGGCCTTCAGGTAAAAAGGCTCTCTCTGGAGCCGGTGTTTGGTTTGTGCTACTGTAGAAACATGGCAGAGAAACATGGTGATCTCTGTGAGGAGGACCCGATCCCTATGTAGATATGAAGGGCTCATTCTAAGCTAACAAAAACACAACGATTCTTAGTTTCAGGTTATGAATATTATATTCCATTTCTGCTAATAGATCCCCTGAAATGTTACACACTGTTCCTTTAAACACAGTAGTTGAGTAAATAATGTTAATTTTACCATATTTATCCTTTAATTTCCTGTATTAAATTAATCTGTGGTCATTTTAACCACATTGGCCGCCTGTTTATCAGAAGAAATTCAGACCTCGAAGCAGCCATGTTTCCGGGCTTCTTCCAGCAAAGCCTCCAGTCCAGGCAACAACACTGGGAACACTCTCCTCTCCATAAAACGCATGGCAGGACCTGAGAAACACACAAACATACATTTATTATACAACATATATGGACCACGATGGCAGTTGCAAAGCTCATTCAATTACATTCATGTAGTTGTGGAATTGATGTAGTTTCAGCTGTTGATGGGCGCGTCTGGCTTGAAGGAGGTTTTCCCAACACAGAGTATCCAGCGAGAGCAGGGTGGCAGAGAAGAGGGTCAAAGTCTCTCAGAGGATCATCATCCACAAACACCTGATGAGACCAACGATGAACATTTAAAGGTCCCATATAATAAAAAAGTGAGATTTTCATGTTTTTTTATTATGTTCTAGTAGAAACACAAAATACAAGTATGAACCTGAAAATGAGCACGATATGGGACCTTTAAAGGGACTGTTTGTAACTTCTTACACGTATAAATCACCCGTGTCGGTGTCCCATGCACGCCCGCATATACGCGCTCACGGGTGGCTACGCTGTTCAGACAAGACTCCAACACAAACTACACCCAAACCGAAAAGTTCTATCTAGTGAAGCCCGTCTTGCAAAACGTTGTTGGCCGCGGTCGGAGGACGCGGGGGAGACCGTAGCTTTGGTCTCCAGGGCCGGAGTCTCTGCTCCTCTGCCTTCACTCAGCTCGCTCCACCTCATGTGCATGCGCGCACACTACACACTGCAGAAGACTTCGTAGCTCTGAGAATATCTAGTGAAACATTGAGACGTTTGTGCAGAAATAACTGCTGCAGCTCCTCCAGACCAACAGAGGTTTCCCGTGTCTTGTGAAGTGACGGGGCTCTGCAACGAGAAACGTTATCGTCTCTGACCAAAACTCCGGTGTCTCCCGTGTTCCCTCTGGCCGCGGTCGGGAGGCTGAGGCAGGAAAAGCCAACACTAGGATCAGCAGTGATTCATGGAGAGACCTTCGTCTGGTCAGCTAACATTACTGCCAAGCAGCTGAAATATAGAGTGATATTGTGGTTTTAGCTGACGTCTGTCGCCTCACTGTTTTGAGCGATGCTCGTGCATGTCTATGTAGAGCGAGCACAAGCGCGAGCCCGACGCTGACTTTCGTTGACTTAACGGCCACAGGTGTCGCTGTTAACAAGCATTTCTGATTCTTACAAACAGTCCCTTTAAGATCCAAACTAATCAGACACATGAGCTGACTGATGAGCTGACTGATGAGCTGAATGATGAGCTGACCTTGGCTGTGGTGAGTCCATAGAAGACCGGTGAGTGAGTGCTGGCGCTGTACTGGGAGACCTGGGTGCTCACTGAGCTGCTGTCTGTCCACACAGCAGCACCGGGAGCACTGGGCTGCTCAGCTTCATACTCTCCAAAAACACACATGAAACAAAAATAATATTATAATTCAATTCCCTAAAAGCTTAAGTTAATACAATATCATCATCTTACCGTCACACACTTGTTGCCAAAGTGATTTTTTGGCTCCGATTGTCTTCGCCATTTCTGTCTGTTCGGTTCGCTCCGGTGGTTGCTAGGGACCAGTGGTTGCTAGGGACTCGCTCGGTTGCCAAGGAAGTAGCTGTGACTTCCGGTGTAAACAACAAGAGCAGACTAGACTAGTAGCGCTGGGAGATAAAAAGGGAGAATCTAACTAACAAACAGCTAAACAAAGGATTAACCAAAACAATGCTTAACAGATTTTCTAAACAGTTTTGTGGAATATATCGACTCACCGAAAATATAATATAATATAATTAATTTATTATATATATTAATATTATATAATAATACTATTAATTTATTATATATATTAATTATATATTATTAATGTATTATATATATTAATAATATAATATTGATTTATTATATATATTTATAATATAATTAATAATACTATTAATGTATTATATATATGCATAATATAATATAATTAATTTATTATATATATTAATAATATATTGATTTATTATATATATTAATAATACTATTAATGTATTATATATATTAATTATATAATATTATTAATGTATTATATATATTAATATTATATAATACTATTAATTTATTATATATATTAATTATATATTATTAATTTATTATATATATTATATAATACTATTAATTTATTATATATATTAATTATATAATAATATTATTAATGTATTATATATATTAATAATATTATTGATTTATTATATATATTTATAATATAATTAATAATACTATTAATGTATTTTATATATATATGAATAATATAATATAATATAATATATACATAGTCCGACTTCATAATCTTCCCTTACGTTAACTAGTGCTGCAATATTTACACGGTACCAACACTTCTTATAATCATAGTGGAACACATTAGGATAACGTTACTGGTTGAATAATATATAATAATAATAACGATAATCATAATAATAAAAGGGCTAACGTACCTGAAAGTTGAAATTCATACCAAACAAACAGCTCTTCTTTAATTCCGTTGTTCCTGTATTGGCCGCTAGAGGGAAGCAGATCACTTAAAATAAATAAACAAAAGGCTTTATGACCTATAGATGCTGTAATAAAGATACAAAATAAGATTCACACACTATAAACTATTGGAAAAAAAATTGATGTAACATGTAATAACTTAATGTCAGTGTTTCTATTTAGTTTACTCTGAAAGGTCATTTTTTAGACTTCTTTAAATATGATTCTCAGTAGCCGAAAGTCTGTAAATCAAACTGTTTAACTATAATGCTCTTTTAATTAACCCTACTGTGGGTATTTATGCATGCAAGAACCCACCACATACCTAAAAGCAGCAGTGGGTAGAAATGGAGTGAATATGAATCAAAAAAGTTATTTTTATAAATATATATCACTATATCCTGACAGTAGTGCATGAGACAGATAATCAGAAAGAAATAATGTGTCCTCCGGTGATTCTAATGGCATCTGCAAGATTTCACAGACCGGAGTAAAACAACCAATCAGAGCCGAGCTGGAGCCTCGCCGTCTCTGAGCAGCTGTCAATCCCTCTGTAAAATGAGAAAGACATGAACATGGCTGCCGGTTCTCAAACTTTCTCACTTTACAGCTTAACAGTACACTACAAGATGTTTCTGAAAACATTTGAGGCGAGAAATAAGCATTATAGTAACAGAGTATTGAGTCATATTTGATCAGCCTAGTTTGACTGTTTGATCAGAGTTTGCGAGTGATTGACAGCTGCCTCCATTGAATGATATTACAGCAGCTACAGACGACGGCTCTTTTCCGGTCCTTTTTCAGAGCTCATCAGTAATGGATCGCTGTCGGGGTGTAGAGACAATTTCAACCAATATAACAAATATTGTATACTGGAGAACATCGTCAACCCTGCCTTTTAGGATTTTACTTTTTCAAATTGATAGACAAGGATCTTTGGCTATCATCACACCAAACACCAAACACCATGATCTAAGATTAAAAGGTTTTCAGAAGTAAAAATCTAATTATTGTTATCTTGAGGGATTCTTGTTTCATACCACTTGTCATCTTGTATTTTTGTTTCTTTTAGTTAAGATGTAATTACATTCCTGATGTGCCAATTTTGCTTTTCTACCAGGAAAAAGTTCAGTCCTACATAATGTCAGATCTGATATTGATGGAGCAAACGAAACCGACCAAAAAACAAGTTGCATTTTAAAAAACATTTTTTTCTCTACAATAATAACAGAGCAAAAGGTAAAGATTGTGCTGAAGTGATCACAATCTTAGTCTTTAACCATGATTATATTATTCGGAGAAATTCTTCAAAATTAAAGTCTTTATTGGAATATATTCCAAAGCAGTTAAGTCATCTCATGACTGAACAAAAATAGCCATTTATCTTAAAAAAAAGTCCCAAGATGGTTCCAAAATGCACTGAACAGCTTTTGACAAAATATACATTGCAGTAACTCACATCTTGCAGTCACTAATTGACTTGTTAATAAATAGGATTGTGAACAAAACATTTTTATACATAACATTTTTAGACTTCCCCATATTTGCAACCAAAATTAATGACTACACACACCCGCGGTATTTAAAAATTGTGAAGACCTGTGCCACAAACATTTCTCTAACAAGTCGTTGCAGTGCATCCTCGGACATAAACAACCCCCCCACTCCCCCCAAAATAAAACAAATAAAAGCAGAACACAATGAGTAACAGTAGAAATAATGGTAGTATTAGAATAATAATTATGATAATGACAGGATGATTATTTTTTATAAAGCAACACTGATAAAAGCAGATATTATAAAGGACCAACTATCAACAATGAAATATACAGATTACATTCCTTCAGGGTTTCAGAATAGAGGGAGCCCATGTGAAGAGGACGTTTATAACTGAGCTAGAGGGAGACAGACAGAGTCTCCGCTTTATAGAAACAGAAAAGAAAAATCACACTCTTGTCTACAGGAGCAGTTATATTATTTAGCGTTCAACAGTGAAATGTCGAAAGCTAAATAACGGTCATTATTTAGCTTTCGACATCCGTCATTTTGAGATCCAGGCACAGGAGCCAAACCTTCAGAGAGGACACACACTCGTGTAAATCCATGATGCGTGTAAAAGTTAAGGAGTATGGTTTGGGAAGAGTCACATGCTAGAATTAATGCTGGAGTCCATCCGTAACCATACACATATTTAATCTAATGTACATAACGAATAGCCTCCTAATACTCTGAGCTCAGGTCAGTGGTTATATAGTGTTGCTGTGAAGTTAAAGGATGATTTGCATCAAGCCTCCACTCGAGGAAACATTCAAGAGCGCGTCCATAGGCAGCGTGTTCGGTTCCAAAAGAAAAAAAGTTATGGCTATGTGGATGCATGATGCCGAGTGTTGAATGTAGTGAACCTTATGTCCCACTGGGAGTGAGTTCCAGTCCTGCAGGCTGCCCAAACAGCTCAGTTAAAGTCATTGCAGAGACTTGACAGGGAGTGACATGCCTGGACAGCGTCACAGGCAAAAGGTGCTTTGATCCTGAAAATAGTACACTGACAGGAAATCAAAGTGAAACACGGATGATTAAGAACAGAAATCAGAGAAGCAGTGTGTAAGGAAATGGTGGAGATGAGTCTGTTATCCCCCATTTCAAGTGTCCACCTCTCAGTAGGAGTGGAAGGTGCCAAGAGGGGGATGGATTTGTGTCCGCTCGGTGGAGCCTGCCGCCCCTCGAGGGCTGATTCAGTGCAAGAGGCCTTTTTTACGAAAAGGGGACCGGGAGTTTTAGCTTCTTCCGTGGTTCTATTCTTCTTCCGCGATCATTTACACTCCCCATACAGACTTTCCTGTGATTCTTTCAATATTACAAAACACATGTTCATGATTCAGTCTGGGCACATTCCTTTAACAATCCACAACTTCAGCGTGTCTTTCGTACAAAAAACAAAAAACGTCCAGAGTTCTTCCGAGTCCCCCTCCGTTTTAATGAAGTTGGCGAGAGCTATGTACAGATAGGGTGATATGTCGTATATATGAGTGTGTATGGTAGTGGTTGGTTCACTGAGGCCGAGGTTCTCCGTGGACTCTGAAGCGGTACATGCATGTGTATTCTGGGTGACCCCAGTTAGACAGCACCCGCACCTCGATGATCTGGAACGCCCTGTCGTTCTGCTCCTGAGAGAGAAGAGGGGGAATATTCAGAACATGCTGGCAGACAATTAAATATTTTATTTCTAATAGGTTACGAAAGGCATCTTAATTTACCATGACAGGAAAGGTTTGCAGTGACTCCCCATCGTCCTCGTATTTGTAGTGCCCCAGCAGCTTCCCTTCTTCCTGGTACTCATCATCTAGACCCTATACGCAAATAAACATCAGTGAAAACAGGCATTCACCACTGTGTCCAGCTATAAGGCTTTACTTTGGTGTGTTTCTTACAAAGACAGTGAAGTTCTGTGGGGCGCTGGTGATGTTTCCGGTCGGGGACAGGGCCTTGGGAATGTGCTCCACGCAGAAGGATGTGGGCATGATCCTCAGGGACAACCGGATCACCAGATAACCCTGAGAGCCTTTGAACGCCCAGCAGTTACCGGGGTACACATCGGGCTGAGGAGGGGAAGTGAGGAGGGAAATGACAAAATAAGTTTCATGACAGCAGCCAACACTTGTGACTGAGTGTTCCTACTAATCAGTTTTATTTCCCACCAATAATCAAATGACATTAATAGTTGAATAATCATATAGTATAATCAAAGAATAACCACCGTTAGATCTTAAACCATCATAATAACTTTAAGCCCTAGCCCTCAGAAAAAACGGCTAAAATAACTACCCAAAATGAATCAGGGCTAGCTCTGCAACCATATGGCTTAGATGCATATCTCTGGTCTCATTTGACTTGTAAGAAGCTAAGGAATATCAATACATTGGAAGTAAATTAAACTATAATACCATGGAGATTACAAAGCAATAAAAAATAAGGATAGTACAATAGTTTATGAACATTTAAACAGGTTTAGCTGGCTGTAATCATTTCTCCTGTTCACACTTGCCATTAGAAGATCTCTTCTTTATGTGCTTTCACAGTAAGTAATGGGGGACAAAAGGTAACATGAGGCTTCAGCAGCCTGAGTAAAAACAAACAATGTTCCCTCTTTGTGTTTCCCTGCTGAGAGGAAGAGCGATTACAGCAAGAAAAGGCTGTTTCAAAGTTCACATGGCTTCACCTGACTATTGTTGAAAGTCAAACTGTGAAACTATTCTTTAACTAACTTTACATAACCAGTAAAATAGACATTTCTCTCATGGATATCTCCTGGTGAAGCTCACCTGGATGACGACACGTGGCGACTGGGAGAAGTACCAGAGCGGCAGGCCGAACAGACTCATGAGGGCCGTCTTGGTCTCGTACGTCTCAGAGCAGCGAGTGCTGAGGATGCTGCCACCTGAACACACACAAGTGGTAAACTTGACTTTAATATCAAATAACTATTAGTATACTTCAATGATTGTGGAGTGGAAGTTGGGGGTCAATCACACTGCACAGCTTGTGTGTACAGTTCCAACCGCAAAACAGCATTTTTATCCTTAAAGCCATCTGTCAACAGTTCAGATGGGCACCATGTCCTTACATAGATGCAGTTAATCTGGTGGATCGTGACCTTTGACCCCTTTGCTTCACTTATCATAAGGACAGAGACTCAGGCAACAAAGTCTGCAATGAAGTGTTTCTTTGTACACCCTGACTTAAGATAAGATAAGATAAGATAAGATAAATATTCCTCATGTTTGCTGAGGTTTCCTCCTCATTTGGTCCCGCCTCAGTGTTTCTGTCTGACTGTGTGCACTAGCTCCAGGGTTTCCCACAGCGCCTCGCCTTGCCTGTAATGAAGAGCTCCTTACATTTTTATTACCAATCTTCAGTGAAAACTAGCAGTGGCAATACATCACATTAAAGGCCATATATTGGGGTGAGGCGTTTGTTTAGACGTGGAATAATTTGCAAAAAACATCTAAAATATGAAACATTTATATTCATTGATAAATTTAGGGGCATCATATAGTTTTGTTTCAAATAATTCCCTTTTCTTCAATTATTTTTTGTTACTCCTGCCTTCGAGGCCACTTTCCTTAAATGATAAATGGGAATTTTGTGTTGTGAATAATGAATGTTAGATGGTGAAAATGCTGAAACGTGGCTCTGTTTTCATCATATCACGACTGTTTTAGTCAAATCGGCTTTAAATCAATCAAATCACTTGATAATTTACGGCTCAATTTTTTAATTCACATGCATTTTCATCACCTCAATTTTTATCAATTATTTTTGTTACTTCCACCTTCATGCTTATAAACACGCAGTGAGTACTGATGTACTGATGATCATGGTGCACTTAATTTATGTTACGCGACAGTTAATAAAAACATCATAGTCAAATCATGGCCCATATCTGTTAACACATACCGGCGATAATGTCCAAGCCTATTATCTTGTCAAAGATATTTTGGATTCTCAGCCTGTATTGACAGTAGAGACAGACAGGAAGTATTGGAAAAAAGGTCCCCTGCTCAAAACCAACCGGGTGGTTGTGATCATACGGGGTGTGTCTGAACTAAACTACCATGACCTCTCAATACCCACAACCGCCTACTATGAAGCGACTCATGTAGGTCAACAGACGGATCAGTAATGCGTCCGACAGAGGAGCCTGAGCTTTTTCTGTTAATACCCCGTTGTCCTCGAGCCCGACTGATGCCTGCACCCTCATTACGTAAGAGACGTCCATTAGAGCACAGTGCTGGGTTATGGAGCAGCTAGCTTGCTTACATGTCTACCCATTACAGGGTTAACTACTGACTTGGATGGACAGGCGGTGCTAACAATGTGAGGCTTCCTTCTTACCTCCAGACTCCAGGGCGTAGTCCACCAGACCTGTTCGATCCTGTGAGTAGAGCCTCAAAGCGTTTTGGACAATCAGCTTCACTTGCTGGAGTAGAGAACACAACCCAAGATTAGATAAGAGCCTCAAACACACGTTTAAAAAGAGCTCAGCTTCCTCAGCGATGATGATGTTGACAGTGCACGTTCATTACCTCTTCTTTCAGTCCTTCAGCAGCAGCAGTATGCTGGACGGTCCCGGTTACGGTCTGAACGATGGTCTCGGCTCGGGACTCGGCGTCTCCCAGGGTCTGGGCCCGGTTAAGCTCAAGCTGCAGGGACACGTTTTTCAGGATGCTCTGCTCCATCGAGGACAGGGAGGCCTGCAGGTCGGGCGTGCTCACGTAGCGCTGGGACAGCCAGAGGATCAGAGACTCCGGCACCTCTCGCTGCTCCTCTCCTGACCCGCCACTGCCGAAGAACAGGGCCTGCAACTCCTTACGCACCTGCGAGGACACCTCGGAGGACACCTGGGCTGATATCTGGGAAAAGGATACACAGAAATATAATGAATAAAGAAATGTAATAGAGACTGGATGTCAGGAAAAACTATTTACAAAACTGCATCACAGTAGGTGCAGATTAAAGCCCCAAAGAGTCAAAATTTGTGTTACTTACCGTCTCCTGCAGTGTGTCCAGCTGCTCACACTTGCCCTTGCATCCCACAACACCCTGCAGGTCCTGTCTGATTTTGCCCAACTCCAACTCAAGTCTCTGCACCTCCACTAGCAGAGCATCATGGTCCTCCTGCTTCACACCCACACTGAGCGAAAGACACAATCTACATGTGAGCTGCCATAATATTGGAGAATTTGCTCACAAAATGTGAATAACACATAATAAAAACTACCACATAACCAAAAAGGAAGAAAGAAAATCCGTCAACATGTAGGTTTGAAGGTTTACTCATTCTTCCTGTTTTTTTGTACCTGACAGGAGCCGTGTCTGCTGCTGAAGTGACAACCACCACCTTCTCTCTTTCCTGCTTCTCGTGCTCATACTGCTGCTTCTGCTGCACCTCCTACAACAAATATCATGTACAAGGGTTACTGAAAATAGCACAGAAACAAAAAGATCCAGATCTGCCTTCACATCTGTTCCTGTCTGCCTCTACCTGTCAGGATATTCTTTCGTCTTTCTAACACTGTTGTCTCTGTGGTTGTGGTATGTATCACATTATCTCATGCTATTACATACGTTTTTTGTTAGTTAAAGCTTGGGTAAGTAACACTTGAGAAACCGGCAAGAGTACGCTAGATTAAAAAAAAGAAGAAGATCTGACCAAAAAACCCAGCCCCGTGTTGCCAACAGTTTTCCTTCCAATGAAAGTAGCTAGCAGCACTAGCTCCAAAAGTCGCTAGCAAGCAAGTTTCCAAATCGACAACACTGACAGTTCGTCCCTTCAGGTCTCCCCCCAAATCCACTCCCTTAAAATCATCATAATGAACGTGAATGGTGAACATGTCTATTGTTAGTACTCATAGCTGTCAAGCTAGCAGCTTGTGGAAGACCTCGTTGACGTGCAATGAGTGCACGGGCGGAGTGTACGCAGACAGGTAGCCCGTCCAATCATTGCATTCAGGCCAAATGAAATGATTGGACGGGTTTATTACGGTCCTGCGAAAGCCACAGTTACCGGACATTTTTCTTTATTTTGTCAGAGCATTTGATTCATTGATTGTTATCGGGATGTAATGACAAATTCAACAAATATATAAAAAATGTTTCTAAAATACATTACCCACCCTAGCTTTAACAACAAGACTCCAGGCTTTGTATGATTGCCTGTGTTGTATGTTCCTTGTTAATGTTTACCATTTGACCTCTACTACCTCTGCACTTCATTATGGATTATAATGTTACTTTTATGATTTATCTACTTAGTTTTGCTTCTATTTATAATTTTGGCAGTTTTAATGAGTCATTTTTGTGGCCTGTAAAATAACAAATATCAAAAAAGTCAGATAAATAAGCCATCTCGTAGGCACATTTTCAAGATGTTTTCTCAGTGGATCTGCTCAACGTACCTCAGTCTTGGCCGCCAGGGCGTTGAGTGCAAACTCTAACTCAGCAAGCCGTGTTGCCTGACCCTCTTGTTGCTGTTTCTGCTGCTCTGCACTCTGCAAGGAGCAGGGATGAAGAGAGAAAAGTGAGATACCTGTACACTTTTTAATCAAAACATAACTCTTGTAACGCAACCCTCGTCCTCATCTCTTTACCTGTGCTATGTGTGTGTTCTCCTTCTCCAGCTCTCCCCGTAACACGCCGAGTCTCTGCTCCAGCAGGGAGGACACCCACAGTCCCAGGCTCTCCCTGTCGGTCTGAGTGTGGAGCTGCTCCTTCAGGCCGCTGTAAAGACCCAAAATGTCCCCGTGACGCTGCTCCAGCTTCTGGTCACCCTGCTGGACTTGCACCCAGAGCAGGTTTAGCTGGCGCTCCACGCGCTCCAGCCGCTCTAAGTCCAAACTAGAGACCGCCACTGGGGGAAGGAACGGCTGAGGAGAAGGTTGGAATAGAGAAAGAAATAAAATGACAAATTTGTGGTGACTCCAAGACAGCCCTGCATTGCAGCAAACACACAATGGCATTATTTAAGTGCAGCGCAAAAGCACTGTGGTCATTAAAAAAAAATCTTAAGTAAAAAATTCATGAACTGCAACATGCATCATGAAATACTTTATACACATACTCACAATCACTCAGTGCTTTCTAACAATGCTCAAGTGCTACTCATAGTTTCATCTCTTACTGGTGCCTGTGAGACCGGGGTGGCTGGGGTCAGCTCCACTGGAGACTCTGCTGCAGGGACGGGGACATAGGCGGGAACTGGAGCAGAAGCCGGCATCAAGTTAGATAGGAGGGTGAAGGGAGACGCAGGACGCCACTCGGTTAGGTTTATGGCTGGGAGGTAGGCGAGCAGGGCAGCAGTGGACGGACCCCACCACCATAAAGCTGCACACAGACGACAGATAGAGAAGGTTAAACCACACGCACCTGCTGGTTGGTTAACTCATAACAAACTCACGATGTGCGGATAAACTTTGTTCAAACCCTTCAGAAATGTATTTTTAAATTCTGGTCAATATCACAGATGGAACGAGCACATACAGAATTTTTATTTGAAAATTGACTTCCAGGGATGAATATGTAAATTATGGAGCAGTTCACCAGGTAAGCGAAAAAAAAGTGTTTTGCTGCTGTGTAAGTATTTGTGAGCAGAGCAGCGCTGAAACACAGACTGGAGTAACTCACTAGAAGCCCAGAAAGGCTGACCTGAATCTGGTGCTGGATTTGCAGCACACTCTGGGGATGCGTGCTGGTTAAGACATCTACTGCCTCACTACAGCCTGACTTTTCTCTGCATGTGTGCTCACTAAATGGGTTACAGCTGCGACAAAGGAAGAGAGCACTTCTTAGAAACTCACCAAGGAGGAGCAAAAGAGGCAAAAGGAGCAGGAGGAGCCTCCAGAGTTTGGGAAGGCATCTGAAACAGAAACAGAGTCACGCACAGGTCAGTTAAACACACAGCTGACGTACGTGCTGTTAATTCACAAAGATAAGGACCTTTATGAATCAAAACTCCTCAAAGGAAAACTTGAATATTTAATCAAAATGAAATATTTCAAGATACAAGGTAAATAATTCCATCCCGATTGCTGTTATAGCTCTGAAAATTTGGCTTCACTGGAAAATGAGTGTAATACATTTATTTTATTCTCATTTAAAAGGTCTTATTGGTAACATTTTTATGTAGACGAATATTTTTTTTAAATAATAATACATCCACAGACTTTTAGAAAGGTGCCGAATAAAAGTATGGCTTTTCCTGAAAAAATTATTATGATTGAGAATTTATCATTTTAAAAAATTGGACAGATCCAAAATGAATATTTTGTTTTTCTCAGTGGAAGATATCTGACATTTGGTTCCCACTTCTAACAAGGCTTGTGAGTCAATAGTAAAACGACGTTGGTATCACGTGGTATCTCTGGGTCGTCAGTTAAGTGTGGAAAAAAAACAGATAAATTGCTGAGTTGACGGTAAAAAGCCTGGCAACAACTTGTTGTGAAGTAAATGCAATGGAATACGGGAGGGAGAATGAGAAATGTAGCGGCTCAATGTCATCAATAGCACCTTTAAATATATAAGTAACCTATAACTTCACCAACAGCTGTCTCTTCTTGAAAAGCTCAATGACAGCATTTTTTGTAAGAGCAGTCATTAAATCTTAATGATTATGCAGAAAATCATCATTTTGAACATTTAAGCCTAAAATAACAGATTTTTGGGGCATTTGGGAGCAGCGGAAACAACATAACAATGACATGATATCACCTTATAACGCTCAAATGTTGAATTTGTTGCTTATTTACACATCCAACAGTTATGGAACAACATTATCATTCATGTGGAGTCGTTTTTCTGGTCACCTGGTGAATGTAATATTCTTTTTCTTAGTTTTGTTTTTGGTCTCAACCAACTCCTGAGGAAAATAGATCCCCCTTAATGCGACACACCGGTCCTTTAACTATCAAATTGTTACTTCTGTGCATTGTAATACCTGAAGGTTCATTAAAGATAATGGGTGAAGAGCTCTTTACCGTGTCAGAAAGAAGACGTTGAGGAGAGACATGAGAGACACCAGCTGGTACCATCCTGCTGCAAGAAACCACAGGAGTCCCCTGCCTGCCTTCACTGGGATGATCGAATGAATATAAAAACACATACAGACCGAGAATGAGAACACAATCGCACGATGTTGCCAATGAAAGAAGCAGAGAAGATGAAGATGAGAATAAATTGCCCCCCAACCTGGAGCTGCCAGGAGCATCCAGAACAATGAGAGCAGCCTCTGCACCACCGTCCCGACCCCGGATCCCAACGCTTTGCCTGCTCTCACCACACAGTAACCTGGCTGGATGAGAATGTGACCTGGAAGACAAAGACAAATTGATTAATGGCAGCAAGAATGATCTATATCTACAAAGAGGTTGAGTTATAGACGTATCAGTACTAATCATGTCCTTGTAACAGTATATAAACAGGCTATCATCAACATAAGTGAAGTGCTGGTTAACCTGTGTAAGCTAGGACGCTCCACAGCGCCCCCACCAGGCGCTGAGACCTGGAGGACTGTGTGAGGAGGACGGTGTGTGTCTCTGCATGCTGCTTCCCTTTACAGTCATCGCCTGTGTACGCCGACATGATGGATGGCAGGCAAACACACACACACAGAAAACACAACAACAAAGGATGTGTGAATGAATGACATTACGATGGTATACAAGCAAAATAAAATAAAACAAAAGAAAAAAATCTGCAAAAGCAATAGAAATTAAAATACAAAATAAGTAATAACTAAATCATATGTTTAGAATAAAAAAGAAAAAACAAGTGAGCAACTTGCATGCATGTTGCAAAATAGTGCATGTGATGACAACATGAACACGCCTGTGGTCATTCCTCAGCTGTGTCTCCTGAATAAAACATGCTTTTATTTAACTGTAACTGTTTAATTATCAGCCTAAGTTTACAAATGTGGTGCTGGGTACGTGGACCTCACCATTCAAACACAATATTAAACTTACTTCTTTTCAAATGATCCAAAATGCTGAATATTATCTGCTGAGCAGAGCTGCATTGTTCTGTTTGTGTGTCTCTTATTTTTCATTATTCTTTATATTTTATTCATGTTTTTTTTTTATATATTTGTTTCATTATTTAAGGAAAGGTCCACTACTGGACGTCTTCCATCACATATATTTAACCTTTGATTATCTGGTTTTATACTATTTGTATAAGTGCAAAATAAAAACTAGGGTTGTCAAAGTTAACGTGATAATGTGTCGACGCAAATTTGTTTTAACACCACTAATTTCTTTAACGCATTAATGCAACTTCTGATTTTTAGGTTGTAGCGGGCTCAGTTTTAAAGCTAGAGTGAAGATACTGGCATCATATGAAACTACAAAAACCTAATGAATCCATCGGTACCAACCATGTCATGCCAGCTTAGCCTAAATAACACTTCAAACTTATGCTAAATTTTGGCGAGGAAAAACTGTCATGGCCATTTTCAAAGGGGTCCCTTGACCTCAAGATATGTGAATGAAAATGGGTTCTATGGGTACCCACGAGTCTCCCCTTTACAGACATGCCCACTTTATGATAATCACATGCAATTAGGGGCAAGTCAGCACACTGACAGCTGTTGTTGCCTGTTGGGTTTGAGTTTGCCATGTTATGATTTGAGCATATTTTTTATGCAGTACCTGTGAGGGTTTATGGACAAGGTTTGTGATTGTTTTAATATTAATTTCCAGTAATAAATATATACATACATTTGCATAAAGCAAGCATATTGGATAAGAGTATTAAATACTAATATAAAGATGTAAAATGTGTGATTCATTTCCGATTAAATATTTGAATCGATTGACAGCCTTAATAAAAAATGAAAACTAGACTTAAGACAAGCCGGCTGTTAAACCGAACTGTATTCATCTCTGGAATGGTCATCAATTATGTCAAGTTGTTGGTGTCAAATTGGTCCCTCGAAACAGGTTTGAAAGAGAAGTATCTGCAGGTCACAACGGTCAACAAGCTGCAGACCGGTTAAAGTGGTTCACACAACCTCTGCTCACTGGTCCTAACACAGGTCACGCATGTCATTAACTCTGTCAATCACGGCCACCGCAAGAAAACATACAGAGTATAGAGAGAAAGAGAAAAAACGTGTGTGTGTGTGTGTGTGTGTGTGTGGTTTGTGTGTCTGCTTACACAGGGAACCATTGAGATTAAGATGCAACGCATCTTCAGTCACCAGATCCTTCACATTCAAGCTTCCACAGAAACTCGAGTGAGCTGCAACACACACATACAACACATTTCTTTACATGACAAAAACCACGTCGCGTGAGAAAACTGACGGAATGAACGATGGGTGAAGAAGAAGAAGAGTGAACGCGCATGTCACCGATGTGACGGCAGAGGAGCTCGATTGTCATCATGAAGAAAATGAGAACAGAGGCGCATGAAGACAGTTAAGGAGGATACACGGTGACAACTGCTGGAAATAAAATAAAGAACTGTGAGTTGATGAAATTCTTCTGCAGCTGTGAAAGAACCATCTTAAAATCAGCAGTATACTAGAAATAAAACTGGACTTGTACAAATAGAAACCTGCAGAGTTATCAATGAGGTAATCACGGTGTCTTTTTAGTTCTCCCATCTTCTCACAAGTTCATGTGAACTTAAAGGTGCAACTTGTCATGTGATAGCTTTGTCTGAATTTCGGTAATGGTGTTTCGGGGGTAGGGCTGTGTATTGGCAAGAATCTGGCGATATGATACTTATGATGCAGGGATAACGTTTCGATATATTGCGATATATTGTGATGCTGTAAGCAAGGCCATATACCGCAATTTTTTCAAATCTAAATTTTAGGGAAACTGTCATAGTATAAAGACACAACACCATAAAATCTGAGTTAAAACAAGTCACTATGCGAGACTGCTACTATGGGGACTAACATCATCACACATGACTACAATTGTACTCATTAGATCCACAAGAGTCTCAGCTTTACAGTGATACACAATTTATGCAAGTCTAAGACTGTTTAAGGACCCCAGTATGCAGAAATATTAAAATAGCCTACCCTATTTTAGAATAGGTGAAAATAACACATTTATACTGCATGAAAGAAACTGCATGGTTTTAGGCCAAAACTGCATGTGATTATCATAAAGTGGGCATGTCTGTAAAGAGGAGACTCGTGGGTACCCATAGAACCCATTTTCATTCACATACCTTGAGGTCAGAGGTCAAGGGACCCCTTTGAAAATGGCCATGCCAGTTTTTCCTCGCCAAAATTTAGCGTAGTTTTGCTGCGTTATTTAGCTGCCTTCGTGACATGCAAATATGACATAGTTGGTAGCGATGGATTCCTTGGGTTTTTCTAGTTTCATATGATGCTTCTCTCCACCTACAACCTCTGAAAGGATTTCCAAGAGGTTAATTAAAAATCAATACAGCGTATCGGAGAATCAATAACCAAAATATCGAGATACTCGTGTGTATATATTTTCTTACACCTCTATTTGGGTGGGGAGGTACAATGTAAATTTTGTTTCTAGTATACGTCATCCTTCAGAAATAGAAAGCCACAGTGTGAAAGTGAAGGCAGGATGGACCGAGAAAGAAAAAAGTCAGTTCAACTATCGTAATATGAGGCTTCTTACTCCTTAAAAAGTAAGAGCTTAGGAAGGAGAGAAATGGTGACAAGAAAGTTTATTAATAGAAGAGCAGCAGAAGGGGTCAGGAGCTGTGACCCTTGCCCTTTGTATTTACGGCTGGTACCTTGTCCTTCATAGCCATTGGCCTTGTAGCCCATCATCCTGTGGAGAGTGGTCTGCTTAAACAGCCACAGTTGAGACAAACTGGAGGACACTGCTTGTCTCATCGCGTCCGAAAACGACGCTAGGACACCTGGTGACACACCCAACCCGTACAATCACTGTTAGTCAAAACGCACAGTGGCGGCATGGCTAGAGACACAGAGTAATATTAATAAAAATGGGTGATATGATGATAGAAAATCCCCTGAAGGTAAAGAGAAAAACAACATGGATCACTATGGAAAGCCCGATAAGAGGAAAGGTAATAAGGTGAAATAGACCACGACTCAGCCAGAAACATTAAGAGTGATGAAGAGAAGCCTGCTCAAACAGGAAGAGGAGATTTCAAATTAGCTGCAATAGAGAAATGAGTTTAAAATCTGTCAGTTTTTCCCCCAAGATCAGTGAGAATCTCCCTCTGAGCGACTCAGGAAAAAAATGCCACCACAAAAGACAGAAGAAGACAAACAGAGTGATGTGTAATGAATGAAGAGCAAGAACATCTTGTGTTGTATACCTTTTCCTGGAGGACTCTTGGCCCTTGAACCCAGCCAGAGCACATTGTTGTAGATCAGGGTGATTAAGGACACTATGGGGGCCACGGCTCGCTTGCTGTAGCGCATACACGTGTTAGACATAGACACCAGGACACCTGGAGAGAGACACCTCTACCAATTATACTCTCATTATCACAACATACCGCCGATTTCACCTTCCGGCGCCAATAATTTCAATATGTGGAAGGACAAATGTGAGGAAGAACAGTTTCTCACCTGTCTTGCTCCTTCGACTCCTGTCTCTGGAGTATATGCTTGTGAAAGGTGACGAGGAGGAGGAGGAGGAGAGGGCTTCCGAGGAAGCTTCCGCAGTCTGAGATGATGATGATAATAATAATGACGATGAAGACTGTGTAATAGGGGAGTCCCCCTTCTCAGAGTGAAAAGAGCAGTCTTTACAGATGTAACCGTTGGCGAGCGAGGCGTGGGACTTTGACACGCTGGTGTCGCCGTTGACGCTTGATGAGCTGTGGTCGTTATTGGAGCTCCTCCCTGAGCACAGAAAAATAAGACACATTAACTCAAAAACACCTTATTTAGCCTCCTTCACGACAAGCTAGAATGAAATACCAATGAACTTTGGATGGAATGGAGGTTTTCTAATTTCATAGGATACCAGTATCTTCACTCTATCTTTAAAACTGAGCCTGCTACAACCTAAAAATCACAATTTGCATTAATGCGTTAAAGAAATAAGTGGCGTTAACGCGTTATTATCCTGTTAACTTTGACAACCCTAGTTATAACCTGTGACTAGTATTTACCATTGTATTCTTCTTCTTATACTATTCTAGCTTTGTGTTTTAATTGCATTTATTTAATCCCACTGAATATGACTTTTTAGATCTGCAGTGCCTTATTTTCCCATGCAGGTCAACAGTTTAATGTTATCTCGTGATATACTCCACTCTTGGGTAATTACTTCCTTACTACTGATTACGAACCACATGATAACCAGGTCTAGATAATGTCAATGATTACCAAGAATAACTATCTCATAAAGAAAACTTTAAGAGACAAGGTCATTCAATTAAAATATAATCAAATAACTTCTAAATTTTGCAAAAGCATAACAGGTCACTTGTGAAGGAATCCACATTTTCAACAACTGACCACAGTGTCGAGCCACAGACGTCGAGGTGGTGGTTGTGGTGACGGTGCGTTGTCGCAGTTGGGACTGGTCCAGGATGGAGGTGAGCAGACCGCCATCGGACTCTGTGTTGCTTTCATGAATGACGCTGCTGCTGCTGTTGTTGATAATTGGGGTATTAGCGGCTGAGAAGGAGAGGGTTTTCCTCGGTGTGGCGTCTTGGCTCAAGGATAAAGACAGAGAGCTGGAGCTGGACTGCTTGTTTTTGCTCCGCAGCGTCCTGGAGGAGCAGAGACAGGAAACAAGAATTGAGTTTTGGTGCATCTATACGAGTACGGCCGTGGCATGTTGAGAGCACCTGAAAGATATGCACTGTAGAGTCTGTCCCAACACCTACACATACGGCCTTGAGCACTTACAGCTAAGTGCACGCTCACGGTGCGTCAGGTAGCCACGGCGGTAAAAATACCAATGCTCAGTACACTTAACATGCACACTTCTCCTAACACAAGCAGCATTCAGAGCTAGGTGTATCCCACAATTCACTGTGGTCAAGGGCTGCACGACCATGGCCAAAATGATTATCACGATTATTTTGATCAATATTGAGATTTTTCATTGATTTTAGGGACAACATATTTTATTGCACTTTCATAAATAAACAGAGCAATGGTTTCACTTCCATGTTGTGCTACGTTCCTGTTAATGTACCAATCTTTGCATCAAGATAATCCATATTCACAGTGCATCTCCTAGAAGCAAAATAAAATCGTACCAAAACGTTTTACCCGAAATTAAAATCAACAGAGCACTGCTTTCACTTCCATGTTTTGCTACGTTCCTGCTAATTAACCAATCTTTGCATTAAAATAAGACGACATGACAGCTCCCCAAAAGTGAAGCCAAAACATGTCGATCTCCCCCCTGGTGTCCGTTAGTTTAGGAAGCGCTTGATTTGATTTGCAGCAGAGTTTTCTATGAGTGGGGAACACATTCTAAACAGAAATATTGCAGTCAATCATGTTTATTTAATTGTGGGAAGCCAAAATCGTGATCATGATTAATATTTTATTACTTGTGCAGCCCTTCTGCGGTCTACTGCGCAACATCAGTCCAGCTGTTGGTGGTATTATGCCCACAGGCTGCTTTTAGGAGTGACATTAAGCAACAAACATGACTAAGTTTTATGGTTATCACTTAATATCAAAGTCTATTCCTCCTAATGACACTAATATGAACAATTGATTGATTAGTTGTCAACTATTAAATATGATTCCAGCTTCTTAAATGTGAATATTTTCTGGTTTCCTTACTCCTCTATGACAGTAACACTGATGGACATTTTTAACCATTTTATTGATCAAGCAACTAGTCAATTAATTAAGAAGTTAATCGACAGATTAATTGACAATGAAAATAATCGTTACAAGAGTGATATTGTATATCTGACACTGTCCACATGAATATTAGACATCATCTCCTTTTATAATTGATTTTAAACTTTGAAAATAATGCATGTCTGTGTCTCTTTCCTATACAGCAGAGCTACGTGCTTCTCACTCCATTTAATTGCTTTATTAGTTGTGCGTGAGTGTTAGTATCTATTGCTAGTCTCACCGTGTCTCTCTCCTGGTGCTGGTGTAGCTGCTGTTGCTGTTGCTGTGGTTCTGGGAGTAATCAGCCAGGCTCTCGTTGCCATAGTGACCGGCACCGTTCTGCAGACGCAGGCTCCGCCGTGACATCCTGGGCGACTCGTACACGGCAGCAATCTGGTGCTGCTTCTCAAAATCTAACGCTGCCGTGGAGTAGCTGGAGCTGAGCGGGAAGAAGAGTGGAGCAGAAAGAGCGGGAAGTTAGAACGAAGAAGAAAAAAGAGGGTTTGATGAAAGGAGGTATTGCATGACAGTTTCTAATGTCTGCTGCACGCAAATTATTTGGAGACAACAAACAGGCCTCGAGCGACTCCAACCTCAAATTAATACTTAACAGGGATATCCTGCGCTTTTCCTGATGCGTGTGCCATCTTCAGAGAGGCATTCTTTTAGAAAAAAACAAACAAAACACAGGAATCGACAGTACGTTTACAGAGCTGTTGTTCCCTGCAACTGGCAGTGGGCCTAACAGGAAGTGACTCACTCGCAAGGGAGGGAGAAAACAAAGACAAAACAAAAAGGCACAGTGTGTTTCTGAAAGTCAAATTTTGCCAGATAAACATCCCAAAGTATGCAAGTAGGTTGAAAAAAAACATATTCTACTCCACTCACCGCAAAGTCAAAGCCAACAGTAAGTGGAAACACACCATGAATGTTGTAAATTTTGACTTTGCCATTCAGCGCTGACTCACAGTGCCACACCCACCTGGCAGAGTAGGCAAGCAGAGTCAAGGCCAGCACTCAGACATGACTAACAGGCAACAGGGCAGCAGTTGCGAAATTCAGTAGAACCTCGATAAAAAACAATTTATATAACCCCTCTTAGCTGCTGCAAACAAACAAACAATGCTTAAAAAATACTCTACTTTCTCCACTGTGGTAAAAATCAACCTCTTATATAATATCAATTTGTGTTAGCATACAATATTGTGTGAACACCAAGTGAAATGAGCTGACCGCGCTGCACTTGTCAGGCTGTGTACACTCCTCAGCATGAGGCTCAACTAGGTCAGGCAGAATTACTCCACAGATATGATGCAGGGGAGGGTGGATGAAGAGGAGGGGCTTAGCACTTTATCTGCCACTGGAGGACAGAGAATAAACTTCCTGTTAGACGCATGTAAAGGAGTGACCTTCACTGTATAAACAAGAGCTGTTTGGTTTAAGACACAAGCACAGAGTCCCGGTCAGTGGCTGTTGACCAGCAGTGAGTATATCAAGGCAGATAGGACAAACAACACTGAACAATACTAGCAGTATGCATGTGTACATGTACAGTGCATTTTGCTCTCTGGCCCTCCCTCTGGCTCTAAACCCAGAGGATTACACCGAGAGCCAATTATGTGCTTTCGTCTTCGCTCTGCCTCCTGCCTCCAACTGGCTTTTCTCTGAACACATGACCCGGGCAGGGCAGCACCTCTCCCTCTGAATCCCATTGGTCTGACTTTGACCAGGGCTAGCGTCTACTGTTAAACACTTGCCAAGGAGAATGACTGTAAGTACATGCTTGGACCAGAGCCCTTGTTTACATGTGCGTTTATGTGGAATATCTGCTTTTTCATTAAAAGCACAACACTACTTCTATTTGTTCCAACACTAGCAGACGATCATCTTTTCTGTTTAACACAACCCTCTCCTTATGTCTTTCTGTCCAACAAAAATAAATCTTTGAGAGGAAAGATTGTGTATTAAAGGTTTGTAAAATCACAAAAGTCACTACTACATTAAAACCGCACAAAACTGTCCAAACAGCACAACTCTGTGTACTCCTGTAACTCGAGTGTCTGAATATGTGTCCTTGTGTGACACACCCCTCTGTGGGGATTTCCCAGTCACATAACTATATAAGCTAATATATAGCTATATAAGTCCAAGTCCATCCATAACTACAAAAAATAAAAATAAAAACATTTAAAAAAGGCAATGTGGTATGAAAACAGCACTTACATTAGTGCTACCTTCAGGAGTAAGTAACGCTAGCAATACCAACTCATGCTATTCCCAAATTGTATTATATTAACTAATAAACATACCAAGTTTTACTTCATGTGCATTGAAAATATCAAGCAAAATTGAGCTTTAACTTAGGGATGCGCCAAAATCACTGGATCGGATATCGAAGGAAAAAAAAGTATAATCCGATCCATTTCCATCACATACGCTCTTCTATGTCGGCGTCTGTGCCGGGGCTGTCCGGGGCTCAGCCCGGCACACACGCTCTTCTAAGTTGGCGTTGCCAGGGCTAAAGCCCCGAATGTTTTGAGTGTCGCCCCGACAGAAAACGTAATGTATGTGAATGTGCGATAATGTTTATTACAGAACCTACTGTCAACTTAAATGCAGCTCTGTAAACCAACTGTGTGTGCAAGGGTCTGACAGCTGAGTGACCTACTACAGCGGGAAGACGAGAGGAGAAATGGTGTTTGTTTTCTTCATGATAGTAGCTGTGGTGGTATGCTTTAACTGTTACAAATATATCTGTATCACACTGTAGACCACGTATCTCTATATGTGCTGAATTGCCTGAGAGGGATAGTTACACACTGTCAATGATACCAGCACAAGAGGCCATGCAAGGACAGCTGAGCAGAGAGGTGAAGTAAAGTCACTGTGGCTTCCTGCAGTAGAGAACATGGGGACCCTGGGGGAGACACTCATGTGTACCTGATCACAGGTGGGCCGGATATCCACAGAACAATCAACTTTCCATCATGTCTACGTCACTGCTTGTCTGATTCAAATTTGACATTCAAATCATGGAAGCTAGCAGTGAGGCAGTGCTCTTTGAAGACAATAAAATTCATTCCAGTGGGCCAAATGACCAAATGAGTACTTCATAATAATATTTTATTAACAAACCTAATAAAGCTTGCTTCCAGGTAACATCCTGAGCCAACAAACAACTTCACTGTCTTTATGTGTATAAGAACAAGCAGGCAATGTAGTTTATCATACCAGAACATCAGGATTCATTGGTAATGTCTCTAACTGAGTGCCTGTGGCGTTGGGCCAGGGCAGGGCAGGGCAGGGCAGGGTAGGGTGTGTGTGTGAAAGAAAACAGACTTGTGTCTGTGTAGCCTACAGCCAGACACAATCATTAATGTAACCGTCTGCTCTACCTGGCAACCCATGGACACTGTCACATACAGTAGATCTTTATTTGAACAACACAATAGGGCTGGGACGATACACCTATCTCCCGATTCGATACTATCACGATATTTTAGTGCTGATTCGATATGTATGGCGATTTGTAAGTATTGTGATTTTTGTTAACTTTTTTAACACTAGACCATGGGAAAAAGTTGAATCATACACTTCTAGGGACTTTTACTTTGGAAAATATCTAAATTAATACAGTAAATTTTTTTAATTTTCAGCATGTATGTAGACAGAGATGTCCTGAAGTCAAATATATCAGTCATTGTCAGGAATTATTTATTAATACTTTTCCCTCACAAATGTGTAGTGTTATTTTCTTTTTAATTTATAAAGGGATAAGTAACATGTTTTATACTTCTGGTGAATATAATCCAATCAATCTTATTTCCATATATGTATTTTGTATATAAAGTTCCCTTTGTAAACACCTTATTTTGAAAACCAGACGTAGTCACACGTGTATACTTCCGCTAACTTCGCCAAGTCCTTCACTAGCTCTCTCGTCAGCTCCGTTCTCTATATACATCGATGGTCAGCTCCATCGGGGCCGTTTGAAAGCATTTAATATAAATATCAGTATATGGGTGCTCTACAGTTGTAGCGTTGGCCGATTTGACCACCGCACGTTACCGCAATACGATAACGTTTCCTCTCCATGACAGAGTTAGCATGCAGCTTTAGCCGTGATGTCTAGCTCTAGACTCAAATGAAGCAAATATATCAATTCTGGCATTAAAATAAATAAAAAATAATCACGATACATAGGTGAATCAATTATTTTTCCACCCCTAAAAATTAGAGTGTGCATCTCCCTGTCGGTGCTTCCGATCACGCCGTCCTTAAACAAATTAAAACAATGTTTAACACTGAGTGACTGTTCAGATCCCAGCCTGTCTCAACAGAAGCTGTAAACAATGATTAATTAGTTTGCAAAACTCTTTTCAGTTGTTCTTCTGGGTATCCAAATTGATTTGTATGCTGCTCTCTCTCTCTCTCCCAGGCGGCTCCCCGGCCCACATCAGTGATAAAAATAGAGACGGACTTTCAGAACTGAGTGAAGAAGACACAGATTAAGAGAGCGACATACAGTATAGAGAAAGAAGACACTTCCGTCCTGACTGGAATCTCTCCTTGCATAACACTAACGCTTTGATTCTCTTCCCACACTCAGTGGGCACAGCCGGCTTTCTTACAACACACAACTACAGAAAGCAGCAGATCAGATAGGATTCGATATTTTAGTAGCTTATGTTGTGCTATTTAGCACATATATTATGCACAGCGACATGAGCATGCAGGATGGGGTTCAAAGTTTGTGGGCATCAGAGGATAATAAAAAGATACACCATCATCATACATGACTCACAATAAATAGCCAAGCACTGAGATCCAGGCACACTTCATGACAAACTATCTGTTACATTAAAAGGCAGTGTCCGAAATTAACTTTTTGGTCAAAAACCAAGAAGACGACGGTCAAAAACCAAGAGGGCGATGGCCAAAAACCAAGAGGGCTACGGCCAAAAACCAAGAGGGCGAAGGTCAAAAACCAAGACGGCGACGGCCAAAAACCAAGAGGGCTACGGCCAAAAACCAAGACGGCGACGGCCAAAAACCAAGAGGGCGAAGGCCAAAAACCAAGAAGGCTACGGCCAAAAACCAAGAGGGCGACGGCCAAAAACCAAGAGGGCAAAGGTCAAAAACCAAGACGGCGACGGCCAAAAACCAAGAGGGCGAAGGTCAAAAACCAAAAGGGCTACAGTCAAGCATATTGTGTAAACGATTTCTCATGTTGTAAACACAAGCTCACAGGTTTCAACTGAAGGCACCATTAAATCCAGAGAATATGATCCATGTCTACCTTAAGAAAAATGTATATTACTTCAAGGTGCACATGCCCGATTGGAATGAGATCAGATTTTCCAGACAGCCTCAGATGGGGAGATTGGATATCAGCCATCCATCCAGGTGTAAACGCAACATGATGAATGCGTTTGTGTCGTTGAGAAAGTATCTGCCCTTGGGGTGGAAGCACCATTACTTCAGCATCTGCCCTTTATCGGCTCATCAGGATATCATACCCTGGAGACAACAAGAAACTCAAATTTTACGGCGGTGTGGGGTTCACAGCAGCTGCCAAAATTTCAAAACCGGCTCGTCGTCATTTCTTTCACATCCAACTTGAGAGCAACAAAAGAAAAAAAATCCTCCATGACAAAGAAAAAGTAACTTTAGTAACATCACGTCTTCTGGTGAGTTTGGTTTGCTGCCACTAAAAAAAGGGCCACCCACCCACCCACCTTCTGCCTGCTTTGCATGGTGTATGCAAAACAGTGAGCTCCCATCACAAAGCACACAGAATGGACACAATGAGACATAACGTTTACATGCATAGACAATGATCTGGTACTTTACCATCGACAAAGCAGATTGCATTTGAACAGATCAATGACATTTGGACTCAAAGAAACATTTCTCGAGCAAATACGGATTAGCTGAAAGATGTTTGGATCGTAACATTTAGGGCTGCAACTAACTGCATAATACTACAGATACTAATCCGCAGACTATTTTGTAAATATTGGTGATAAATCGATTAATTGTTTGGTTAATAAAAGTCCTTTACAATTTCCTAAGACCCAAGGTGATGTCTTCAAATTGCTTGTTTTATCTGACCAACGGTCTAAAAACATTGATTTCATAACTGAATAAATGTTTACCAAACACAAAAACAAATGCAACAGTCAATTTCTTCTCTTTGCTAAACTTCCAAAGGGTACAAAACACCGTCAAAACAAAATAGAAATAAGATCATCTTTCTGCTAATTCTGCCAACAACAAACATAGAAACTGATCTTATAATAGGACCTAATCTGCAGTAGTGAGCCTAAATAGTAACACACACTTGCAAAACAATACCCTTAACCAAAAAAAACACTGTGGCTACCATTTGTGGTCTCACACACACACATATCTTAGAGATTATAGAAACCACGTGGGTTGTAAATCTCAACTTCAAAACCGCAAGTGTGGCTACAAAGTCCCTGTCAAGAGCTTGCCAGAAAGCCCATACCTTCACACGCACAAGAAAACTGAGAAGTTTTTACAAGACCAAGGGGGCTTGTTGTTCCTAATGAAACTCTTAGGAGCAAAATCTGCCAGTCAAAGTTACTGAAAAACATACATTAGTTAGCCGTTAAGTGTGTGCTGCATGGTGAGACTACTCAGAAATTCTTGTCCTACCATGTGACAGATTAAAAGATCAATACAACAAAATGTTATGCAGCCAGGAGTCAGATCTTTTAAATCAGATGTATGACACTTTCACCAATGAGTCTGTAACTGCCATCCCATAAAACGTTGTTCGGTTGGCTCTATAATCCGATCTCAACTACAAAAATTTGTTTTTCTCCCTCCTCTCTGACACAGCACAGAATGTGGTATGGGAAGCACAAGCAGAGAGTCTAAATCTTTATGGGTTAGATCGCTGCCAACGACAAATAATTTTAGAGACTTGGGATGCTGTAATTTAGCTTAAGTAAACAGAGTATTCTGTCACCCATTCCCAGCAATTCATGTACAATCTCCTCCCTGCTACACTATGGGACCATGCTGTGTTTACTGAAATTATACTGCACTCATTATTTCCTCCTGAAATTCAGCTGCGAGAGAAATCTGGGGAAAATACCGAAATCAGAGCACAAACATAGCACACTCTGCCTTCCTGTTTCCTCAAACTGTTACAGAAAGTCTCTTCCCCTGAGGTGCTGAGGCCTATATTTACCAGAGACCAGGAACTGGGAGCAAATAGCCATCGAATTTCCATCCAACTATCTCTGGGTGGGTAGGATTTGGCAGTGTGATTAGGATCACTACAGCCCACCCTCACTTCGCCTCCCACAGAAGCCACTTTCCCTTCAGCCCCCCTCTCTCTCTATCTGTGGTGTCCTTCGCTCGCCACGTTATAGCACTATAGTGTGCCGTTTCATGTCGCCGTGGTTGCCATGGAGACCCCTCCAAACAGCTCCCTGGCTCAAGCCAGGCTGTGGTCAGCAGCGGAGGCTGGACATGTTAGCATTTCCAACGGACAGATGCTGTAACACAAACGAACACAACTCAGCCTGGCTGATAAGGAAACAGAAACGCTTTTGACGTCTAAAACACCTCCATTTTTTGTGGTTTATTAATCATATAAATAATTAGTAATAATAATAATAATTAGTAATACTTCTAATATGGTGTAAAGTAATATGTATATGAAATTATTTAATTTGTAATAATGTCTTCTTTTTTTTTTAAATAAACAAAAGTGGTGTTTGGACCCATAAAATGCTTCATACATTTTATTAAATAATATTATTTAGTAATTATTTTCTATGTCGAGCTGGGTAATAACTAAGCCTGACCTAAATGATTCAAAGCTTTTTGAATGTTTTGTTTTTTAATATAAGTATGTAATAATAATGTATAAATCCCAAATAGCCCATGAAATAAGGAATAATCCCACAATTATTCATTATTCATATTCAACATTAATTATTATTAGTTATTCTCAGACGGATATCGCTGTTTGTCGTATGTAGAGGTGCGTGTGCGTACAGCAGTTAGGCAGCGCCACTGTACCGGACACTGAAACAAGGCCACGCCGCGAAGCTTCGAATATCTTTGATTATTTCTCACCAAAGATTCGGGACGGCCCTAGTGATAACACTGTGTATATATTTATCAAGCAAAACAAATTTTAACATGAATCCAAAATTTCACTAATGCGACTTAAAAATGCCCGTAGATGCAGAAACACCCATCTGCTTTTGAGATGCGGCGTGTGAACGGTCCCTTAAGCATGCAAGGAGACACACGCTCGGCTTCTAAAATGTGTCAGGGCTCTGTTCATCGGAGTAGTGACAGTTAAAGCAGGTTATAGAAATCTGTCTGTGTTGGAGTAACTATATGGCACAGGTTGACTCCAGCTGCTGGCATTTGCTTGGCTCTTGAGCAGTGGTGCATGTCCTGGAATACACTCAGACCAGATGTCAGAACAACTGTGACAGCAGCAGTGTGAACAACGCCTGTCCAACTGGCATCCCTGAACCTTGTGTTGCAGAGTGTGACTTGCATTTACAAATGTGAAGCACCAACTGTGTTTTATATGCTCTCTCAGATCAAATTGATTTAAAAAATAAATAAATAATACTTTAAATTAGGGCTGTCAAAGTTAATGCGATAACGCTTCAACACAAATTTGTTTAAATCACCATCACTAATTTCTTTAATGCATTAACGCAACGGGCATGAAGCTAGAGTGAGTATACTGGCATCATATGCAACTAGAAAAAACTAAAGAATCCACTGGCACCAATAATGTTATACTAGCTTGTCGCGAAGGAGGTTAAAGAGCATGCTAAACTTGCACTAAATTTTGTAGAGGAAAAACTGGCATGGCCATTTTCAAAGGGGTCCCTTGACCTCTGACCTCAAGATATGTGAATGAAAATGGGTTCTATGGGTACCCACGAGTCTCCCGTTTACATACATGCCCACTTTATGATAATCACATGCAGTTTGGTGCAAGTCATAGTCAAGTCAGCACACTGACACCCTGACAGCTGTTGTTGCCTGTTGGCCTTGAGTTTGCTATGTTATGATTTTAATAGATTGACAGCCCTACTTTAAATTAATAGTCTTAATAAAATTGCCTTTTCAGACAGTTTTTCTGTTTTCAACATTTACACAGATCTTTGAGGGATGGGAGGTTGAGTTTCCACCTCTTATCTCTCATACGATTTTTCTCATCTGCTGCTGCTGTTCCCAGACAGCCACATACACAATCAGATGACTCCATCACTGCTGTTGCTGCTGCTTACTGTCACAGTTCAGCTATCACTAGTGGGGGGAAAAACACTCCAGCCAGAGGCCCCACTGACCCACTTCCACCATCATAGAATATGAAAGGTCTGTGTGAGTCCATACACAGCACACATGGCTGCTTTCAGTGAGGATATGGGCACAGTCAGTCTGTCTTTTGAAGAGGTGAAACAGCTCGATGCTGAACTACAGAGTGTAAAGCACCACTGTACCACTTTACAGCCAGAACGCAAATCACAAAGCTTTATCGATGCAGTACTTCTCTAAAATTGTAGCTTTGTGTGTGTAAAATTCCCCCCCCTCTAGAAAGCTGTATATTATTTCAAGGAAAAAATAAAAGTACTGTCAAAATAAAGACAACTGCCTCAGAAATATTACCCGTTTTAAAAAGGAAGGGATAACATTTTCAGAGTTTTAGATCCAAAGGTTCCATTGCATAAAAATACTACACTATTTGAACCCTCTGAGACCCACAATAGACCTGTTTTAATCTTTTTTAGGGGGTTACAGGTGGTCTTTAGGGGGGGATAGCAGGTCAACAGTAGATGTCACATAGAAGTGGTGTACATCATCTGAAAGCTGGGAACCTGAAGATGAATTTGAGATGCTTAATAAGATGATTAATAATCCCTCCAAAATACCACATTAAGTCACCAAGACCTTGAGTAACACCATAGAAAAAGCCGAAACATTTGACATTTGGAGATTTCTGCAAGAATGGCATTATTATTGTCAATCTAACTAGGAAAGCCGTCCATCCTCTGAATGCTCTAGGTCTCTAGTTTGTGGTTGTAAAGTGTCATGAGGCGGTGATTATCCTAGAGGTCACCACAGGTCATTTTATACAGTGAGGTCAAATTTAAAAAAATGGGCTCACTACAATGAAATGGCTACTATGGGGACTAACATCACACATGAATTCAAGAAAAGACAGAAAAGATCTTCTCAAATTAAAGGCTTGCTAAATTTATCTGTATTATCTAAAAGACATGTAAATTGAAAGTTGGCTTCAAGACGTAGTTTTTTTTAAATCCCTGTGCACAATAAAACATGTTCATATCTTCTATATGACACAGATACTGATCAAACAACAAGATCATATTCTCTCTAACTGAAATTACTGAATCAGTCCAGTAAAGAGGAGAGTGAGAGCAACTGTGAGGAAGAGAGAGAGCACAGAAACCTAAATCTATTAGTGGTTCCCTCCCTGTATTTACAATATTAATTAAATCAACAGAAGGTTGGTGGTCCAAGTTGTAGGCTAATGGTCTCTCCCTGGTATGTGGATGGAAATAGCACGCGATTGGCTGGCCTCCTCTCCCTCTTTCTTCTTGGACCATTCAATGGTACAAAACTTGTCGCTGCCCTTTTGAGTTTTGACAACAGATGGGCCAACGGTTTCTGTCACCTGACTCCGTCCGTCTCTGCACTGGTCTCTTGTATTCACTTTAGGCCACACACACATACAGACACGCTCTAAAGTCTGAACACAATCCGCCGTCAGACTGATGGGTTCATATTTCTGAACTTTGAACAAGCAGCAAATTACAGCATTTAGCATCTAGCTGTTCTGTTATTTACTTAGAGGCTGAGACAAAGAAACGTAACTAACCGCTATCGAGGTTGTTTCTCGAGAGAATCATTTGTCGCCGCTCCGCTGCAGTACACACAGGCTAATAAAGACCACAGATCTTTCAACTAGCTAGTCAAGAAGCATAAACTATTAGTCTAATCCTGGGATCAGGGCCAGGGTTGTGACTGAGGTTCATTAATAGCTTCTCAGCTGACTGTTTTCAAAGGAACGCGATTAGCTTGTTACCGCCTTCACGTCTACCTGGAAGATTCCAGAAGGGTGTCAAACAAGCTTTTGTACATTCACCTTGCTTTGCCTCAATCCACAGTGTGACTCATAAGACTAGTTTTCACATTAGTGGAATGCAGTTTGTGTGCGACAAAGTTGACCAGAAATCATGAAGATGTTAAGTTTGCCATTTGTTTTGCCATTTATGTCATGATAAAACATCAGCAGCATACCGGCTATTCTACATCTCAACACGAAAACCCCCAACAGGCAAATTCCCATTGTGCTTCAACGCCATTCCCACAACCTATAAAAATATAAGATAATAATACATATATAATACAACTGTTACATGTTAGCTGTGTTTCCACTCAATTATCAAGAAAATTTTAAGCAAACATTTGAAATGTCGCAAAAATGAAATGCAAATTAGCCTCTTAAGCCCTAGTTGCTGGAAGGTGTGGTTCTCCTAGACAGATATATAAAATACATCAAGAATAGCTTCAGAACTACCAGGTCTATATGCATGATCTTGGTCTCTATGGATAGGTAGGACCTCAGAGAATTCATCCACAGTGTAAGTAACATTATGACTGGTTCTATGCCTGAGTAAATTGTGATGAACCAAAGGAAAAATGTACATTTTTATCTTTGCCTAAAATGTTTTCTAGATTAGACAGTGGATAACACCATTATAGCAACGATGCCATGCACAGAAATGCCACTGAATTCATTCAGCAACTCCTTGACTACAACTGTGCCATACAGCTTTTTTAATGTGATACTTAAAAATGCACATAAAAATGTGAGAATGTGTGACATATAATTACACCTTAAAGAGACTGCGGTCTGAACTTGTTCAGCTGGACTGGAAGGAGTACTGTAGGCCTGCTGACTGTAGTTTTCACAAAGTGCTCTGCATTTCTACAAGACACCGCTGTAGATCTAATGAGAGGTCTTTGTTCACACTGGATTTTTTTACAAGACAGTTTCACTCCCTCATTTAAATGATGGAATCTCCCAAAGGTCATGCAATAACTCTTCATTCCCTAAAGTCAGAAAGTGAAGGCAGGGTGATATTTCACTCCCTGGCATAGACACCCTTTCTCTGTTCTGAGAACTGCCAACATCAACGGTGACAGTACTAAAGATAACAGCATTCCTCCACATGCACAGACCTTCCCGGTGAGGTGTCTGTCGACCACACCTACAGTATGAGCTGTGATGAGGAGCCCAAGAAACAATGCATGGATGAGGAGCACGATGGGAGAGGTTACAGGAGTGGTATGTATGGTGTAACCCAAACTGACTGTGCTGCCTTTAACTTCTCAAAAGCTGAAAATAGTTGGCAGTTGGCACCTTGAATCTACTTTATAGTAAAAGTATGTATGGAGAAATCTAGGGTACATGCTCTGTTTTTACCCTCTTCAAGACACCCCAATTCTCCACTAAGCATACAAACACACACACCAACTGAATCATGAGGCTGAGTCATCAAAACCACAGGATTTTTCTTTTTAGAAAAAAAAAAAAAAAGGCTGACTTACAAAACCTCTGCAAGTTAAAAAAAGAGAATGTAATCAAAAGTAAATACTAGGGCTGTCAAAGTTAACGCAAATTTGTTTTAACTCCACTAATTTCTTTAAAGCATTAACACAATCGATTTTCTGGAGGTTGTTTTGGATGTCAGTTTTAAAGCTAGAGTGAAGATACTGGCATCATATGAAACTAGAAAACCTAAGGAATTCATCGGTACCAATCATGCCTAAATCGTGCCTAGATTGTGCCTAAATAGTGCTCCAAACTTAAATTTTGGTGAGGAAAACCTGTCATGGCCATTTTCAAAGGGGTCCCTTGACCTCAAGATATGTGAATGAAAATGGGTTCTATGGGTACCCACGAGTCTCCCCTTTACAGACATGCCCACTTTATGATAACCACATGCAGTTTGGGGCAAGTCGCAGTCAAGTCAGCACACTGACACACTGACAGCTGTTGTTGCCTGTTGGGCTGCAGTTTGCCATGTTATGACTTGAGCATATTTTTTATGCTAAATGCAGTACCTGTGAGGGTTTCTGGACAATATTTGTCATTGTTTTGTGTTGCTAATTGATTTCCAATAACAAATATATACATACATTTACATAAAACAAGCATATTTGTCCACTCCCATGTTGATAAGAGTATTAAATACTTGACAAATCTCCCTTTAAGGTACATTTTGGATTGATAAAAAATGTGTGATTAATCGCGATTAAATATTTTAAGCTATTGACAGCCCTAGTTTTAACATGTCATGCTGCATTTGTAACCAATATCCACCTGGGAAACGGGGCCCGACTATCAAAGCAAGCCGCTTCCTAAAAACAACATACAGTTGGCTCACTGCTCTTAACAGAAAACCAGCACCAGCAGTGAAAGTAACACAACCTTTGGCATAATTTGACAGCCTAGAAACCGTTCATTATATTACACTGACATATGACATAAGTAAACTGACAACAGTTATTATAATAGCATTAAGGTTGACAGCCCTCAATGGCATACTCTGACCAGAGACCAGATCAAATGGAGTATGGAGTAGCTGCTGGTTGACAATACACACGCAAAGCCTTGATTAAAATGCAACAGCAGGAGTCTCAAGGACAATTTAGCTCCATTCTGAGTTCATTCTCAGAGCTACCCGGAGTCACAAATGACAGGCAGGGTGTAACTGAAATGTTTGATGCTGCAGCCAGCATACTGCAGCACAGCACTGAGGTCTCACCTGAGAGAGTAGGTATAGCCGGTGTTCTCCGGAGCACACTGTGGCGGCGTATATGTGTGCAGTTGGGAAAAATCCATGTTCATTCTTCTTTGTTTAGACTGCTAGAATCAGGACGCAAAGGACAGGACTCTTTAAGCCAAAGCTTACATGGTGGAGGGGGATAACAACAAGCACAAACTAACTACCATACATGCTCACAAAAAGAACACATGCATTGCCTTGTTCAGCCTGTCTCCTGCAGACAAATGAGTTCTGCTAATGAGCTCAAGTTCTGTGTAATTGTATTTTTTTTTTTAAATCTGATTCAAAGCCGCATCTACACATTAAATACAAACAGCACTGGTAAATTCCCTGCCTCTTCCCAAATCAATTCTAGCGCTATTCCCTGGGCTGCTCTCCAAGAAAACACAACCACCGGTTACTGCTACGCTGTAAAGGCATGTCAGAAAGCCCAGCAGGCCTTAATGAGCTGCTGGACATTCCTTTTCCTCAGGAACACAACAACGCTACTGTGGCTCTGACAGTGGACGAGAGTTGGCCGACCTCTTCCTGCATGTTGGCTCTGGCTGGTTGTTGACGGAGCCGTAATGGTAATGAATGACTTGTCTCTTCTCCTCCGGTCGGCAACTGATGGGAAAGGCTGGTGGAGACAGCACAGAGAGAACGGCGATCCTCACTCCCGTCCTGTTGTATTAAGTAGACTCCTCACCAGGACAGCTACTCCTACAGTGCCTGCTTGGGTAAGCTCCACACGGAGAACGAGCAGTATTATGAAACCAAGGAAAACAGCAAGGGGTGGGGCTGAGTTTTAGGCAATGGGCGGGAAACAAACTGCTCTGAGGGTTGAGCTTCAAATAGGGAAACTTGCATTATGGGAACAAGCTGTGCAAATACTGTTACCATAATACACTCAGCTGCCAGTTTATTAGGTGCACATGGCTAAAACAAATGCAGTCTAATATAGTAGCAGGCATGCAATAAATCCTACCTTCATTAAGGTGATATGTTTTGTTGAAACTTTTTTTTGAGAGGTGTTGATTTAAGGTCGTTTTGGAGGCTGTTGATGCACCGATTTATCGGATGATTTTCGCCTCGTTGCCTGCAATCGGCCTATCGGCAAATAAGATGGAATTCACCGATCGCAGTGGCTGATGTTTATGTGTTGTGTTCATTTTGTGCTGGCTAAATGTTGTGTTGTTAGCTGCTGATTTAATTACATTTAATTTATGTTTCACAAAATGTTTTTGTTGGGCTATAAAAGTACTGCAAAACAAATTCCTCTCATGGAGTAGGTGGTGAAGCAGTTATTTATCATATGAAAGAAGGTTATACTAAAGCTTGTTTCGTAAATTTTTATAATTTAATTTGTGCTCATTCAAGACATTAATGAAGGGCCGAGTGAGTGTAGAGTGAAGATAATGCAGTTATTTTTTTCATAATGAAGATGTCTATGTTTCCATGAAACAGAATAAACAACAACAAAACATCGGTATTGGCTCATCATTTTGATATCGGTGCATCCCTAGAGGCTGTAGTTTGTGCTGCTGTTGAACTGTATTGCGTTATACAGAGAGGTGTTTCTATTATTTTATTCACCCCATTTATAATCAGTCAGCTTGGGCTACATCAGTGGTTCTCAGTGTAGGGGTCGGGCCCCTTCAAAGGATGACAAGATAAATCTGAGGGGTCGTGAGATGATTAACGGGAGAAGCAAGAACCAATTTGGCTTACTTTTTCAGACTTTTCTTTACTCTTTGATTCTTTGTGAAATAATTTGAGTTAACAGTTATTTAAAATGTGGGGAAATATCTCTTTGGTGGAAATGCAAAAACCACTCATCTGGAAATTAGCACCAGCCACCAGCCAAATGCTGGTAAAATATGCAAGTGGCTGCTAGATTTGCATCACTCACCGGCCCAAAAAGAGTGGCAGGTGAACAAGAAAGTTATTTTCACTGGTCCCCAGCCAAAAAAAGATGGGAACCACTGGGCTAAATGATAGAGACACCCCTCTGTATAATGCAATAAAATTCATCAGCATCAAACTACATCCTCCAAAATGATTAGAAAGTTGTATCGACACCTCTCTAAAACAATTTAAACAAAAACTGAACTTCATGAGCGTAGGATTTATTGCAGGACTGTTGTACTAGTCTGCACTCTGCATTAGTTTCAGCCAGGTGTACCATAACAAACTGTCAGCCAAAACTGCATAGCATTATGTAGTCAGCTATGAAAAGGTAAAACTTACTGATCTTGCCGGGTTATATAAAAGGTTTAACCATTGCTCTATAAAACATAAATACAATAACAGTGTCTGACTGTTTTGATTTAGCATTTCAGGTCATAACAAGCTCGACCATGCTTCATACTGCTCTATCCATGTGGTTTAAACTTCCTCATATATCCTGAGCAAGAAGGGAACTCCTACTACAAATTCTGACAATGCAAAAAATGTGAGCGGCAAATAGAACAGATGGCTTTTTCCTAAAATGTTCCACCAAAGTCTCAACCCGTAATCTTAATCATGTTTCCAATCGGCCTCCAAGTCTCCCAAGCCGGATAAACAGAAACAAATATCCAAAAGCCAAGGGGACTACATTAATTCAGCCGGGATTAGGTTGAGTTTGACTTGTCTGGTGCAGTGAATCATGAATGTGGGCACTCACAAATCAAATACCAGCCGGCTCCTACAGTGCATCAACTACTGAACAACTGAAAATAAGGATTCTTAATAAAAAGCAATGTATATTCTGCAGCTTATAGAAATATAACACCATTTAATCATTGAGCTCATAATTCAGGAGACAGGTTCAACAATAACAGAGCATGCATTCATCCCACAAACACACAACTACAGTGTAAACATGCTGCACGGTGACACCTCTCCCATAGTGATGGATGTTTGTTTTGCTGGCTCCTTTACGCAAAACCACCTGCGACAGAAGAGGGCAAACTACATAGTCCTGTGAACCAGTCAAAACAGGGTTTCACACTGACCAAGTGTAATAATAACTGCACATAGTGTCCGGCCAAATGACATATAAGCCCCGTTACATGCTCACATTGCCCAGTGCTAAATTTAGTCTGCATGTATTTTAGACAAACGCAGTCACTCGTGAAAGCACCGACTTACAGGCTTGAGCAAAGATTCCCATTTCTTATTATATCCTACAGGTTCATTGCACATTTCAGTCTACACATGTAGAATACTATTAATGAAGAATAATGTCTGATAATGTCGCAGATGTGCAAAAATCACCCAATAACATAAGGCCTGAGATGGGTAATAAAGGAGCTCAGCAAGGACAACACCAATCAGGATAAAAAACACATTCACACCAGATATCTGCAGCTGCATTAACGCATATAGGATGTTATTTATAGTAGCTTGTCAACTTGCCCGCGTGGTTAGAGTCCATGTATGTTATTATTCTTTTAGAGCGTAAATCCAAAGCAAAAGAAAAAGATCCACGTTTCTATCACGGAAGATGCGCAAACTTCCGCCCGCATCCCGACGCACGGAGACCCAAAGATGATTTATTACTGCGCACTCTCGGATCCTAAATTTTGGTTTTCTGGTTGAAAGAGAAAAACAAAAGTTTGCTGGTAGCTTGAGAGTGTTATGCTGGTGCACAACAAGCAGAATTCCAAAATGGCTTCCCGGGCGTAACAAAGCCAGAAGGATCTCTGCCGAGCTGGTCCTCCCACTGCCGGGCCTCTATTGTCGGACGGGGCGCACACTTTGAATCTATTGGAGGAAAGCAGAGCTGCTGCAGCGGCAACGGCGTGCAGTGGACCGCTGCTGGAGCTCCGTGCAGTCAGAGGATCACACGCTATCACACACTATTGTTAATGTTGACGGTGACACTGAACCCCTGAAGGAGTTTCAACTGTTTCAGCTGAAACTGAAGGCCCCACATATACCACAGCTATACCCACCAAAACAACGTGAAACACATGTCTGACATCATCAATGATCGATGATATATAGCCTACTAATAACATTATTATGATTATGATGATGATGATTATGATGATTATTAAATATTATAATAATTAGTATTATTAAATATTATTATTATTATTATTAGTAGTATTAAATATCATTATTATTATAATTAGTAGTACTATTCATTATTATTATGATTAATATGATGATGATTATTAGTATTATTAAATATTATAATAATTAGTAGTTGTATTAAATATTAGAATTATTATTAATAGTAGTAGTGATAATTCTTATTATTCTTATTAGTAGTATTGTTAGTAGTCGTAGTAGTAGTAGTAAATATCATTATTATTATTAGTAGTAATAGTATTAAATATTATCATTATTATTATTATTAGTAGTAGTAGTAGTAGTAGTAGTAGTAGTAGTATTACATATTATATTATTATTATTGCTTGGTATATGTACTTAATTAGTTGACACACAGCTCACCAAAGTTCATCCAATGAAAACAAGCATTTGTTTTGAATGCCCCAATAACATTATTTTTTTAATTATTATTATTAGCTTGGTTATTATTATAAGCATTATCATAACAGTTAGTATTATTAGCATTAGCATTAGCATAATAATAATTATTATTATTGCTATAATTATTATTATTATTAGTAGTAGTAGTATTAAATATTATATTATTATTATTGCCTGGTATATGTACTTAATTAGTTGACACACAGATCACCAAAGTTCATCCAATGAAAACAAGGGAACATTTGTTCTTCTGAGGTGCCATCACCTTCACTAAAGGGTGTCAAAAAGAAATCAAATTGTCCATTTTCTACTGCATTATTTTCATTAAGAGTGAAGCATAATTAGTACTGCTAGAGAAAGACAGAAGACCTGTAGGGACTATAAGTCCTATACTTTTAGCTGCTACCAAGTATGCAAGTTCCGATACTTTATAACATGGAGTTTATTTACTAATCACGTCCATCACTTCTTCTAATGCATTTTAATCTTGGTTGAGACACAATGTCATTTGATACACACAAAACCCCAAAACTCACACGACAATCAATAGAGCACAAAACACAGGCCACGATCTCCTCAGAGCACGGTTTGTTTCTCCTAATCAGCAGAACCTGTGATCACTGGCATGAGGCCTATATTACCTGAGGCCAGTCTCTGCTTACACCATACACCCCCCTAGTGCTTGGAGGCACATTACACCTAACACAAATAAAATACCACAAATACTACATGGCTCCTACAAGACCATTGCATGTGTCAGCACACTCACATAAAACAGAACGAATTCTGAAAATGTATTTTACATCAAAATGTCTGGTGTGAGTCCAAGACGAAGCCTTGAGAAAGTGTAAAAGTACACAGATAACCACACATTATCTTGTGTGCATAAGATCTTGAGACATTGTAGGTATGTAACACTCTGAAAGGTCTAATGTTGCAAAGTGAGTACTTTTATGTTTGACACTTTAAGTGCCTGGTAGTAGTTATGTACTTTTAGAAGTAGAATTTCAAATGCAGGACTTTTACTGACCTCTTTCAGTTGAAGCGGCACATTTTCCACAGAGATATTAAAACATTATTGGCGTCTTATAAATCTGAATCCTTTAACTGAACTGATGAGAGCAAATAAGGACCTAGGCGAGGCGCCATCTGCTGGACAGCAGTCTGCACACTTTATTTAGATGGACTTTGGATCCAACGTGACTGAGACTTTGCAGAAGGCGGGCTATCCCTCTGCCAAAGATTAAACAACACACCCTGTTACAGCCAAGATAAGCCCTCTTTAGAAAACCTTTCGTTTAGTATCCCTCATGCAAGTTTGTTTCAGATGGAAAAAGTATTCAGATCCTTTACTTAAATAAAAGTACCAATTCAACTCTATCACAAATAATACTGCATTTAAAATCCTACTTAAAGTAAAAGAAGTACAAAAGGGATCAGGCCCCTTCTCAATAGGCCTTTCTCACAGTAGATATTTGGACTTGTCATAGCAGGAAAGCACAGACGTTACAAATAACATTAACAATGGCTCTATTATATTCAAGTGCTCCAGTCATCATTAGTTACATCATAATCACATGCAGTTTGGGGCGAAAAGCATGCAGTTTTTTGTTCGCCTATATACTAAAATGCTGTATTTGAATATTTCTGCATATTGGGGTCCCTAAACAGTCTTAGAATTACATAAATTGTGTATCACTGTAAAGCTGAGACTCTTGTGGATCCAATGGGCTCAACTGTTTTCATGTGTGATGATGTTAGTCCCCATTTCATTGTAGTGAGACCATTTTTTGAAACTTGACCTCATTGCATAAAATGGCCAGTGGTGACCTCTAGGATAATCACAGCCTCATGAAACTTTACAGCCACAAACTACAGACCTAGAGCATTCAGAGGATGGATGGCTTTCCTAGCTAGATTGACAATAAGGGGGTTTCTGAACAGTTTCTACAACAGAAGTGCTCGCCATCCAATCGCCGAGAAATGCAATTCTTGCAGAAATCTCCAAATGTAAAAAGTTTTTGAAAACAAATCACAGCACGGCTTTTTCTATGGTGTTGCTCAAGGTCTCTGTGTCTTAATGTGGTAATTTATTGTGGTAACAGTCTCTTCTGCACTATATTCCCTTTTTTAATAGTCCTGTATCACAGCTGTTACCCTGCACTATATTCAGTTTTAGTAGTTTTCTTCATCTCCTTGTGTTTTTATACCTGGTATATTTTTTTATACTTTGTACTTTGCACTGCTATTTTTTTTACTGCCTTTTTACTAACATGTTTTGCACTATGGAACTGTGATGCTGGAAACTTGAATTTCTCTCGGGATCAATAAAATTACTATCTATCTATCCATCTATCTAATTTGGAGGGATTATTGATATTTTTTATCAATTCTCCAGTGATACAAAACTTGTTAAATTTAGCAACAAACCTGTGTGACAAATGGTATCAACCCAAAAATTGCTGCAACAATTTAGGAGACATAATAGAACATGAGAATGACCATCGCATACTTCTATCAATATGTTCTATGCTCTAATACACTTTCAACTGATTAATTAATTTATTCCGTCCTGCAGCTGTCAGACTCCACAACCAGCTCTTCTCCCAGTAGACCACATACACACCAACAATCTGACAAGAACTGCACTTTACTGTACACCAACTGTCTATCAGTACTACTCAGGTGTAATTCTCACTGTGCAATATCATTTTCCACTTGTGCAATTTTGTTAATAGTCTGTTTATTGTCAATACTGTATATACTGCTCCTATTTTTATACTTCCTTCTATTAAATGGTTCATATTTGGTTACACTTTGTTTAGCTCTTTTTTTACTGTTAGCTGATGGATCTTATTTTTTGCACTATCCCCTTTGCTGCTGTGCACTGCACATTTCCCCACTGCGGGACTAATAAAGGAATATCTTATCTTATTAATTAATCTTTATCTATTATTAATGACTAGAACAACTTGACTAGAGCAACTTGACTCATTTAATTGCTGTCTTGTAATTGCTTTTCCTCATGTATCTGTTTTTATATTTTTTCCCACTCATAATGTTGTTTGGTTATGATTACCCAGAAATCATTATAGATATTTAAATCAATATCTTCCTCACAAACACTATCCATACACTTCCACGCAACACACACAAACACACTTATCTTGTTTGATATATTTACTGTATTGTTATTATTATATATATATATATATATATATATATATATATATATATATATATATATATATATATATATATATATATATATATATATATCTTGTCCTAATTGTTTGTTATCACTATTATGTAGTCATATTATTACTTTATATTAATCTTGTCTCTAGGTGGAGGCTTCAGATAAGCCCAGTGGGTTTTTTGCCTCTTCCTGCACTGTATATTATTAATTAATTTATTTGTTGTTATGTTGTATAGTCTTAAATTGTACAAAAACAAATAAACAAACACACACAGTGCTGAGCTGCAAATTAACCTAAAGGTTCCCAGCTTTCAGATGATGTGCACCACTTCTATGTGACATCTACTGTTGACTATTTATCTACCCTTGAACATCCCCTGTCCCCCTATAACCCCTATAACTCTAAACAAAAACAGGCTGGAATGGTAGCAACTGCCAAACAACAAAGCTCTCCCATGGTTACTCTGCCTTTACTGGAGTAAAGTTCAAGGAATAGTGTAGCCTTAGTTAAAATGTGACTTATTGAAAGGCAGCAGTTCAATAAATCTTTCCAGTATTGCAGTGGTGCGTTCAATGACCCCATAGACAGTCTGACCACACAGAAGTTAGCTTAATTTAGCCTCTTTGTACTGTACTTGTCAGTGGTCAAGAAACGAACAATAACAGTCAGTTTCTTTATGTTCAAGTGCTTATCAGTAAAACCTTTGCAGATACAAACACGTTGTTCCCAAAAAACACACAGAACCACAAAGACAAAACAGTTAAAGATGCTACTAGCATAAAAGTTGTATCCTCTCCTGACAGTTGGGATTAGCACATGTGGAATAAATTAACATAATTATCAACACAGACTACTCACATGTTGCCTCCGACGCTGCTGAATGTCAAATGTGTTTATCCTGAAGTGAGTTACATCCAGCTCGTTATTTGCTTCTCAGAGCAGTTGTACATAAACTCCCTCTGGAAGGAGAGAAGGGAGAAGAGAGGAGACCTTCTCGTCGTCTTTATTCTAACGTTCGCCTCTTTTCCCGCACACATGGTCACACTTTCCGTTGAGACAGGGGCGTCACGTGTGTCACTCCTTATATGGTCAAAATGACCATATATGGGATGGGTCAAAACGCCTCGATGCTGGTTTTAGATATGAAACAGCTCCGCCTAGTGGACGCTGACAAGAACAACAACCAACACTGAATTAAATTTAAAAATGAATAACTACTTCTACTGCTGCTACTACTGCTACTGCTGCTACTGCTAGTCTACTACTACTACTACTACCATATTATATTATATTATATTATATTATATTATATTATATTATATTATATTATATTATATTATATTATTATATTAGTTTTAACTGTACGTTGAATATGGAAAAATGACAATAAAGTTGAACTTGAACTTGAACTTATATTATATTATATTACATATGTATATATATATATATATATATATATATATATATATATAGTCTGTTTATTGTCAATACTGTATATATTGCTCCTATTTTTTTATACTTCCTTCTATTTAAATGGTTCATATTTTGTTACACTTTGTTTAGCTCTTTTTTACTGTTGATGCTGGATTTATTTATTAATTCATTAATTCTTTTATTTATCTATTTATTTATAATCTTTATTTATTATCTATAAAATGTATATTTTTATTATATATATATATATATATATATATATATATACATTTATTATTCCTAAATTCATCTTGTGAATACTACTAATACTACTACTACTATTATTATTATTATTATTTCTATTATTATTATTATTATTATAATAATAATAATAATAATAATAATAATAATAATAATAATAATAATAATAATAATAACTTAATTGCTCCAGAAGAGTGTCCTGGAACTCTAATAGGTGTTTTTTTAAATAATAATTATATATATATATATAATTTGCTCTATAATAATAACAATACAAACAATTTATTACCCCCCTTATCAAGAAGAAGAAGAACAAGAAGAAGAAGAAGAACAAGACGATATTAAACAGTTTCCTAACTTGTTTCTCATATGAATCCTGGCAAAGAAAATGTTTTAGGAAAATTAATATATGAATGATGTTGATTCTCACAGTTGGCTCAAAGTACCTCTATGTATCTGTGCAGGGACTCTCCAAAAATAAGGAATTGCTTGATTATACTGTTAAACTCAAACAAAGATTATTTGTAACTCTGTTCATTAAGTTCATAACTAAGCATATCCCAGTGCTAGAAAAAAAAAATATGGCAGCCAATAATGGGCAGTTCTTACTTTACTAACTAAATTATTACTTTTACCTTTTTGCACAAGAATTCTTTCAGTATCCAGTACATTGGCAAAATGTGTATTTTGAATTGACAGTACTTTGAGACCCCTTTTCAAAAACCAGGCACAACTCAAGTCTGTGAGCAGTCAAAGAGTCAGAGAAAACCGGAAAAACTGGACACCTGTCATCTGTGGAATGATGGTGAGGTGATACCATTGTCCTTAAGATCACATGACCCCATTATGTGAAAGAGAAGAGGATTTAGCCTGAGAGCAGTTGTCTGCTCTGACGTGTCTTTCCTAAAGTATCTAGAGAGCTGTTAGTTGTGTGTGTTTAGAATCACTCACAATGAAAATCTTTATTTTTCTAATGTGTATGTGCCAGCTTCTTCCTGTGCAGCCTGGAGACATGGAGCGCTGTAAGTAAATTAAACACTATGATAGCAGGCTATTTGTAGTTTGTCTATAGCCTTGGTTTCTGTTGACTCTTTGTCTTTTTAACAGACGCCGATTGTGAGAGTTGCCTAACAACAGCACGAGGTATGTTGGATTCAGCTTGCCCTATAGTGCAAGAAACAATGGTTTAAAATGATACACACTGAATTATCACTGCCACTTGTTTTGACTATTTTCTTTAAGATATAGAAAGTAAATAAAAGCATATGCATACTGCCCTCCAGAGATTGAGAAAGCCCTGAAGGAAGCCCCAGCTGAGAGCAGACAGACAGTAGTTGAGAACCTCATCAGCGGGGCTGTGTGTGACAAACTGCGGTCCTACAATCATGACAACATCTCTAAGGACAAAATAACATCCTCCTGCATGCACTTGTTAGGTAAGATCAGGAGGAAATAATGGATTTGCATATTTTTACTTACGCATACTTAAATAATAATGTATTTTTGAATCCCCATCCAGAGTCTCATTATGACCAGTTCCATGTGGCTTTGTTGAATAAAGAACCAAAGCATCTGGATATAGTCCTGTGTTATGAGCAGTCCATGGCATGTGTAGGGGTGAAACGCCAGTCTTTTGAGGTAGGCCAAACGTGTAGACATTGATGTTAATAAGACTAAATTGCTGAGAACTAATATTGTTTGACTTTGTCTGACAGAGTTCCAAAACTACCTTCTCAGAAAGTGCCATTGAAGCTCTACTTCGGGACAACAAGGAACACGTGCGCATTGCTCAGCCTGTACATCCGGATTCACCTGGGCACTCTGAGTTGTGAAAACAGCAGTGTCATTTGCTCTGTCAGTATAATAAAGACATCATTGAAAAATATTGTCTGCATTGTATTGTATTGTATATACGTATATATTTGCCCACTCCCATGTTGATAAGAGTATTAAATACTTCCCTTTATGTCCCTTTAAGATACATTTTGAATATGTAAAGGGAGATTTGTATTTAATAGTAAAAAATATGCTTGTTTTATGCAAATGTATGTATATATTTGTTATTGGAAATCAATAACAACATAAAACAATGACAGATATTGTCCAGAAACCCTCACAGGTACTGCATTTAGCACAAAAAGTATGCTCACATGATAACATGGCAAACTGCAGCCCAACAGGCAACAACAGCTGTCAGTGTGTCAGTGTGCTGACTTGACTATGACTTGCCCCAAAACTGCATGTGATTATCATAAAGTGGGCATGTCTGTAAAGGGGAGACTCGTGGGTACCCAGAGAACCCATTTTCATTCACATATCTTGAGGTCAGAGGTCAAGGGACCCCTTTGAAAATAGCCATACCGGTTTGTTTTTTTTAGCGAAAGTTTGGAGTGTTATTTTGCCTCCTTCGTGACAAGCTAGTATGTCATGATTCCTCAGGTTTTCTAGTTTCATATGACTCATCAACGCCCTAGCTTTAAAAATTCAATGAGGTGAATAATAATTTGTGCGTATAAGGAAAGAGAACAAATAGTCAATATGATTAAGTTAAATATGTAAGTAATGAATTGGTATTCTGGATTGATAACAAATGTATATTTTGATAAGGATAATTATATCAGTAATTAATTTATATTTCTGTATGACACAGAATAAAGGTAATAATTATAGTTAGAATAATTATAAATAATAATAATTATAGTTGGACAAATTTAGGAAAATTTAATTAGAGTATAAGTATGGCTCAATAAGGAAGCTGGTTAATAATTAATAATTGATTTATGGAGAAGGGGTGGGATTAAATAAGTTTGTACTTCTTCTCACTCTTCGAATATGTAAATCAAGGCTTCAAGTGTTTGACAATTTATTTTTCTTATGCTTTTCATTGTATGTGAATACTACTTGTTTCTGACTGTCCTCTTGTTGGTATGATCATTCTCTTTTTCTTTATTTTTTATTTTATTTTTTTTGTATTCTACATGTTCGAAATACATTTTGAAATGAAAAAAATGTCAAATGTAGATGGTGAGGTGGAAGATCTCGTTCCATTTGTCTCACCCTTCCCACCTTTACTTCCCCCTCAGTTACTCTACCCGCATCTTTCCCTCCACATTTGATCAAAACATCCCATAAAACATAAAAAAAAAATCATTAAAAAAAAGTGTGGGTGAAAGTGTGAACAAATGGATGGAAACGGTTGCTAATAGCAACATGGGTAGGTCGCATGGACCATATTGGAACGCGGCCCATACGCGCTGTTGCTAGGAGGCGCTGCAGGAGCCCGGAAGAGTTGGAAATGATGATGATGATGGGCAGCAGAAGCAACCCGAGATTGAAGGAGAAACACAAGGTTCACGTTGCAGCCACAATTTGTTGGTTCTCTGCGACATCTGTGCGCGTCTAACACTCATAGGAGACAAGGAAAGCAAAGGAAAGATCACCTTCTCTTCATTTTTTTTTTGAAGGTAAGAAAGGTTGTCATTCCTGCAGAGCACATCTGGATTAAAACGCTGGTTTCAAAGGATTGATGCCTTCACTGCCGGTACAAAAACAAGAAAACCCCACCTTTGCTGTGCTGTCAGCTGCAACGTTAATGCATCTGTGTAACGTTAGCTACTGTAACGAGGCAACTGAAGGCATGCATTGTAGGTTGAATGGTCATTTTAATAGGTCAACTCTAGAGTAAAAAATTACAATGCAGTTTTCATTGAAATGATGTTGTAATTTCATGCATAAAACAGCTGTGTGTTTGGGTTAACGCCCTGTACGTGTTCCACTACCTGTCTGTGAAGGGTCCATCTTGCTGACAGGCATATTTCATAAATAGAAACTGTATTGATAAGACACATGATTCCATATGCATTACCATGGGACAGAGAAATGCAAGTGAGTCACCAGCAGCATGGTCTGATAGAAAGGAATGACAGGAATGTGATGAGTGTGATAAAACCCATTAAGAGCAGACAGACACTCTTTGTTTTGCTCTTCCACACATGATACCAGATGATGTTGCCTCCAGTGATCCAGCTCAAGCTCACGTGTCCTCCACCACCCTTTTCTCTCTCCCATTTGTATTTAACAGCTGGGGTGGCGAGGCTACATGCTGTCTGAGCGTGGATGTGTGGGTGTCCAGAGATGGAGAGCTATGAGGAGTTCTGTCTGCGGAGTTTGGCCTTACTGCAGGAGGAGGGGAAATTCAAGAAGACCTCATGTGAGCCGCTGTGGTCCCTGAAGGCTCTCTCTGTCATCTGCTTCCATGGAAGAGCCGTGCTCTCGCCTCTGGTGAGGAAGAAATAAACACACATGAGAACTGATCCTACATTCCTGTCTACACCTTTGTATATATAGATTTGTAGTACTTCTCATTATTACATACTACACTCCTGTCTACACCTCTGGATATATATTTGTAGTACTTCTCATTATTGCATACTACATTCTTGTCTACACCTCTTTATATATATATATTTTAGTACTTCTAATTATTACATATTACATTCCTGTTTAAACTCCGGATTTATATTTTAGTACTTCTCATTATTGCATACTATTCTTGTCTACACCTCTGTATATATATATTAAGTACTTCTCATTATTGCATTCTACATTCCTGTCTACACCTCTGTATTTATATTTTAGTACTTCTCATTATTACCTACTACATTCCTGTTTACACCTCTGTGTACATGTACTACTCATCATGCATATACATACTACATCCTGTTTACATTCAGTTTTCCCATCTGAAATACTGTCGTCAACAAAATTACAAATTTACATTACTATTTTATGTTTACTTATGTTTATATTTAAGCCCTATATTTTAACAGCACTATTGCTTTAGATTATCATTTTGCTTTTACTTTTACTTGTGTGATTTCCCCTTTTATTTATATATATATATATATATATACATGTTTTATGAGCATTGTTGAAGGAACCTGAGACCAAAGATTTTCATTGCCGACGACTGCTTTGCTGGAATTGACAAATAAAGAACCTTGAACTTTAAGATGTAGCTAAACCAATTACAGTTTCTAAAGTTTCTTCATTAAAAGCAGACAGAAAGCGTAGCTAATAGATGCTTTTAAGACGTGTGGAAATGGCTTGGTATCCAGAGCGAGTAATTTGTTGACTGTCTGCTTTTTAATGACACAATGTCTGGTTGGTTTCCCCTAGAGAGTCTGTATCTGTCCTGCTGTGGCTGTGTTTTCATGCTGCATAGTAACAGAAAGAGTTGCACCGTTCAGTTATGTATTTTTTATTTATTTAACTAGGAGTAAAAAACTCATTGTGATCTCTTTTCAAAGAGTGTCCTGACCAAGATAGGCAGCAACACAGACATAAAATAAACATAACAATTTAAAATGAAGACAAATTGAAGAATCCTAACAGCCAAATGTGCTTGCTTCAAAGTCAGATGCACTTAAAAGACGTTCAGTGAGACCAGCTCTCAAAGATTCAGGTCATTTTGTAACTGATTACAAGAAGAGGGAGCAGCATACTTGAATGCCCCTTTTTCCCACTTCAGCACGAACTTTGGGGACAGCTAATAGGATTAAATCCTGGGAGCCAAGACAGTAACTTCCTGTACTTTTTTGAAGGATGTAGATCCGTAGATAAGATAGAAGCAAACCGAGAATAGCCTTATAAATAAGAAAACGTGTTTCAGTCTACGGCTGGACAAGGCAGACCATCCTACCCGAGCACACAAAGAGCAGTGGAGTGTAAGGGCTTTAAAATTGGTAATAAATCTCAGTGCTCCATGGTAGACAGTATCCAGCGTGCGTAGGCTTTGAGAGGATGCATGCATGTATATAACGTCGCCATATAGTCCAGCACAGACATAAAGGTGGCAGCGACAAATCTCTTTCTGGCCTCGAAAGAAAAGCAAGACTTGTTTCTAAAATAAAAACAACATGAGTTTTGTTTTGTCAGCATTTAAAACGAGTCACACAAATGATGCTTCGTATAGTATTATTAAAAGCTAGTTGTAGCTGACAGAGAGCCTGGTTTGGTAAAGACGAAGTAACAATGAGAAGGATGTTATGATACACATTTCAGGCATAAAACACAGACGTGCACAGAGATATCATAATCGCACGGTTTGACTTGAATTAAATGTAACATTTAAGGTGAAAACACATTTCTTTATGAGACCTACTTAATATATCTGAAGCATGTGGGCTGACTATTAGATCAGCAGTTGGCAGGGGAGAGAGAGAGAGAGGAGATAATTGATGAGGAGGAACACCAAGGCGGTTTGATGTTAGTCAGGAGAATCCGTCTGCTAGTGACTGCTGACAGAAGGAGTTCTCAGGAATAGTCACATGACGGAGAGGCCAGGGTGAGGCCGAGGATCGTTGAAGATATCTCCTCCACTCAAACAAAGGAGACACAAACACATAGCGGAAGAAGAGCTTGTGTTATCAATAATAACTGCAAATAGATCACAAAGTCATGAAATACATTTTGTGTCATAACGATAATCTTCTTTCATGTGTTGTTGCTTGAATACGTTCAAGCCAAAAGTGAAGCTCAAGAGGTACACGGTTTTGAACAAGTGTTAACAAATAGTGTGTATTTTATTGTTTTTCCAGCTGAGTGCAGAGCAGCGCAGTGAGATGTGTGACCACAGACGGAGGGCGGTCCAGCTGGAGGTGGACAGGCAGAACCAGCAGAGGAACAACCTTATGACCCGGGTTCAGGACATACTGGAGCAAGCTCAGGTCAGTAGCACAGTATGGGCTTACAGTGAGCACTGAATCATCAAAAGTGAATAGCAAAATCCATAAACATATACAGTATATGCCACATAGAAAACATAGATTTTAACCACTCTCTGTTCAGAAAATAAAACATCAAGCCACTTTGTTTATTTCATATAAAACACTTCATCTAAATTTCTCAAATGTGCCCAAATGTGAAATAGGTCTGTGTGCCATTCCCACGATGTCACACAAAAACTAAATTACAGTCTGCCCCGGAATCTCTTGTGACTTTTGCAGACTTGAATACAGGTTGTCTGACTCAACGACGTCTCTGGTAGGCTGTGCTATTTTTACCTGATGATGGCCCTCTTTTGTCAACTCAACGTCCAAAAACGATATTATCCACTTGCAAATCAGCTGTTGTTAGGAAATCTTTCAATAAACGTGATTGGCCAGTTATCGGTGTGGTAAGAGGATGTAAGGATTCAATATCTCAGTTAGGATTAATCTGAGGTTTGCTTGGATTGGAAGTGACAGGGCCAAGTTAGGATTGGATTATTCTAAAACTTGAAAAACGTCCTTGATTTTAGCAATTATTTGATGATTGGTCATCATTACTTATTGTCTCTGCACAGGAACAAAAAGTACCAAGTGAAGATGCTGAAAAGCTGCCAGTTTCTAAATCCGCGACAGTCAGTGGCTACACCCTGGTCACGGACTCTCCAGGACTTCCCAGAGACCCTGGGTTTGGGCTTCAGACGAATGATCAGCCACGCTCTGAGACCCCCATCCTCAACGGCTACAAGGCAGTGGAGGAAGTGATGGTGGAGAGGGAAGAGAAGAGCGCGGAGGAAGAGGAGGAAGAGGAGGAGGAGGAGGAGGAGGAGGAGGACATCAGTTTGGACAGCCTTCTGAAGAGATCAAGGGAGTATGTGAAGAGAGAGCAGGGGTCAAAAGTTGTCCACACGGTCACCAGGACTCCTCCGCCGGAGACAGTCTTTGACAAGGAGAATAAGAGCTGCAGTCCCAGGAGGGATTCAGGCGTTGAGTTTGGATTCAGTCTGCACCATAGCCCTATTGGACCACCTCAGACCCAAATCCAGCAGCAGACTCTTTACGACCCCAGTCCCCAACAGTGTGGCTGCCTCTCACCTAGTCTACCTGACCGGTATGCTCGTCTCCCCAGTCCAGAGTCCAGCATTATTCCTCGTGCACAGAGACGCAGACCACGTCCAGTTTCTACAGGGAACATCCATATTTCGTTTCCGATCGGCCCGACAGACCTTATCCCCCGAAGCCCAGGAAGGTCAGGGGAAGGTGCTGGCATGGCAGATTGGGGAGAAGCACTCTTAGGCGCCCCAGATCATTGGGGCTCGATGGGGAGTGAAGGCGGTGGCGGCGGCGTTAGCGGTGACAACCGTCGTTCCAGCCACTGTGGTACCAGTACAGTGCAGGAGACCTGCAGCCCCGTCAGTGCCTCGGGGCTTAGCCCGATGGGACACCACGACCACCTGGCTGCAGGATTTCGCAGGCGCTGCCACACCCTGGACAGCCAGCTGCACGGCTACCACTCTGGAGTTAAGCACATAGACCGCAGCCAGGAAAGGGTTCCTCGCTTCATGGCAGGATCGACATGGATGGCTCAGAATTGGCGCACCCCTGCAGCCCCTTTAAACCAGTCGTATGACGTAGATATTCCCTCACCATCTCTGCTGAGGCCCCGCATGACTCCTGACTTGGCTCAGGTGACACTCAGGATGGAGCCCGATGACCCTCAGGGGACAAACAACGGAAGGATCACACCAACTGTCCTCAGAAATGCAGCTGAGGCACAAGCCAGCAAGACAGGTGAGTCTCTCTTGAACGGTTCCTGTAATGCACACTGTAATTTCTAAAATCTTAAATTGTGCCATTCCTATTGAGATCACCGCTTCTCCCACTGCTGCAGCTTTTAGGTTAAACATTGTATGATGGAGAGGCAGGGGAGGTGAAGTAAAATCTTTAAAAGGTAAAAGACGAATGATTTTACGTGTATTTATTTTTGCACATCAACAGAGGAGACCCAGAGGCGAGCACAGGCTCTGGAGGACATGCAAAGGCGTCTGGAGGAGGAGCACGCCTTGCAGATGTCGCTGCTCCTGGCTGAGCAGGAGAAAGAGCAACAGCACCTCCGTCTGGTCAGCATGTGGAATCACACAATATCTATTCTAAACAGAAGGAGATACCAAACATGTATTTTTTGTGCACTATTTTATCAGTTATTTTATAAATTGGCAAGAATTATTTTGTTGTTTAGTTGCAATGCAGAAGTGTGGATTTATTCTCTTTTGCATAAGGTTAAAGTAATGAATTGTGTGTGTGTGTGTGTGTGTGTGTGTGTGTGTGTGTGTGTGTGTGTGTGTGTGTGTTAGGAGCTTGAGGAGACAGAGAGAAGACTGAAGGAGCAGCAGCCAATGAGTTGGGATGCTTGTGGGTGGAATTGCAGGTCTGTGAGTGACAGCCGTCCTGTTGTGAGCCCCTCCTGCCCGGGACTGAGCCCCGCCCATACACCATCTGAGCGATCACCTGGACACAGTATAGGTACCACTTCACCATGCTCACTTATTACTGTGTTGACATTTGTAAAAACAGTAGTGACAAAATACTCAGAGTCAGAAGAGTAATGTAATTCATTAATTCTGGAGAAAGTGTTGCAGAGGTTTTTTTGTTTTATCCTTACCCTTTTTGAAAACCTAATACTGGAGCTTTCTGTCAAGATTCAACATACTAGCTTGTCACAAAGGATGTTAAATAACGCTCCAAACTTGCGCTAAATTTTGGCGAGGAAAAACTGGCATGGCCATTATCAAAGGTGTCCCTTGACCTCTGACCTCAAGATATGTGAATGAAAATGCGTTCTATGGGTACCCACGAGTCTCCCCTTTACAGACATGCCCACTTTATGATAATCACATGCAGTTTGGGGCAAGTCATAGTCAAGTCAGCACACTGACACACTGACAGCTGTTGTTGCCTGTTGGGCTGCAGTTTGTCATGTTATGATTTGAGCATATGTTTTATGCTAAATGCAGTACCTGTGAGGGTTTCTGGACGATATTTTTCATTGTTTTGTGTTGTTAATTGATTTCCAATAATAAATATATACATACATTTGTATAAAGCAGCATATTTATACGCTCCCATGTTGATAAAAGTATTAAATACTTCACAAATCTCCCTTTAAGGTACATTTTGAACAGATAAAAAACATGCGATTAATCCCGATTAACTATGAACAATCATGCGATTAATCACAATTAAATATTTTTAATCAACTGACAGCCCTAATTTATACCTGTATAAGACAACTCTTCATTTAATATTTAAACAAGATAAACTGACCATCGCTTGCAGGTTCAAAGACAGTTGAAAGTAACTGTATGTTTGTTTCTCCAGGTTTTCCCAGTCCTGTAAGCTCCGGTGTGTCCTCTCCCTCTGTCCAGCCTCCCGTCTATCTGTGGGGGCCCACATGGGCAGTTAGCAAACCTCGAGCGAGGCTGAGTTTGGTGAGTATGACCAAGTAGACAAGAGGGTGTGTGTGTGTGTGTGTGTGTGTGTGTGTGTGTGTGTGTGTATGTGTGTGACTGCATGTGTTTACAGTATACGCACCTTTATTTCTTCCCTCTCTTCACGTTCCCGTCTTCTTGTGTCCTTGTCGTGTCCTCCAGGTTCTGACAGCAGCGCAGCAGAGAGCGTTCTGTCGAATTGGCGCCATCATTCGCGGCTTCCTCACTCGCAGGCTGCTCAAAACAGAGAAGGTCAAGCACCTTCGCCAGACCATCATGGTGAGATTACACTCTCACCAACACGCTAATAATGTGCAATTGAAAACACCAATGGGAGTGTAATAATGGATATTTAAAGGTGCTATTGATAACATTGATAACATTCAGCCTCTAGATGTTCTCCCTCTCCCTTTTCATTGCTTTCACTTCACAACAAGTGGTTGCCAGGCACTCACCGCCAAACGGCAGTTTTTTTCCACACTAACTGGCAACTTGATCGCTGACAACCGACACAGACATATCATGTCAAATATTCATCTACATAAAAATGTTATCAATAAGACCTTTAATTAATTGATCATCATGTTAGCGACTGGGACAAAACTGTATGTTTACGAGTGTGTCCTGTGCATATGTGTGCTTAGGATACGCAGGAGTTCATCCGTTCATTCAAGACTGAAGCTCCACAGAAGAAAGGCCCCTGCTCAGCACAAGATCGCTCCCTGCAGGAGAGAGTTAGAGCCCAGGTATGAATGTGTAGTTATCGTCTATAGACAGCAGAGGTCCGTCGTTCTTTGTGTTCACGTGTGCATCTTTTTGTCCCTCAGTTACGCGCAGCCCTTTTTGACGTCCACGACATCTTCTTTGAAATGCCTCTGGGGGATCGGTTAGCGTTGCTGCAGCAGGACCGGGAGCTCCAAGCGGAGAGGAAGCTGCGAGACATGGTAACCTGGGAGACATGGTAACCTGGAAACACAGGCCTGCAACCAATCACATAGCCACATTTAATCAGGAGAAGGTGACATTTGTTGCTCCTCTTTTAAAGTTCAGCCGTCTTTTCACTCTCAACTAACTAACTTGAGTTTGTCTGGACAATTTGCGTAATGTTTACCAAAGTATAAATCAAAACAGTCATGGCTAGGGGAGTCAAGATTTCGATTCTAAATCGGATTGATCGATCAAAATTAGCTTCCGATTTCGATCATCAAAAACGAAAATGTTCGTGTGCAACTTTTTGGCCAAGACAAAGGCGACGTGAGACGATGCAACCGGTGGCCTTCATCGCCGCTAGTTCTTTGATGTCGGCTTAGTGTGTCCCCGGCTTTACAGTGAAGAAACAATGTTTTGTGGGAACCTTATAACATGCCTCGTCTTATGCTGTCGATGTCAGTACTTCTATCATAAACTATGTTCTTTACTGACTGTGTCGAAAGGAAAAAGCCAAGGGCCCCAAGGAGAGAGTGGTTCTGTCTGCTGCCACACAGAGGTCTCTGGACAGGAAAAAGAGGTAAGATGGAAACGCAGCCTTACATTGCAGATGGGATCTGGTTTTAGATGTTAATGTTTTCCATGATCAGCAGTGTTTTTATTGTATGCATTTGGTACTCCGTCAGGGTCGGTGAATCCCCAGCTCAGGCTAGGAAGATGCAGCAGAAGCCAAAGAGCCCCACCACTAACAGGTGCTTTATAATACTCTCCGTTTTTTTGCATCATACTGCATTTCACTGTGTTTACTATCCCCAGAAAATCACTTCTCTAAATACATCCTTCCTTCCTTTCCCAGAGTCCTGAAGCCAAGCCAAGGCCAAAATTCTCCTGTTCCAGGCCAGCTGAACCGCCAGGGGTGAGTTTACACTCGTTTCACCATAATTGCAAAGTGCCTTATCTTGCTATCATAAATCACATAAACTGTCGTATGAAATTTATTTGGAGATATATTCCTCACTCCACTACAGAGGCCCTGTTCAGACCTGGCATTAACATGCATCCTGAGTGATCGGATCACAAGTGGACAGCTTTAAGTACGTCTGTTCACAGTCACACCTGGCATTACAATGCGTCTCCACATGCGTCTCCAGTGACCACTTGTGATCCGAATCTCACTTCCCCGCTCTATATGCAAATATACTCGTAGTAAGCACACGGCTAATACAGCAGGCGTTGTGATGTAATATTACATGAATGTCAGTAGTAATATCCTACATATTCGTGAATTTGGGTATATCTTATTAACATGAAAATATAAGGTTATTGTACCGAGACAGCACCAAAACAAAAGCACCGACACATCTCCGACAGTATGATAATAATGCACTTTGCATGCCTAGTCTGATAGTCTGTAGACTATGTAGCCTTAGGATACAATATATTTGAATAAAATACAGTTGTACCGACAGAATACAGGAGAGCACGGAAGCTGTTTCCATACTGCGAGGCAGACCAGCGCTCGCATCAGCCTGTCTATTAACATGAGGAACGCAGAGAGACCCTGCGGATCCAAGCGGGATGTCAGTTGAGTAGGCGGTCCTTTAATGTGGCCCAGGACACATTTGCGTACACACTGCTAAAAGAATGTGGCCATATATGACCCAGACCACCTCTGGATGTGATCTGAGTGATCGGATCTCAATGCATCCTCAATGCATCTTGAGTGCGTTCACACCAGTACTTAGAGCTGTCCACTTGTGATCCGATCACTGAGGACGCACGTTACAACCAGGTCTGAACAGGACCTGAGAAAATGTTGAGTGGCTTGTGGGGTTGCTCCTGTCCTGATTAACAAACATTACACCTATTGTATTTCAGCCGAAATCCAGTAGCGGATGTCATACTTTTGCTAACTAATGAACTGTAATTCCAACATCATTTAGGCAACAGTGTACAAAAATGTATGGATTTCAGCTTTTACCGTTGACTTTACAGTCAGCTAAAGCATGACCGTGGCTGTTTCCTCTCAGGAGCTGGTACAGAAAGACCCCGGAGGAGAGAGTGAGGCGGTCTGACAGCCTGAAGAAGCAGCACTCTCTGGGTTAACAGGTGACTCAACATCCCCTGACCTGTGTGAACTTGAATTTTTAGTCTTTGAATACAAACCTCGCACCACTGAAACGCCAGTCTACGCTGCTAATACGATTGTCCAATCTATCTTCTGAAATTCAAATGATTGTATTCACTACCACGCTTTAGCTCGTCGATAGACATCATCACAATGTCTTTGTTTCAGCTTGTTACTGTGTGTGGAGTATTTAATGACAAAGTAGGTACATTGTACATTTTAAAGAAGAAAAAAAAGTATCTGTACTTAAATGCAAGCTAGAAGAAGGTCAGAGTTAAAAGGAAATAAGTCAACATTTGTTATCTGTGCCTCAGAACTATGCCTTTGCTATCTGTAACATTTTAGCATGCTTATATTTACCAGTTCAACATCTAATGCTTATAGCTATAAGTGAATTTACAAACATCGGTCACGTAGTTTCTATAAAAAAAGAGTATTTAAGTGCTTTGTTCAAGGGCTTTGAGTATCCGTTTGTGCTTTGTTCCTTTTATTAAATGGTGCTGATTTTACAGTAATCGGAGACATTTCACCGTGTTTCAACATTTGGCTTAAATCAATGCCAAATGAAAAAAAAAAATCTAAATGTATTTGTTTACACACTGTTACCTTAAAGTAGCTTCACATAACAGGAGATGCACAGCAGACACTGAGTTAAAGTAAATTATTGAGAACATGTCAAGCAAAGGGTCAGACTCTGCATAAAACAATATAGATGTGAACATATTATCTAAACTCATGTTAAGGAATACACCCACTTGTTCACTGCTATACCACATTGACTTTATACATCTGCATCAGTAGTATTCAGTGTGTTGATGTTTGCAGACGTTGCTGTGCGCTCTTTTAAAAATTTTTTTTTTTTTTTTTATTTAAAATGCTAAATTGTCATGTTTTCTATGACTAGAAATAAATTCTGAAATTATTTGAATTTTCTGGACTCTCATTCATGATGAAATGGAAAGATATTTACCATGAAACTGGCTTGACTCATAAGCCACGCAGGGGAGGAAATGACAGTTAAAGCTGGGGTAGACAGGTTGGAGTAAATATTATTTAATATTTTTTACTGTCACTATATCCTGACAGTAGTGCATGAGACAGATAGTCTGAAACAAATCATGTGTCTCTTTGTCCTCCGGTGCTCCTAACGGCATCTGCAGGATTTCACAGACCGGAGGAAAACAACCAATCAGAGCCGAGCTGGAGCCTCGCCGTCACTGAGCAGCTGTCATTCACTCGCGAACTCAGATCAAACGGTCAAACTAGGCCGCACTGATCAAATATGAATCAATATTTTGTTACTGTAATGCCTATTTCACGCCTCAAATGTTTTCAGAAACATCTTGTAGTGTACTGTTTAGCTGTAAAATGAGAAAGTTTGTGACCCGGCAGCCATGTTGAGATCAATTTAGGAGATACCAAGCACCGCGAGATGGGTCTGATTGAAGTCGAGGAGGGGCGTCCCTGTAGCATAACAGGATCGCCCACTGCTTTGATTGGCTCGTGGAGGAAAGGAACGCCCACTTTTTCTTCTCCTGTACTTTCTCAATGCACAGCTGGTTCTGACCGTTATTACCATATTACCACATTACCACACGTACTTCATCATAAAGACACAAAAAACGGCAGCAGACAACAGTAAACCAAGATGAACTTGTGGATGTTCATGGTGGCAGTTCAAGCACACATATTTGGATATTGTGAATTTCTATATAGCCACCTCTCCAGCCATACCAGAGATTTGTCTCCACTATCCGAGGCAGCTCCTTAATTCATATTTCATATAATTATATATTTCATTTTAAGTTTTTCTTGCTATGAACACCAGAGGGCAGTAGAAGTCAATGTTTCGCTGAGCAGATGTTTTGATTTCTCCCCACAGTATGCATGCAACATTTGAAAATGGAAGTTTCAGTGATTAAAGATACAGTTTTGATTGATTTAGTCAGAGTGTGATTTAATTCAATGAACAACACAAAACATTGACAAATATTGTCCAGAAACCCTCACAGGTACTGCATCTAGCATTAAACAATATGCTCAAATCATAACATCAATTCAAGCCCAACCGGCAACAACAGCTGTCAGTGTGTCAGTGTGCTGACTTGACTTTGACTTGCCCCCAAACTGCATGTGATTATCATAAAGTGGGCATGTCTGTAAAGGGGAGACTCGTGGGTACCCATCGAATCCATTTTCATCCACATATCTTGAGGTCAGAGGTCAAAGGACCCCTTTGAAAATTGCTATGCCAGTTTTTCTTCGCCAAAATTTAGTGTAAGTTTGGAGCGTAATTAAACCTCCTTCGGTTTTATAGTTTCATATGCCAGCATCTTCGCTCTAGCTTTAAAACTGAGTCTGCTACAACTAAAAATCGCAAGCTGCGTTAATGAAAGTAAAACAAATTCGCGCTAACGCGCCATCGTAACTTTGACCGCCCTAGTATTTATGCATGTCAAATCTGGCACAACATTTAAAAAAATGATGCGACTGCATTGACATAACCATAGAATCCAATCAACACCTCTCTGACACTATGCTAATACTAAGGATTAGGGATGTCCATAATTAACCGTTTAACCGTTAACCGACATAAAGCATTTCAACCGATTAACGCTATCGGTTAAAACGGTTTAAAGAAATGTTAATAATTAACTCAAAAGCTGAGCGGCTCAGAGGAGCGGCTCATCACTTTAAGGAGAAAAGCTGGTCGACCTTAACGGGCCACCTTAAGAGGCGGAGCCGGAGTTGCAGGATACAGGAAGTCGGCTCCGGTCTCTGGCTCACTTGAGCGGAGCGGAGGAGTTGTAGTTTCGTAGCATTTATTCACCGTCAAATAAACTGTACACACACTGCACACCTACGATCACAACTATAATGCCACCAACAACCTCACACTCACCACCAACACACACACACACAGTCTGTTGGAAACTCGCTAAAGTTACGCAGACTACGTGTGCGGCGGCGAGCACGAAGCCTTCGGCAATGCTAGAGCTGCTAACGTAGCACAAACACACACACTGTTTGTTGGACACTCACTAAAGTTACGCCGGGCAGACACACAGCTGACAACCTGCTAAACTAAACTAAATGTGCGGTGGAGACTTTTACTGGGAAAGTGGCTGCATGTCCGCGACACTACACGCAGCATCGTAGCTGCTGAGTTAACGCTCCCGGACGGTGAACTGGGACTCCCGTCAACGAATATCGGTTAATAATCGGTTAACGGGGGTCGGTTATCGGTTAAGAAATTTTTTCAAAAATTAGCATCCCTACTAAGGATCATAAAATGTCGGATTTGTTTCCAAGCTACTGTATTGGATTGCAGTGGATGTAGCTAACTGTACCAAATATACTGGCAACTCTGAGTGACTCCGCAAATGAGCTACCCCCGTTCACCTGCCTCGAGTGCCAAGCCCAGCTGACCAGACCTTTCCATGACCCTGCTCAGTGGTGACAGCTGCACCCAGTCTCTATGGAACAACTCACCATCCAAGAACTGGACAAACAACGGCTCCTTCAAGACAGACAGGCAGTCAGACCAGGTCTTGAGCAGGACCTGACTCAGCCCCAGCCACCCAGGTGTGCCCTGCTCGGCCCAGCACAACAACTCTTCTATTCACCCTGTTTACCTCACTTTAACCTCATTTCCCCTCATTTCCCAGACCCCGGGAATCTGAATCATAATGTGAGAATTAATAGACAATAAAAACTAAGATCTCAAAAGAGAGGAGAAGGAGGGAGAGCAGCAAAGGTGCAAAAAAAACATACGATTTGGTGCAGCTGTGAACCAAAAATAGGCAAATCTTCAACCTGCAGGACACCTGTGTTTACTCTTTCCTGGGTACAGTACCGGTGTATCTCTGTGGCATGTACAGCCACTTCCTCTGCCCAGAAAGGGTCATTTTCAGGGCATGGTCTTTAAGACGTACTGTAAGCAGTATGAAACGAAACCTGGCTTACCCCTAGACTTGCACTAAGAACCACCACGAAATGTCCTCAGCACTAGCTATATGGTGCTCTGTAATCAATGTTGAATGTTGAATCATACACTTCTAGGGACTTTTACTGATGAAAATATCTAAATTAATACAGTAAGAATGTTTTATTTGCAGCATGTATGTAGTCAGACATTTCCTGAAGTTAAATATATCAGTCATTGTTAGACATTATTTATTAAATTTTTTCCTGCAACCAAAACATTTTAAAGAATAAAGATATTTCCTTTATAAATTAGTGGTATTTTCTTTTTATTCTTTATTCTAGTGAATATAATCCAAACAATCTTATTTCCATATGTATTTTGTATATACAGTTCCTTTTGTTAACACCTTGTTTTGAAAACCGGACGTAGTCACACGTGTATACTTCCTCTAACTTCGTCAAGTCTGTCGCTAGCTCTCCCGTCAGCTCCGTTCTCTTTATACATCCATGGTCAGCTCCATCGTGGCCATTTGAATGCATTTAAAGTGGCAGTAGGCAGTAAGTGTTCTGAGAGAAAACTCGACTTCTGCACCTCCTCATGGCTCTGTTTTCAGGCTTTAAAAAATCCTGTGACGGTAGACTTTGACCAATCACAGGTAATTTCATTGAGAGAGCGTTCCTATTGGCTGTGCTCCGGTCATGTGACAGGTGCTTGGCGTTCCTTCGAGAGCTTTAACACAAATGTCAGTATATGGGTGCTCTACAGTAGTAGCGTCACGGAGATGAGAGTGACGGCTCACGTGACCGCACGTTACCGCAATACGATAACGTTTCCTGTCAATGACAGAGTTAGCATGCAGCTTTAGCCGTGATGTCTAGCTCTGCTTTTCCTGGCTATGTGTGAAACCCAAAGTGTTTCCATACTTTACTGTATGTGTAGCGTTTACCATGTTGGATTTAACATGTGAGAGTGCAGGTCGGATCCACACAGACCCTCTGCCGTTTTTCACTTTTTCGTTTCAGCTCGCGGCGGCCGGTGAATCGATTTTGTTCCCCACCCCTATTCATTATGATGACTGAGATATAACAGCGATGGTGGTTTACACGTTCATGTGATGAATTAAAGGGACGGGAGCTATACATTCACAGCCATGCATAATGGTCACGCATAATGACAGCTGTTCTTCATCAGAGTCCAAAGAGTGTTTCCTGGTCCTCTCTGTCTAGTGTACAGGACAGTTTTCTCCGTCACTTTACTCATCTCAAAGCTCCTTTACTTCTCATGCCGAGTTCATTTGAGCTTTACAGTTTCTCTCAATCACTAAATCGTCTTAACATCCTCTAAACTGTAAGTACAAATTGTCACGACTGTTTCATGGGACATCACAACTCTATTGCATGTTTGCAAAAGGTAGTAACTCACCCAAAACATTTCATTCATGCTTCAAAAGCTAGTTATTGTGTCAGTAAGTTGGCCACCAAAATGAAAAGTTGTTTTTTCATCGTGTGAGCCGAACTGGTCAAAATGTTTAGATGTTTTTTCACTACGGCAGTTAACCCCGTAAATGTTTCTCATATACTAATTTCTGTTTTGTTCTACTATTTTTTGACACTGACTGCTTTCTGTACAATACAGGAATGTCAGTTTTGTCAAGCTGAATGCTTTTGTGTATCTAACTTAGCTTTTAGATCTACATTTCAACAGCAGGTAAAGGTTTACTTGGAAAAGTCAATACTGTAGGCTACAATACTGTGTACCAGAAACAGGATATGCAAATTTGTGTTTACACTACGTCTTTGTGTAGCAATGTGTAACATGTACTGTAAACAGAAAATTAACCTTGGGCTTTCATGTAAAGTCATATATAGTGAACAGAAAATTTGCCACAAAATGGCATCCATGCCAATAAACAAAATGTAAAAACCCTGCAACAATGAAAAAAGCTGCAGTAGTTCAGTAATAAAAACAACTAATTGTACCTCCTCACAGTACGTAACACCATGTCATAGAGATTTGTGGAATATTGATGTATGTCTAACATATTTTGATGATTGAATGGATCATTTTGCATGTGATGGCTCAAACAATGAAAGAATGTTTCGAAGTTGTGAAGAGGGCGACAACTTCACTGAGAATCAACTCATCAGTTTTGATTAGCAAGACAGGAAAGTGGTTGTTGTACTTACTCTTTTGCACACGTGCCATAACACGTGCAATTTGCTTGAGTGAATGAGAAACTGTTCAAAGATTTGAACTCATTGTTTTGAAAAAAAAAAATTGTCATTCAAGAATTGAGCCAAAGCGATTGAGAAAAACTGTAAGGCCCTGACACGGTCGGCTGTCGGACAGTTTTTTGGCTCTTGTCTGCCTGTGTTGGAGTTTTTTCGGCCGATTCAGCATGTTGAATCGCGGCGGCGCCCATCGGTGAGAGAAATCACTCTGATTGGCTGTTCAGCTTAAACGAATCAGTGCACGAGAAAAGGATGTGAGGAAAGCAAGCCAATGAGTAAAGTCAAGAGGACACATACACATAAGTCTCTTCTTATTTTTCATCTTCATCTCATTTGATTGTTCCAATACACGGATATTTCCACAACGACATCTGGAATGAAGCCAAATGATGAGTGAGAGTGGTGTGAAAATGGTTTTATTTCATGTATGTATCATAACAACGGCTTGTATATCCACAGTCCTCGGTCTTCCGGTTTCCCTACCGACCTGCTGGTAGGGAGAGTTATTTCATCTCACGCTACCGCGGAACGTACGTAATACTTGGCTGTCGGCTGTAGTATTTGCGGTGTGTTCGAATGCAACTTTTTGGCCAAGACAAAGGTGATGTGAGGCAACGCAACTGGTGGCCTTAACCGCCGCTAGTTCTTTGATGTCAGGTTGGTGTGTCTGGGCCTTAAAAGGTGCTAAATATGAGACTGGGAGCATTTCTATTGCCTCCGAACGGATCTCAACATGGCGAAAGCTGAGCTGGCTTAACGGTGCTAACGGCACTAACAGTGTAAACAACAGCAAACACTGCTGACAGAACTAAAGGCGTTAACCTGAAGGGGAAAGGGAGGGTGGATGCTACGCTTCTGCAACGACAACGTCAGTCTGGACGGCGTTATCAGCTGTAAAGTTTACAGGTTAGACCCAGCGCCGCCAATGGCCACCAGCCTGCTGTGTAACGGCAGCAACAGAAAGCAAACTTTCAAAGTTCCAGGTGTGAATGTGTAACTGTGTGAATGTGATTCGGGCATTCCTTAAAAAGAGAGTATTGCTCTCTGAATAAATAAAGGTATTTATCGTTACTAATTTGGTATTTCATAATGTTCTGTTTATAAGGGACCCCACTTATTCTTTTTTGGTATAATTCAATTTATTGTTAATTCAGCTAACAGGTCAATTTGCAATGGCATCCTTGTTTCTTTATATGCACTCAGTGTTTATATTCCAAATGTAGCCTACTGTTGTAATATGTTTTTGTGGGCTGCAATGTTAGCTGTGAATATACATCTGCTGATGCCTCTGGAATCATCAGGTGTTTCGGGCCTTTCAACATCCTACACCAGGGGTCTCAAACTCGCGGCCCGCGGGCCAATTGCGGCCCGCAAGACGATATTTTGTGGCCCCCACCTTGATATGAAAGTTTAATGTTAGTGCGGCCCGCAAATTTTTTTTTTTTTTATAAAGTTTTTTATAAAGTTTTTTTTGGGGGCATTTTTTCATTTTTATTGACAGGACAGTGGATAGAGTCTTGGAAAGGGGGGAGAGAGAGAGTGGATGCGGAAAGGGCCACAGGCCGGATTCGAACCTGGGCCGCCGCGGTCAGGACCAAGTCTTGTTACATGGGCGCCCGCTCTACCAACTGAGCTAACCAGGCGCCCTCGGCCCGCGAGTTTTATGTGAATGGCATTTTGCCGTGGAAGGTCCCTTTGTTGCGCGAGCCCGAGCTGAACGAACCTACCAATCACAGTGGGGTATATGGCTCCCGGGGGCGGGCAATCGGCCGGGCTTGATGCAAGCAGAGAAACATTTCACAACAACTGTGGCGGCGCCCGTGTAACATCGCATAAACTCGATTAAAGCTTGATTTATACTTCTGCGTGTAATCGACGCCGTAGCCTGACGTGCACCTCTCCAGAAATGTAACTACACGTCGCGGCGACGCAGACCGCAACAGCTGTGATTGGTCCAGTCTCTCAGCGATGCTGAGCGGCCAGGACCAAGTTCTACTTCTCTCTGCCTCCATCTTTTCAATGTTTGTTCACACAAATCCACTCAGATATATTTTCTCTTTTCGGCGTTGCAGTAATGTCAGTAAAAGTTCTGTGGTTCAACAGTTATTAGCTCCAACTCCGCTCAGTTTCTGTTTGTAGTACAAGAAGAAGAAGAAGAAGAAGGAAACTCATAGAGACGCCGCCGCCAACTAGCGGTTTGGTGGTGTAATTGCAGAGCAACACAAACACAGCAGGCACAACTTTATTGCGGAGTGACACCAAGTGGAATGAATATATATCTTGTCACACAGCCCCAATCATGTCTTTTTCAAAGCCTGCAGTGAAGAGAAAGGTTGGTGACGAGCACAGACAATTTCAGGAAAAGTGGGAGACGCAATAGAGGCCATGTTCAGAAGAACCGTTCATGTTCTTCAATGTTCCATTCATGTTCAGGACAGTTCATGTTCAGAAGAACCCATTCAAGTTAAAGAACTGTTAATAATGACGTTTGAGAAGATTGTTGTTTTTTTTAACAAAGCTTTTTTTGTGGAATACCTGATGCGGCCCAGCCTCACCCAGACTCTGCCTCCAGCGGCCCCCAGGTAAATTGAGTTTGAGACCACTGCTATAACCTATTGAGGTTTGTGAATGTGCTGCACAGCTTCCGCCACCAGGTGCTGCCTTCTGGCGAGCTAACGTTATAAAGAAAAAATATATGCTCCTTTGTGTTTGTTGTAAAGTGGAGAAATAAAATGACGTCCCAGCGTCCATCTGAGTCTCTGGCTTAGTATACCCAACCAAATGAAATGCCTACTGCTTATTTTACACCTTTATAATTATCATGCATTTAACGTCCATGCTTATCCTCTTTGGATCAGACTACACGATATTTTTGGACGGTTACGATGGTCACTATCTGAGATTAGACGATTGAGAGTCATCAATTTTTGAGTTGGCCGCGACACATGACAGACTACACGTTGGTCCCCTGTTCCGACAATACACACTCTCCCGGCACCGCCTTCTTAATATACGGGCTTGCCGGGGCTCAAGCCGCCGGGCCCGACCATGTAAAGGGGTCCACGAGGCTCCAGGGGAAAACTATAAAAATATAATTCACAGAGAGAAGCGAAAGTGGGCGAGCAACGGGATGCGCAAAGACGCAGCGGCGGCTGCGTTTTTTACTCTGACACAACCTAGATGGAATATCCTACTGCCAGGTCCAGGGATGGTCTGATGACATCATTCTGCATAATAAGTAGCCATGTGCTTCTGTTTATAGCTGTGTGTGTCTGTGTTAAGCCGGTCAAATTCACGGCCATGACGGAACACGTCGTGGAAAGCAAAATAACAATCAAACATGCGAGACTTTCTGTCGGGATGTCGTCAGGCATCCTAGACGCCGCGTCGCTTGTCGTGTGCTATGACACACTACACGAGATAAAACTATTGATTTTCACACACAATACTCATTTATCATTCCCGATTCGAGTCGACACCCTACGACGGCCATGTGGAGCTAGAATCCGGCTGATATCGTGTAGTCTGAACCGGGCATTATAACTACACATTTAGTGTGTTATTGAATGGACCCAAATAGAAATATTCAGCAACAGTATAGTCACACATTCTGGGATTGTGTTGTAGCTTAGATGTTTAAATAACTATTTTTTTGCTGCAGACAAATATGATATATACAAATTTGCTTGTACCAATGTTTGAGTTGTGTAGCACAAAAAAACACCTAATAGCCTGGGGGAGCTGCCTTTTCTTAATAAAGACGAGTTTGAAACAAACTGATTGCAGGAGCTGAGGGAGTACATGAACTTCAGTCAGAAGAGACTTTGTTCATTCTTTAACCACCTGAAGAAGAAGACCCACAAGAGAACTACTCGATCTGTGCGGACGTCAGAGGAATACGCTTGTTTCTACGTGGAGTACATTTCTTTAAATAGAGAACTGACACAAAGAGAATCATGGCAGCATCCTGGTAACTGTTTTCTGTTTGATAGTTGCAACATTTTCGCCTTTTTTTTGTTTTTGTCACTTTAGTCTTTATTGCTTTTTTACATACACAAATAAACACAAATATAAAAACGAAACTTGCAACAGTGCAGCGAGGGGTTCAGTTTACAATTGATGATGCAGTATACAGGGTTATTTTCTTATTAAAACATTTTCCAATAACTTACAGTTTTTACAATACAATTATACAGTGCTTATGTCTTTATGTCTATACCTAATCCATTTTTCCCATTTTCTGTTAAACTCATCTTCTTTCACATTTTCGCCTTTTTTACAGAATTTCTCTGAAGGCTTGTTTGATTTAAAGCCACCATTAATGCATGAAATATTATTGCTGAAAATGTTATAATCTATAAACACAGTTTAATTCCCACTGAAAACCTATTTAACCTAATCTATCTATTAGTGGGGGTATTAGTATTTTAGTTTCTGAGTTGTCCGATTCCTTGGCATCTCATGCCTCTGTGACTATCGATTCCTCTTATTGATGCTTTCCAACAGTTACGCATGCACAATGATGCATACGCACGCTGTATCATGTTTAAGTTTGTTTGGGACAAGAGCCACGGCGGAGAGAAAAAAAAGCACTCAAAAGCATGCCGCTACTAATACTAAACCTGAGGGGGACCATGGTGTTGAGCATGTATCACATCTACTGATCAAACCTTTTGGAGGCCAATGAAACAAAACAATACAGTGTCAGATTTGGTGTCAGATTTGCTGTGACTGTCAGATGAAAGCCAATGTTTTTCAGTAGGTAGAACTAGTCTATTCTTATCCATCACCATGCCCGTTACTGCCACAGTCCACCTGTCTGTTTCCCTGCAGCTCTTCGGTGACCTCAGGCAGGAAACATGTTAATGGAGTGGATCTGTACTACGAGCAGACAGGCAGAGGGAAACACGCCGTGCTGCTGATTCCTGGTTCTCTGGGTAAATCCAACACCACACCTCTTCTTAATGGTGGAGAGGAGACTTTCTGGCAAAATCTCTCACACACATACTGTATATATGCCTCGAGCTAGTGAAAACCTTTTCTGTCTTTTCTACTCTTAGGGAGCGTTCGGACTGATTTTGGACCTCAGATGAAGTCGCTGAATAAGGAACGCTTTACTGTAGTGGGCTTCGATCCCCGTGGTTGCGGACAATCCCGTCCCCCAGCCAGAGACTTCCCCCTTGACTTCTTCGAGAGAGATGCAAAGGACGCAGTGGATCTGATGAAGGTCTTATCAGTCTGTTGATCAGCCATGGGTGATAATTATTACCAATCTGAATTGCATAGTTTACTGAGAAGCCCCCCTGGGGGATGATACGGTGGGAAGGAACATGGGTGTGTAAATCTGAGAGCATGGATTGATAAATTGTAGATCGGTTTAATGTTTAGTAAAATGTAAAGGCACACTTTGATGCGAGTTGCTGGAATGTACGCATAGACTGTATGTAAGAAGTGGACGGAGCCAATGCGACGTCACCCGTTGGTTTGTGGACTGCCATTAGGAAGCCTTGAGTTTGGCATTTTGGCATTCGCCATCTTGGTTATTTGCAACCAGAAGTGACACGAAAGGGTGGAGCTAAGTACAACCAATGCAGAATAAGACTTTTTTAGGTGACCAAAAAGGTTCAAATTAACTTTCATGAACTGAAAACACACTGCGAAAGTTCTAAGACGAAAACACAGACAACTCCCAGACCTCATGTTTACAATGTTTACTGAGGTAATAAATCAAGTGAGAAGTAGGCTCATTTTCTCATAGACTTCTATACAGTCGGACTTTCCGGGGCGGCTGTAGCTCAGAATGAGAATCTATTGTGAACAGCAAACTAAGTGTTGTTCATTCGAGAATTGAAACAAAGCGAATGACAAAAACTGAAGCATTCTCACTGTTATTCTGACACTAATGATAATCCTGATTGTTAAATCAAACACACACGGTGTTTAGCAATCTGTGCACACAAATGTTAACATCAGTATTTCTTTATTTATTACCACATGTAATTCACCGTCTAGCAAATATGTGCTTTGATCATCTAATTTTGTGATGAGGAAAATGGAAGCTTATTTATGTCTGTATTTTCATTTCTTAGTTCATTTGTTGCATATGAGAGAATAGAGACTTTATTAGTGAAGGTGAAGTATATTTCATTTTATTGACAGGCATTGGGCTATGACAAGTTCTCTCTGCTGGGGTGGAGTGCCGGAGGAGAGGCCGCTATGATTGCAGCAGCGAAGAACCCTGACGTGATTAGAAAGATGGTTGTATGGGGAGCCGGTGCCTATATTACCCTCGAGCAAGTCGAGTTTTTCAAAGGTAATCAGCCAATGTATTCCTATACTGTATGAACTGTGCATGGTGTAATCTTTCTTAACTCTGTATATTGTGTGTCCTCATGTGTGCATGGGTTTCTTTGGGAACACATAGCGTTATTTGCTACCATCCAGCCGAGTGCAGAGATGATGGAGTTATATGGAGAAGAAGTCTTTCTTAAAACCTGGGAGGCCTGCTTGGAAACGTTCACACAGTTTGCAAAAAGACCAGAAGGTACTGAATCCATGTTGTTAAAGTCTCGTTACATAAGTAATCGATTCACCTATGCATCGTGATTTTCCTTTTTTATATTTTGAAATCGATTATTTAATGCCAGAATCGATATATTTGCTTCATTTGAGTCTATGTGGAGGTTGAAGGAAGTTATTGCTTTTATTGTTGTAGTCTGAGTAACATGACCTCATAACCGTTCCGTATCCGTCAACCAAAACAAACCGCAGCGAGCCAAAACGACCACCAAGGTATTTGTATAGTAATAAATCAGGAGATAGGTGTATAGTTCCAGCCCTAGAAGAGATGTATTTCTGCCACAAGATCTCTACTACTTTTACACACCAGGAACAAATTAAGAATATATTTGAGATGCTCCTTAAATTTGTTATGTTCTAATAAATGTCAGCTAAAAAAGAGTGAAACCAAAATGTTAACTTAAATGTTTTCTGGTCAGGGAGTATCTGCCTGGAGCTTCTACCCCTAATCAGCTGTCCAACCCTCATCATCCATGGAGAGAAAGACCCCATTGTGAACATCCAGCACTCACAGTGTCTCCTCAAAAACATCAAGGGATCACGGTGAGACCACACACACATTTACAGAAAGTTTACTGGGAAAACGTCAATACTATAGGAAACAAGAAAACAACACATGTGACGTGCATACCCCTTTTGTGTCCCAAATCTAGATTACACCTGATGCCAGAGTGTGATCACACTCTCCACCAGCAGAACGCTGATGAATTCAACAAACTGGTGGAAGACTTTCTGGAAGACTGATTGATTAACTAACACTGTGAAATACGTGCAGGCTCTGCTGGCTCTCCTCTCCACCTCCAGCCAGACTGCCAGCAAGGATGTTCCGTGTGCAATCTACTATATCTGTCTTTTCTGACTTCTGTCTTTAGGTTAGCAACTTGTCTTTTGTTTTCTTATTTGAGTAGATAAGTTAAGGTTGTGAGCTAGCCAGTGGGGAAGAATAACAATTATTAGCATCTTCAGAGAGTTACTGGTAACTGAAGCGCATAAAGGTTGTCACCTCAAGCTCATTTATTGTGGGATGCTGCGAAAGTTGTGTCATGAAAAATAAAAGACTAAAGCTCCCCTACATGTCATTTTTGAAAATACAAGAGAAAAAAAATGATATTTAAATATTCAATGAAGTTACGCTGCTGTGACTCGTGCGTAAATGCGCACAGCGTCTCTCTTAAAGGAGAGACGCACTTACCGTTTCTGCTGCGGTGGGATCGCTGCAGGTATATATATATATATATATATATATATATATATATATATATAGCTCTGGAAAAAATTAAGAGACCACAAAATGATCAGTTTCTCTGCTTTCACTATTTATTGGTATGTGTTTTGAGTAAAATTGCATTTTTTGTTATATTCTATAAACTACTGACAACATTTCTCCCAAATTTCAAAGAGAAATTTGAGAGAAAATGACAACTGGTCAAAATAACAAAAAGGATGCAGTGTTTTCAGATCTTGAATAATGCAAAGAAAACAAGTTCATATTAATTTTTAAACAACACAATACTATTTTTTTTACTTAGGAAGAGTTCAGAAATCAATATTTGGTGGAATAACCTTGATTTACAATCACAGCTTTCATGCGTCTTGGCATGCTCTCTCCCAGTCTTTCACATTGCTGTTGGGTGACTTTATGCCACTCCTGGCGCAAAAATTCAAGCAGCTCGGCTTTGTTTGATGGCTTGTGACCATCCATCTTCCTCTTGATCACATTCCAGAGGTTTTCAATGGGATTCAGGTCTGGAGATTGGGCTGGCCATGACAGGGTCCTGATCTGGTGGTCCTTCATCCACACCTTCACTGACCTGGCTGTGTGGCATGGAGCATTGTCCTGCTGGAAAAAACACTCCTCAGAGTTGGGGAGGGATTTTTTCCAGAGCTGTATATATATAATATTCAGCAACAGTAATCACATTCTGGGATTGTGTTGTAGCTTAGATGTTTAAATAACTATTTTTTTGCTGTAGACAAATATGTTATATACAAATATGCTTGTACCAATGTTTGAGATATGTAGCACAAACAACCACCTAATAGCCTGGGGGAGCTGCCTTTGTCAATAAAGACGAGTTGGAAACAAACTGACCGCAGGAGCAGCCACTGACTTCGGTCAGAAGATACTTTGGTCATTCTTTAACCACCTGAAGAAGAAGACCAGCAGCAGAGAACTGCTCGATCCGTGCGGACGTCAGAAGAATGCACTTGTTTCTACGTGGAGTACATTTCTTTAAATACAGAACTGACATAAAGAGAGTCATGGCAGCATCCTGGTAACTGTTTTCTGTTTGATATTTGTAACATTTTCGCCTTTTTTACAGAATTTCTCTGAAGGCTTGTTTGATTTAAAGCCACCATTAATGCATGAAATAATATTGCTGAAAATGTTATAATATATAAACACAGTTTAATTCCCACTGAACATCGATTTAATCTAATCTATCTATTAGTGGTGGTAGTAGTATTTTAGTTTCTGAGTTGCTAGTTGTCCGATTCCTTTGCATCTCATGCCTCTGTGACTATTGCTTCCTCTTACTGAGGCTTTCCAACAGTTACGCATGCACAATGACGCATACACACGCTGTATCATGCTTAAGTTTGTTTGGGACTGGACCACAGTGGAGAGAAAAAAAAGCGCTCCAAAGCATGACGCTACTAATACTAAACCTGAGGGGGCGCACCCTATTTTTTCCCTGATAATGCTGCATAGTGAACAACAAATTCATGTTGAAATCAAAAAGAGGAAAGCTAGTAATTTTACCTGTTAGATGTCAGTGGGCAGCTCAGTCCTGCTTGGTTAAGAAACTGAGCTACTAACGTAAACGGAGGTGCCATTGAGTTACAACTATGAGGCGTTCAGGCTCTGCTCAGTAAAAATGACTATTGGGTGAATGTTCAAATGTAATCTTGGAAAATATAGTTTTTGGTGAGAAACTTTAATAAATTCTGTTGTTTGAAGGAGATGTTTTTACAGTAATATAAAATAGATAATAGAGAGGGAATTATGACCTGTTTAACTTCCTAACAGCTAGCCAATATTTTTTTAATCAAAACATATGTTTAATTAATCATAATCATTTGAATTGTGTGTTTTAATGCAAATAACCACTATAGATTATAATAGCACAGTACAGTACAGTACTGTGTACAGTACCCTCCTCCCCCCAAAAATAGGGCTCCCGGAAGCCACGGTGTAATTCCAACACTGGAATTTACCATGCATATAATGTTTTTATGTAAAGTATATCGAACTTTAAAACAGCTCAGTTAGTTTTTTTATACCGAAGATGTCTTTGTTTCCCTGGCACAAAAGGGAAATAAATAACAGCAAAACAAAATAAACAAAAACAGTGGTCTCTGTATAGGCTATTGCCCAAATTGTTATTTTAAACATCGGTATCAATTGGTGCATCCCTAATCGAGATTCAGTCGAAATTACAAGAATGTTTAAAACAGAAGCTGTCCTTGAGGGTAATGGGGACCCTGGTGTTGAGCATGTATCACATCTACTGATCAAACCTTTTGGAGGCCAATGAAACAAAACACTACAGTGTCAGATTTGGTGTCATATTTGCTGTGACTGTCAGATGAAAGCCAATGTTTTTCAGTAGGTAGAACTAGTCTATTCTTATCCATCACCATGCCCGTTACTGCCACAGTCCACCTGTCTGTTTCCCTGCAGCTCTTCGGTGACCTCAGGCAGGAAACATGTTAATGGAGTGGATCTGTACTACGAGCAGACAGGCAGAGGGAAACACGCCGTGCTGCTGATTCCTGGTTCTCTGGGTAAATCCAACACCACACCTCTTCTTAATGGTGGAGAGGAGACTTTCTGGCAAAATCTCTCACACACATACTGTATATATGCCTCGAGCTAGTGAAAACCTTTTCTGTCTTTTCTACTCTTAGGGAGCGTTCGGACTGATTTTGGACCTCAGATGAAGTCGCTGAATAAGGAACGCTTTACTGTAGTGGGCTTCGATCCCCGTGGTTACGGACAATCCCGTCCCCCAGCCAGAGACTTCCCCCTTGACTTCTTCGAGAGAGATGCAAAGGACGCAGTGGATCTGATGAAGGTCTTATCAGTCTGTTGATCAGCCATGGGTGATAATTATTACCAATCTGAATTGCATAGTTTACTGAGAAGCCCCCCTGGGGGATGATACAGTGGGAAGGAACATGGGTGTGTAAATCTGAGAGCATGGATTGATAAATTGTAGATTGGTTTAATGTTTAGTAAAATGTAAAGGCACACTTTGATGCGAGTTGCTGGAATGTACGCATAGACTGTATGTAAGAAGTGGACGGAGCCAATGCGACGTCACCCGTTGGTTTGTGGACTGCCATTAGGAAGCCTTGAGTTTGGCATTTTGGCATTCGCCATCTTGGTTATTTGCAACCAGAAGTGACACGAAAGGGTGGAGCTAAGTACAACCAATGCAGAATAAGACTTTTTTAGGTGACCAAAAAGGTTCAAATTAACTTTCATGAACTGAAAACACACTGCGAAAGTTCTAAGACGAAAACACAGACAACTCCCAGACCTCATGTTTACAATGTTTACTGAGGTAATAAATCAAGTGAGAAGTAGGCTCATTTTCTCATAGACTTCTATACAGTCGGACTTTCCGGGGCGGCTGTAGCTCAGAATGAGAATCTATTGTGAACAGCAAACTAAGTGTTGTTCATTCGAGAATTGAAACAAAGCGAATGACAAAAACTGAAGCATTCTCACTGTTATTCTGACACTAATGATAATCCTGATTGTTAAATCAAACACACACGGTGTTTAGCAATCTGTGCACACAAATGTTAACATCAGTATTTCTTTATTTATTACCACATGTAATTCACCGTCTAGCAAATATGTGCTTTGATCATCTAATTTTGTGATGAGGAAAATGGAAGCTTATTTATGTCTGTATTTTCATTTCTTAGTTCATTTGTTGCATATGAGAGAATAGAGACTTTATTAGTGAAGGTGAAGTATATTTCATTTTATTGACAGGCATTGGGCTATGACAAGTTCTCTCTGCTGGGGTGGAGTGCCGGAGGAGAGGCCGCTATGATTGCAGCAGCGAAGAACCCTGACGTGATTAGAAAGATGGTTGTATGGGGAGCCGGTGCCTATATTACCCTCGAGCAAGTCGAGTTTTTCAAAGGTAATCAGCCAATGTATTCCTATACTGTATGAACTGTGCATGGTGTAATCTTTCTTAACTCTGTATATTGTGTGTCCTCATGTGTGCATGGGTTTCTTTGGGAACACATAGCGTTATTTGCTACCATCCAGCCGAGTGCAGAGATGATGGAGTTATATGGAGAAGAAGTCTTTCTTAAAACCTGGGAGGCCTGCTTGGAAACGTTCACACAGTTTGCAAAAAGACCAGAAGGTACTGAATCCATGTTGTTAAAGTCTCGTTACATAAGTAATCGATTCACCTATGCATCGTGATTTTCCTTTTTTATATTTTGAAATCGATTATTTAATGCCAGAATCGATATATTTGCTTCATTTGAGTCTATGTGGAGGTTGAAGGAAGTTATTGCTTTTATTGTTGTAGTCTGAGTAACATGACCTCATAACCGTTCCGTATCCGTCAACCAAAACAAACCGCAGCGAGCCAAAACGACCACCAAGGTATTTGTATAGTAATAAATCAGGAGATAGGTGTATAGTTCCAGCCCTAGAAGAGATGTATTTCTGCCACAAGATCTCTACTACTTTTACACACCAGGAACAAATTAAGAATATATTTGAGATGCTCCTTAAATTTGTTATGTTCTAATAAATGTCAGCTAAAAAAGAGTGAAACCAAAATGTTAACTTAAATGTTTTCTGGTCAGGGAGTATCTGCCTGGAGCTTCTACCCCTAATCAGCTGTCCAACCCTCATCATCCATGGAGAGAAAGACCCCATTGTGAACATCCAGCACTCACAGTGTCTCCTCAAAAACATCAAGGGATCACGGTGAGACCACACACACATTTACAGAAAGTTTACTGGGAAAACGTCAATACTATAGGAAACAAGAAAACAACACATGTGACGTGCATACCCCTTTTGTGTCCCAAATCTAGATTACACCTGATGCCAGAGTGTGATCACACTCTCCACCAGCAGAACGCTGATGAATTCAACAAACTGGTGGAAGACTTTCTGGAAGACTGATTGATTAACTAACACTGTGAAATACGTGCAGGCTCTGCTGGCTCTCCTCTCCACCTCCAGCCAGACTGCCAGCAAGGATGTTCCGTGTGCAATCTACTATATCTGTCTTTTCTGACTTCTGTCTTTAGGTTAGCAACTTGTCTTTTGTTTTCTTATTTGAGTAGATAAGTTAAGGTTGTGAGCTAGCCAGTGGGGAAGAATAACAATTATTAGCATCTTCAGAGAGTTACTGGTAACTGAAGCGCATAAAGGTTGTCACCTCAAGCTCATTTATTGTGGGATGCTGTGAAAGTTGTGTCATGAAAAATAAAAGACTAAAGCTCCCCTACATGTCATTTTTGAAAATACAAGAGAAAAAAAATGATATTTAAATATTCAATGAAGTTACGCTGCTGTGACTCGTGCGTAAATGCGCACAGCGTCTCTCTTAAAGGAGAGACGCACTTACCGTTTCTGCTGCGGTGGGATCGCTGCAGGTATATATATATATATATATATATATATATATATATATATATATATATAGCTCTGGAAAAAATTAAGAGACCACAAAATGATCAGTTTCTCTGCTTTCACTATTTATTGGTATGTGTTTTGAGTAAAATTGCATTTTTTGTTATATTCTATAAACTACTGACAACATTTCTCCCAAATTTCAAAGAGAAATTTGAGAGAAAATGACAACTGGTCAAAATAACAAAAAGGATGCAGTGTTTTCAGATCTTGAATAATGCAAAGAAAACAAGTTCATATTAATTTTTAAACAACACAATACTATTTTTTTTACTTAGGAAGAGTTCAGAAATCAATATTTGGTGGAATAACCTTGATTTACAATCACAGCTTTCATGCGTCTTGGCATGCTCTCTCCCAGTCTTTCACATTGCTGTTGGGTGACTTTATGCCACTCCTGGCGCAAAAATTCAAGCAGCTCGGCTTTGTTTGATGGCTTGTGACCATCCATCTTCCTCTTGATCACATTCCAGAGGTTTTCAATGGGATTCAGGTCTGGAGATTGGGCTGGCCATGACAGGGTCCTGATCTGGTGGTCCTTCATCCACACCTTCACTGACCTGGCTGTGTGGCATGGAGCATTGTCCTGCTGGAAAAAACACTCCTCAGAGTTGGGGAGGGATTTTTTCCAGAGCTGTATATATATAATATTCAGCAACAGTAATCACATTCTGGGATTGTGTTGTAGCTTAGATGTTCAAATAACAATTTTTTTGCTGTAGACAAATATGTTATATACAAATATGCTTGTACCAATGTTTGAGATATGTAGCACAAACAACCACCTAATAGCCTGGGGGAGCTGCCTTTGTCAATAAAGACGAGTTGGAAACAAACTGACCGCAGGAGCAGCCACTGACTTCGGTCAGAAGATACTTTGGTCATTCTTTAACCACCTGAAGAAGAAGACCAGCAGCAGAGAACTGCTCGATCCGTGCGGACGTCAGAAGAATGCACTTGTTTCTACGTGGAGTACATTTCTTTAAATACAGAACTGACATAAAGAGAGTCATGGCAGCATCCTGGTAACTGTTTTCTGTTTGATATTTGTAACATTTTCGCCTTTTTTACAGAATTTCTCTGAAGGCTTGTTTGATTTAAAGCCACCATTAATGCATGAAATAATATTGCTGAAAATGTTATAATATATAAACACAGTTTAATTCCCACTGAACATCGATTTAATCTAATCTATCTATTAGTGGTGGTATTAGTATTTTAGTTTCTGAGTTGCTAGTTGTCCGATTCCTTTGCATCTCATGCCTCTGTGACTATTGCTTCCTCTTACTGAGGCTTTCCAACAGTTACGCATGCACAATGACGCATACACACGCTGTATCATGCTTAAGTTTGTTTGGGACTGGACCACAGTGGAGAGAAAAAAAAGCGCTCCAAAGCATGACGCTACTAATACTAAACCTGAGGGGGCGCACCCTATTTTTTCCCTGATAATGCTGCATAGTGAACAACAAATTCGTGTTGAAATCAAAAAGAGGAAAGCTAGTAATTTTACCTGTTAGATGTCAGTGGGCAGCTCAGTCCTGCTTGGTTAAGAAACTGAGCTACTAACGTAAACGGAGGTGCCATTGAGTTACAACTATGAGGCGTTCAGGCTCTGCTCAGTAAAAATGACTATTGGGTGAATGTTCAAATGTAATCTTGGAAAATATAGTTTTTGGTGAGAAACTTTAATAAATTCAGTTGTTTGAAGGAGATGTTTTTACAGTAATATAAAATAGATAATAGAGAGGGAATTATGACCTGTTTAACTTCCTAACAGCTAGCCAATATTTTTTTAATCAAAACATATGTTTAATTAATCATAATCATTTGAATTGTGTGTTTTAATGCAAATAACCACTATAGATTATAATAGCACAGTACAGTACAGTACTGTGTACAGTACCCTCCTCCCCCCAAAAATAGGGCTCCCGGAAGCCACGGTGTAATTCCAACACTGGAATTTACCATGCATATAATGTTTTTATGTAAAGTATATCGAACTTTAAAACAGCTCAGTTAGTTTTTTTATACCGAAGATGTCTTTGTTTCCCTGGCACAAAAGGGAAATAAATAACAGCAAAACAAAATAAACAAAAACAGTGGTCTCTGTATAGGCTATTGCCCAAATTGTTATTTTAAACATCGGTATCAATTGGTGCATCCCTAATCGAGATTCAGTCGAAATTACAAGAATGTTTAAAGCAGAAGCTGTCCTTGAGGGTAATGGGGACCCTGGTGTTGAGCATGTATCACATCTACTGATCAAACCTTTTGGAGGCCAATGAAACAAAACAATACAGTGTCAGATTTGGTGTCAGATTTGCTGTGACTGTCAGATGAAAGCCAATGTTTTTCAGTAGGTAGAACTAGTCTATTCTTATCCATCACCATGCCCGTTACTGCCACAGTCCACCTGTCTGTTTCCCTGCAGCTCTTCGGTGACCTCAGGCAGGAAACATGTTAATGGAGTGGATCTGTACTACGAGCAGACAGGCAGAGGGAAACACGCCGTGCTGCTGATTCCTGGTTCTCTGGGTAAATCCAACACCACACCTCTTCTTAATGGTGGAGAGGAGACTTTCTGGCAAAATCTCTCACACACATACTGTATATATGCCTCGAGCTAGTGAAAACCTTTTCTGTCTTTTCTACTCTTAGGGAGCGTTCGGACTGATTTTGGACCTCAGATGAAGTCGCTGAATAAGGAACGCTTTACTGTAGTGGGCTTCGATCCCCGTGGTTGCGGACAATCCCGTCCCCCAGCCAGAGACTTCCCCCTTGACTTCTTCGAGAGAGATGCAAAGGACGCAGTGGATCTGATGAAGGTCTTATCAGTCTGTTGATCAGCCATGGGTGATAATTATTACCAATCTGAATTGCATAGTTTACTGAGAAGCCCCCCTGGGGGATGATACGGTGGGAAGGAACATGGGTGTGTAAATCTGAGAGCATGGATTGATAAATTGTAGATCGGTTTAATGTTTAGTAAAATGTAAAGGCACACTTTGATGCGAGTTGCTGGAATGTACGCATAGACTGTATGTAAGAAGTGGACGGAGCCAACGCGACGTCACCCGTTGGTTTGTGGACTGCCATTAGGAAGCCTTGAGTTTGGCATTTTGGCATTCGCCATCTTGGTTATTTGCAACCAGAAGTGACACGAAAGGGTGGAGCTAAGTACAACCGAATGCAGAATAAGACTTTTTTAGGTGACCAAAAAGGTTCAAATTAACTTTCATGAACTGAAAACACACTGCGAAAGTTCTAAGACGAAAACACAGACAACTCCCAGACCTCATGTTTACAATGTTTACTGAGGTAATAAATCAAGTGAGAAGTAGGCTCATTTTCTCATAGACTTCTATACAGTCGGACTTTCCGGGGCGGCTGTAGCTCAGAATGAGAATCTATTGTGAACAGCAAACTAAGTGTTGTTCATTCGAGAATTGAAACAAAGCGAATGACAAAAACTGAAGCATTCTCACTGTTATTCTGACACTAATGATAATACTGATTGTTAAATCAAACACACACGGTGTTTAGCAATCTGTGCACACAAATGTTAACATCAGTATTTCTTTATTTATTACCACATGTAATTCACCGTCTAGCAAATATGTGCTTTGATCATCTAATTTTGTGATGAGGAAAATGGAAGCTTATTTATGTCTGTATTTTCATTTCTTAGTTCATTTGTTGCATATGAGAGAATAGAGACTTTATTAGTGAAGGTGAAGTATATTTCATTTTATTGACAGGCATTGGGCTATGACAAGTTCTCTCTGCTGGGGTGGAGTGCCGGAGGAGGGGCCGCTATGATTGCAGCAGCGAAGAACCCTGACGTGATTAGAAAGATGGTTGTATGGGGAGCCAAAACCTATATTACCCTCGAGGAAGTCGAGTTTCACAGAGGTAATCAGCCAATGTATTCCTATACTGTGTGAACTGTGCATGGTGTAATCTTTCTTAACTCTGTATATTGTGTGTCCTCATGTGTGCATGGGTTTCTTTGGGAACACATAGCGTTAACTACCATCCAGCCGAGTGCAGAGATGATGGAGTTATATGGAGCAGAAGTCTTTCTTAAAACCTGGGAGGCCTGCTTGGAAACGTTCACACAGTTTGCAAAAAGACCAGAAGGTACTGAATCCATGTTGTTAAAGTCTCGTTACACAAGTGAAGATGAAACTGAAAACCATCAGAAATAATAACATCATGATATGGAGGGGAAATGCTTTGCAGTCATAATGCAATTATAATGGAAGTTGTTGTATTGATGATGTTTGTAAAGTATTGATAATATATAATTACTGTGACTTTGCAGGGTTTTACATAGTGGATATGTAATTGAAAACACAAAACTAATGGAATTTAGGATGGAAGATATTAGGGGTTTAAAAAATAATCGATTCACCTATGCATCGTGATTTTCCTTTTTTATATTTTGAAATCGATTATTTAATGCCAGAATCGATATATTTGCTTCATTTGAGTCTATGTGGAGGTTGAAGGAAGTTACTGAGTCTGAGTAACGTGACCTCATATCCGTTCCGTATCCATCAACCAAAACAAACCGCAACGAGCCAAAACGACAAAGCAGAAAACGGCGGAGGCTCCACGTGGATCCGACCTGCATTCTCACATGTTAAATCCAAAGTGGTAAACACTACACATACAGTAAAGTATTGAAAGACTTTGGGTTTAAAGAAAATACCACTAATTATTGAGGGAAATGTATCAATAAATAATGCCTGACAATGATATATTTCACTTCAGGACATCTCTGACTACATACATGCTGAAAATTAAACAATTTTTACTGTATTAATTTAGATATTTTCCGAAGTAAAAGTCCCCAGAAGTGTATGATTCAACTTTTTCCCATGGTCTAGTGTTGAAAAAGTTAACAAAAATCCCAATAATTCGTAATATTGAATCACAATACATATCGAATCGGCACCAAGGTATCGTGATAGTATCAAATCGGGAGATAGGTGTATAGTTCCAGCCCTAGAAGAGATGTATTTCTGCCACAAGATCTCTACTACTTTTATACACAAGGAACAAATTAAGAATATATTTGAGATGCTCCTTAAATTTGTTATGTTCTAATAAATGTCAGCTAAAAAAGAGTGAAACCAAAATGTTAACTTAAATGTTTTCTGGTCAGGGAGTATCTGCCTGGAGCTTCTACCCCTAATCAGCTGTCCAACCCTCATCATCCATGGAGAGAAAGACCCCATTGTGAACATCCAGCACTCACAGTGTCTCCTCAAAAACATCAAGGGATCACGGTGAGACCACACACACATTTACAGAAAGTTTACTGGGAAAACGTCAATACTATAGGAAACAAGAAAACAACACATGTGACGTGCATACCCCTTTTGTGTCCCAAATCTAGATTACACCTGATGCCAGAGTGTGATCACACTCTCCACCAGCAGAACGCTGATGAATTCAACAAACTGGTGGAAGACTTTCTGGAAGACTGATTGATTAACTAACACTGTGAAATACGTGCAGGCTCTGCTGGCTCTCCTCTCCACCTCCAGCCAGACTGCCAGCAAGGATGTTCCGTGTGCAATCTACTATATCTGTCTTTTCTGACTTCTGTCTTTAGGTTAGCAACTTGTCTTTTGTTTTCTTATTTGAGTAGATAAGTTAAGGTTGTGAGCTAGCCAGTGGGGAAGAATAACAATTATTAGCATCTTCAGAGAGTTACTGGTAACTGAAGCGCATAAAGGTTGTCACCTCAAGCTCATTTATTGTGGGATGCTGTGAAAGTTGTGTCATGAAAAATAAAAGACTAAAGCTCCCCTACATGTCATTTTTGAAAATACAAGAGAAAAAAAATGATATTTAAATATTCAATGAAGTTACGCTGCTGTGACTCGTGCGTAAATGCGCACAGCGTCTCTCTTAAAGGAGAGACGCACTTACCGTTTCTGCTGCGGTGGGATCGCTGCAGGTATATATATATATATATATATATATATATATATACAGCTCTGGAAAAAATTAAGAGACCACAAAATGATCAGTTTCTCTGCTTTCACTATTTATTGGTATGTGTTTTGAGTAAAATTGCATTTTTTGTTATATTCTATAAACTACTGACAACATTTCTCCCAAATTTCAAAGAGAAATTTGAGAGAAAATGACAACTGGTCAAAATAACAAAAAGGATGCAGTGTTTTCAGATCTTGAATAATGCAAAGAAAACAAGTTCATATTAATTTTTAAACAACACAATACTATTTTTTTTACTTAGGAAGAGTTCAGAAATCAATATTTGGTGGAATAACCTTGATTTACAATCACAGCTTTCATGCGTCTTGGCATGCTCTCTCCCAGTCTTTCACATTGCTGTTGGGTGACTTTATGCCACTCCTGGCGCAAAAATTCAAGCAGCTCGGCTTTGTTTGATGGCTTGTGACCATCCATCTTCCTCTTGATCACATTCCAGAGGTTTTCAATGGGATTCAGGTCTGGAGATTGGGCTGGCCATGACAGGGTCCTGATCTGGTGGTCCTTCATCCACACCTTCACTGACCTGGCTGTGTGGCATGGAGCATTGTCCTGCTGGAAAAAACACTCCTCAGAGTTGGGGAGGGATTTTTTCCAGAGCTGTATATATATAATATTCAGCAACAGTAATCACATTCTGGGATTGTGTTGTAGCTTAGATGTTTAAATAACTATTTTTTTGCTGTAGACAAATATGTTATATACAAATATGCTTGTACCAATGTTTGAGATATGTAGCACAAACAACCACCTAATAGCCTGGGGGAGCTGCCTTTGTCAATAAAGACGAGTTGGAAACAAACTGACCGCAGGAGCAGCCACTGACTTCGGTCAGAAGATACTTTGGTCATTCTTTAACCACCTGAAGAAGAAGACCCGCAGCAGAGAACTGCTCGATCCGTGCGGACGTCAGAAGAATGCACTTGTTTCTACGTGGAGTACATTTCTTTAAATACAGAACTGACATAAAGAGAGTCATGGCAGCATCCTGGTAACTGTTTTCTGTTTGATATTTGCAACATTTTCGCCTTTTTTACAGAATTTCTCTGAAGGCTTGTTTGATTTAAAGCCACCATTAATGCATGAAATAATATTGCTGAAAATGTTATAATATATAAACACAGTTTAATTCCCACTGAACATCGATTTAATCTAATCTATCTATTAGTGGTGGTAGTAGTATTTTAGTTTCTGAGTTGCTAGTTGTCCGATTCCTTTGCATCTCATGCCTCTGTGACTATTGCTTCCTCTTACTGAGGCTTTCCAACAGTTACGCATGCACAATGACGCATACACACGCTGTATCATGCTTAAGTTTGTTTGGGACTGGACCACAGTGGAGAGAAAAAAAAGCGCTCCAAAGCATGACGCTACTAATACTAAACCTGAGGGGGCGCACCCTATTTTTTCCCTGATAATGCTGCATAGTGAACAACAAATTCGTGTTGAAATCAAAAAGAGGAAAGCTAGTAATTTTACCTGTTAGATGTCAGTGGGCAGCTCAGTCCTGCTTGGTTAAGAAACTGAGCTACTAACGTAAACGGAGGTGCCATTGAGTTACAACTATGAGGCGTTCAGGCTCTGCTCAGTAAAAATGACTATTGGGTGAATGTTCAAATGTAATCTTGGAAAATATAGTTTTTGGTGAGAAACTTTAATAAATTCAGTTGTTTGAAGGAGATGTTTTTACAGTAATATAAAATAGATAATAGAGAGGGAATTATGACCTGTTTAACTTCCTAACAGCTAGCCAATATTTTTTTAATCAAAACATATGTTTAATTAATCATAATCATTTGAATTGTGTGTTTTAATGCAAATAACCACTATAGATTATAATAGCACAGTACAGTACAGTACTGTGTACAGTACCCTCCTCCCCCCAAAAATAGGGCTCCCGGAAGCCACGGTGTAATTCCAACACTGGAATTTACCATGCATATAATGTTTTTATGTAAAGTATATCGAACTTTAAAACAGCTCAGTTAGTTTTTTTATACCGAAGATGTCTTTGTTTCCCTGGCACAAAAGGGAAATAAATAACAGCAAAACAAAATAAACAAAAACAGTGGTCTCTGTATAGGCTATTGCCCAAATTGTTATTTTAAACATCGGTATCAATTGGTGCATCCCTAATCGAGATTCAGTCGAAATTACAAGAATGTTTAAAGCAGAAGCTGTCCTTGAGGGTAATGGGGACCCTGGTGTTGAGCATGTATCACATCTACTGATCAAACCTTTTGGAGGCCAATGAAACAAAACACTACAGTGTCAGATTTGGTGTCATATTTGCTGTGACTGTCAGATGAAAGCCAATGTTTTTCAGTAGGTAGAACTAGTCTATTCTTATCCATCACCATGCCCGTTACTGCCACAGTCCACCTGTCTGTTTCCCTGCAGCTCTTCGGTGACCTCAGGCAGGAAACATGTTAATGGAGTGGATCTGTACTACGAGCAGACAGGCAGAGGGAAACACGCCGTGCTGCTGATTCCTGGTTCTCTGGGTAAATCCAACACCACACCTCTTCTTAATGGTGGAGAGGAGACTTTCTGGCAAAATCTCTCACACACATACTGTATATATGCCTCGAGCTAGTGAAAACCTTTTCTGTCTTTTCTACTCTTAGGGAGCGTTCGGACTGATTTTGGACCTCAGATGAAGTCGCTGAATAAGGAACGCTTTACTGTAGTGGGCTTCGATCCCCGTGGTTGCGGACAATCCCGTCCCCCAGCCAGAGACTTCCCCCTTGACTTCTTCGAGAGAGATGCAAAGGACGCAGTGGATCTGATGAAGGTCTTATCAGTCTGTTGATCAGCCATGGGTGATAATTATTACCAATCTGAATTGCATAGTTTACTGAGAAGCCCCCCTGGGGGATGATACGGTGGGAAGGAACATGGGTGTGTAAATCTGAGAGCATGGATTGATAAATTGTAGATTGGTTTAATGTTTAGTAAAATGTAAAGGCACACTTTGATGCGAGTTGCTGGAATGTACGCATAGACTGTATGTAAGAAGTGGACGGAGCCAATGCGACGTCACCCGTTGGTTTGTGGACTGCCATTAGGAAGCCTTGAGTTTGGCATTTTGGCATTCGCCATCTTGGTTATTTGCAACCAGAAGTGACACGAAAGGGTGGAGCTAAGTACAACCAATGCAGAATAAGACTTTTTTAGGTGACCAAAAAGGTTCAAATTAACTTTCATGAACTGAAAACACACTGCGAAAGTTCTAAGACGAAAACACAGACAACTCCCAGACCTCATGTTTACAATGTTTACTGAGGTAATAAATCAAGTGAGAAGTAGGCTCATTTTCTCATAGACTTCTATACAGTCGGACTTTCCGGGGCGGCTGTAGCTCAGAATGAGAATCTATTGTGAACAGCAAACTAAGTGTTGTTCATTCGAGAATTGAAACAAAGCGAATGACAAAAACTGAAGCATTCTCACTGTTATTCTGACACTAATGATAATCCTGATTGTTAAATCAAACACACACGGTGTTTAGCAATCTGTGCACACAAATGTTAACATCAGTATTTCTTTATTTATTACCACATGTAATTCACCGTCTAGCAAATATGTGCTTTGATCATCTAATTTTGTGATGAGGAAAATGGAAGCTTATTTATGTCTGTATTTTCATTTCTTAGTTCATTTGTTGCATATGAGAGAATAGAGACTTTATTAGTGAAGGTGAAGTATATTTCATTTTATTGACAGGCATTGGGCTATGACAAGTTCTCTCTGCTGGGGTGGAGTGCCGGAGGAGAGGCCGCTATGATTGCAGCAGCGAAGAACCCTGACGTGATTAGAAAGATGGTTGTATGGGGAGCCGGTGCCTATATTACCCTCGAGCAAGTCGAGTTTTTCAAAGGTAATCAGCCAATGTATTCCTATACTGTATGAACTGTGCATGGTGTAATCTTTCTTAACTCTGTATATTGTGTGTCCTCATGTGTGCATGGGTTTCTTTGGGAACACATAGCGTTATTTGCTACCATCCAGCCGAGTGCAGAGATGATGGAGTTATATGGAGAAGAAGTCTTTCTTAAAACCTGGGAGGCCTGCTTGGAAACGTTCACACAGTTTGCAAAAAGACCAGAAGGTACTGAATCCATGTTGTTAAAGTCTCGTTACATAAGTAATCGATTCACCTATGCATCGTGATTTTCCTTTTTTATATTTTGAAATCGATTATTTAATGCCAGAATCGATATATTTGCTTCATTTGAGTCTATGTGGAGGTTGAAGGAAGTTATTGCTTTTATTGTTGTAGTCTGAGTAACATGACCTCATAACCGTTCCGTATCCGTCAACCAAAACAAACCGCAGCGAGCCAAAACGACCACCAAGGTATTTGTATAGTAATAAATCAGGAGATAGGTGTATAGTTCCAGCCCTAGAAGAGATGTATTTCTGCCACAAGATCTCTACTACTTTTACACACCAGGAACAAATTAAGAATATATTTGAGATGCTCCTTAAATTTGTTATGTTCTAATAAATGTCAGCTAAAAAAGAGTGAAACCAAAATGTTAACTTAAATGTTTTCTGGTCAGGGAGTATCTGCCTGGAGCTTCTACCCCTAATCAGCTGTCCAACCCTCATCATCCATGGAGAGAAAGACCCCATTGTGAACATCCAGCACTCACAGTGTCTCCTCAAAAACATCAAGGGATCACGGTGAGACCACACACACATTTACAGAAAGTTTACTGGGAAAACGTCAATACTATAGGAAACAAGAAAACAACACATGTGACGTGCATACCCCTTTTGTGTCCCAAATCTAGATTACACCTGATGCCAGAGTGTGATCACACTCTCCACCAGCAGAACGCTGATGAATTCAACAAACTGGTGGAAGACTTTCTGGAAGACTGATTGATTAACTAACACTGTGAAATACGTGCAGGCTCTGCTGGCTCTCCTCTCCACCTCCAGCCAGACTGCCAGCAAGGATGTTCCGTGTGCAATCTACTATATCTGTCTTTTCTGACTTCTGTCTTTAGGTTAGCAACTTGTCTTTTGTTTTCTTATTTGAGTAGATAAGTTAAGGTTGTGAGCTAGCCAGTGGGGAAGAATAACAATTATTAGCATCTTCAGAGAGTTACTGGTAACTGAAGCGCATAAAGGTTGTCACCTCAAGCTCATTTATTGTGGGATGCTGTGAAAGTTGTGTCATGAAAAATAAAAGACTAAAGCTCCCCTACATGTCATTTTTGAAAATACAAGAGAAAAAAAATGATATTTAAATATTCAATGAAGTTACGCTGCTGTGACTCGTGCGTAAATGCGCACAGCGTCTCTCTTAAAGGAGAGACGCACTTACCGTTTCTGCTGCGGTGGGATCGCTGCAGGTATATATATATATATATATATATATATATATATATATATATATATATAGCTCTGGAAAAAATTAAGAGACCACAAAATGATCAGTTTCTCTGCTTTCACTATTTATTGGTATGTGTTTTGAGTAAAATTGCATTTTTTGTTATATTCTATAAACTACTGACAACATTTCTCCCAAATTTCAAAGAGAAATTTGAGAGAAAATGACAACTGGTCAAAATAACAAAAAGGATGCAGTGTTTTCAGATCTTGAATAATGCAAAGAAAACAAGTTCATATTAATTTTTAAACAACACAATACTATTTTTTTTACTTAGGAAGAGTTCAGAAATCAATATTTGGTGGAATAACCTTGATTTACAATCACAGCTTTCATGCGTCTTGGCATGCTCTCTCCCAGTCTTTCACATTGCTGTTGGGTGACTTTATGCCACTCCTGGCGCAAAAATTCAAGCAGCTCGGCTTTGTTTGATGGCTTGTGACCATCCATCTTCCTCTTGATCACATTCCAGAGGTTTTCAATGGGATTCAGGTCTGGAGATTGGGCTGGCCATGACAGGGTCCTGATCTGGTGGTCCTTCATCCACACCTTCACTGACCTGGCTGTGTGGCATGGAGCATTGTCCTGCTGGAAAAAACACTCCTCAGAGTTGGGGAGGGATTTTTTCCAGAGCTGTATATATATAATATTCAGCAACAGTAATCACATTCTGGGATTGTGTTGTAGCTTAGATGTTCAAATAACAATTTTTTTGCTGTAGACAAATATGTTATATACAAATATGCTTGTACCAATGTTTGAGATATGTAGCACAAACAACCACCTAATAGCCTGGGGGAGCTGCCTTTGTCAATAAAGACGAGTTGGAAACAAACTGACCGCAGGAGCAGCCACTGACTTCGGTCAGAAGATACTTTGGTCATTCTTTAACCACCTGAAGAAGAAGACCAGCAGCAGAGAACTGCTCGATCCGTGCGGACGTCAGAAGAATGCACTTGTTTCTACGTGGAGTACATTTCTTTAAATACAGAACTGACATAAAGAGAGTCATGGCAGCATCCTGGTAACTGTTTTCTGTTTGATATTTGTAACATTTTCGCCTTTTTTACAGAATTTCTCTGAAGGCTTGTTTGATTTAAAGCCACCATTAATGCATGAAATAATATTGCTGAAAATGTTATAATATATAAACACAGTTTAATTCCCACTGAACATCGATTTAATCTAATCTATCTATTAGTGGTGGTAGTAGTATTTTAGTTTCTGAGTTGCTAGTTGTCCGATTCCTTTGCATCTCATGCCTCTGTGACTATTGCTTCCTCTTACTGAGGCTTTCCAACAGTTACGCATGCACAATGACGCATACACACGCTGTATCATGCTTAAGTTTGTTTGGGACTGGACCACAGTGGAGAGAAAAAAAAGCGCTCCAAAGCATGACGCTACTAATACTAAACCTGAGGGGGCGCACCCTATTTTTTCCCTGATAATGCTGCATAGTGAACAACAAATTCGTGTTGAAATCAAAAAGAGGAAAGCTAGTAATTTTACCTGTTAGATGTCAGTGGGCAGCTCAGTCCTGCTTGGTTAAGAAACTGAGCTACTAACGTAAACGGAGGTGCCATTGAGTTACAACTATGAGGCGTTCAGGCTCTGCTCAGTAAAAATGACTATTGGGTGAATGTTCAAATGTAATCTTGGAAAATATAGTTTTTGGTGAGAAACTTTAATAAATTCAGTTGTTTGAAGGAGATGTTTTTACAGTAATATAAAATAGATAATAGAGAGGGAATTATGGCCTGTTTAACTTCCAACAACATTTTTTTAATCAAAACATATGTTTAATTAATCATAATCATTTGAATTGTGTGTTTTAATGCAAATAACCACTATAGATTATAATAGCACAGTACAGTACAGTACTGTGTACAGTACCCTCCTCCCCCCAAAAATAGGGCTCCCGGAAGCCACGGTGTAATTCCAACACTGGAATTTACCATGCATATAATGTTTTTATGTAAAGTATATCGAACTTTAAAACAGCTCAGTTAGTTTTTTTATACCGAAGATGTCTTTGTTTCCCTGGCACAAAAGGGAAATAAATAACAGCAAAACAAAATAAACAAAAACAGTGGTCTCTGTATAGGCTATTGCCCAAATTGTTATTTTAAACATCGGTATCAATTGGTGCATCCCTAATCGAGATTCAGTCGAAATTACAAGAATGTTTAAAGCAGAAGCTGTCCTTGAGGGTAATGGGGACCCTGGTGTTGAGCATGTATCACATCTACTGATCAAACCTTTTGGAGGCCAATGAAACAAAACACTACAGTGTCAGATTTGGTGTCATATTTGCTGTGACTGTCAGATGAAAGCCAATGTTTTTCAGTAGGTAGAACTAGTCTATTCTTATCCATCACCATGCCCGTTACTGCCACAGTCCACCTGTCTGTTTCCCTGCAGCTCTTCGGTGACCTCAGGCAGGAAACATGTTAATGGAGTGGATCTGTACTACGAGCAGACAGGCAGAGGGAAACACGCCGTGCTGCTGATTCCTGGTTCTCTGGGTAAATCCAACACCACACCTCTTCTTAATGGTGGAGAGGAGACTTTCTGGCAAAATCTCTCACACACATACTGTATATATGCCTCGAGCTAGTGAAAACCTTTTCTGTCTTTTCTACTCTTAGGGAGCGTTCGGACTGATTTTGGACCTCAGATGAAGTCGCTGAATAAGGAACGCTTTACTGTAGTGGGCTTCGATCCCCGTGGTTGCGGACAATCCCGTCCCCCAGCCAGAGACTTCCCCCTTGACTTCTTCGAGAGAGATGCAAAGGACGCAGTGGATCTGATGAAGGTCTTATCAGTCTGTTGATCAGCCATGGGTGATAATTATTACCAATCTGAATTGCATAGTTTACTGAGAAGCCCCCCTGGGGGATGATACGGTGGGAAGGAACATGGGTGTGTAAATCTGAGAGCATGGATTGATAAATTGTAGATCGGTTTAATGTTTAGTAAAATGTAAAGGCACACTTTGATGCGAGTTGCTGGAATGTACGCATAGACTGTATGTAAGAAGTGGACGGAGCCAACGCGACGTCACCCGTTGGTTTGTGGACTGCCATTAGGAAGCCTTGAGTTTGGCATTTTGGCATTCGCCATCTTGGTTATTTGCAACCAGAAGTGACACGAAAGGGTGGAGCTAAGTACAACCGAATGCAGAATAAGACTTTTTTAGGTGACCAAAAAGGTTCAAATTAACTTTCATGAACTGAAAACACACTGCGAAAGTTCTAAGACGAAAACACAGACAACTCCCAGACCTCATGTTTACAATGTTTACTGAGGTAATAAATCAAGTGAGAAGTAGGCTCATTTTCTCATAGACTTCTATACAGTCGGACTTTCCGGGGCGGCTGTAGCTCAGAATGAGAATCTATTGTGAACAGCAAACTAAGTGTTGTTCATTCGAGAATTGAAACAAAGCGAATGACAAAAACTGAAGCATTCTCACTGTTATTCTGACACTAATGATAATACTGATTGTTAAATCAAACACACACGGTGTTTAGCAATCTGTGCACACAAATGTTAACATCAGTATTTCTTTATTTATTACCACATGTAATTCACCGTCTAGCAAATATGTGCTTTGATCATCTAATTTTGTGATGAGGAAAATGGAAGCTTATTTATGTCTGTATTTTCATTTCTTAGTTCATTTGTTGCATATGAGAGAATAGAGACTTTATTAGTGAAGGTGAAGTATATTTCATTTTATTGACAGGCATTGGGCTATGACAAGTTCTCTCTGCTGGGGTGGAGTGCCGGAGGAGGGGCCGCTATGATTGCAGCAGCGAAGAACCCTGACGTGATTAGAAAGATGGTTGTATGGGGAGCCAAAACCTATATTACCCTCGAGGAAGTCGAGTTTCACAGAGGTAATCAGCCAATGTATTCCTATACTGTGTGAACTGTGCATGGTGTAATCTTTCTTAACTCTGTATATTGTGTGTCCTCATGTGTGCATGGGTTTCTTTGGGAACACATAGCGTTAACTACCATCCAGCCGAGTGCAGAGATGATGGAGTTATATGGAGCAGAAGTCTTTCTTAAAACCTGGGAGGCCTGCTTGGAAACGTTCACACAGTTTGCAAAAAGACCAGAAGGTACTGAATCCATGTTGTTAAAGTCTCGTTACACAAGTGAAGATGAAACTGAAAACCATCAGAAATAATAACATCATGATATGGAGGGGAAATGCTTTGCAGTCATAATGCAATTATAATGGAAGTTGTTGTATTGATGATGTTTGTAAAGTATTGATAATATATAATTACTGTGACTTTGCAGGGTTTTACATAGTGGATATGTAATTGAAAACACAAAACTAATGGAATTTAGGATGGAAGATATTAGGGGTTTAAAAAATAATCGATTCACCTATGCATCGTGATTTTCCTTTTTTATATTTTGAAATCGATTATTTAATGCCAGAATCGATATATTTGCTTCATTTGAGTCTATGTGGAGGTTGAAGGAAGTTACTGAGTCTGAGTAACGTGACCTCATATCCGTTCCGTATCCATCAACCAAAACAAACCGCAACGAGCCAAAACGACAAAGCAGAAAACGGCGGAGGCTCCACGTGGATCCGACCTGCATTCTCACATGTTAAATCCAAAGTGGTAAACACTACACATACAGTAAAGTATTGAAAGACTTTGGGTTTAAAGAAAATACCACTAATTATTGAGGGAAATGTATCAATAAATAATGCCTGACAATGATATATTTCACTTCAGGACATCTCTGACTACATACATGCTGAAAATTAAACAATTTTTACTGTATTAATTTAGATATTTTCCGAAGTAAAAGTCCCCAGAAGTGTATGATTCAACTTTTTCCCATGGTCTAGTGTTGAAAAAGTTAACAAAAATCCCAATAATTCGTAATATTGAATCACAATACATATCGAATCGGCACCAAGGTATCGTGATAGTATCAAATCGGGAGATAGGTGTATAGTTCCAGCCCTAGAAGAGATGTATTTCTGCCACAAGATCTCTAATACTTTTATACACAAGGAACAAATTAAGAATATATTTGAGATGCTCCTTAAATTTGTTATGTTCTAATAAATGTCAGCTAAAAAAGAGTGAAACCAAAATGTTAACTTAAATGTTTTCTGGTCAGGGAGTATCTGCCTGGAGCTTCTACCCCTAATCAGCTGTCCAACCCTCATCATCCATGGAGAGAAAGACCCCATTGTGAACATCCAGCACTCACAGTGTCTCCTCAAAAACATCAAGGGATCACGGTGAGACCACACACACATTTACAGAAAGTTTACTGGGAAAACGTCAATACTATAGGAAACAAGAAAACAACACATGTGACGTGCATACCCCTTTTGTGTCCCAAATCTAGATTACACCTGATGCCAGAGTGTGATCACACTCTCCACCAGCAGAACGCTGATGAATTCAACAAACTGGTGGAAGACTTTCTGGAAGACTGATTGATTAACTAACACTGTGAAATACGTGCAGGCTCTGCTGGCTCTCCTCTCCACCTCCAGCCAGACTGCCAGCAAGGATGTTCCGTGTGCAATCTACTATATCTGTCTTTTCTGACTTCTGTCTTTAGGTTAGCAACTTGTCTTTTGTTTTCTTATTTGAGTAGATAAGTTAAGGTTGTGAGCTAGCCAGTGGGGAAGAATAACAATTATTAGCATCTTCAGAGAGTTACTGGTAACTGAAGCGCATAAAGGTTGTCACCTCAAGCTCATTTATTGTGGGATGCTGTGAAAGTTGTGTCATGAAAAATAAAAGACTAAAGCTCCCCTACATGTCATTTTTGAAAATACAAGAGAAAAAAAATGATATTTAAATATTCAATGAAGTTACGCTGCTGTGACTCGTGCGTAAATGCGCACAGCGTCTCTCTTAAAGGAGAGACGCACTTACCGTTTCTGCTGCGGTGGGATCGCTGCAGGTATATATATATATATATATATATATATATATATACAGCTCTGGAAAAAATTAAGAGACCACAAAATGATCAGTTTCTCTGCTTTCACTATTTATTGGTATGTGTTTTGAGTAAAATTGCATTTTTTGTTATATTCTATAAACTACTGACAACATTTCTCCCAAATTTCAAAGAGAAATTTGAGAGAAAATGACAACTGGTCAAAATAACAAAAAGGATGCAGTGTTTTCAGATCTTGAATAATGCAAAGAAAACAAGTTCATATTAATTTTTAAACAACACAATACTATTTTTTTTACTTAGGAAGAGTTCAGAAATCAATATTTGGTGGAATAACCTTGATTTACAATCACAGCTTTCATGCGTCTTGGCATGCTCTCTCCCAGTCTTTCACATTGCTGTTGGGTGACTTTATGCCACTCCTGGCGCAAAAATTCAAGCAGCTCGGCTTTGTTTGATGGCTTGTGACCATCCATCTTCCTCTTGATCACATTCCAGAGGTTTTCAATGGGATTCAGGTCTGGAGATTGGGCTGGCCATGACAGGGTCCTGATCTGGTGGTCCTTCATCCACACCTTCACTGACCTGGCTGTGTGGCATGGAGCATTGTCCTGCTGGAAAAAACACTCCTCAGAGTTGGGGAGGGATTTTTTCCAGAGCTGTATATATATAATATTCAGCAACAGTAATCACATTCTGGGATTGTGTTGTAGCTTAGATGTTTAAATAACTATTTTTTTGCTGTAGACAAATATGTTATATACAAATATGCTTGTACCAATGTTTGAGATATGTAGCACAAACAACCACCTAATAGCCTGGGGGAGCTGCCTTTGTCAATAAAGACGAGTTGGAAACAAACTGACCGCAGGAGCAGCCACTGACTTCGGTCAGAAGATACTTTGGTCATTCTTTAACCACCTGAAGAAGAAGACCCGCAGCAGAGAACTGCTCGATCCGTGCGGACGTCAGAAGAATGCACTTGTTTCTACGTGGAGTACATTTCTTTAAATACAGAACTGACATAAAGAGAGTCATGGCAGCATCCTGGTAACTGTTTTCTGTTTGATATTTGCAACATTTTCGCCTTTTTTACAGAATTTCTCTGAAGGCTTGTTTGATTTAAAGCCACCATTAATGCATGAAATAATATTGCTGAAAATGTTATAATATATAAACACAGTTTAATTCCCACTGAACATCGATTTAATCTAATCTATCTATTAGTGGTGGTAGTAGTATTTTAGTTTCTGAGTTGCTAGTTGTCCGATTCCTTTGCATCTCATGCCTCTGTGACTATTGCTTCCTCTTACTGAGGCTTTCCAACAGTTACGCATGCACAATGACGCATACACACGCTGTATCATGCTTAAGTTTGTTTGGGACTGGACCACAGTGGAGAGAAAAAAAAGCGCTCCAAAGCATGACGCTACTAATACTAAACCTGAGGGGGCGCACCCTATTTTTTCCCTGATAATGCTGCATAGTGAACAACAAATTCGTGTTGAAATCAAAAAGAGGAAAGCTAGTAATTTTACCTGTTAGATGTCAGTGGGCAGCTCAGTCCTGCTTGGTTAAGAAACTGAGCTACTAACGTAAACGGAGGTGCCATTGAGTTACAACTATGAGGCGTTCAGGCTCTGCTCAGTAAAAATGACTATTGGGTGAATGTTCAAATGTAATCTTGGAAAATATAGTTTTTGGTGAGAAACTTTAATAAATTCAGTTGTTTGAAGGAGATGTTTTTACAGTAATATAAAATAGATAATAGAGAGGGAATTATGACCTGTTTAACTTCCTAACAGCTAGCCAATATTTTTTTAATCAAAACATATGTTTAATTAATCATAATCATTTGAATTGTGTGTTTTAATGCAAATAACCACTATAGATTATAATAGCACAGTACAGTACAGTACTGTGTACAGTACCCTCCTCCCCCCAAAAATAGGGCTCCCGGAAGCCACGGTGTAATTCCAACACTGGAATTTACCATGCATATAATGTTTTTATGTAAAGTATATCGAACTTTAAAACAGCTCAGTTAGTTTTTTTATACCGAAGATGTCTTTGTTTCCCTGGCACAAAAGGGAAATAAATAACAGCAAAACAAAATAAACAAAAACAGTGGTCTCTGTATAGGCTATTGCCCAAATTGTTATTTTAAACATCGGTATCAATTGGTGCATCCCTAATCGAGATTCAGTCGAAATTACAAGAATGTTTAAAGCAGAAGCTGTCCTTGAGGGTAATGGGGACCCTGGTGTTGAGCATGTATCACATCTACTGATCAAACCTTTTGGAGGCCAATGAAACAAAACACTACAGTGTCAGATTTGGTGTCATATTTGCTGTGACTGTCAGATGAAAGCCAATGTTTTTCAGTAGGTAGAACTAGTCTATTCTTATCCATCACCATGCCTGTTACTGCCACAGTCCACCTGTCTGTTTCCCTGCAGCTCTTCGGTGACCTCAGGCAGGAAACATGTTAATGGAGTGGATCTGTACTACGAGCAGACAGGCAGAGGGAAACACGCCGTGCTGCTGATTCCTGGTTCTCTGGGTAAATCCAACACCACACCTCTTCTTAATGGTGGAGAGGAGACTTTCTGGCAAAATCTCTCACACACATACTGTATATATGCCTCGAGCTAGTGAAAACCTTTTCTGTCTTTTCTACTCTTAGGGAGCGTTCGGACTGATTTTGGACCTCAGATGAAGTCGCTGAATAAGGAACGCTTTACTGTAGTGGGCTTCGATCCCCGTGGTTGCGGACAATCCCGTCCCCCAGCCAGAGACTTCCCCCTTGACTTCTTCGAGAGAGATGCAAAGGACGCAGTGGATCTGATGAAGGTCTTATCAGTCTGTTGATCAGCCATGGGTGATAATTATTACCAATCTGAATTGCATAGTTTACTGAGAAGCCCCCCTGGGGGATGATACGGTGGGAAGGAACATGGGTGTGTAAATCTGAGAGCATGGATTGATAAATTGTAGATTGGTTTAATGTTTAGTAAAATGTAAAGGCACACTTTGATGCGAGTTGCTGGAATGTACGCATAGACTGTATGTAAGAAGTGGACGGAGCCAATGCGACGTCACCCGTTGGTTTGTGGACTGCCATTAGGAAGCCTTGAGTTTGGCATTTTGGCATTCGCCATCTTGGTTATTTGCAACCAGAAGTGACACGAAAGGGTGGAGCTAAGTACAACCAATGCAGAATAAGACTTTTTTAGGTGACCAAAAAGGTTCAAATTAACTTTCATGAACTGAAAACACACTGCGAAAGTTCTAAGACGAAAACACAGACAACTCCCAGACCTCATGTTTACAATGTTTACTGAGGTAATAAATCAAGTGAGAAGTAGGCTCATTTTCTCATAGACTTCTATACAGTCGGACTTTCCGGGGCGGCTGTAGCTCAGAATGAGAATCTATTGTGAACAGCAAACTAAGTGTTGTTCATTCGAGAATTGAAACAAAGCGAATGACAAAAACTGAAGCATTCTCACTGTTATTCTGACACTAATGATAATACTGATTGTTAAATCAAACACACACGGTGTTTAGCAATCTGTGCACACAAATGTTAACATCAGTATTTCTTTATTTATTACCACATGTAATTCACCGTCTAGCAAATATGTGCTTTGATCATCTAATTTTGTGATGAGGAAAATGGAAGCTTATTTATGTCTGTATTTTCATTTCTTAGTTCATTTGTTGCATATGAGAGAATAGAGACTTTATTAGTGAAGGTGAAGTATATTTCATTTTATTGACAGGCATTGGGCTATGACAAGTTCTCTCTGCTGGGGTGGAGTGCCGGAGGAGAGGCCGCTATGATTGCAGCAGCGAAGAACCCTGACGTGATTAGAAAGATGGTTGTATGGGGAGCCGGTGCCTATATTACCCTCGAGCAAGTCGAGTTTTTCAAAGGTAATCAGCCAATGTATTCCTATACTGTGTGAACTGTGCATGGTGTAATCTTTCTTAACTCTGTATATTGTGTGTCCTCATGTGTGCATGGGTTTCTTTGGGAACACATAGCGTTATTTGCTACCATCCAGCCGAGTGCAGAGATGATGGAGTTATATGGAGAAGAAGTCTTTCTTAAAACCTGGGAGGCCTGCTTGGAAACGTTCACACAGTTTGCAAAAAGACCAGAAGGTACTGAATCCATGTTGTTAAAGTCTCGTTACATAAGTAATCGATTCACCTATGCATCGTGATTTTCCTTTTTTATATTTTGAAATCGATTATTTAATGCCAGAATCGATATATTTGCTTCATTTGAGTCTATGTGGAGGTTGAAGGAAGTTATTGCTTTTATTGTTGTAGTCTGAGTAACATGACCTCATAACCGTTCCGTATCCGTCAACCAAAACAAACCGCAGCGAGCCAAAACGACCACCAAGGTATTTGTATAGTAATAAATCAGGAGATAGGTGTATAGTTCCAGCCCTAGAAGAGATGTATTTCTGCCACAAGATCTCTACTACTTTTACACACCAGGAACAAATTAAGAATATATTTGAGATGCTCCTTAAATTTGTTATGTTCTAATAAATGTCAGCTAAAAAAGAGTGAAACCAAAATGTTAACTTAAATGTTTTCTGGTCAGGGAGTATCTGCCTGGAGCTTCTACCCCTAATCAGCTGTCCAACCCTCATCATCCATGGAGAGAAAGACCCCATTGTGAACATCCAGCACTCACAGTGTCTCCTCAAAAACATCAAGGGATCACGGTGAGACCACACACACATTTACAGAAAGTTTACTGGGAAAACGTCAATACTATAGGAAACAAGAAAACAACACATGTGACGTGCATACCCCTTTTGTGTCCCAAATCTAGATTACACCTGATGCCAGAGTGTGATCACACTCTCCACCAGCAGAACGCTGATGAATTCAACAAACTGGTGGAAGACTTTCTGGAAGACTGATTGATTAACTAACACTGTGAAATACGTGCAGGCTCTGCTGGCTCTCCTCTCCACCTCCAGCCAGACTGCCAGCAAGGATGTTCCGTGTGCAATCTACTATATCTGTCTTTTCTGACTTCTGTCTTTAGGTTAGCAACTTGTCTTTTGTTTTCTTATTTGAGTAGATAAGTTAAGGTTGTGAGCTAGCCAGTGGGGAAGAATAACAATTATTAGCATCTTCAGAGAGTTACTGGTAACTGAAGCGCATAAAGGTTGTCACCTCAAGCTCATTTATTGTGGGATGCTGTGAAAGTTGTGTCATGAAAAATAAAAGACTAAAGCTCCCCTACATGTCATTTTTGAAAATACAAGAGAAAAAAAATGATATTTAAATATTCAATGAAGTTACGCTGCTGTGACTCGTGCGTAAATGCGCACAGCGTCTCTCTTAAAGGAGAGACGCACTTACCGTTTCTGCTGCGGTGGGATCGCTGCAGGTATATATATATATATATATATATATATATATATATATATATATATAGCTCTGGAAAAAATTAAGAGACCACAAAATGATCAGTTTCTCTGCTTTCACTATTTATTGGTATGTGTTTTGAGTAAAATTGCATTTTTTGTTATATTCTATAAACTACTGACAACATTTCTCCCAAATTTCAAAGAGAAATTTGAGAGAAAATGACAACTGGTCAAAATAACAAAAAGGATGCAGTGTTTTCAGATCTTGAATAATGCAAAGAAAACAAGTTCATATTAATTTTTAAACAACACAATACTATTTTTTTTACTTAGGAAGAGTTCAGAAATCAATATTTGGTGGAATAACCTTGATTTACAATCACAGCTTTCATGCGTCTTGGCATGCTCTCTCCCAGTCTTTCACATTGCTGTTGGGTGACTTTATGCCACTCCTGGCGCAAAAATTCAAGCAGCTCGGCTTTGTTTGATGGCTTGTGACCATCCATCTTCCTCTTGATCACATTCCAGAGGTTTTCAATGGGATTCAGGTCTGGAGATTGGGCTGGCCATGACAGGGTCCTGATCTGGTGGTCCTTCATCCACACCTTCACTGACCTGGCTGTGTGGCATGGAGCATTGTCCTGCTGGAAAAAACACTCCTCAGAGTTGGGGAGGGATTTTTTCCAGAGCTGTATATATATAATATTCAGCAACAGTAATCACATTCTGGGATTGTGTTGTAGCTTAGATGTTCAAATAACAATTTTTTTGCTGTAGACAAATATGTTATATACAAATATGCTTGTACCAATGTTTGAGATATGTAGCACAAACAACCACCTAATAGCCTGGGGGAGCTGCCTTTGTCAATAAAGACGAGTTGGAAACAAACTGACCGCAGGAGCAGCCACTGACTTCGGTCAGAAGATACTTTGGTCATTCTTTAACCACCTGAAGAAGAAGACCAGCAGCAGAGAACTGCTCGATCCGTGCGGACGTCAGAAGAATGCACTTGTTTCTACGTGGAGTACATTTCTTTAAATACAGAACTGACATAAAGAGAGTCATGGCAGCATCCTGGTAACTGTTTTCTGTTTGATATTTGTAACATTTTCGCCTTTTTTACAGAATTTCTCTGAAGGCTTGTTTGATTTAAAGCCACCATTAATGCATGAAATAATATTGCTGAAAATGTTATAATATATAAACACAGTTTAATTCCCACTGAACATCGATTTAATCTAATCTATCTATTAGTGGTGGTAGTAGTATTTTAGTTTCTGAGTTGCTAGTTGTCCGATTCCTTTGCATCTCATGCCTCTGTGACTATTGCTTCCTCTTACTGAGGCTTTCCAACAGTTACGCATGCACAATGACGCATACACACGCTGTATCATGCTTAAGTTTGTTTGGGACTGGACCACAGTGGAGAGAAAAAAAAGCGCTCCAAAGCATGACGCTACTAATACTAAACCTGAGGGGGCGCACCCTATTTTTTCCCTGATAATGCTGCATAGTGAACAACAAATTCGTGTTGAAATCAAAAAGAGGAAAGCTAGTAATTTTACCTGTTAGATGTCAGTGGGCAGCTCAGTCCTGCTTGGTTAAGAAACTGAGCTACTAACGTAAACGGAGGTGCCATTGAGTTACAACTATGAGGCGTTCAGGCTCTGCTCAGTAAAAATGACTATTGGGTGAATGTTCAAATGTAATCTTGGAAAATATAGTTTTTGGTGAGAAACTTTAATAAATTCAGTTGTTTGAAGGAGATGTTTTTACAGTAATATAAAATAGATAATAGAGAGGGAATTATGGCCTGTTTAACTTCCAACAACATTTTTTTAATCAAAACATATGTTTAATTAATCATAATCATTTGAATTGTGTGTTTTAATGCAAATAACCACTATAGATTATAATAGCACAGTACAGTACAGTACTGTGTACAGTACCCTCCTCCCCCCAAAAATAGGGCTCCCGGAAGCCACGGTGTAATTCCAACACTGGAATTTACCATGCATATAATGTTTTTATGTAAAGTATATCGAACTTTAAAACAGCTCAGTTAGTTTTTTTATACCGAAGATGTCTTTGTTTCCCTGGCACAAAAGGGAAATAAATAACAGCAAAACAAAATAAACAAAAACAGTGGTCTCTGTATAGGCTATTGCCCAAATTGTTATTTTAAACATCGGTATCAATTGGTGCATCCCTAATCGAGATTCAGTCGAAATTACAAGAATGTTTAAAGCAGAAGCTGTCCTTGAGGGTAATGGGGACCCTGGTGTTGAGCATGTATCACATCTACTGATCAAACCTTTTGGAGGCCAATGAAACAAAACACTACAGTGTCAGATTTGGTGTCATATTTGCTGTGACTGTCAGATGAAAGCCAATGTTTTTCAGTAGGTAGAACTAGTCTATTCTTATCCATCACCATGCCCGTTACTGCCACAGTCCACCTGTCTGTTTCCCTGCAGCTCTTCGGTGACCTCAGGCAGGAAACATGTTAATGGAGTGGATCTGTACTACGAGCAGACAGGCAGAGGGAAACACGCCGTGCTGCTGATTCCTGGTTCTCTGGGTAAATCCAACACCACACCTCTTCTTAATGGTGGAGAGGAGACTTTCTGGCAAAATCTCTCACACACATACTGTATATATGCCTCGAGCTAGTGAAAACCTTTTCTGTCTTTTCTACTCTTAGGGAGCGTTCGGACTGATTTTGGACCTCAGATGAAGTCGCTGAATAAGGAACGCTTTACTGTAGTGGGCTTCGATCCCCGTGGTTGCGGACAATCCCGTCCCCCAGCCAGAGACTTCCCCCTTGACTTCTTCGAGAGAGATGCAAAGGACGCAGTGGATCTGATGAAGGTCTTATCAGTCTGTTGATCAGCCATGGGTGATAATTATTACCAATCTGAATTGCATAGTTTACTGAGAAGCCCCCCTGGGGGATGATACGGTGGGAAGGAACATGGGTGTGTAAATCTGAGAGCATGGATTGATAAATTGTAGATCGGTTTAATGTTTAGTAAAATGTAAAGGCACACTTTGATGCGAGTTGCTGGAATGTACGCATAGACTGTATGTAAGAAGTGGACGGAGCCAACGCGACGTCACCCGTTGGTTTGTGGACTGCCATTAGGAAGCCTTGAGTTTGGCATTTTGGCATTCGCCATCTTGGTTATTTGCAACCAGAAGTGACACGAAAGGGTGGAGCTAAGTACAACCAATGCAGAATAAGACTTTTTTAGGTGACCAAAAAGGTTCAAATTAACTTTCATGAACTGAAAACACACTGCGAAAGTTCTAAGACGAAAACACAGACAACTCCCAGACCTCATGTTTACAATGTTTACTGAGGTAATAAATCAAGTGAGAAGTAGGCTCATTTTCTCATAGACTTCTATACAGTCGGACTTTCCGGGGCGGCTGTAGCTCAGAATGAGAATCTATTGTGAACAGCAAACTAAGTGTTGTTCATTCGAGAATTGAAACAAAGCGAATGACAAAAACTGAAGCATTCTCACTGTTATTCTGACACTAATGATAATACTGATTGTTAAATCAAACACACACGGTGTTTAGCAATCTGTGCACACAAATGTTAACATCAGTATTTCTTTATTTATTACCACATGTAATTCACCGTCTAGCAAATATGTGCTTTGATCATCTAATTTTGTGATGAGGAAAATGGAAGCTTATTTATGTCTGTATTTTCATTTCTTAGTTCATTTGTTGCATATGAGAGAATAGAGACTTTATTAGTGAAGGTGAAGTATATTTCATTTTATTGACAGGCATTGGGCTATGACAAGTTCTCTCTGCTGGGGTGGAGTGCCGGAGGAGGGGCCGCTATGATTGCAGCAGCGAAGAACCCTGACGTGATTAGAAAGATGGTTGTATGGGGAGCCAAAACCTATATTACCCTCGAGGAAGTCGAGTTTCACAGAGGTAATCAGCCAATGTATTCCTATACTGTGTGAACTGTGCATGGTGTAATCTTTCTTAACTCTGTATATTGTGTGTCCTCATGTGTGCATGGGTTTCTTTGGGAACACATAGCGTTAACTACCATCCAGCCGAGTGCAGAGATGATGGAGTTATATGGAGCAGAAGTCTTTCTTAAAACCTGGGAGGCCTGCTTGGAAACGTTCACACAGTTTGCAAAAAGACCAGAAGGTACTGAATCCATGTTGTTAAAGTCTCGTTACACAAGTGAAGATGAAACTGAAAACCATCAGAAATAATAACATCATGATATGGAGGGGAAATGCTTTGCAGTCATAATGCAATTATAATGGAAGTTGTTGTATTGATGATGTTTGTAAAGTATTGATAATATATAATTACTGTGACTTTGCAGGGTTTTACATAGTGGATATGTAATTGAAAACACAAAACTAATGGAATTTAGGATGGAAGATATTAGGGGTTTAAAAAATAATCGATTCACCTATGCATCGTGATTTTCCTTTTTTATATTTTGAAATCGATTATTTAATGCCAGAATCGATATATTTGCTTCATTTGAGTCTATGTGGAGGTTGAAGGAAGTTACTGAGTCTGAGTAACGTGACCTCATATCCGTTCCGTATCCATCAACCAAAACAAACCGCAACGAGCCAAAACGACAAAGCAGAAAACGGCGGAGGCTCCACGTGGATCCGACCTGCATTCTCACATGTTAAATCCAAAGTGGTAAACACTACACATACAGTAAAGTATTGAAAGACTTTGGGTTTAAAGAAAATACCACTAATTATTGAGGGAAATGTATCAATAAATAATGCCTGACAATGATATATTTCACTTCAGGACATCTCTGACTACATACATGCTGAAAATTAAACAATTTTTACTGTATTAATTTAGATATTTTCCGAAGTAAAAGTCCCCAGAAGTGTATGATTCAACTTTTTCCCATGGTCTAGTGTTGAAAAAGTTAACAAAAATCCCAATAATTCGTAATATTGAATCACAATACATATCGAATCGGCACCAAGGTATCGTGATAGTATCAAATCGGGAGATAGGTGTATAGTTCCAGCCCTAGAAGAGATGTATTTCTGCCACAAGATCTCTACTACTTTTATACACAAGGAACAAATTAAGAATATATTTGAGATGCTCCTTAAATTTGTTATGTTCTAATAAATGTCAGCTAAAAAAGAGTGAAACCAAAATGTTAACTTAAATGTTTTCTGGTCAGGGAGTATCTGCCTGGAGCTTCTACCCCTAATCAGCTGTCCAACCCTCATCATCCATGGAGAGAAAGACCCCATTGTGAACATCCAGCACTCACAGTGTCTCCTCAAAAACATCAAGGGATCACGGTGAGACCACACACACATTTACAGAAAGTTTACTGGGAAAACGTCAATACTATAGGAAACAAGAAAACAACACATGTGACGTGCATACCCCTTTTGTGTCCCAAATCTAGATTACACCTGATGCCAGAGTGTGATCACACTCTCCACCAGCAGAACGCTGATGAATTCAACAAACTGGTGGAAGACTTTCTGGAAGACTGATTGATTAACTAACACTGTGAAATACGTGCAGGCTCTGCTGGCTCTCCTCTCCACCTCCAGCCAGACTGCCAGCAAGGATGTTCCGTGTGCAATCTACTATATCTGTCTTTTCTGACTTCTGTCTTTAGGTTAGCAACTTGTCTTTTGTTTTCTTATTTGAGTAGATAAGTTAAGGTTGTGAGCTAGCCAGTGGGGAAGAATAACAATTATTAGCATCTTCAGAGAGTTACTGGTAACTGAAGCGCATAAAGGTTGTCACCTCAAGCTCATTTATTGTGGGATGCTGTGAAAGTTGTGTCATGAAAAATAAAAGACTAAAGCTCCCCTACATGTCATTTTTGAAAATACAAGAGAAAAAAAATGATATTTAAATATTCAATGAAGTTACGCTGCTGTGACTCGTGCGTAAATGCGCACAGCGTCTCTCTTAAAGGAGAGACGCACTTACCGTTTCTGCTGCGGTGGGATCGCTGCAGGTATATATATATATATATATATATATATATATATACAGCTCTGGAAAAAATTAAGAGACCACAAAATGATCAGTTTCTCTGCTTTCACTATTTATTGGTATGTGTTTTGAGTAAAATTGCATTTTTTGTTATATTCTATAAACTACTGACAACATTTCTCCCAAATTTCAAAGAGAAATTTGAGAGAAAATGACAACTGGTCAAAATAACAAAAAGGATGCAGTGTTTTCAGATCTTGAATAATGCAAAGAAAACAAGTTCATATTAATTTTTAAACAACACAATACTATTTTTTTTACTTAGGAAGAGTTCAGAAATCAATATTTGGTGGAATAACCTTGATTTACAATCACAGCTTTCATGCGTCTTGGCATGCTCTCTCCCAGTCTTTCACATTGCTGTTGGGTGACTTTATGCCACTCCTGGCGCAAAAATTCAAGCAGCTCGGCTTTGTTTGATGGCTTGTGACCATCCATCTTCCTCTTGATCACATTCCAGAGGTTTTCAATGGGATTCAGGTCTGGAGATTGGGCTGGCCATGACAGGGTCCTGATCTGGTGGTCCTTCATCCACACCTTCACTGACCTGGCTGTGTGGCATGGAGCATTGTCCTGCTGGAAAAAACACTCCTCAGAGTTGGGGAGGGATTTTTTCCAGAGCTGTATATATATAATATTCAGCAACAGTAATCACATTCTGGGATTGTGTTGTAGCTTAGATGTTTAAATAACTATTTTTTTGCTGTAGACAAATATGTTATATACAAATATGCTTGTACCAATGTTTGAGATATGTAGCACAAACAACCACCTAATAGCCTGGGGGAGCTGCCTTTGTCAATAAAGACGAGTTGGAAACAAACTGACCGCAGGAGCAGCCACTGACTTCGGTCAGAAGATACTTTGGTCATTCTTTAACCACCTGAAGAAGAAGACCCGCAGCAGAGAACTGCTCGATCCGTGCGGACGTCAGAAGAATGCACTTGTTTCTACGTGGAGTACATTTCTTTAAATACAGAACTGACATAAAGAGAGTCATGGCAGCATCCTGGTAACTGTTTTCTGTTTGATATTTGCAACATTTTCGCCTTTTTTACAGAATTTCTCTGAAGGCTTGTTTGATTTAAAGCCACCATTAATGCATGAAATAATATTGCTGAAAATGTTATAATATATAAACACAGTTTAATTCCCACTGAACATCGATTTAATCTAATCTATCTATTAGTGGTGGTAGTAGTATTTTAGTTTCTGAGTTGCTAGTTGTCCGATTCCTTTGCATCTCATGCCTCTGTGACTATTGCTTCCTCTTACTGAGGCTTTCCAACAGTTACGCATGCACAATGACGCATACACACGCTGTATCATGCTTAAGTTTGTTTGGGACTGGACCACAGTGGAGAGAAAAAAAAGCGCTCCAAAGCATGACGCTACTAATACTAAACCTGAGGGGGCGCACCCTATTTTTTCCCTGATAATGCTGCATAGTGAACAACAAATTCGTGTTGAAATCAAAAAGAGGAAAGCTAGTAATTTTACCTGTTAGATGTCAGTGGGCAGCTCAGTCCTGCTTGGTTAAGAAACTGAGCTACTAACGTAAACGGAGGTGCCATTGAGTTACAACTATGAGGCGTTCAGGCTCTGCTCAGTAAAAATGACTATTGGGTGAATGTTCAAATGTAATCTTGGAAAATATAGTTTTTGGTGAGAAACTTTAATAAATTCAGTTGTTTGAAGGAGATGTTTTTACAGTAATATAAAATAGATAATAGAGAGGGAATTATGACCTGTTTAACTTCCTAACAGCTAGCCAATATTTTTTTAATCAAAACATATGTTTAATTAATCATAATCATTTGAATTGTGTGTTTTAATGCAAATAACCACTATAGATTATAATAGCACAGTACAGTACAGTACTGTGTACAGTACCCTCCTCCCCCCAAAAATAGGGCTCCCGGAAGCCACGGTGTAATTCCAACACTGGAATTTACCATGCATATAATGTTTTTATGTAAAGTATATCGAACTTTAAAACAGCTCAGTTAGTTTTTTTATACCGAAGATGTCTTTGTTTCCCTGGCACAAAAGGGAAATAAATAACAGCAAAACAAAATAAACAAAAACAGTGGTCTCTGTATAGGCTATTGCCCAAATTGTTATTTTAAACATCGGTATCAATTGGTGCATCCCTAATCGAGATTCAGTCGAAATTACAAGAATGTTTAAAGCAGAAGCTGTCCTTGAGGGTAATGGGGACCCTGGTGTTGAGCATGTATCACATCTACTGATCAAACCTTTTGGAGGCCAATGAAACAAAACACTACAGTGTCAGATTTGGTGTCATATTTGCTGTGACTGTCAGATGAAAGCCAATGTTTTTCAGTAGGTAGAACTAGTCTATTCTTATCCATCACCATGCCTGTTACTGCCACAGTCCACCTGTCTGTTTCCCTGCAGCTCTTCGGTGACCTCAGGCAGGAAACATGTTAATGGAGTGGATCTGTACTACGAGCAGACAGGCAGAGGGAAACACGCCGTGCTGCTGATTCCTGGTTCTCTGGGTAAATCCAACACCACACCTCTTCTTAATGGTGGAGAGGAGACTTTCTGGCAAAATCTCTCACACACATACTGTATATATGCCTCGAGCTAGTGAAAACCTTTTCTGTCTTTTCTACTCTTAGGGAGCGTTCGGACTGATTTTGGACCTCAGATGAAGTCGCTGAATAAGGAACGCTTTACTGTAGTGGGCTTCGATCCCCGTGGTTGCGGACAATCCCGTCCCCCAGCCAGAGACTTCCCCCTTGACTTCTTCGAGAGAGATGCAAAGGACGCAGTGGATCTGATGAAGGTCTTATCAGTCTGTTGATCAGCCATGGGTGATAATTATTACCAATCTGAATTGCATAGTTTACTGAGAAGCCCCCCTGGGGGATGATACGGTGGGAAGGAACATGGGTGTGTAAATCTGAGAGCATGGATTGATAAATTGTAGATTGGTTTAATGTTTAGTAAAATGTAAAGGCACACTTTGATGCGAGTTGCTGGAATGTACGCATAGACTGTATGTAAGAAGTGGACGGAGCCAATGCGACGTCACCCGTTGGTTTGTGGACTGCCATTAGGAAGCCTTGAGTTTGGCATTTTGGCATTCGCCATCTTGGTTATTTGCAACCAGAAGTGACACGAAAGGGTGGAGCTAAGTACAACCAATGCAGAATAAGACTTTTTTAGGTGACCAAAAAGGTTCAAATTAACTTTCATGAACTGAAAACACACTGCGAAAGTTCTAAGACGAAAACACAGACAACTCCCAGACCTCATGTTTACAATGTTTACTGAGGTAATAAATCAAGTGAGAAGTAGGCTCATTTTCTCATAGACTTCTATACAGTCGGACTTTCCGGGGCGGCTGTAGCTCAGAATGAGAATCTATTGTGAACAGCAAACTAAGTGTTGTTCATTCGAGAATTGAAACAAAGCGAATGACAAAAACTGAAGCATTCTCACTGTTATTCTGACACTAATGATAATACTGATTGTTAAATCAAACACACACGGTGTTTAGCAATCTGTGCACACAAATGTTAACATCAGTATTTCTTTATTTATTACCACATGTAATTCACCGTCTAGCAAATATGTGCTTTGATCATCTAATTTTGTGATGAGGAAAATGGAAGCTTATTTATGTCTGTATTTTCATTTCTTAGTTCATTTGTTGCATATGAGAGAATAGAGACTTTATTAGTGAAGGTGAAGTATATTTCATTTTATTGACAGGCATTGGGCTATGACAAGTTCTCTCTGCTGGGGTGGAGTGCCGGAGGAGAGGCCGCTATGATTGCAGCAGCGAAGAACCCTGACGTGATTAGAAAGATGGTTGTATGGGGAGCCGGTGCCTATATTACCCTCGAGCAAGTCGAGTTTTTCAAAGGTAATCAGCCAATGTATTCCTATACTGTGTGAACTGTGCATGGTGTAATCTTTCTTAACTCTGTATATTGTGTGTCCTCATGTGTGCATGGGTTTCTTTGGGAACACATAGCGTTATTTGCTACCATCCAGCCGAGTGCAGAGATGATGGAGTTATATGGAGAAGAAGTCTTTCTTAAAACCTGGGAGGCCTGCTTGGAAACATGTGCACAGATTGCAAAAAGACCAGAAGGTACTGAATCCATGTTGTTAAAGTCTCGTTACATAAGTAATCGATTCACCTATGCATCGTGATTTTCCTTTTTTATATTTTGAAATCGATTATTTAATGCCAGAATCGATATATTTGCTTCATTTGAGTCTATGTGGAGGTTGAAGGAAGTTATTGCTTTTATTGTTGTAGTCTGAGTAACATGACCTCATATCCGTTCCGTATCCGTCAACCAAAACAAACCGCAGCGAGCCAAAACGACCACCAAGGTATTTGTATAGTAATAAATCAGGAGATAGGTGTATAGTTCCAGCCCTAGAAGAGATGTATTTCTGCCACAAGATCTCTACTACTTTTACACACCAGGAACAAATTAAGAATATATTTGAGATGCTCCTTAAATTTGTTATGTTCTAATAAATGTCAGCTAAAAAAGAGTGAAGCCAAAATGTTAACTTAAATGTTTTCTGGTCAGGGAGTATCTGCCTGGAGCTTCTACCCCTAATCAGCTGTCCAACCCTCATCATCCATGGAGAGAAAGACCCCATTGTGACCATCCAGCACTCACAGTGTCTCCTCAAAAACATCAAGGGATCACGGTGAGACCACACACACATTTACAGAAAGTTTACTGGGAAAACGTCAATACTATAGGAAACAAGAAAACAACACATGTGACGTGCATACCCCTTTTGTGTCCCAAATCTAGATTACACCTGATGCCAGAGTGTGATCACGTTCTCCACCAGCAGAACGCTGATGAATTCAACAAACTGGTGGAAGACTTTCTGGAAGACTGATTGATTAACTAACACTGTGAAATACGTGCAGGCTCTGCTGGCTCTCCTCTCCACCTCCAGCCAGACTGCCAGCAAGGATGTTCCGTGTGCAATCTACTATATCTGTCTTTTCTGACTTCTGTCTTTAGGTTAGCAACTTGTCTTTTGTTTTCTTATTTGAGTAGATAAGTTAAGGTTGTGAGCTAGCCAGTGGGGAAGAATAACAATTATTAGCATCTTCAGAGAGTTACTGGTAACTGAAGCGCATAAAGGTTGTCACCTCAAGCTCATTTATTGTGGGATGCTGTGAAAGTTGTGTCATGAAAAATAAAAGACTAAAGCTCCCCTACATGTCATTTTTGAAAATACAAGAGAAAAAAAATGATATTTAAATATTCAATGAAGTTACGCTGCTGTGACTCGTGCGTAAATGCGCACAGCAGCTCTCTTAAAGGGGAGACGCACTTACCGTTTCTGCTGCGGTGGGATTGCTGCAGTTATTTAATTAACTATATAAATGAAAGTAATATGAGTAATGTCAAATTTAGTGAATAAGTAAGTAAGAGTAAAGTAAGTAAATGAGCAGTAAAAAAAATTGCTTTCATTTTCCAAATAGACATTATGGTCACTCAGCTGCAGGTGAACAGGCAATACAATAAAACGCTGTCACATTACTTTATAATCCATGCACCAACAGAACATTTGAAAATGAAAGACTTTATTTTATATGAAAATCATTTTTATTGTCATTGTAGGTCATGAAACCAAATAACGAGCCGCACCTCTCAGTAAGAGCATAATGATAAATTATTATTTAATTATAATCTTCAATTATTAAAGGGACTATTTGTAACTTTCAGAAATGCTTGTTAACAGCGACGCCTGTGGCCGTGAAATCAACGAAAGTCAGCGTCGGACTCGCTCTTGCTCGCTCTAAATATACCTGAACGAGCATCGCTCAAAACAGTGAGGTGACACACGTCAGCTAAAACCACAATATCACTCTATATTTCACCTGCTTGGCGGTAATGTTAGCTGACCAGACGAAGGTCTCTCCATGAACATGATTTAGATCTGATCCTATTGTTGGCTTTTGCTCCCTCAGCGCAGGCTGAGGTAATGGGGCTCTGCAGCGTGTCTCCCTGCTCTCTCCGCCCGCAGCCGGAGAGAGCAGGGAGACACCGGCACCCGGTCGGTAACGAGACTACAACGTGTCTCTCTGCAGAGCTCCGTCACTTCACAAGACACGGGAAACCTCTGTTGGTCTAGAGGAGCTGCAGCATTTATTTCTGCCCAAACGTCCACTTCACTAGATATTCTCAGAGCTAAACTAACTCTTCAGCAGTGTGGAGTGAGCGCGCGTTCACGTCAAGAGGTGGAGCGAGCTGAGCGAGAATGCGCGCTCTGTCTGAGTGAAGGCGAGCAGGCAGAGGAGGAGAGGCAGCGGCCACACGCAAACGCACATATGCGAGCGCGCATGTGTCCCAATCCGGTACATTTATAAGCTTAAAAAGTTACAAACAGTCCCTTTAAAGGCTTAAGAGCATCACAGCCACCTATACAAGTATGGTCTGTCCGTCTGTCTGTGTTTATCCAGTATTTTTGTGTTGACATTGCACTGTCTAAAAGCAAAGCGCCCAAGGCCCAACCACCAATGAAAACATTGAGTGGTAAATTTGTTTTGTCAGTTAGAACAGAAAAGAAAGTGAAGAGCAAAGACTTGAAAGTTTGTTTTCTGTTGCTGCCGTTATGCAGATTAGACACAGTTTGCTGATATAAGCACAAGTTAGACCGGTCTGATCTCACAGCAATATGTGAAATGACAACGACCTAGTCTCAACAGCACACTATGTGGTGGTGACACGTAGTGTTAAAATTACATGCCGGCACCACAGAAACAATGCCAATGGAAAGTCAATTAGGACACACAAATAACGAGGTTCAACAGAAATACGTTTTAATCAAAGTCTGCGTATGGAGAAGGTTGGGTGGGTGAATGAATGGATGGTTGGATGGATGGGTGGGTGGGTCAAGCATGGGACTTTCACCCAGGAGAGTTGAGCTTGTGTCCCGTGTGAAAACCAAAAGTCAGCATTGACTTATTTTAAATTACGTAGGCTACAGAAGTTAAGTTACATAACAAACATACTTAACCAAAAGTTTAGTTGTTCTAGTCCGGGGCTATTCATTAAACATGTGGGGCTGTAGCCTTGGGCTGCCTTGCATTTTTATCTTATCCATTTTTCAATGCGAAATTGAGAACCTATCTATTGCCTCTCAATGGCTCACAACATGGCGACGGCTGAATAAAAAAAGGTTAGGTTAGGTTCACTAATTATTTTACAGAAAGGCCATGAACATTGTATCAATAAATTACAGCACATCCGTTGTCGACCCCTCCTCCCCCGTGCTGTGCGTTGGCTCGTCCAGATGCTCTCCACAGTACCGGCCAACTTCGAGTAATGCACTGAGCCCAAAGGGGGAGGGTTTAAAGTTGTAATTGGGCCGACACTGTGTCAATTAAATGCCCAGACAAACCAAGCCGACATCAAAGAACTAGCAGCGATGCACCGCCTCACGTCGCCTTTGTCTTGGCTGACAAGTTGCATTTGAACACACCACAAAGACTACAGCCGACGGCCAGTTAGCGCATAAGTCCTGCGCCTGTGTGAGATAAAGTAACTCTTCACACCAGCAGGCGGCGGTAGTCTGTATTCGTCATTCAAATAGAGAAACTGGAAGACCGAGGACTGTGGATATACGAGCCGTTGTTAAGATGCGTACATGAAACAAAGCGGCGTTTGCCGACCATTTTCACACCACTCTCACTCACCACTTAGCTTCATTCCAGATGGCCATAGCGTTGTGAAAATATCCGTGTATTGGAATGATCAAATGAGATGAAGATGAAAAATGATTGGCTTGCTTTCCTCACGTTTGTTTCTCTTATTGTGCACTGATTCGCTTAAACTGAACCGCCAATCAGAGTGATTTCTCTCACCAACAAGCACCGCCACCATTTCAACATGCTGAATCGGCCGAAAAGCCTCCGACAGACTAGAGCCAACGGTGCGGGACACACTGCAAAAACTAGGCCGACGGACGCTCACCGACGGTCCCAAACTGTCCGATGACCGACCGTCGGCTTGGTGTGTCAGGGCCTTAAGAGTAAGTGTATGTGTGTACAGGCGCATGGAGTTTGTCAGTATTCTACCAGTGGGTAAACACGGCCTCCGGCCAAGAAAAGCTGTGGTGGTAGTGATGTTGTGCATGGTAATTGGAGGGAAGACAGGCCTCTCCCCAATGTAAAGCGGCTGGATTAACTTAGTGTGTATAAATCCGAACGAGCCAAGTGGACTGGCACCGTCTCACAGGACCTGGGATCCCTCCTAAAGAAACACTGTGGCGGATGCCAGTGTGTGAGTGAGGCATGTATGGAATGATGCTTTCACAAAGTGAGGGGATCAGTCTGATTTAGGAGGCTCTAACTGAGATCTTGATTACGGGGGATGTTCAGAACATTTCCACCCGTAACAAGTGTTGTTACTTGGTAACCAAACACAACCAGTCGCACGCTCAGGATACATTTGAGAGGAAAAACAAGAGGAAAGATGAGTCTTCAATGGTCTTCTATATTTCTCTCTCTCTCTCTCTCTCTCTCTATCTCACCCACCCTCTATTTCAGACCATAAAAGGCAGGGATGGTGTGTGATGGATGGCAGCGGAGCCTCTGACTGAACAGGGAGCTGTGGTGCAACTCTACAGAGTCCCTGCAGTTTCTCTATTCAGCTCCATTCAAAGATGACAGCACAGGGGGAACCTCCTCTCCTACTGAGGAAAAACACCACAGTAGCCTGCCAGCCCACCTCCACACTCCCCTCCCCTCACCCTCAGATCCAGGCCTAGTTACGCTGCTGTATTTTTATAGTGATCGACAAACTGCTCCTTAGCAACCAGACCAAAGGCACCAGGAGGCCCATGTCCCTAGAAGTGCATCTAAAATCAGCACCATTCTTCATGGGAGAGATAAAATTCACTGATATATGTGAGTGTACTTTCCCTCTCATGAAGACCAGGCATGAAGTTTAGCGACTACATTATCGCACATACTAAATGCAGAGCTAAAGTTCACGCTTTAAACGAGAAGGCCAAAATGAGACAAAGTAAGATGACACAAAATTGAAGTTCTAAACTATAAAATATTTAAGTTAAGTTAAGACTAGTGCTGTCAAAGTTAACGTGATAGTAACGCAAATTCATTTTAACGCCACTAATTTCTTTGTCGCACCTTGTGATTTTTAGGTTGTAGCGGGCTCAGCTTTAAAGGCAGATACTGGCATCATATGAAACTAGAAAAAACCTGAGGAATCCATTGTTACCAACCATGTCATACTAGCTTGTCGCGAAGGAGGCTAAATAACGCTCCAAACTTACGCTACATTTTGATGAGGAAAAACTGGCATGACCATTTTCAAAGAGGTCCCTTGACCCCTGACCTCAAGATATGTGAATAAAAATGGGTTCTATGGGTACCCACGAGTCTCCCCTTTACAGACATGCCCACTTTATGATAATCACATGCAGTTTGGGGTCAAGTCATAGTCAAGTCAGCACACTGACACACTGACAGCTGTTGTTGCCTGTTGGGCTGCAGTTTGCCATGTTATGATTTGAGCATATTTTTTATGCTAAATGCAGTACCTGTGAGGGTTTCTGGACAATACCTGTCATTGTTTTGTGTTGTTAATTGATTTCCAATAATAAATATATACATCCTATTTGCATAAAGCAGCATATTTGCCCACTCCCATGTTGATAAGAGTATTAAATACTTGACAAATCTCCCTTAAAGGTTCATTTTGAACAGATAAAAAATGTATTTGCGATTAACAGCCCTAGTTAAGACCATTTAGAGAACTGTCTTTGGGCTAATAAAATCACACAAAGCTCCATATGAACAGGGATAAATGACATTGTGCCCTATCAAAACAAGAGTAATTTTCATAGCAACTGTCAGACGACACCCAATGTCTTTTCCACTTTAATCCCAGTTACAGAATACTAGGAATACAAAGTCAAGTCCTACCCGCGGTATATATAATAACGTACAATTAAGTGTGATATATGGACTGCATTTTATATAGCACTTTATACATAAAAGGATACGTACAGTCGTATCGATCCATCCTAGTCCCCACTTTACATTTCTATCTGATCTGACTGGGCATGAATGTGTGAGCCGAGCCGAGCGCCGCTCTTTTGACAGGCTGTGTTTCACTGAGTGGAAAAGCCTGGGCTGAACACACAGCCAAGGGCATGCACACATCCGCACATTTACAAATGTTGATGGAGCCGAGGCTGTCTCACAACTCTGTGGGATTCTAGGAAAGTTAACAACGTCCCCTTTCCCCTCCGGCTCTTCTTCCATCCCCTCCCTCCTTCACCACATCAGGCCTTCTTTCCCTCTCTGACCGACATCCCACCACCACTGGTTGCCTCTCCAGCACCATGAATATAGACAGTTTCCTCTCTTTACCATATGTTGTATGTCATAATTGATCCTTCCAGTTGCAAGAATATTCAGTTTCTTTGCAGTTAGACCAGAATCAAAAGACCAACATCAGCACCCCTCCTGTGCCTCCTGGCTGTGAGAATAAACAAGATGCTGTTGATTTAACATTTACCTATGCTACGTTACACAAAAGGTGATGACAGACTTCTGACGAACTATGAAGCGCTTGATGCTGCGCCTTGTGGCTTGAATGCCGTCTGCGGCCGCGTCTCACCAGCGTGAGAGCTCAGGCAGCGGGCTCATCTGCCACCAGGCGTGGTGAGACAACTTCCATATCCTGCTCTGTCGCCTGTGATTTCCTCTCAGACGCCACCAGCACGGCGTCGCATGTGGCTTCGTACAGCCACACCACACAATTATGACCATCCCAGGATACGTTTTTAATGTTCTCTCACGCCCGCTGCCTTCGGATTTTGCTATCAGCTGTCAAGTTTGCACTGTGAGCCCATATTGAGCTGTTAAAACGAAATTCCTCCACTGTTGGGGAAATAAATGGAGTGGATTAGCGGTAGATTATTTCAATAACAGGGTTCAGACGCTACATCCTGTGTTTGGCAGCTCTCATCTCACATTGCATTACATGGTTGTGATTGACAGAAGAGAATTTGGCTTTGTTTTTTTTGAAGGTAGCACCACATCATTCTCTTCCTGTCTTTTCAGTGACTCAACGCTCACCCTGACGTCCGTGAACCACACTATAGCTGGGCCTAATCGTGCCAGACCTCTCACCCACTATTGTCTTACCTCCCCTCCCTCAGGAGAGGATAAAAAAAACTTTTGGCTTTGGGTTTTTGATTTCCCTAAATCTGTCGGGGAGGAATTTTAATTTGTAGCTGGGCTCAAAAGAGTGTGACGGGGAGCAGGGAGGGAGAAACAGGTGCAGTGGGGTAGAGTTCCCTCTTCCCAGCTATGGAAATAGACACAATTGACTGTGCTGTGTTTATTTTATCCAACACATATTTTAGAGTAATGTTTGCCCTGCACATCCTTAAGACATTTTACTTCTTACTTCTCACCTCTGATAACATTACAGAGAGATACTATAGCCAGCTACACAGACAATACAAGCAGATGGGAGTGTAAAAATCAACGAATATAGGTCACACACATCATTTCTGATTGGCACAACAGTAAGTGGTTGTAAGTTTACTAATTGTTTTCAGTTTCCAGAGTCCATGATGATATTTTCAGGTTTCTTGTTTGGTCTGACAAACAGTTCAGAACCACAAGATATTCAGTTTAGTATCAAAGACAACTACGATAATCAGAAAATATTCACAAATGAGGATCTGGAATTACGTGAATAATGGGTGTGTAGTCTTTCTAATTACGTGTTTTCACAGTCTGATACTTCAACAGTTTTATGACAAACTGAGACCTTCTTGACTTGTACAATTATGTTTTAAATTGACAAACATCATATGTGTGATTCATGGCGCAATTTAAACGGGATCAAAAAAATATTTGTCTCTCGCCGTTGACTACTGTTCATATTTTTTCGATTATGGTGGACCCCATGGGAACTTATTTCGGAAGAAAAATTAAAGGTAGTCAACGGAGAGAGATACATTTTTTTTCATCCCGTTTGCATATGATGTTTAATCAATTTAAAACATGCAATATGCCCTTAACCAGGTGATATAACCCATGAACATTTTTACTCAGTCTGCACCTGACTAGCTTGTAGCTTCACCCGGCGGTGTTACCTCTAGAAATTTGGAAACGAAATTGCGTTGCTAGGCAACAGCTTGGGTCCATTTTAACTTCCTGTTAGATATAGCCTAGATATACATGTTTTAGCCTATATATTCCTTGCAATGCAACAGGAAATAAACTGGGACACGTTTGGAATGTGTGTGGTCTAAACAATAAAAGAAATGTCTGTTATATTTAGCTTTTTAAGTGCATAGATAGAGAACAAACTATTCGAATTTCAATTGACTTCATTAAAACAAGAGTAAACATTTATCCTACTGTCTATGTTTTTAACAGTTTCTTGTTTTAAATCCACTACAAGTCATTTAAATTACCAAAATTAACTGGTTGTAATAAAACATTTTAAATGTGGAAGTTGTAAACCAAAGCATATGACAAATTAAGATGTAGATCTGATGATATAGCTAGTTTAAATTCATCCTCTGGGCACCATAAATAGGCTTATCTGCACAAAATGTTATGGCAATCCATCTAATAGTTGTCCTTGAGCCACACTGCTGGCATCAGTACAAATTATTGAAATGATTAATCAATTATCAATATTGTTGCAGATTACTATCCTGTCAATCGACTAATCAATAAGTCCACTAATAGTTTAAGCTTTAGGGCACAATACGTTTTGCCTAAGGCCATAGGATACTCTATCAAAAAGTAAGCACAACTACAAGCCAAGTATACCTTTCTGTAGGCCTATAGGGCAAGAATACTTAATTATACTTTTCTTAAGTATATCTCGATCAAAAGATTAAGTAGGCCTATAAGTCAAGTATACTTAGATTTTTCTGTATACTTGTCAGTGTGAGCCAAGTATACTTAGACTTCTCTTTATACGTGTCAGTGTGAGCCAAGTATACTTAGACTTCTCTGTATACTAGTCAGTGTGGGCCAAGTATACTTAGACTTCTCCGTATACTTGTCAGTATGAGCCAAGTATACTTAGACTTCTCTGTATACTTGTCAGTGTGAGCCAAGTATACTTAGACTTCTCTGTATACTTGTCAGTGTGAGCCAAGTATACTTAGACTTCTCTGTATACTTGTCAGTGTGAGCCAAGTATACTTAGATTTTTCTGTATACTTGTCAGTGTGGGCCAAGTATACTTAGACTTCTCTGTATACTTGTCAGTGTGAGCCAAGTATACTTAGACTTTTCTGTATACTTGTCAGTATGAGCCAAGTATACTTAGACTTCTCTGTATACTTGTCAGTGTGAGCCAAGTATACTTAGACTTCTCTGTATACTTGTCAGTGTGAGCCAAGTATACTTAGACTTCTCTGTATACTTGTCAGTGTGAGCCAAGTATACTTAGACTTCTCTGTATACTTGTCAGTGTGAGCCAAGTATACTTAGACTTCTCTGTATACTTGTCAGTGTGAGCCAAGTATACTTAGATTTTTCTGTATACTTGTCAGTGTGGGCCAAGTATACTTAGACTTCGCTGTATACTTGTCAGTGTGAGCCAAGTATACTTAGACTTTTCTGTATACTTGTCAGTATGAGCCAAGTATACTTAGACTTCTCTGTATACTTGTCAGTATGAGCCAAGTATACTTAGACTTCTCTGTATACTTGTCAGTGTGAGCCAAGTATACTTAGACTTCTCTGTATACTTGTCAGTGTGAGCCAAGTATACTTAGACTTCTCTGTATACTTGTCAGTATGAGCCAAGTACCCTTATGTATACTTTTGTTAAGTATATCTCTGATAAGTACATGAAAAGTAAACTGAAAGTATACATTCTTATTTTAAGTTTTAAAGAAGTATACTAAGAGTACACTTGAATCAACTTGTTTTTGGTAAAGGCTCGCTGAGATCTGTTGTATGGTCCCCTCCGTGCAGCACATCACATCACAATGAAAAGCTTCCCTGAATTTGTCAAGCTGTTGGCCTCCTCAATGAGTCCTCATGAGTGATGGTTTTATTAAGCTTCTACGCTGGCACATGGATAAGGAAAGGAATGGCAAGATGGAGAGAGAGGTAAGGAAAGGGAAAAGAGAGAGTGAGAGGGATCCCAATTTTCCTCATGAACAGCCGGAATGTGACACATTATTAAGGGCTATTAAAAGAGGTAAATCTGTCAAAGTCAAAACACACTTTTAGGGCAAGAGAACATGTTTTAAGCAGTGTAGCTATAAGCAAAGTATTTAAGAAGCCCATTCATACCCTGACCTTTTCTCCTCTCTTGTCATTCCCTCCCTCCTGTCGTTAACACAGAAAACAAATCCAAAATTATTCAGAGTGGGAAAACATAAATGGAGGCGTATGGAACTTTACTGCTGAATGGAGCACACAAAAGACAAAGTGTTGGCTTCTGCGCTCTCAGAGAAATCCTTGTTTTATAGGCAAGACTGAGTTTGTATTCATTTGGGTTTATTTAAAACTTTCCAATCTGCCCTGGTAAATGTTTTAGGAAAAATTAAATCTTGCTGTGAAGCTGCTAACTATTGAGGGTGGGAGTGGTGCAAAGGCCAGGAAGACCCAGCGTGAATGCTGCCTCTCTCTTTTGCACACAATGTTGACAGACAAATGGAAAGAGAGAAACAGACAGTACAGTACTCATGCATTTGCACTCATTCACAGGCAACATCTTTACTTCACACTGGTGCAGAGGTGATGGAGGAGTATCTGTTATCGCAACAGAGAGTTATTGGAAAGAAATGGACATCGATTGTGACAGACTTTAGTCTCTGGATGGATTAAAAATGTCTGAGAGTATTCTCAATCAGAATCAGGTTTTTTTGCCAAGTATATACATACTTGGAAAGAATGTGCATTAAAGACTGTAAATTAAAATCTAAAAATGTGCATTAAAAACTGTAAATTATAATCTAAAAAATGTGCAAAAATGTGCATTAAAAGCTGTAAATATAATCTAAAAATGTGCATTAAAGACTGTAAATTATAATCTAAAAATGTGCAATTATGTGCATTAAAGACTGTACATTTTTATCTAAAAATGTGCATTATAGATTGCAAATTATAATCTAAAAATGTGCAAAAATGTGCATTAAGACTGTTAATTATAATCTAAAAATGTGCGAAAATGTGCATAAAAGATTGTAAATTATAATCTGCAAATTTGCATTAAGACTGTAAATATAATCTAAAAATATGCATAAAAGATTGTAAATTATAATCTAAAAAAGTGCATTAAAGACTGTAAATTATAATCTAAAAATTTGCAAAAATTTGCATTAAAGACTGCAAATTAAAATCTAAAAATGTGCATACAAGATTGCAAATTATAATATAAAAATGTGCATAAAAGATTGTAAATTATAATATAAAAATGTGTGAAATTGTTTATTAATGACTGAAAATTATAATCTAAAAATGTGCAAAAATATGCATAAAAGATTGTAAATTATAATCTAAAGAATACATCAAAGACTGTAAAGTATAATCTAAAAATGTGCAAAAATGTGCATTAGAGACTGTAAGAATTATAATCTATAATAGCAGCAGTGGATATTTGGTGTTACAGGGTTATTGAGCACATGTATTCAGGAACTAACCCTCTCTGACCTACAGATGGCGCAAGATAACCAGCCATAAAGTGATGTCCCTGCTCTGATCCATGTGATTCTGTGTCTAACTGAGACTGAATGTGTGATTCCTGAGTGTGCGTGTGTGTGTGTGTGTGTGTGTGTGTGTGAGGAAGTGTGTTGCTCCCATTACAGCGTCTGTGAAGGAAGTTGACTCACACACAGAAGAACATTGACCCTATTTCTCCTGCCATATAAAATAGCCTTTCATACACTTTCATGCACATAGGCTTATTGATCCCAAGCACACATCCCTATTGTGTGGTAGAAAAAAAATTAACCACTTTTTTTAGTGGGTCCGTAGGGAAGAGTACCCAAAAAGTTGAGCTCAAACGATTAGTCAATGGACTGAAAATTGATTGGTAATTATTTTGTTGATCAATACATTTTTTGAGTCATTTTATCAACAAAAAATGCGAAAAAATTCCATCCCAAATATGAGTATTTGCTGGTTTTCTTAGTCTTCTGTAAACTGAATAGCTTCTAAGTCGGACAAAACATTTAAAGATGTCACCTCGGGCTCTGGAAAATTGCGTTTTGTAGACCAAACCATCAATTAATCAAGAAAACAATCAGCCGAATAATTGATAATGAAAAGAGTTGCAGCCCTACTGAAACGGTGATGAACTGAAAAGGTAAAGTGCAACGTGTTTCCATTATTTTGTCTACACCCTGAATATAATTATACGCTGATCTAACAGTAAACTAGACTGCACACATCTCTCTATACTGTGTCCATACAGCCTTCGGTGACTGCCAAATGATTTGTATCTACCCTGTGTAAACATATAAAAGCTATATCTGACTGTGGGACCTCTTCTCTGACTATTAGACTATACAGCAGCAGTGTTAGTGGAGGCCTGACTGGCTTCGCCGGGATCCACCTCCCGGTTCCTCCACAAACAAGAAGGAAACCTCGAGGAAGAGCAGCTGATTGATTCAGTTTCCACTCTTCCTTTTACTGGAGGGAGTCGGGGGGGGGAAATCGGGAGGTTCACGGGGAGCTGACTGGAAAACTAAACATGACAGCGCCAGAGGAAGGTATGGCACAATTAAAGGGTGGAGGGTTGGGAGTTGGCGAGCATTTTCAGACTCCTTAACGGTTGTACCCATGTAGAAATCCCTCACCCTCCCTGTCTCAAATCTCACCACTCAATGTCCTGAAAACACACCAGAACGCCCACAGGTCAGTATCAATATTTGCTGTACCAGTGCAGGCCTCCCTGCCTGTTATTGTGAACTGCCTTCCCTGTACCTGCCTGCCCTGCTATCTTTAAAACATGATGGATATTGGCTACCATGTGAGGTATGAGGCGACAGGTGAGCATGCCGCACGGGAATACTGAGCCGCACAATGTCAAAGCTCTTGGGAGGAAGATTTTTCTCCATTCTCCCATCATTTCTTTACTACTTTGAAGGTTTCCATGTGCATTGTGATGGGAAAGGGCTAGTTTAATGCATATAGACCATATATGGAGGGCGCTGGCTGCCCTCTAAAAAAATAAAATAAAAATAATAATAATAAAAATAGAAGAAGAAAGACGATAAAGAAAGAAAGAAACAAACAAAGAATGAAATACACTTTTCACCCCTGTAAGTCTCTTTCTCACACTTTTTCATCTGCCCGGCCACACTTATTTGTTAATAAAAGTGTAAATTGTAGTGAAACTGACTAAACACTTTTAAGCCAACAATATCAGGAACCAATTGTTTATTTATATTATAATAAATAAAAGTTATTTATGAAAGTAAAAATCTTATGTGTGTTGTGGTTTACGGGGCTAGGGTTAGGGTTCAGGGGGTTGAACGGGGCAAATCCGTTCTTTTGCGTCAAATACCGACCTTCTGTCACGGCCATCAGCGTTCGATACCAAGGTGGTAGGAGACAGTAGGATTAACTACAATGTCAACCCATTCGCGTCAACAGTAAACACTCAGGGAAAGTGCTGTGGTGGACGGGTCCAACAAACACAAGGCTTTCATCCAGAAGACCGCTGTGTCCCGTGCGTTACATTTCACTTTCACTTCACAATCAGCTGTTCGTTCATGCATGTGTTCACTGCAACCTAAAGGTGACGCTGAGGGGTCTGACAAAGCATCAGTATGTGACAAGTTGGGATGAGAACGTGTTGGAGAGCTAGAGAGGGATAACGTGCAATAAAGATCACCAGCCGGAGTCGAAGGCGGAAGTCTTAACAGGCCTCCCACCCAGGCTGGCCAAAGCCACGGGCTCTCGTCGGGTGTGTTTGTAGGTGGGATGCACCTGAGTCATAAAGCTTTGCTCTGTAACTAACAGCTCTTCAGCTGATGGCCCATTAGATCGGCTAGCTGACCCAACTGCACTGCCCAAGGGATCAGAAATAACAGGGCTGAAAGGAGCAATTGTAGACGAAAGAGAAAGAGGGAGGGCGGGTAGTCACAGCAGGGCATGCTTCAAAGTATTTATTCAGTATACCCTACCCTAGTGCCACCACCACCACATAGCCTCAGGGGGCTGCACATCGCACATGATGTCAGCTAAACACGGGAATTTTCCATGTATTAACAGTTAAAAAAAGACTATGTGGGCCAGCAGTTTCCTAGTTTATCATGAGAGTGCCACAGCTCTTGTAATCCAAACATGATCATGTGCCTGTTGGACAGATAACATCTGAATGAAAAGCTCTCCTGTAGAGGGGGTTAAATGCCAACACTAGATGAGCCCCGTGGCTTCGCGCCAAAATCCCAAGCCTATTGAAGTTTATTCAAGCTCTAATTCAACCCTGCCAACAAATATTTCTTTGAGAAAAAAAACAAACCGAGACGAAAAAGCCAGAGCAGCGAGGGCTTGCAAGCGGAGAGGCACTATGTACACAGAGGTGTAGTGCAGCCAGTAAGAGCAGAAGCATCAAAATGCCTCAATATTGGACGGTTCCCAAGAGGGAAATGCACACAGATATGTTTCTTCTTGTAGTTTGTTACGCAAGTGCCTGAAGTCGTCTTTAGCTGCTCTTCCCTCCTCTGTATGAAATTTGTTAAGGTTCAAAGAGGTCAGTGTTGAGAAGAACAAAACACACCTCCAGTGTAAGCCTCACGGACTGTAAAATGAATTTGTGTGCAAGAGTGTGCTGTCTCTGTTTCAGGTTTTTTTCAGGGTAAAAACAACTTTTCTTCAGACACAGTTCTGAAGGAACCAGAGCAGCAATGAGCTGAAGTAAGGGTTTCGTTTTCCCGCTGCCCGTTGATGTTCTCGTCTGTGCCTCATCTTTCATGTCAGACATGTCACTGGCGTCCCGCAGGGTCGAGTGTTGGGTCACGTCAGTGTGGTGCCAAGTGTCCTGGTGTCTCCATCGCTGTAAAGCCACACTAACACACACATGGATGTACAAGGAATTTACAGGCAGGCACATACACAAATGCCGGTGGTACACACACACACACACCCACATGTATGTGACATGCATACTGCACATGCATGCACAAATGTATGCATGCTCGCACAGACTGTGGACCTATAATGACTCTAGTCTCTTTGCCACCTGATCAATCATCCCAACTGCCATTAGATCTACAGGAGAGGCATTCCTTCCTAACAACTGGAGAAGGGGGTAGTGTGTGGGGGGAGAAAGAGGGGAGGTTGAGACATGGGGGGGGGAATGTCATGTCTTAAGTCCAGTAAATTTGCTATATATTCACTCTAAGCAAATGAGCAACATTGAGAATAACTAACATAATGAAAACGGTTTGTCTGTTGATTTTTCTGCAACAGTGGACAAGATTTTCCTCCTTTTTGTCTGTTCTCTCCCTCCTTGTCCCATCTCACTTCTCCCAGGCTCCATGAAACAGAGCTGGCACATGTAAGAAGGTGGAAAAGCTAAAGAGAGAGTACAAAAAAAAAGCTGCCTCCAGCTCAGGTCGTGTTGATGCATGTTTTGCATCACACTGGTGTAAAAGTAGTAGAGGAGGAGTGAAGAGTAAAGCCTCTGTGGATAAGGTACTTTATCTCCCCTGCTGTCTATATCTTTCACCCCGTCCCTCCTTCTCCTCGCCTCTCAGCTCTTTGATTTTTCTCTTTCTTCTGTTTCGCTGAAAGAGCTGACTGTGCTGCTCCCAGTGAGTGTGTGTGTGTGTGTGCTGCGCATTGTTCCCCCTTCTTCCTCGATATGATGAGAAAAGCTTGAAATAACAATGTCCGGGGGTGGAGCGGTGCGACCCCTCTGTTCTCTGTTTCATCTCCTCTCCCTCTCTGTTCTCGCTTCTCCAGATGACAGCGATGCTCTCTGCAGATCTCCTGCAGGTGTGGAGCCTTTTGACCCCCTCTGGGACAAATCGCACACTCGATTCCTGCGCGTGCGCACGCACATTCACACGCAAGATGTGAGTGTAAATGCATGCGCAGACATGTATTTACATAAAAGGCTCTTTGGCACGTGCACATACCGCACAAGCGTGGAGGTGAGATAGGAAGCCGTCTGCCAAATAAAGCATGCAGTGTGTTTTCCTCCAAGTGACCATCCATAACAGCACAAAAAAATAAAAAACTCAACGTACAAACACGCATGCAACTTGAACCTCTCCAGTTTGAGGAGAGGACAAACTTGTGCACGCCATGCTGCTATGCGGACAGGATTATCACGGGATCTGACCTGCTGACCTTGAGGAGGTCATGTGTGAGGCGCAGGCCGCAGCCGCTGGCCCCTCCAACACCAGAATGTCTGACGTCTCAGGAATCTGAGCAGCGCCGCTCTGCCTGACCACGCAGCACAACACAGAGCTCTACACAGCAGTTGGGTCCTCTGTGAGGCGAGCAGGAGCCCAGGGGACAAAAGCAAAAAAATGTCCGAAGATGACTCACTAACAACAGCTCATACAGTAATCCCACTGTTATCAGGCCATTAAAGGTGCTATTGATAACACTGATGAATATTTTTACCTGCCTTATTTTTTTTACATATTCATAACCTCATGTCATACTGTATATCAAAGCTATTAAAGATAGCCGGAGGGGCAGAGCTTACACACAGCTGGCCGGGTGGCAGGAACAACAGAAGCATGATTTATTGAAAGAATCTCCCGAAGAACATGGACAGCAGCTCCGCAACCATACCGAGCTATTTAGATCCTTCAATGAACAGCTCTGCATGGGCCTCTCCTTATGTTCTCTCATGTTCCACATAATTCGGCTGCAAGTGTAATGTGTGTAGCACATGCGTGCGATACATAGCGGCCACATGTGAGATCTGATGTGCAGATCGGGAGGAATGAGGAGAGTCGAACAGAAAAGGAGTGAAGGATTCACTCGGGAATCACTGCTCTCCTGACCCTCAAACACACACTTTATCCCGCATGGATCAGACTGTATTCTGCTTCTTTTTTTTGGCAGGATTGGTTAGAGAGATCTCAGGCTCTTTTTTCTAAATTACATCATCTGTCGGATCAATTCTATCTATTTGTGTCACTCCGCTCCGCGCCCGCGGTTTCTACAGGTGCTCGGCTTCTCAATTAGTCGCTTGCGCTCGTGAAAAAAAGGCAGTGTTTATATTGTCAGGTGACCTCACAAGCTGCAATTTAAAAGGCTCATGAAGGCTCTGCAGCGGTTCCGCACGGATCCCCCAGCCTCACTGTCTCCCCTTCGGACAACATCCCTTCACTGCCTTACCGTCAACGCCACAAAAAAAACTCTGCTCCGTGTGTGTGTGTGTGTGTGTGCGGGTGCATGCACGGGTATTAGTATGTGTTGCTATGTGTGCGAGATGTGTACATGGACATAATTGTGTGTATATATCTAACTGTGTTTTTGCAGGAGCTCGCACCAGCCGCAATCACTTTTGATGGATATCTACTCTGGCTTTGGAGAGCTGCACGTTTTCCAGTGTGACTCATGGGGCTTCTGACGGATGTCTGTACCAATTTACTGCTACTGCCACTGCCGCTGCTCTTGTTCCCCACCCCGAGTGTGTGTGTGTGTGTGTGTGTGTGTGTGTGTCGGTCTATGAATAAGTGTCCTGTGCATTGGCTGGTTGTGGTTGTAGTTTCCAACTTCTGCTTATGGACTTTCCACTCTTTTCTTGAACAGCAGAAGAGGAGAGTAAATGGAGAATCGGGCAGCTAGAGCTCTTTAATGACGCTGAATACAGACCTGAAGTCAGTCAGGTTATCCTGGTGACTCACTCCCATCTACTCCTGCTGTCAGACTCAGACACGACGATCACTTAAATGATTAATCTAATCAAACATAGCTGCATGCCATCATGTTACACGCCCTACAGACAAAAGTGCACCCCATTCTTTCGTAAAGGTCTGAACAGACCAATCTATGGCGTTAGATAGCAAGACATTTGCTGGTGAATCACCAAACAAAGCCGTGGCTCTGCGGGTCACCCAGTTCAGGGTGTCATGTGGTACTTGAACTTTTGAACTTGCAGAGCCCTGGAGTGATAGATTCTTTACCTGCAACGCCTTACCTGGAAAAGCTTGCTTCATTCATTTATTAGCTTGACAAACGGAGCGCCTCACGAGCTATTTCAACTCTTTGATATTCTCAGCCAAGACTTCAAAGGATCAGACAGATACCAATAATCTGTGTTACGTATACTTCCAGGATAATCATGAATAAATGATGTGTGGTATATCTTCACGTTCTCATCCCAACCCGTCATACACTGACGCTTTGTCAGACCCCTCTGTTACATCCCAGTCTCCTGATTAAGGTCATGTTTACATTGTTTCCAGTTTTGTTAGTATTTCCTGTTTTATTTTGGTATACTCTCCTTGTCTCTCGTTTCAGATCCTTCACTTCCTGCCCCTGTGTGTTTCCCGCCTTTTTGATTAACCTGCACCACCCCAATTAGTTCCACCTGGCCCTGATTAGCCCTCCTCCCGTTGTCTGTTGCCAGTTCGTCTGCTTTCCCAGTCAGTGTTCCAGCTCTTTGTTCCTCGTGTGTTCCTCTTGTGCTTAAAACCCTGCTTGTTTGTACCACGATTTTGCCCAGCGTTTTTGGATACCTTTGCCTGTTTTGGACTGATTACCTGTGTACCAAACCTTTTTGCAAGTAAAAAGGTTTTATTATACTTGCCTTGTGTTGGAGTTCTGCTTTCGAGTCCTTGATCGTTGGCCCAGTGTGATACCCGCGACGTCATTTTACCGTCGGAGTAAACACGTGGTTATCCTTGTGATTTCAAACAAAAACCCTTGCTTAGGTTTAGTCAACACAACCACTATAGTTAGGTTTAGGCAAAAAATACATAGTTGGACTTAAAACTACTATGTTTGTACAGTGAAAATGACACTGAACGATGTGAACACGGGACACGAACGAACAGCCGAATGTAACGTGACGCACGGGACTCAAACGCTGGTCTACTAGGTGAAAGCCTTGTGTTTGTTGGACCCATCCACCTTCTCTCCCACCCGCCTGTTGTGTCTCTTTCAGTCTTAAAACTACGTCACCTCACTCCCAGCGCACTTTATCAGAGCGTTTACTGTTACCGTTGAAAGAATGAGCTAAAATGGTTAAAAGGCAAGACAAACATGATGGATAAACAGTTACAAATTAAAAGTGATGGATAAATCGTTAAAATAGATAGGTAAAAAGAATGGATGAATAATAGATTTAACCTTGTAAGATGGAGGGGAAATCCCCTTCACTGCAGGTAAAACAGTATTTCTTTAGAAACTACAGGAACTCTGAAGGGATTGCATATCTTTGAGCTGAAGTAGTTCTTTGGCTAAAGGGACTTATTTCAGCCTTAATTACTTTGGTAGGCCCCAGTCTAATCTAACCCAACCCAGCCTGGCTGAGGTAGGAGTGAATAGCCTCATCTAGTCTAGAAGATTTCAGATCCCCGAAGACGACTTGGCTGTAATGCATCAAGCATATTTAGTAAGAACTGTGTGACTAATCGCTGACTGCGATTGAAACTCTTCTGGCCTGCCAGGAGGACATCCCACCTGGGAATCGTTCAGAGATCATGGAAATACAGCTCATCCTTTTAAACACAGCATATGTCTTCATGCTATTAAATAGCATGAAGAGAATCAGTAAAATCTTTTAGCTTTGACGCAGGTGTGAGTGACCCGACCACCCAGTCGGCTCCCAGGTTTCCCAGTTCGTTCTCCCCAGAAAAGAGACGCAGACGTGAAGCCTTTTATCGAGGATCATCCCCGGGGTTGGAAGGACTTACTTCTATTCATCCCTCCCATCCTCATCTGTGAGCAAAGGAGCCTAACACACCACTGTGATTCCTGTCTTCATCGCAGGCTATTCTGGGCTGAGGTTACCCAGGACACCATGTGGCTTCACCCAAATTTAGCTGCCCACAGCATGCCTGAGTTAAATCATCCGTGTTCGTAACGCAAATAATAAATATTCATTAATGGCTCTTCCACAGTTCCTCGGATCCTTCCTCATTATTTTGTGTCAGCTCTGTAATCTCTAAAAGGACTTCACCCTTCTGGACTTCTAGAAATAATCCTGAACTAATATTGACACGTGCTAAAGAAGTGCGCCTGCGGTGGTGGAGTTGGACCAGAGGGCTGTGAAGAGGGGTCGTGGAGCCAAGGCCAAACCGCGGGGCTACACAGAGAGGAGAGGGCGGCCAGCGGAACAACGGCGCATCAAAGACACCGAGCTGAACCACCGGCCTTGTCTCCGCTCCTCTCCGCCTCTCACACTCGCACCCTATTTTCAGAAAGACCAACATGAGGGCAAACAGCAAAGCCTCCATTATTGTTGTTATCATTTCCAAACAGCAATTTTCCAGAACAAATTTAGGGACGCCGGTGTGTGAAGTGCATGCATGGACATGCACGGGCACTTGCGTGTGTGTTATGTCGAGCACCTTTTCATAGATCTCCATGTGTTTACCCATGCTGGTCTGTCAGCTTTACTGTATCCAGCGGGCCCAGAGCCCCCTAGCTGCTCTGCCCAGTGCTGTGGCTCAGCTACAGGGATGGACTTGGCTGGGAACCGGCCACTCTGGGCTCTGGTCCCATCCTCACATTGAGGTGATGAAGGAGGACTCTGTCCCCCAACCCACCCCCCCCCAACCCCCACCCATGGCCACAGAGGTGAGGAGGCACCCAGGGGACACGCTGGCTGGCGTCTGAGGCCACATTCACACAGCTGACAAAATCGGGCTTGGCTCGCTCTCAAGGTGATGGTGCCAGGGTGTCTTGCCCGCTGCTGCCCACGGCTACCCTGCTCAGCTGAGAAGTGCTCCACAACCACTACAGTTTAGTCAGGTCAGCATTTCCCATCTTCATCTGTTCATGTTAGAACCATAGACTGTATTTAAGAAGTGGACGTAGTCACCGTGACGTCACCCGTTGGTTTGTGGACTGCTGTTTTGAAGCCTTGAGTTCGGCATTTTGTCCGTCGCCATCTTGGTTATTTGCAACCAGAAATGACACGAGAGGGTGGAGCTAAGTACAACCGAACGCTGAATAACGCTTTTTTTAGGTGACCAAAAAGGTTATAATTAACTTTCATGAACTGAAAACACACTGTGAAAAGTTGTAAGATGAAAAGACCTACATTGACCAGACGTCGGTTCGTCCGCGATTGTCCCGGTTTTAAGCTGGGTGTCCCGAGTAGAATATCTGTAAAACAGTCAAATATCCCGGTTTTCAACAGTCACTACCAAAGTGTCACGGTTTTCACCACAATTAAAATAAAAACAACAATATTATACTTACATAAACGTTTATCATGATCTGTCCCACTCATTATTACGGAGCACAGCGCACCCTGCTGCAGTCTAACTAGAGTGATGCTGTCAAGCCCCAATTACGTACAGGCACGGCAGATCTGCTGGTTACAGTCAGTGCCTCACACCGTGCTTATGTGCACATCAAACGTTAGACTGGTTATCCTACACAATTCATTCTGCGAATCAACAGGCATGTAGCTGAATAATTGTGAATCACTTAAAAACTTCTCACTTCACTTATAACTCCGTCAGGACCGTCCGTCCTGCCCGTCTTTCACCCGGTGTCTCCATCCTGGCCAAAATGTCGTCTGAGCTTCACATTTTTTTATTTTAATAGCCTATGGGTAGATGTGTGGCTGTGGTGAACAACATGATGAAATAGAGATTGTTCGATTTCGAAACTTACGTTTAAAAATAATTTCTGTCAAGAGCGTCATGATGGGGATACCCTGTGATTAAAGGGGGTGAAATAAGCCATGATTGTCTCAGTCTCTAATGCACACTCCTATAATAATGCCTTCTTTCTGATGCCACCATGTGCCCAAGTGTGCTACAGGTGTGCCAAATTAGCCATCCTGATGAAAACGCCAATGGTGTGTGCATATTAGCGCATACATGTGCGCGTGCATGAAAGTGCGGTACTTATGTGTCCTAGTTTGGGGGTTTAAAATATGGTCACCCTACCCCTAAAGCATCCCCTGCTTTATGGTCTATTTGACTCTAAATGGGACCATAATTTGCTAAATGAACATCATGCTGTATTGAAGAAGACTTGAAACTAGCGATTGAGACCATAAACTCATGTTTACAATGTTTACTGAGGTAATAAATTAAGTGAGAAGTAGGGTCATTTTCTCATAGACTTCTATACAATCAGACTTCTTTTTGCAACCAGAGGAGTCGCCCCCTGCTGGCTGTTAGAAAGAATGCAAGTTTAAGGCACTTTAGCTTCTCAGACCTCGGAGTTAGACCTGACTGGTCTCTGCAAATCTGGGTCCAACTTTGTAACATTGCTGTAGGAAAAGGGATTAAAACGTGATGACAGAGGTTACTCTGTGGTTTAGATGAGATTTAGTAAAATGTTATGCTGTCTGTCCTTGTGCAATTGCACATTTATTAGGAAATTGGCCTCCCCCGTCGTAACCCGATAATAGTTTGAGGATTTGACTCTGCACTCGCCCCCATCTTGTTGAGAGAGAGGGCATCTCTGTTCACGTTACTGCTCTCTGAAACACAGTCTCTCAACTCCAATCTCCAATCCAATCCTCTGAATAGGGTCACTCGTTTGTTTTGATAACACAGCAGAAAGGCTTAACCGTGCCAGCCTGCCCAGGTGCTGGTGAATAGGGAGCTGCGACAATGGGCCATCAACTGAACGGGGCATCAAAGCCGCCACCGATGATTTGATGATGATGGAGGGCCCCTGCATGAGGGTAGGGCCTCCTGCTTCAGAAAGCACCATCATACAGGTTCACCCAGCTCTTTGATTTGAGTCTTTCGTTAAGTGCCATAGTGGCGCCGACGTCAGCTGCATCTCACTGATCACTGGGCAGCGTGGGACAAAGGGTTGCGTTAACCAGGTGTATTGTCCAGATCTTAATGGCAAACACAGGCAAGAGCTGACTGGGGATTTTGGTTGAATTTTTACCGGAGAACAGAAGAGCTGTAGATAAAAGCAAAAATCTTCTTTTTTTTTTTTTTCCCCTTTCAGTCAGCGGGAACTAAACACTCAATCCAGGCACGACCCACATGACTAGCCTATACCGTAGCTCGCCACCTGTTTCGTGGGAAAGCAATGTTCAAGACAAGGGTTCTCAAATCCGAGGGGGGATAAAGAGAGAAAAGAAATAAAAAAAAAAAAAAAAGAATGGAAAAGCATTTAGTTTGAGCACGCCGGGCGCATACCGAGGCTCAGCTCGCAGATTCCAAAGACAAGCTGATGGAAGCGAGCCAGGCCGCCTCACACGGGAGGGGAGGAGATATGAAAGAGAGGACAGAAGAAGATGGAGTAAGAGGGGGAAGGAGGGGTTGCGAGGTGGAGGCATTAAAGAGATATTCTCTTTAATCAGGAACCTGCAGGACGCTGATGGACAAGGGACGGTGAGTGATGGAGGGAGATGGTGAGAGGGGAGGCAGGGGGTGACAAAGATAAAGAGCTCGAGGAACACTACAGCTGGAGTACCTCAACACCCCCCACCCCAATAACCCCTACCTGCCTTCTGTTTGCCCCCAGAAAAAAAAAAGAAATGACACCGTCTCCTGGCTAACACCCCAAAATGTACTGACGGAAAGAAAAAGATGAATGCAGCGGGGACGCTCGGTGAATTGTTGACCTCGGCCGTTCACTGCCAGAGAGGCTTTGAGAGAGAGGACGGCGGCCAAGCAGGGCCCTGCGAGGATTAATAGTTCAGGGAGATGCAATGAGACAACCATGCCACAAGTGGTTTGTCATGTTCTCTCTACAGTTTCTCCCACCATATCTTTATCCCACACACACATCACAGACCCGACTCCAGGATCCCAGACTCCGAGCTCTTAGAGACCAGACTCAAGTGAACAAGTGAGCCTCTTTGTTCGACATCCTTCACTGACAGGCTGTTCAGTCGCTAGAAGAGAGATGGATGAAGACACTTTGTACCTTGAAGAGAGACAGGGAAGGGGAAATGGATTGATATGACCGAGAGGTAGCAGATAGCAGAAGAGGATCAGTGCAAACGAACAAAGATAAGGGACGACACCCAGAGAGCAGAAAAAGACCCCGACACACATTTCTTTAAGTTCAGGCCAGAGCAACAGGAGCTGCATCCTCCTGAGACACGGCGGCATCACGGGCCAGATTACTGTCTCCACTGTCTCTCAGCTGGACCTCCGTGACAACCAATCCCCATCCGGGAAGCTTTGTAACCCAGGCCATGAGAGGGTGGGGCAGGGTCAGGGGTTGGGAGTTATAGGGCTGACAGACAAGAGAGATTGATGCCCGTTGACAAAACTTGAGCCCTACTCGGTCTCAGCAGCAGCCCTGCCTGCTCCCCAGGGGCCAGAGGTGGGGGGGGGGGATCAGAGATACAGATACAATCCCCCCATCCCCTTTTCATCCCCAGGGACACACACTCTGACTGCCCCCAACTCGCATACACTTAAATGCTATCCCGCTTTCCTGTTCTGTCTTGTTTGATCACGTCCTAAACTGTAAGAGGAAGCAGCGAAAGGCCTCAGTAAAAGGAGAGCCCTGACATATATTTTGTTTCATCCAGCCGTGAATTCCTGCAGGGGTTGCATGCGGCATTACTGTACTGTATGTATGCGAAGCTGGAGGAGAGCATGGTGTTACTGGGCAAGCTGGACTCACCGTGTGTAGCACTGTAATTCGTATATATCCCACGACCCCAACACAGTTTCACGGCAGTTTGTGAAATAGTCACAAAATTTAATTTATTTGATTCGAGTACATTGACACAAATTTCCCTTTTCTTTCGTGACTTTCAACAACATATTTTTTCGTACTACGAATGTCCACCAACACGTCAATTTCGGCTCCAGTCTTTTCAAAATAAAACTGCTTCGTTAGGTTTAGGAAAAGATTGCGGTTTGGGTTAATATAACACCGGATTTGGCATAAGTTAAGTATGGAAGTTACGCTTTCACACGGGGTACAAACACAGGCCTCCTGGCGGAAAATCCTGTATTTTTTCGACCCAAAATCCACCCCGACCTCATCCATATTCGGCGTTCGCCGCTTTTTATACTTCTCTGTTCACAATTATGTGGATTACATACAAATTGATTTCGTGCTGACCATCACAAATTTTGTTTTAATTTGTGTCTATGTACATGAATCAATACATTCAACTTCGTGACTATTTCACGAACTGCTGTGCGACTGGGCTGGTAATCCACCTGACCGTGAACCAGGAAGTATACAGAGCAACAAACGCTGCATAGGGAGGAGGTCGGGGTGGATGTGTAGGTCAAAATATACCAGACTTCCGCCCAGGAGACCGCTGTTTTGTCCCGTGTGAAACCAGAAGTCAGCGTTGATTTATTTGTCACGTAATTTACGTACTTAAGTAACGACACTTCCAGAGTTATTACAAGCCAATCCATGATCTTTTCCTAAACTTAACTAAGTAGTTTTGTTGTCTAAACCTAACCAAGTTGTTTCCTGTGTAGATGGAAGTTTATTTTGAAAAGACTATGTTATAAGTTGAAATTGACCCGTGTTGCTGGACATTCGTAGGAAAAAACAAACGAAAAAGGAGGAAGAACTTTTTTCATACGAACCGTTGTATGAGAATGTTCTGAGAGAAGGTGAAGAAGATGGAGCGAGTCTAGTGGGTGGAGGTACTGTAGAGGTAATGCAGCATTAACTGTCACAGATAGAGTTACATGGGGGACCGATTCCTTTCGACCAAAACAGGCTGTTAAACTCACAAATGGCCTTTCGCAGGTATTGTTACGCACAGCCAACTGGCTCAGTGAGGGAAGAGCGTTCCGTTGGAAATTGTTTTTTAAAAAAAGGAAGTAGATAGGTTAAGCTTTATTGATTGTTGTGACGTTAGATTGTTGTAGCACTTCCTCTTGTAGAAAACAAGAAGAGCAGAAATGAAACATGGACCCCGGCTGTGTGAGCGCAGATCATTTACTCTCCCGTCTCTCGTTACATGAAGTCATTCATGAGGAACGTGGGAGCGCTCTCCGACCCTCTATATGCTCTCATCTGCGGGGAGAATGTGAGATGCTGGATATATACTGTTTGCAGATTATGTACAAAGTTGTTAAATTTCATCTGCAGGGGTGACCAAATAAACAACGCTCTGACACATGGTGAAGATCTGACTGGAAGCTAGTCTTCAGGTCTGGCTATGCAGTCATAAAGGAAACCGGTATTATGTAACACCCATACTTTATTTACACAAACTGACAATCAGTGTCTGTGCAAGAGGGAATTTACCTTGCTTAATTTCCTCATCATACATTTATCACTGTCATAATTTAACAACAAATTAAGCTGTCATCAAATTTATTGCTTGGTGAAGCAAATTAGCTCAATAGCGCCCCCTAACAGTTTTCAAAGTCGAAGCCCCCTGCTTTAAATTTCACGTAAATGTATGAAATTCAGTAGGCATGTGTATCATGTGCAGACGTACAAAAAACCCTCTTGGAGCTATACCCTAAACCCCACAGGAAGTCAGCCATTTGTAATTAATATTATCAATTTATCTCATCCAACTGGCAGATTGTTTTGAGAGAAAGCTTCAATAAGATGGATGCTTTTGGTTGCAGCGTTGTCAGGGTTGAACTAGCTGACCTCCCTCCATCTCTGGCTGCGCTTCCCCGTTCAGAAGTACAAGGTGAGGATTAGGTGTAAACAGAGAATCGCTGGCCGTTTGAAGCCAACCAGGAGGTCATGTTCACGGCCCCGTCCACTTCCACCCTGTTTCCTCCATTGATTGGGAATGTTTATCACATTAGGGAGAGGTCAAGGAGGGGGTCAAGTCAGAGAGGGGCTAGTGCGCTTCCACCCAGCCGTCTGGCTGATGATACTGTCCAGAGCCTGACCACAGACACGGAAACCTGTTGAGTAGGATTTAGGTGATTTCACGGGTTGACGTTGAAGAAAGATGGAAGGAACGAGCAGATGAAGAAAAGCAACAAGAAGCTTCTTGAATTTCCAAGTTTACTCCTATTTACCTGTTAACATCCTGTGTCCATCTTTAAACCTACCCATGTTCAACTCCCTCGCTGTAATTTTGCATCACCAGCCTGGTCTCAGATCAGCCGGACACTCACATGAAGCTTTCATCTCCAGACAGAGGCCTAGTTCAGGGCCTTTCCCTGTGACCCGGGCCGTGCCTTGGCTTACCCTGGGGCACAAAGGCATCCCTCTCATGAATGACAGGGCTGGGACCTCCCCTGCCTCCCCATTTGACCCCCTTGTTGGCCTAATTGTGTGTAATGCCAGGGCCGTGCCCCACCCAACCCTAGCAGGCCCACGGGCTACAGAGGCCAATTATTTCCTTATTGTTGACACAGACAACCTGACAGTCTCCCTCCCACATAACTTCTGTCCTCCCATGTACCGCTGTGTCTCTCCGTCTCCCTCTCTTCCCATCTTTTCCAGGACCACCTAGGTGTCTGCAGGGCCTAATGCACACGAGGGCCCAGGTTTTTTTTTTTCACGCTGTGTTGGCAGGATCCTCTCTGTTCTGCTCACGCTCTCTGCATACCAGCGGAGAGAGCCATTAACAATGCCGCCTCGAGGCACGACCGTGACGGGAGGGTGTGAGGGGGTTAAAGGTCAGCTGCTGTAGAGCCAAAGTCATTTGTTTACTTCTTGACCCAAAAGTGTTTCACAGAAAAAAGCTGTTATTATCATTATTAGTATTATTATTATTATTATAATTATTATGATATATCCTAAATTAAACTTTTACCAGCAGTAGACAGATAAAACCCTGTCTACATTTAGAGAATGAAAGCTTTGCTATGTTATAATTTTTATCTTGTCTTCCATTATCCGTAAATGAGCAGAGAAATTCACCAACCACAAAGATACACACAACAACCACAAAGAGACTTTAAACGACCACAAGGAGACACAAAACAACCACAAAGAGACTTTAAACGACCACAAGGAGACACAAAACAACCACAAAGAGACGTTAAACGACCACAAGGAGACACAAAACGACCACAAAAGGACAGTAAATGACCACAAGAAGACATAAAACGACGACGAGGACACATTAAATGACCACAAGGAGACACAAAACAACCACAAAGAGACGTAAAACAACCACAAGGAGACACTAAATGACCACAAGGAGACACAAAACGACCACAAAAGGACAGTAAATGACCACAAGAAGACATAAAACGACCACGAGGAGACATTAAATGACCACAAGGAGACACAAAACAACCACAAAGAGACGTAAAACAACCACAAGGAGACACTAAACGACCACAAGGAGACACTAAATGACCACAAAAAGACGTAAAATGACAACAAGGAGACACTAAACGACCAAAAAGAGACATACAATGACCACAAGGACACATTAAACGACCACAAGGAGACACTAAATGACCACAGAGAGACACTAAATGACAAGGAGACACTAAATGACCACAGAGAGACACTAAATGACAAGGAGACACTAAACAACTACAAAGAGACATAAAATGACCACAAGAAGACACTAAACGACCACAAAAATACATAAAACGACCACAAGGAGACACTAAACAACTACAAAGACACGTAAAATGACCAGAAGGGGACGTAAAACAACCACAAAGAGACATAAAACAACCACAAAGAGACATAAAACGATTACAAAAAATGCTTCTGTCATTTGTAGTAAGTTTGTGTAGGAGGGATGTCTGTGTCCAGGGGTCTGTTGTCTCATGATCTGTCCATGGCTATCTGGAGTTACAAATAACAGCTACTGTATGTATTGATATTACTTCATATTAGAATATTTAAAGTTGTCTGATAATGTAAGTATTAATGTTGTAGAGTTTATTATTGCCAAGAATCAGGGCTTTATATGTGTTTTACTCCCCTCCGCCCCCATTCAAAAGATCTGTTTATGAAGACAATAGGAGTGAAAAAACAAGTCCTGCTGTGACAAAACACCATCGTGCGTTAAATAAACAGTGTGGAGTCAAGGACAGCAAACTGTAAATTGTAGCCCTTCTTCATCCTGAGCCCTGCAGGGACGCCGGCCAACGTGTAGGGAGAAGACAAGACTGTGAGTGACTGTATTTGTGTGTGTGAGAGTTATGACCTGCACCCTTCTGCTAGTTGCCAGGTATGGGCCGGCACTGGCGGACGGACAGAAACCGAAGAGAACTTGACGATCCCACTGTGATGAGAACGAGGAGGCTTGCCAAGCACCGAAGGCCCAGAGGGAGTGTTTCACTGTGTGTGTTTGCATGAGTGTGTACACAGAATGTGTAAATGTGAGTGCACGGCTCTTTAAATACCTGTTATAAACTTCCCTCCCAGGTAAGCAGCAGCTATGGCAAGCCCTTTTAACATTTAATAGCTACGCTTGACTAACCGGAATTAACATTAGAGATATCCACGACTGCGTTTTGACTCGTCAGAATTCTTATTCAAGATATCTATAACGTCATTCTGACGAGTCAAAACGATAGTTAGAGAAATCTGTAATTGAGTTTTGACTATCCTTAATAACAGTTACAGATATCTCAAACGTCATTCTGACTAGTCAGAATTATTGTGCATGAGAGACACTAAACGACCACAAGGAGACACAAAAAAACTCCAAAGAGATAAAATGACTACAAGGAGAAACTAAATGACCCCAAAGAGACGTAGAACGACCCCAAGGTGACAGTAAACCACCACAAGGAGACACTAAACGACCACAAGGAGACACTAAACGACCACAAAGAGACGTAAAACGACCACACGGAGACACTAAACAACCACAAAGAGACGTAAAACGACCACAAGGTGACAGTAAACCACCACAAGGAGACACTAAATGACCCGAAAGAGACGTAAAACGACCACAAAGAGACATAAAACGACCACAAGGTGACACTAAACCACCACAAGGAGACACAAAACGACCACAAGGAGACATAAAACGACCACAAAGAGACGTAAAACGACCACAAAGAGATGTAAAACGACCACACAAAGACATAAAACGATTACAAATAATGTGTCATTTGTAGTCACATGTAATAACAGTTACAGATATCTCTTAATATCTAAATAGAATGAGGGATATCTTGAATTAGAGTTTTGACTAGGCCAAATGACGTTGCAGATTTCTCTAATGAACATCCTGTCTAGCTATTAAATGTTAAATCGGCCATACAGCAGCAAGGTCCCACCATACAGTTAACAGCTGATCATACCTCCGTCCTCTCCCTCCTCGCCGTGTCGCTGGATGCTATTCGGTGCACAGTGCGTCTTAACAAAGCGGCCTTTATGTGGACCCACTCACTGTGGCTTTGACCCGTAACTACCTCTTGCTGTCAGACCAAGATGTGTGTGTGTGTGTGTGTGTGTGTGTGTGTGTGTGTGTCTGATTTGATCTCTCTCTGTTCTCCAGTCTAAAATGTTCACTCCACTTCTCAGTGTCCACACAATATCCCGTATGTGACAGTTATTGTTCTACCGGGATACAAGTCCCACCAGGTGTGTATGATGTGTGTGTGACAGACTGATGATTTAGCACCGCAGGTCTGTGCTGCTTTTTAACGAGTTAGAGGAGCCTGCGCAGACGGATGGATAAGTTGGACCCATGGGAGCCATACAGGGCTCCTATAGAGGGGGGGGGGGCCTGCCGCCTGACTCCGCCACCAGAGACAGCGCCGCCTGGACCGGGGTGTCGGTCCAGGCCGGTGCGAGCTGGGGCCGGTCTGTGGTGTGACGAATGGGACACCTGAGCCAAACTGTAACACCACCAGCGTGGTGGGTCCCCCTAATCACTCTGGCTGCCCAACTTCCAGCATCAGGTTTCAGATTCCACTGGAGGGAGGTGGGGGGGGGGGTGTGACGGTGGAGCTCCGGCCCGGTGGGAATGAGGTGTCTGGTTTGCTTTAACAACAAACATTTACTGACACTCCTGCACATACCACTCAGTGCCCCTTCAATGCTCATATACCCCCCAAAAAACACACAGATGAGCAAATTAACACATGCTTTAACACAACACATGCACCTCGCACCCAACGCCCCTGAGCCTTGTAACGTGTGATGAAGTTACAGGAACAACCAACCTGGGTCTCAGATCGGATCGGGATCACAGTTTACAAGTCCCACCCAGCAGATGCCAGACAACTGGAATTTTGTGAAATATGATCACTTATATGCCAGATAATGCCCCTCTAATAAAGTGGAATATATTGGAGAGAATATACCAGCTGTTCCTCTCCATTCAAATCTCTTTGCCAGGCCACTTTAAAGCCCCCCCACTCCCTCATGCAATAACAACTTTTAGGAAGTAGTATTATTAGTCCCTTACATATACAGCATTCTCATGATCAAATAAACCTTGGCAGAAAATTAAATGAGCCAGTGAATAAACACTTCTCTAAATTTGTCATTGACAGGCCTATTTTGTGGTTTCGGATACGGGGGGGACTTGATGCTTGGCGATACAGCACTCTGTTGACATGGCAAACTATCAGTTTACCATGTTAATTGAACATCTAATAGCTTGCACGGAGCAGATGGCCTGAGGTGAAACATGTCCTCCTGCCCCCTCCTCCTCCTCCTCTCTTTGGGTTTTATTTCTGGATCAGCTGGAGGAGGTGGGGTGAGAAGGAGGCAGAGGACGGTCTCTGTGCCCAGGACTAAAGCCTCCCTGTTTGGGCACATGAGACCCACTCCTCCCCTCATCTTCGCCGACATCCACCACGTCCAAATTTAGGTGAAGGGGGGGAACTATGCAGGGAGATATTTCAGTAAACTGTGTGTCAATAGCGATCGGTGCCAAACCAAACTCCATTTGCACTTGTTTCTCTCCTTAATCGCTCATCTAAACAAGCTTGAGGGTTGGTGGGAAAGGAGGAAGAAGAAGGGCAAAGGGGGGGTTGGAAAGGTGAGGAGGCAAGAAAGAGGGGGGGGGAGTGGACGGGGGTTTGCCAAAATAAATGCATGAATGCCGTCTTTGACTGACTGGCATCTTTGAAGTGAGCTATAATTGCAGGCCTCTTGTCCAGCAGTGGAGCCTGTGGCAAGCCAGGCCCTGGCCAAGCTGAGATGTCTGGCTGCAGCGCCGAGGAAACGTCATGGCTTAACAATAAACAAAGTCAAGAGGGCCTCGGTTCGGCGTGATACATGCTTTGGTGGCACCGCACAAAAGAAAATCAGTTATTGCTTCATTCATTTATAACCTTCCACTGCAGAACGGTTGCACCGACCGGCGGGTGCACCGCGCAGAAATCCCCCCTGACTCAGAGATGACGGCATGCGTAACGAGGTAAGCACTGCGAGAGCTGAAGAGGATCCTCACAAAGCTCCTTTCACATGCAGCAGCACATATCCAGCCATTAGGTAACACTTCAGCCCCCCCACCCCACCTCAGAACAGCACTACCTGTGTGTGTACTGTACGCTGCTGCTGCTCTCCAAGAACACACTAAATGTGTAAGCATGTGTTTATGTGTTCATGCATGTATGTGGGTATATATGCATCAGAGGGGTGGGGGGGCAAAGCGGGGGTCCTGAGACATGAGAGCCGGACGTGGCGGGGTAAAACTCTTTCTGACCACACTCTGATGTTTTTTCCACCGGGGGGGACAGGGTTACATGAGCCGTGATTAATACACGGCTCCTTGAAGTCTTATTTAGAAAATAAACCCACCAACCCTGTGATTATTAGACTCGAGTCCCTGAAGAATACCTTACACAATGCACCTTTCAGCTGCTCTTTTTAAACTGATTTTTTTTTTTTTTTTGCCAAGGGTGTGTTGTCTGGGCTTTTTTTTTTATAATGTTCCACTGCAGCACTTGTGAAAAGGGGAAAACCCAGCTTGCTATTGCCTTACAATACCTCTCGGTGTATGCATATGAAAATACTTTTTTTTTTTTTTTTTTAAACTGGAAAAGTAAACGGAGGAGGGATCAGTTAGGTGTCGCGGGGAGCAGAACTGTACTTGTCGGGGCAGGGCTCAAAATGGCTGTTAGGCTTTTCTTGTCCTTTGTTTCATTTAGTAATGATGAGGATCCTCGACAGCTTAGCTAGTGTGATGAGAAGATGGAGAGGCTGATCACCTTGAAGCAGCTATTTGATGTTTTCCTGAATTCAGGCACCGTGCCAGACGCACATTCCACGTCCTGCAGATGCAGTGGTCCCCTTTAACTAGCGGCTCTTTTCACAGCCCTAATCAGTTCCTATCAAACCTGCTTTATTGTTAGATTTTCTCCATGCAAACCACACAATTCCCTGATTTATGAAGCACATCTTCCACAGCACAAAAGTTTGTCATTCCCTAACCCTCAACTTAAAATACCACTGATGGTCATTGAATCAAACCTGGCCACCCATATCACCTGGTCTATTCTGCAACATGCATCTTCCCTCCTTGCATGCAAACCCTGCTGCTGCCTGGAGGAATCCAGGCCCAGGTGGGTGGGTTGGCGAGTGAACCTGGCAACCATCCAAAGGCTAACCACCACCACCACCACCAGTCACACACACACAGCCCCTTTCCTCAGAGTACACACACCTGTGCCTGGGTCTGGGCTTCTCTCAGCCGCCAGTCTGAACCCCAGGAACGCCAGAGCTGTTCTGCTGTTTGATCCGACGAAATCTGAGGTTTTTCTCTCATATTCAGGTGCTGCACTCAAAGCACACACCTGCAGTAATGGTTAAACACATGATGCACACATGCACCTTCGTGAAACTACTGTGCATTCATGTTGGGAATTCACTTACACCACAGACAGCAACTTGACTAAAGTTGCCTAAACGATGACGTTGACCTTGATTTGGACTCTGACAAAATGGCAGGGATGAACCCTCACCTCCGTAAGGACATCAAAACGATACATGATATGAAGTCATCGGCTACTAAAGCATTTAAAAGAAGTTGATCAAACATTCCTAGTGCAGCCCCTCCAATCGGGCTACCTCATTGTGCGTCACCGGAGTCTTCCACAAGCTGCTAGTTTGACAGCTGTGAGTACTAACAATAGCCAGGTTTGTTTTTACGTTCATTATGATAATTTTGGGGGAGTGGCTTTGGAGGGAGGCCTGAAGGGACGGACTGTCGGTGTTGCCAAATTGATGCACTATCTCAATAGATTGAGGGACTTTTGGAGCTAGTGCTGCGAGCTACATTCATCGGAAAAGTGTTGGCAACGCTGGGCTCTCGTTTGGATAATTTTTTAAGGCTGCAGTGGGTAGGTGTGGAGCAAATATGATTAAAAAAAGTATTTTTTTATAAAATGGTCATCCTGACAGTAGTGCACGAGACAGGTAATCTGAAAAAAATAATGGGCCTCTGTGTCCTCCGGTGTCCTCCGATGCTCCTAACGGCATCTGCAAGATTTCAAAGACTGGAGGAAAACAACCAATCAGAGCCAGAGCCTTGCCGTCTCCGAGCAGCTCTCAATCACTCGCCAACTCCGTTCAAACAGTCAAACTAGGCAGCGCTGATCAAATATGAATCAATATTATGTTACTGTAATGTCTATTTCTCTCCTCACATGTTTTCAGAAACATCTTGTAGTTTACTGTTTAGCGGTAAAATTAGAAAGTTTGTGACCCGGCAGCCATGTTGAGATCAAGTTGAGGAAATACCAAGCACCGCCTACCAGCCGGAGCACAGCCAATAGGAACGCTCGATAGGAACGCTCTCCGTGAAATGACCTGTGATTGGCCAATGTCTCCCGTCACGAGCTAGATTTTTGAAAAGCCTGAAAACAGAGCCATGAGGAGTTGCAGAAGACTAGTTTTCTCTCAGAACACTTGAATTACAATATGCTGAAAGGTTATCATGGAATTTTTGCCCAATGATGCCAAAAATATACTGCTTACTACCGCATTAAATCTGGCGTAGGCCTACTCTAGTTAGTTTCCCAAGATTACCAACCCAAGCTTTAAGTGGGGCTGTTGATTTTGGCTACACGCATCTGACATTATCTTTTGAAAAGTCTGGATTCAAGACCATCAGACATTAAAATATTAGTGGAAATCCTCTGCAAATTGCAGCGCATGCAGAGCAATATGAAAAACACTGGATCACTGCTTTAAAACTTTATTAAAAAAGTTAGAGTTAGAAACATGAACATGCAAGCATGGACAGAAACATGGACTCACACATGCTGCAGACATAAATATACCTGATGTGCTCTGCACTCTCAGCACCCATTATTCACGCCTTCGTCTGGCCAAATCACAGTCAGTGGGTGTCGGTTAGCGAGGTGGTCTGTAAGCAGAACAAAACGTTGTGAATGCCCCTTTTCACCTCTATCCCTCCCCTTATCATAGAACCAGGCTCACCTTCCCTCTCCCGCCGGCCGACTCAGATGGAAGGGCTGAAATTACAGCAGCGCCGGCTCCAAATCTCCATTCTCCACACATGCCAGACAGAGGGGAGGAAAGAATAACAGGCTTTACCGCCTCTACCCTGCCTTATTCTCTATCCAGGCCTATGGCAACAGATAATCATTATAGCAAAAGACATGGTGGAAAGGAGGCAAATATAGAGGAAGGAGGACAAAGACAGGAGGGAGAGAGAAAGAGAGAAGTGATAATACACTGAGTTGAAGGTGGGAGGACAGAAACAAGGAACTGTAAGCAGAAAAAAATGATGCAGGGCAGAAGTGGGAGTCTGAAAATCAAAACATGTCGAGGAGGAAATCAGAAGAAATTGGAGCATAAGTGTAGTTTATTTAAGGGAAAAGAAGAACACCCACGACTGATTGTGACCAGGAAAAAAGAGAAGAGTTAGAGAAGAAGGATGAGGAGAGACAGCCGCAGAGAGGAGAAAGAGATGGACCAATAAAAATAAGATATGAGAGACTAGCAGAGGAGATATGGGATAGAAATACAGGCTGACTAACATATCAAACACAGGAGGGAGAAAAAACACAGAAAATGATGACAGAAGACAGACCTGGATCATATCCAAGTCAAATGAAAAACACACACTTAAGCTGCATGCTGATCCCACACACCTCGTGGATCTCTTTCATCTGCAGCTCTGAAGCAACAGCCAGCACACATGAAAATTGTTCAGGTAATAAAAGTGTGGAGGGGTAGTTCCCCCAAGTCATCCTCAGCCCACAGACAACGTGCAGACAGATATAGAGCCTGCGTGTGCCGAGCGAGAAGATGTCATACCTGGATGGAAAGCGAGTGGAGACAGGATGAGGAGAAAAAAAAGTGAAGCAAAGGACCCGTGACAGCAGAACATATTGGGTTAGGAAAGCCTGTGGTTTATTCAAGATTAATGAGCGCATCAATCTGTCCTGATGTAGAAGAAAACAAATGGTTTAAAGTTGAAGATGAAAATGAGGGGCTCTAACGCAAAATGTGCAGAATATAACTCATAATAATGCATATAAACATTTAACTGTCAAATCACTCATCTTTTTGAAGTGTAGCTTTTCAGTTTTTGAAATTTTCACAACTAAATAATGATGTCCTCTGAAATACTTTGTAGTGGTATTCAGATCCTTCAGATCCAATACTGCAATATAAAAAATACTTCATTACTGTGAGGGGAACTTGCTTCTCACCAGGCGGGTTGGGTTAATTATCTCTGAGGAGGAGCAGCTGTGGATCCCTGATGAGTCCCTGATGAGGATCAGGTGTGTGAAGCCTCTATCTACCCCTGGTTCCCAGAGTTCAGATGCTCACTGTCTCATTGTGAGAGGTAGTGAGCGCTTCACTCTGTTGCTTGTAGAGGTGTGTGTATCGGCAGAAGTTACCACGTGAACCTATCTGCCGGTTTGCTCTTCAAGCTGAGTCTGTTAGAGGTGGAGTAGGTCTGTGAGGCCCGACTTCTCAGTTTTGACTTGGTATTGCTGCCAGTGTGCACCAATCTAAATATCTTAGTGAGGGATTTTTTAGTCTCATTTTTATTTGGCGTTTCCCCTCTCCCCTTCTGGGGCTAACTTTAACATTCCCCTGGTCTGCAATTGTGTCGCACTCCCTGTCCGAATGAGTCCGCCTCTGTTGGACGCAGTGGCCCCGCCAACCATCAATCATCAAGCTTCAGAGCTTAACACACAACTAGCCGCGCACGGGCAGGTTATCACTGTGCAGGGAGCCCTGTTAGACTCCCATGAGCGCATGCTCCAGAACAACAGGCTTCTCATGATAACATGCTAAAAGAAATACTTACCTGTTTACAGAAACCCGTACCGACGCCCCCTAAAGTCCAAGCACCAAACCTTGTAGTCCACCACGCATCCCCAGTTCCAACCCCACGGCCCTATTTCAACCCATGAACCAAAAATGCTGACATCTGCACGCTATGATGGGCATCTGGATTTATCACCCAGTGTAGTTTGGTGTTTGAGTTACAACCCTTCATGTTTAGCACAGAACGAGCCCGGGTAGCATATATATCTCTTCTCTAAGACAAGGCTCTTTCATGGGCTGGGGCATTGTGGGAGAAGCAGACTCCTGTCTGTTCTGATGCCGCTCTCTTTGTGGCCGAAATAAGGATTTTTTTAATCGTGACATATGTGGCCAGGAAGCGGATAAACGTCTTATTGGGTTACGTCAGGGCTCCACCAATTTAGCCAAGTTTTCCACTGAGTTTACCTTAGCTGCCAAATTGGGGTGGAACAGGGAAGCCCTGACGGTAACCTTTATCCATGCCTTATGAGAGAAGGTTAAAGACAAGTTTCCCTTCCGTGATGTTCCCGACTCACGATTACCAAATCTGTGAACACAACAGAGAGAGAAAGCAGTCCTGCCCCAAGTTGGGGGTGGAGTTTAGCATCTCTCAGGAAACGCCCAAACCGCTCCGTGGGCTGTCAAACAGTGATGAACCCAAGCAAATAGGGCGCACGTGGTTCTCTCTCGTAGAGAGGGAGTTAGCTTATGGGCAATGGGTCCTGTCTGTATTGTGGGAAGGCGGGCCACTTCATTCATACGTACCCAGTAATGCAGAAAGGACAAGTGCAGGGACACAAGTAGACTTGTCAGAACATGTAATGTACCTCTCAGTCTGGGACACCCATGGCTCTAGAAAAGGGTTCAGGGTGATGTTAAGTTGGGTGTGTAAGAATGCAAACATATTGGGTTAGGAAAGCCTGTGGTTTATTCAAGATTAATGAGCACATCAATCTGTCCTGATGTAGAAGAAAACAAATGGTTTAACGTTGAAGATGAAAAGAAGAAATCTGAAAAACAAAATGTAAATGAGGGGTTCTAACATAACCTTAATGCAGAATATACCTCATAATAATAAACATTTAACCATGAGCTCTCTCAAATGCCTCATCTTTTTTAAGTATAGCTGCACCTTTTTTTTGTCAGTTTTTTTAATTTTCACAACTAAATAATGATGTCCTCTGAAATACTTTGTAGAGGCATTCAGATCCTTTCCTTTAGTAAAAAAAAAAAAAAAATCACAATACTGCAATATAAAAAATCCTGCATTACTGTGAGGGGAACTTTGCCTCTCAGCAGGCGGGTTGGGTTAATTATCTCTGAGGAGGAGCAGCTGTGGATCCCTGATGAGTCCCTGATGAGGATCAGGTGTGTGAAGTCTATATCTAACCCTGGTTTCAGTGCTCAGATGCTGACTCACTGTGAGAGGTAGTGAGAGCTTCATTCTGTTGCTTGTAGAGGTGTGTATATCGGCAGAAGTTACCACGTGAAGCTATCTGCTGTTTTCTGTTTGCTCTTCAATCTTAGTCTGTTAGAGGTGGAGTAGGTCTTTGAGGCCCGGCTTCTCAGTTTTGACCTGGCATTGTGCATCAATCTAAATATCTTAGTGAGGGGAGCCTTTATTTTTTAGGCTAATTTTTATTCCCCTCTCCCCTTCAATCACTTTTTTTTATTATTTTTGTGGTTACCCTTCTGGGGCTAACTTTAAGATTACCCTGGTCTGCAATTTGCGTTCGACTCCCTGTTACCCTGACAGAATGAGTCCGCCTCTGTTGGACGCAGTGGCCCCGCCCACCATCGACCCCCAAGCTTCAGAACAACAGGCATGTCATGATAGCATGTTGAGAGAAATACTTACCCATTTATAGAAACCTGTACCGAAATAAATATATAATAAAATATAAATAAAAATTAATAAAATATATCCCCTCTTGATTTGTATGGGAGTAGAAGTATAAAGTAGCATAAAATGGAAATACTCAAGTATAAGTACCTCAAATTTGTGCTTAAGTATAGTACTTGCGTAGATGTACTTGGTTACATTCCAGGAGTGGAAATTCTTGATCATGTTTCAAAATATTTTTCCATCAACTCACACCAGAGACCTTTAGGCCTCCCATGTGCTGTCATCACAAAACAACATCAATCTCATATTTGAAGTATGATGCACTACCTGCAGTCATCTCCAACTGGCTTATGTAATGTCTACAGCAGCACTTTTGTACTTGTGTGATGACAGAGAGGCTGTAGCGTGAGTCCAGAGATGTGTTTTGCTGATGTTATCTCGACAGCTGTAAACAATTCTTACAATTCTCGGAACAGACTGGCCGAGACACTGCGACACGCTGATTGTGAACTAAAACGTAAAGTACTACAACCCTGAAAAAAACTGGCATGTGTTCTCTCCCTGCCTTTCATACTTGCATTTGTTTTGTTGATTTTGCCACTATGTTGTTATTATTTTTCATCTGCCCTCTATTCTCACTCTTCTTGCCTTCATCCCTTGTTCTCAATTTGTTACACACTGTCTGTTGTTGTGATGTTATCACACCTATCACATTCCCACTACTTCTTGTCTTTCTCCCTTTTTTCAGCTTGTCTTTCTGTGTTGGTCACAGCTCACTGCCACTCCGTCACACGCACTCCCATCATGCCTCTGTCCCTGCCGTCTTTTTGGTGAAAAGATACCAGCTTTTGCCCAATCTCATCCATTCCTAAATGTCAGCAAAAAACTTCAGTACAGAAACACAATGCACACGCTCTCATTCTCACATACCAAGGCTTGCATCCGCGGCAACAGTAAATGCTCCAAGAAAGTGCACCGGGAGTGTGGGGATGTAGTTTAAAGAGCGAAAGGGGAGGTGGACAGGTCCAACAAACACAGGGCTTTAAACGACCAGCAGTTTGTTTCCCATGCATCACATTACAATCAGATGTTCGTTCGTGTCCTGTGTTCACAACGTTTCATTTTCACTGTACAAACGTAGTAGTTTTAAGTCCAATCATGTAGTTATTTCCTAAACCTAACTATAGTGGTTTTGTTGCCTAATCCTAAAGTGACGTCAAAAAAGGGGCGGTATGAGACGAGTTGGGGATGAAAACATGTTGGTTTGTTTCATGTGTCTGTTTACTTTGAGTGCAGGGATAGTTCTGTAGGTGCATCGGAAACCATCAAAACCTTGTCATACACTATAGAGTGCTACAGGACTAAAACCCGGAGATGAGTTGGCATTTGAGCACTTCTGGTTCCCTCCTCTGGAAGTCAATGGGTTTTTTGAATGGGTTTTTAGTTAGATGCCTGAAATAAGGTCTGTGGTTAACACAAGCTTAAGAGATTTTAACGTTTTGTTCTGTGACATAAAATACATATATAAATACCCCACTCATAAATTTTGAAGTCTTTGTGTCTTAAAAACGGCGGTTGCTAACAAGCGGGTGAATGAGACGTCGTCACGCCGACTCATCCGCCTTCACTTCCTCGTTGTGTAAACTCGTGCTCATGCGACCGTAGTGTAGTTCGTTTATAGCCGTAACGTTAGCTTGCATTCACGCTTCAAAAAACAAGAAGTTGTGTTAATTTGTGAAGATTATCTTGTTGAACAAAACGTGTAAGCATCATAAACGTGTGTTTGCCACAGAGCTTATGTTCTGCAATGATCTAAAACCCAATAGAAAAATCCCATTGGCTTTTTGTCGAGGGAACCAGAGCAATGCTAACTTCCTGGTTGGCCTATAAAAAGAGCATCCACAGCAGTCACCAAACCCCAAAGTTTGGTTGCGTGAGCCTTGTGTTTCTTAGACTTCTGTTTCGAAAAGTCACAAAACTCACTTTTCTACTTATTATGAGACTATAATGATCTATAAAGTTTGTTAGATGATCTTCCAAACACTCTCACACACACACACACACACACACACACACACACACACACACACATAGGGGACAAACACGTTTCTTCTATTAGCTGAGCCCTCGGCATGCAAGTCACCATGTTTATGTCTGTTAGCAGACGGCTTAACCAACAACACGTCTGCCATCTGAACTCAATCAGTGATTCAGACACAACCGATATTTCCTCCGCAGAAGTTTCTAACGAGTAATTTATGGAAATGTCCTCTTCAACCTTCCCATCTGTACAGTATCTGTGTGCTCGCAAGGTGTTGACTAATATCTTGGAGCGGATTAGGATACGTTAGCAGGTTTCTGCACAGTAATGACATTCCTCACTGTGTCTGTTTTCCTCCTGTGTCTTTATAGCTTTGTTCGGAGCAGGTCAACGTGTTTGCCTCGCTGTAGGCCTCAGCTTTTTCCACTTCCTTTCCTTTCAAACTGGAGCGTAGGACGGGAGAGACTCCTGAATATCACATGCATTCCAAAAAGAAGGAAGAAAACACTTATTTGGGAACTTGGATAACAACGTCTGCAGTGTGGTGGATATATTATATTCACAAGAGTGCAAATTAAACCGACATTGGGTTTTGTTACAGAACAGTAGTTCCTGACTGGGAACATTTTCAATAATCATAACACATAGAAATGAATGGAGAAAAGTTGTATGAAAGTATCATAAGGCAAAGCAACAAAGAGCAAGCGAGGGAGGGAGAGAATATCATGTAATGGTGACTGGTAAAGTGATAAAAGGAGGGAGTGTGGGAGGAAGCCGGGGCATGAGAAGAGAAGAGAGGAGGGTGTGTGTGTGTGTGTGTGTATGGTTGTTCTGCTTGCGGATGTTGTAGATGGTAATGTTATACCTCCTCTGTGTTTTGACATTTGAAGACTAATGGAAGAGTTTCATACCAACAAAAAGCCAGACGATTATTAGGCCTCTCTTCTAGACATAAATAAACGCCGCAGAGGCATCGTTTTCCCATGATGACACTGGTGCCTTTGTACCCGATATCCCACGTCTATTTATTCAGATTATTACCACAAATATCTTTATAATTGGTTCATTTAAACTTTTGTTCCACTGTTGTATCCTTGTGGGGTATGAAAGTAAGAAAAACAATTCCGTTGTGCAGCAAAATGAGAGACAGACAGAAGTCGTTCCTTAGAGGAAACGCTGTCTGCATAATTTGGATGAGTAAACTAAAAGGGGGAAAGGGGGAGTTTGTGGGATGGGAATGAGAAAAACATATCCAACCATCCACATCATCAACAATGTGTTCTGCTGCGAGTGTGACCTTCATTGACCCTGAGATGGATCAAGTAATAACCCAGTTGTTTAAACTTATATAACGTCGGCATCTCTATCGTAAAACAGGTTCTCAGGGCCTTTAATCAAAGGTGATTGTCAATTTTTAACAAATCCTCCAAACTAAACAATATTATACATTGTTTTACATCCAAAATGAGTCATATGAGAATTTTCTGATCTGCCACCTCTTTGGTTACGGTTTGGTTAGACTTACGCATAAATATTACTTGATTTGAGGTTAGGGGGAGATCATGGTTTGTGTTACAAACTCTTTGATGGGAAAACAACCCCAAAAGGACATGTGTTTCTGTTCAAGCAGTGGGCAACCTCCGGGTCTGAAAACTGAAGCCAATGCTGAAGTGCCTTAAACTTGCATTCTCTCTAATATCCAGCAGGGGGCGACTCCTCTGGTTGCAAGAAGAAGTCTTATTGTACAAAATGAGCCTACTTCTCACTTGATTTATTACCTCAGTAAACATTGTAAACATGAATTTATGGTCTCAATCGCTAGTTTCAAGTCTTCTTCAATACAGCATGATGTTCATTCAGTAAGTTATGGTCCCATTTAGAGTCAAATAGACCATAAAGCAGGGGATGCTCTAGGGCGTGGCTACCTTGTGATTGACAGGTCACTACCACGGCGTTGTCCATTCTGGGAGTTGTCCGTGTTTTCGTCTTACAACTTTAACCCTTTCACAGTGTGTTTTCCGTTCATGAACTTTAATTATAACCTTTTTGGTCACCTAAAAATTTCTTATTCAGCGTTCGGTTGTACTTAGCTCCACCCTCTGGTGTCACTTCTGGTTGCAAAGAACCAAGATGGCGACGACCAAAATCCTGAACTCAAGGCTTCCAAACGGCAGTCCACAAACCAATGTGTGACATCATGGTAACTACATCCTCTTCTTATATACAATCTATGTGTTCAAGTGACAAAACCCTCTGTAGTAATTATAACGGGAGCAAAGGAGGAAGTCAGGTGACATTATTACTGAGCAACAAAGTCTGCACAGGGATGAGGTCAGGTCACGAAGCTCCCCTAACCCTACTGAAGTAGTCATTTAAACCCAAACCATGATGTTTCCCTAAACCTAACAAAGTTGTTTTGTGCCTACACTAAACCAAACCTTAACCATAGTGTTTTCACATCATAAAACTGATTTACTTTTCAACTGCGATTTGTTTTGAAAGGCACAGATCAGAAAAACGCTCCTATGTGTTGTTTTAGAGGGCAAACAATGTATTTAGTCTTTTACTTTGAGGGGAAAGAATGTGTTCACGGTCTTAAGGAACTAACGTTGATGGTTGTTAGGAAATGGGATGAGAAAAAGCAGTCTTCCGTTGGAAAAGTCACATGCTTTGTTGATCCATCCTCTACGTTTTGCTGCGTTATGACAATGTCACGCTTCTTCTTCTTCTTAATTGTCATGCTTCTTCCATTAATGCTTTTTGGCAGACAAGAGTCACAATTCACATGGCTGCTAGAGATCTTTGTCACGTAAATCTCTGTCAAGGCCACTGGCGTTTTGGTCGATCCAAGTTTGAACCCTAAAACAACTTTCCTAGTTTTGTGGCATTCATCTTTCCAAAATATTTTGCAGGGTTATTAAAGGTTGAGGAACTTTGTCTCGTCCTTAAAGCTTTTGTTATTGGACAGCATCATGTTCCCAATCTCTCCCAACTTTGTAGCACACAAAGATACCTTTTGTGCTCCTCCTTAAATGGGCTGTAACACCTTAACACTATCCACAAACCAGGCGGCTACAATCTCTCCTTCAAGTGTGATATCATTCATCTAGAGCTGATAATGTCTCCGAGTCCAGAGCCATCTCTCAGATACCGCTGCTGTGGTCGTTGCCTGACGACGTCTGTGTTGTGGCCATGTTTAGGAGATAAACCAGGTAGTATCTTGTTTGTATAGTCTTTGGGATAGGTGATGGAGTGTGACTTCATGGCTGAGCTGTCTTGTTATTTCGGGGTCTCGTTACAACTCACCCATCGCGCCGCCGCTTCTACGTAAGAGTAATGTGAAGAATGGTTTAGTTTCATGAAATTACATTTAACAGTTTGTTTATTTCATTCAGTCCCATCACCATAGTAGCGTCTACTCTTCCTGGCTGAACTCTAAACGCCAGAGTAGAAAGGTCTATCCTCAGATTTACCTCTCAATTAACCTCCACACTTTTCCAACCTCTTTTTTCCCCCGTCTCTCCGTGTGACCTTCTCACCCCTTCCTCTGTTTTTATATCCCCCCCCCCCCCCTCCCCCCCTCTTCCAAACACAGGAAACCTGTGCTGGAAAACCCAGCTTGTGTGTCACTCCACTTTAAAGTGAGAGTATCAAGCAGGAAAATAAATACGGGGATGGAGAAAGTAGCTGCAGAACAAAGTGAAATAAAATTGGCGTGGCCGCACAGCCGGGTTCTGGCTGATGTCCATGTTGATAGAGAGGCTTAGGCCCGGGCTGGCGTTTCATGAAAAAAGCCGCCTCTGATGCTATCACATGCTATCGCTCTGCTATTAGACTGCAAGGGTTATGATTGTTGCTTTGATTACGCTGCACAGGGTGTAAGGCAGCACTCTTGTGTTTCCTATCCCTCACTGAGTAATCGCTTGGAAAGCCCAAAAAGATTAGCGTGTGGCCACCGAGGCGACGATTGTGTGTTTGACTCCTGCTCTTGTTCATTCTCTGTGCTCTTTGATTTGCCTCCAACCGACCCAAGCATCCCAACATTAAGACATCAAAAATAGGGAGGAGGTTTTTAGATACTTTATTTCCTGTTTTCTGGTGACTTTAAAAGAAGGAAAATAACAAAATAATAAGTGCACTGCAACAGAGTTTTTATGTTAAATAAGCCAACTTTCAATTTGACTTAGTCTCCGGAAAAAAAAGAAGAATACTTTGCCACTCTTGCGTGAACTTTTGTGACTCTTTGGCATAAACTTACTACTATTCATCAGTTTTCATTGCTTCATTCATGTTTTGGCAACCTTCAGACCTTAAAAAAAGGACGATTTCAAAACCCAAGTGGGGGTCTGTTCAGAGTTTCAGAGACTTTGTTTCCTGCATTCTGGTGACTTGAAAACATTGAAAATAACAAAATGAGTACACTGCATCAGCATTTTTATGTTAAACTTTTAATTTTACCTTTAATTCTCAAGAAAGAAAACTGAATAATCCGCCTCTCTGGTGTGGCATAAACTGATATTCATCAGTTTTAATACAGTTTTTGCTCAATGAGCTCAAACTGCACTGTGTCGCGAGCATAGACTGCTCTCTTCTGCCGGGAAACAACTTTTGGTGTAGCTCTATTGTCGTCCGGGTGGAAACTGTAGGGATTATACGTGCTGTGCAGTGCCAGAAACAGGTTAAGATAACGAAAAGGAAAAAAATAAGTATGAAATTTTGCTATAAATCAGGAGAACCACAGGAGAATTGTGACCCCGGGAGGAAACCGAGAGAGGGCAATGAAAAACGGGTAACCGAGGAAAATCGGGAGGGTTGGGAAGTATGTTTTGCTCCTGCTTGAGTATTTCTTTCTCTTAGTACTCTCCATTTCTCTCTCCGTCTGTCACTCACTAAAAGCCCTTTCAGATGAAACGCGACAACGGGCACCACCGCGTCAAGCAAAGCGCAACTTGGGCGCTGCACGCTGTGATGTGCGGCAAGCGCAGCTCAAACCGTGTTGTGTCAGGCGAGGAAAAAAAGTTGTGAAAAACGTGAGAATTGTAAACCTGGAAGGGCAATGAGAAACGGGAAAATCAGGAGGAATGCTCTGTGTACGCTGGTCGCTGATCTCCCTCCTGACCAATCCTGCAAAGCTGACACAATAATTTGTCCGACAGAGATGCTCTCATCTGCCGAGCTCTGTAACAGTGTACAGTATCTTCATCGCCGGCCTACAAGGAGGGCACAAACGGATGATCAAAAAGCACAGGCAGGATAATAACAATGTTTTAAAATCCTCTCTCACAAGTGGTGCATTGTGGGATGCAGGCTGTCAAATGTTGGAGCTGATTACATAAAGGTGTACATCACTCCTTTAATCACACATCAAAGACTCGTCATTGTCACGGCGACAGGCCGGCCCGTCCCATCTTGTACACTTCAAAGCGGCGGAAAAAAATCTCACACACTGTCACACAACAAGTACCTCTCACTTTGTCTCTGCACATAAACCAACACAACGCAGACAAGTTAAGTGGCTCGCATCAACGGCGCAGATCTCCTCCAGTGGGTAAACTGATATCACTACGAACAACTTATAGGTGGGCATGCGTCGAGATGAAAGTGGGAGATTTCCCCAACAAGTCTTAACGTCTTTGTTCTAGAAAGATCCTGAGTTGTCTGCAGGAATGTGGGGGGAAATCGCAGCCTGCATATTAAGCAGCCTGGCAAGGGGAAAATACGATACAGAGGACAGATATGTTAAGGTGGTGGAGGTGGTGTGGGGGGGGGTGTTAAACATTCCTATAAAGTTGCTGTGGGGACAGGCGAGGCTGTGTTCCACGACCGTGTCCACACGTTGACAGCTTTACGCCTGTGGTCCTGTACTTTAACTGCTGCCTTGGATAAACCCAAAAGCCGTCGACGCTCACCGCTTTCTGTCTAAACTGAGAGAAAATCTGGCCCGGACTGACGCTCAGTTACAGGGCGAACACTGTAATAAGAAGATATACGTTTGTTTGAATAAAGTCAATACACGTCTCCACCCTCAACAGGTGCTCTGTCTGAAATCCAAACAACAACCCCCTAGAAGCAGACTTCAGATGGTCACGCTGGTGGAGTTCGTCGACCTATGAACCTCCCTCCTCACCCCTGTTAAAAAAGCACACAGCTTGTGTTTCCTCAGTCCACCTCTCAGCTCTCAATCACAGAGGAGGAAACACTGTTGGTTTGGGGTTCACAGAAAAACATCTCATGGAGTTTATAAGGTTAAAGGGTCAATTCACACAAATTACAATGAAACATATTTTCTCACTTACCCATAGAGGTATGAAGCCATGCATGTAGTTTGGTTTGGAGATATTGCTCTTTAATCTATTGAAAGTACTCTCTATCAAAATGAGAAACAGGGCTCTGTTCCTGGAGAGAAAGTTGCTGATTTTTCCCCATAGCAGCATGGCTCTACAGATGGGAATGTCAGTCCGTCTGTCCAACCCCTGACTGAAATATCTCAACTATTGGATCGATTGGCATTCAATTTTGTACAGCTACTAATTTTCTCCAAAGAATGAAGCTTAATGATTCTTGATTCCCTCATTTCTCCATTAATGCCACCTTGAACATTTTTGGTTTTAAGTCTTGACAACTATTGGATGGATTTCCATGAACCTTTCTACAGCGTATCCATGATGCCCAGAGGTAGTGGCTAGAAGGGAACCAGCAAACTGGGGAAACTCTCAAAAGATTAAGGTGAGGCATTGACCTTGAATGTTTAAGGTTAGGATAGGTCGTCGGGCAGCGAGTCTCGCAATTTTTAAAAAGTTTTTGCAGATCACACATCAGATTTTGCAATCTGCGGGCTCCCTTCTAGACACGACCGTGCTCAGGGATCAATCCTGATGACTGACCTGATCACTTTGGTGGTCCCTAATTTTTTCATCCTGCGCCATCGTCGAGTCAAAATTTTGCTACCACGGGGCTGTCCACGTTTTCGTCTTTGAACTTTAACCCTTTCACAGTGTTTTTTTTTAGTTCATGAAAGTTAATTATAACATTTTGGTCGCCTAAAAATGGTTTTATTCATCGTTCGGTTGTTCTTAGCTCCACCCTCTCTTGTGTCACTTCTGGCTGCAAATAATCAAGATGGCGACGGACAAAATGCCGAACTCGAGGCTTCAAAACGGCAGTCCACGAACCAATGGGTGACGTCACGGTGACTACATCCACTTCTTATATACAGTCTATGCTTAAAACCCGTAGGGGGTCACATGACGCATGGAATACATGGCGACATAATTGGTTCAGTTCCAGATGAAGACCTTCGTTGCATGTCGTCACACTGGTTCTCTCTCCCGATGTTTCCTATCACTCGTTACTGTCAACTAAAGGCAAAAATACCCCCAAAAATATATAGTATACAGCACGTACTGTATAGGATGTGCCTTTAGGAGGATCACTGTGTTGTAATGCAAATAAAGTCTACTATTATCCATGCAAGATAGGACTGTTGAAGATGACGGTAGTTGTTGCGTAAACGTGCAAATACACCGTGGACAGGCGTGCACAGGAGGCCGACCATCAAAACGCATGTTTGCTCACTTAAGAGGGGGTGGGGGGGAATGTTTCCCAACATGTGCTGAGCTTTCTGGTCCACAAAGTCCTCAACCAACCTCTCCACACCACTCCCTCTGTCCATTACCACCTCTCGTCCCACTCACACAGCGTCACGGTGAGACCATCCGACCCCAGCGCCGGCTTTGATGACAGTATTAAGTGTTTCCAAGTGTAGCTCCTTGTTTGCCTCCATCCTGTTGATACGCAGCAATAGTGGCGGCATTCTGCACCCCACAGGTGTTAATTTTATACATGTGAAGTAGTCGCTTTCAAACCCGATCATGGCCGTGAGGTATGGATTGAAAAGCAAGCATGCACAAACCAAAGACAAATATACAAGTGCGCTGAGTCTATGTTTTTCCAAAGGGCCAGCTGACGAACTAATATACATTTGGTTGGTGTGTATGAGCGCGCTACTTTTAGGCTGAGGAGAAAAACATTCTCGAGGTCCTCCTATATGGTGTGAATGATATTTAGTGAACACTTCATGAGGCCTGACTTAGCTCAAACCAGGCAAACAAATTGTCTTTCAGTCAGTTTGAACACAGTCTTCCCTCCCTCCCTTCCTCCCTCCCTTCCTCCCTCCGATCTTTTCACGAGTGCTTCTCGAAGCAGGAGAGCTGCACGGTTAGTGGATTTCAAAAGCGTCGGTCTGATGGGGCTCTTTTATATGAAAGAAATAGCTCCAGTGTTCCCTTAATGGATGCTTTTTTTCTTTCCTCAATGAGCACTTCTCAGAATAGCCTCCCTTGACTTTCCTCTCCATTTTGTGATAACGGTACATTGTGTCCTCACTACCCAGACGTGGTTCATTCCTCTTCTGTGGGAAGAATGTAGAGGTGTGTCTCGTCAACAAAATAATCAATAAAGTTAAACAAAGGATGATAAAGAAAATTCAGCGAGATTCTGTGTGCTTTTATCTGAATAAACCTAAATATTAAATGCACTAATGCATCGTGCAGAGAGCTTTCTATCATTCACTGACTTCCCGTAATGTGAGAAAAGTGTGTTTCCTTTTTATTTTCCCAATGGTTTTCTGGTTGCTTGATGTACGACTATCAGTGCAGGACTCAGATATTTCAGTATAAATAGCGTGAAAAAAGGAGTTGTGCCAGACAAGAATGTCCTCCTCAAGGGCATCCGTTGGACGATGCCCAGCATGCCATGATGGGTGTTAACGTTTGCTGGAGAGCAGCCAAAAGCAGGAGGGAGAAAAAAAAGAAAAGAAAAGAAGAGGGACTGAAAGAGAGAAATGGAGTGAGAGAAATTCCTCCGAGGAGACTCTGCTCGTTTCTTCTCCCTGCTCTATTTGCGAGCAAAAGAAAACAAGACAAAGAGAGGAAGGAATGATTGACAGATCTGTGAGGCAACAGGTTGATACAGAAAAACTCAAAAGAGCGGGAATGAAATGCGGAGATTGTGCGAGGAGGCCCTCGGAGGATATGAGGGAGGAAACTAGCAGAGAGGATATCTGATTGGCCGGAGGCGGAAGAGGACAGGAGAGGCGAGAGAAACAGAAGATGGAGAAGTTATTTCACACTTCTCGTTAGTGTGATACTCTTCCTTCACTGCGACCCATTAGTCCTCGGCGAGATACGATGACTATAACAGTATGCACAAAGCGGCGCTCACTTCCCTTTTCTCTCTCTCATTACCTCATCCTGAATGTTCCCTTTACTCTTTCTCTTCTTGAAAACACTTTTGTTTCACCCGATGAAACGCCAGGGCAACTGGCAAGCTATTCTGAGCGGCCATCACCTGGATATCGGAGACATAAAAACGCACCGCTCAGGAATGGAATCTGAGCGAAATGACCTTATAAAATAACATGCCAGACGAGCTTTCAGCAGCTCCTTCTCACTTCTCAAAGAGAAACCCCTGCGATGTCACGGCAGAGCATAAAGCGATTAAGAAGGTATGTCGGTTATTGTGGAGTGATTCCGTGTGTCAGTGAGGAAACCCCTGCACAGCTGTGTATCTGTATGAATGATAGCGAGCTGTACGCGGCCGCGGTCGCCTTGTTTGTAACAACAGGAGCTGCTGTCAGTCGCACAGTGACCCCTGCTATTTTGCAGGGGTCGGAGGTGAGAGGTCAATGAGGTGACACTAGGATTGTCGGGAGGCGTGGAGTGGACCGGCCCGGCTCCACGTCACAGCCCTGACATGACAACAAAAGGCTGCGACCTCGTACCCCCCCTGGGGAGTTTTCCGATGCGAGTAAAGTTGCTGATTTGGATTTTTTTACACCAAAAAAACACTTGAGCTCTAACTCATTAAGCTCCCGGGGAGATGAGAGAAACACCGAAGACATGCGGTCATTTCGCCACCTCGGTGAAAAAAGCCAGACCACAAAGCCGAGTCATCGGTGCATTCCCGTGCGACGGGATGTGAATCACACTGCTGACACGGCGGAGACACCCTGCAAGTACTGGCAATGATATCACAATGAAGAACAAGGCAGTTAATGGGGAAATTTTCACATTTTGTGACACCGGAGAGGTCACGGGCTGGTCGACAGCGGCGGTGCCGTCCGTGGCGCTTGAGATTTCACAGCAGCAGGGAATTCCTGGGCTTGTGACAGCGAGATTTGTTTCATATGGCAACACAAAGGCTGCACTGGCTGCACGCGGCCCCCCCTCCGGCACCAAACAGCCAGTCTCGCTGGAAGGGCACTCGCACAATGGCACCTCTGTGACTCTAGTGAGCCTGCACAAGTTTGCTTTTGATCTCTCATCACGCAAAGTCACACTCCAGAATAGAAATAAGAAAAAACTAACATCTTCATCGGACTATCTGGCGTCTGCTTCCTCTCTTGTTGTTGTTTTTGGTCTTGTTGTCAAGATCTATTTTAAGAAGGGGGGAAGCTTCAATTTTGATCTCCCCCCACTGAAAGCATCTCTTGACACTGGTGACTGAGTAAAGACAGACGGAGAGAGACAACGATCTGTTGCCCTCCCATGCTATTAGCGACAGAGCAGGTCAGGGAGGCCGTAATTTATAAAGCAGCATTCAACAGTGCTGCGACCTGCAACACAAACAGGTGTTCAACAACAGTACTTGACTCTCTGAATGTCTCTGCACCCAAAATTGTTGACCTTCTCTCCTTCAAGCCCCCCCCCCATCTGTTACCTCCTTAATCCTCCAGGCTCTTTTCACCACGCCGGTTATCCCTCTTTAGATGCACGTGAATCTTCATGAGGCAACATGATGTCTAACAAAGCCTCAGTAGTACTTCTTATTTGCATTTTGCATGAGAAAAGCTGTATGCAAACGGCACGATTCGATAAAACTTCCTCAATCGAGCAAAAAAAAAAACGTTTTTACGCTCGCTTGAGGTGGTTTTTGCCTTAATCGAAAGAGTTGATGCGCTAAATGAATTATGGAAACGCCTTTGCCAAATAAATTCTGAGGTATTGAACATTTAACTCACATGACTGATCAGCTATTCGGATGTTCTCGTAACGTGTGAATGCTCGTCTTCGTCTCCGGACAGCATGAAACATGTCCAATACTTGCTGACATGACAGAACCATTCAAACTTGCCCAATTGAAACACATGCCTGAAGTCCTCTCTCCATTTCTCTCATAGATGATTCGATGGCCAAATTAGGCGACTTGTTTTGTTTCCTGGCGGATACGGCCATGCGTAGCCTATAGCGCCAACTTCTGACCAAACTACGCTGTATTCTTTCTAACAGCCAGCAGGGGGCGACTCCTCTGGTTGCAAAAAGAAGTCTGATTGTATAAGTCTATGAGAAAATGAGCCTACTTCTAACTTGATTTATTACCTCAGTAAACATTGTAAACATGAGTTTATGGTCTCAATCGCTAGTTTCAAGTCTTCTTCAATACAGCATGATGTTCATTTAGTAAATTATGGTCCCATTTAGAGTCAAATAGACCATAAAGCAGGGGATGCTTTAGGGCGGGGCTACCTTGTGATTGAAAGGTCGCTACCACGGCGTTGTCCGGTCTGGGAGTTGTCTTTGTGTTCGTCTTAGAACTTTTCACTGTCTGTTCATGAAAGTTAATTATAACCTTTTTGGTGAAAATGTCTTATTCAGCGTTCTGTTGTACTTAGCTCCACCCTCTTGTGTCACTTCAAACCAAGATGATGACGGCCAAAATCTTTCAGTCTCAGTAAGTAATCAGTGCAGTGACCCCTGTGTGTAGAAACTGTGGGATTAACCAGAAGACTTGACGTGACTCCTCTGCACATTAGACCACACGATGCCACCTTGTAGCACCAACCGCAGTGTTAACACGGCAGCATGCCACCCGCACTTAAGCCTGGCAACCCACAACCAAGAGACTTGTGTCCTCACCAGAGCCTGATGAGACCGTTTGTTCTCAGTCTGGGAACAAGAGATGAAAAGAGACCGAAGAGCGGGGAAGAAAGGAAGAACAGAATGCCGCCGCTGCTGCTGCCAGTAATTCAAGGATTTGATTTCTCATCTTTGTGGTGTGTTATCGCGGGGCGGAGATCGACATGGAGAGAGAGAAGAAAAAAGAGTAAAGAGAGAAAGAGAGAGAGCAGTGTGGACATGCCCGCTGTTTGCTCGTCTATCTTTCTTCTCCATCAACTCTGCAGCAACTCACCCAACAACAGCTTCCCACTGAACCAAGGATAGGAACATCACACAACACATACATGCAGAAGGATCACCTTCCTCCCAGTTCTTTAACCCTCTGAGACCCACAATAGACCCGTTTTTGTCTTTTTTAGGGCGGTACAGGGGGTCTTTAGGGGGAGATAACAGGTCAACAGTAGATGTCACATAGAAGTGGTGTACATCATCTGAAAGCTGGGAACCTGAAGATTCATTTGAGCAGCAGCTCAGCGCTGTGTGTCAAGTTGTTCTAGTCATAAATCAGAAATAAACTTTAATTAATTAATTATTTAAAATGAATTGTGAAAGAGTATAAGGGTTTAGAACATTATGATCAAAGTATATGATGGTCATCCTCATGCTCTATTATGTTTCATATGTTGTTGCAGCAATTTTTGGGTTGATACACAGATTTGGTGCTAAATTTAACCTTATTTTACCACTCAAGAATTGATAAAAATGATCAATAATCCCTCCAAAATACCACATTAAGACACCAAGACCTTGAAGAACACCATAAAAAAGCCATGCTCTGATTTGGTTTCAAAACCTTTTGACATTTGGAGATTTCTGCAAGAATTGCATTTCTCGGCGATTGGATGGCGAGCACTTCTGTTCTGGAAACGGCTCAGAAACCCCCTTATTGTCAATCTACCTAGGAAAGCCATCCATCCTCTGAATGCTCTAGGTCTCTAGTTTGTGGTTGTAAAGTTTCATGAGGCTGTGATTATCCTAGAGGTCACCACAGGTCATTTTATACAGTAAGGTCAAGTTTAAAAAATGGTCTCACTACAATGAAAGAGTAAAGAGTCTCGATGATACCCAATTTATGTAATTCAAGACTGTTTAGGGATGTTTAGGGACCCCAGTATGCAGACAAATAACTGATTGTTTTTTGCCCCAAACTGCACGTGATTATCATAAAGTGGGCATGTCTGTAAAGGGGAGACTCGTGGGTACCCATAGAACCCATTTTCATCCACATATCTTGAGGTCAGAGGTCAAAGGACCCCTTTGAAAATGGCCATGCCAGTTTTTCCTCGCTAAAATATAGCCCAACTTTGGAGCGTTAGAGGTAAAAAAATCCTGCAAAAGCAAAATGCCTGATTTCTGATTGATCTGATTAAGTCTTATTAAATTGCATACCTGAAATACAGGGCATGCCAGTCGCCTGTATCTCAACGCCGAATCTCCTCCTGCTGCCCTCTTTTCTCTATCACCCTCTCCTCCACTTTCTCTCTCTCACGCTCTCTCACTTAACCTCCATCTCATCCTGCTCTCCTCTCTTCTTACATATCACTACACATTTACATAGGAGGCTCAGTGACATTAAAAAAGAAAAAAAAGAGCCATTGTCCCAGTTTGCTCTAAGACGAATGTCTCAAACCTGTAATGTCATCAAATTATCAGACACATTAGCATTTTCCTGTTGCGGTGTTGGTTTCCCCGGTGCAAACATACTATATCATTGTCATTCTCTGACTCTCATATACACACACACACACACACACACACGAGCCCTTCAGCAGTCAGTGTCTCGGATGAACGTAGAGCTGAAATGCACACTTGCGCCACTGGCATAAGAGCAACAAAGGTCCACACAGGCCCTGTTGTCCTGGGACAGTAAGGTAGTTATCCGTGCCACAGTGGGAACATAAAGCAGTCAATAGATGAATGCTATCTTTATATCTACTGCACCAGAGGTGATTTGAAACACTGCCACTGGACGTCATGGAGCCCCCTCTCTGAAACACGGCCTTTGAAGCACTGACAGCGCCGACAGAATTAGGCCAGCTCTTTGATAAGGGTGGCGGGGGGGAAAGGAAAACTTGAGCGTATTGAGCGTAAAGGGAGTATTATTTAGTTACAGCTCCATTAAAAATGTTGAGATTGATAGGAGGGATAAAACCACACGGTTTTTGGACTCACCTGGATATAATGTTCACTTAAAGAGGACTGAGTAACGCCTCGTTTCCACATCGCTCTGTGTACGTACGCGAGTCAATCGGAAGTTCATTCACTCCTCCTCCGGGAACCTCCGTGAAATCTGATGTGTTTGCGAAACCCTTCCTTCCGTTTTGTTTGTTTTTTTGGTTTGTAATTTGCTTCGAGTACGTTTAACTTTTGTGGCAGATAACGGACAGACCGTATGCACTGTATGCCACAGGAAGTTAGCAAATTAATAACTTAAAAATGCCATAAATTGATGAATGTAATGCAGCTCTAAGTGGAAAGTTCAGCGACATATTTAACAATTTGGTGAACCATTTTGTTAAAAGACGTATGAACCATTCTCTAAACGGACAGTAACTCATACATATAAAAACACTGCTTTGTATCTATGTAGTAACTTCTCTCCCATATCTGCGGTGGTGTTTCTATCCAATCCGTAAAGAGATCCTTGCGTTGAACACTAGGGGGCGTAATCCGAATACTATACTGTCTATACTATACTTTACGCCTCGCTAACACCGGGGTTTATTTGGTGTCTGTAAATCCGTATAGTAAAGTCCCATGTTTAAAAATAAATACTAGATGTCGCATTCTCCCTCCCCCGTTCCATCCCATTCACTTCACAACAAGTCGTTGCCAGACACTGACCGTCAATCTCAGACATTTATTAGTTTTTTCCGCACTAACTGACGACCCAGAGATGCCAACATTGTTTTACTATCGGCTCACTAATTGGCTCAGCCTTGTTAGAAGAGGGAACCAAACATCAGATATCCTCCACAGAGATAAACAAAACATTAATTCTGGACCCACCAACATTTTTTAAATGATTAATTCACAATCATAATATTTTTTTTTCAGGAAAAGCCATACTTTTATTCTGCACCTTTCTAAAAGATCTGTGTATTTTTTTTATTTTTTTTTATATTCATCTACATAATAATGTTCTCAATAAGACCTTTAAGTTCTTTTCAGGTATGTAAACATGTGTAATATATAATTACTTTGGTTCTGTTTCACATCCTACATTCACTTTTTGAGGTAATGGAGGTTAAATCTGTTAAATAAACACAATGACTGTATACCACACAGGCTCAGTAATCACTACAGTAATCCTAAATAGGGAACTTGCGGTGTTATTCTTTGTTTAATCAAAAGGCCTCGGCTACAAAGAGGTCCCTTGTTGGATCTGTTTGGGCTTGAGGGAATTTAGCTATCTACCCCAAAATTCTGTTTATTTGACTTCCAACTTCCTGTTTTCCTATCACACATCATCTAAATGCTCCTTCTCACTTCCTGCCCGCGGGACTGCAAGGTAAACCAAAACATTACGTCAGCGGGGAACTCGCGTCTCGCCGCTTTGAGCCCTGGAGGGCTTTTTTTTTTCTTTTTTTTTTAAAGGAGAACGATAAGCACAATGGCTGGCAGTGGGAGAGAGAGTTAATTACTAAAGCCGATTCACTCACTAATGACTGTTTTACTTCTGTGGGGTGTTTTTAATGGGATTCAGGAGTCAGGCTGAGCAACAGCACAATCTGTTTTTAATGGGACTTTGAGCGGGTATAGAGTTGACGCTGCCGCGCACACAGACACAAAGCCACTGCTCTTACTTGTGGTGCCGAGTGATCTCATTAGAGGCTTGGTAATAAACGAATACTGGAGAGATTAGATCAGGAGGAAAAAAAAAACTGAATCACACTATACTCAGAGCACACCCCGAGGCATGTCTTTCACCACAATCACACTTAATCCCTGTTGTTGTTGTCGTGTTATTCCAACATACACTTTCCCCGCTGCTCTGACTCAGTCTGATGAAACGGGGCACAAGAAAATATGTTGCTTGAGTCTGCAGATGCATCACATATATAAAGTAGAAAGCTTTTATAAGGATGCTTACTTCCTAATGTTTGCTGCTACATGATGGCTTGTGGAGGCCAGTGAGGGGGTGTTAAGGGTCCAGGTGAGGTCTTCTACATTGTGCATAAACTCCCAGAGACCACATTCATTTATTCAGCTTTTTTTTACACATTTATAAACAATACTCCACAAACTTTAGGATGCAGGAGCTTTATTTCAGTATGAAATAGCTATTATAATCAAGCTTTTTCAAACTTTATTGATAAATGTATGACATTTGAATATCTTGACCAAAGAGCACATTTATGTATTTATTTATTTATTTATTTATTCATTCATTTATTTATTTTAATGTCTGAGCACTCCAGATAATTTTCTTCTCAACATACAGTATGTGACAAGAGCAATATAGCATATAAATATACAAATACATTGCTAATACTAAGGCTATTAAACAACCAGCAATCAGTTGAGAAGAAGTATAGAGAGGTGATTATTGGTGTAACACAATAGAGAATGAAGACAAAGCATTGTGTGTGTGAGTGTCCACGGTTACGATGAGAGAATGGCCGAGAAAAGGATGAGTTATCTCCTCAGCCCCCTGCTGCACAGCCTGGGATTACTGAGCTCTTTATGGAGACCACTTCCCTCCTCCGCCGCTCACCACTTGTTCACATAATAACACATTCACGCAAATTCGTTTTAATGGCACTAATTTCTTTAACGCATTAACACAACCTTTTAGGGTGGAGCGGACTCAAATTTTAAGCTAGAGTGTAGATACTGACATCATATGAAACTACAAAACCTAAAGAACCCATTGTTATCAACCGTGTCATACTAGCTTGTCGTGAAGGAGGTTAAGTAACGCTTCAAACTTATGCTAAATTTTGGCAAGGAAAAACTGGCATGTCCATTTTCCAAGGGGTCCCTTGACCTCTGACCTCCAGATATGTGAATGTAAATGGGTTCTATGGGTACCCACGAGTCTCCCCTTTACAGACATGCCCACTTTATGATAATCACATGCAGTTTGAGGCAAGTCATAGTCAAGTCAGCACACTGACAGCTGTTGTTGCCTGTTGGGCTGCAGTTTGTCATGTTATGATTTGGGCACATTTTTTATGCTAAATGCAGTACCTCTGAGGGTTTCTGGACAATATCTATCATTGTTTTGTGTTGTTAATTGATTTCCAATAATAAATATATACATACATTTGCATAAAGCAGCAGATTTGTCTACTCCCATGTTGATGAGAGTATTTAAATACTTGACAAATCTCCTTTAAGGTTCATTTTGAAGAGATAGAAAATGTGCGATTAATTTGAGATCAATCACATTTAAATACATCAATCAATTGACAGCTCTAGACCAAATACCTGCAAAACTATTGACATTCCAGTGTACTTTGTGTTCAGTGCTTGGTGATCATGGTAGACATTACCTGGTGAACATCAACACGTTAGCATGCCGGCATTAGCTTTTCGCTCAAGGCTGCAGGCTCAACCCCGCTAACAGATCCAACAGCAGGACTCACACTTCAGCACCACAGCAAAGACACCGCGGAGCAGCTACCGAACAATCCACAAAGACTTTGATAGCTGCGTGTCTGCTGTTGTGCGGCGCTTAAATAAAGGAAGGGGGGGAGTGAAAGATGAATTCCTGGCCGCTGAGCACATGTTCTGTTTTGCCCTCCTCTCTCTCTCCGTTAGCGGGCTGGGGGTGTCAGTCATTCATGTTTCGGCTGCCTCGTGCTGTGGCCCTCAATGATTTACACCTCCGGCTCTGCACGACAATGAGTATGTCATTTAAAATAGCAGGTGTTCACATGCTGCTTAGCTCATGGAAAGCGAGTTAAAGAGAGAGAGAGAGGGGGAAAGACAGAGGGGTGTGTGTGAGGGGAAGGAGAAGAGGGGACGACCGAACCTGAATTAAACTCATAAACGGTGCAGTCAAACTGGCATGCAGGTCACTGAGTTTCCCGACCGCTGCCGGGCCTGTTTCTCATCCCGCGACAATAACTTTGCCAGGCGACTTCCAGCAGCACTGGTAGCAGTTATCCCGTTGCTGTTATTAGCTTTGGTGAAAGTCACGTCAGAGATATTCAGGTCAGGTCTAAAACCACCGAATATAAAGCATTGGGGTTGGTGGGGAACTGCTGCGCTCTCTGCAATGACATCATCTTATACCGAGCAGAGAGAAATGTGTGCAGATGAAAACTGTGAAGACGATAAAATGCGACAAAAGCAGGAGAATAAAAGGAGCGGGAGGAGGTTGAGAACAAGAGAGCAACATGAAGTCAGCTCAGAGAGAAAGAAAGATAAAAGGAACAGAGGATGGATGAGAGGGTTTATAGAGAAACTTCTTATTTATAGAGGACAAACGGGGCGCTGTGAACCCTGAGATGTTAACGGGCTGTCAGAGATCTCTCCGCAGTCTTTCCTCCTCTCCCCCGCCGTCCCTCCATCTTTCACTCCCTCCTCCGCCACCGCTGTCGTGACCTTCCCTCGGAAAGCCACTCCGTCAAACCGGCTTCCTCTCAGACTCCGGCCTCACCTCGCATCAAAGACGGTCGCGTGTGTGGGGGTGTTTCGTCAGTAAATACCTCACACACACACACACAGCCTTTAAGTGGATGAAACAGGAAGTCTGCAGCCAGCAGCCAGCAGCCAGCAGCAGTTCAAGAAGGGTTTTCACACCAAAATACAGATGCTGAGGTTGTCAGAGGGTTGACTCACTGATACAGTAGCCAGAGGAGGTCCTAGACCAGGGGTGTCAAACATACGGCCCGAGGGCCAGAACCGGCCCCCTGGATGACTTTGCAAAGTGTGCAGAGAAGTCATTAATTCCAATTTTTAATAAAATGCACTGTTATTCCTATCTATACACTGGGGGTGTCGCTGTCCTAATAAGAGTAGCATGCCCTATGCTGGATACGCTATAACAGATCCCCCACGTGCTTACGTATACAGGCACACTATCAAGCGTAAGCTACTGTTCGGTGGAAAATGTCTTTGTCAAAAAGGAGAAAAGTGGACACACAGAGTGTCGGGTTTTCCAAGAAAATGGACCAGTTCCTCTTTGTTCACAGAGGTAAATGGGAAGCCAGTGTGCTTGGTGTGTTCACAGCACCTTTTCAGTGCTCAAGAAATATAATATTTGGCGCCTCTCTTGGACTCATCATGGTGAAAAATACAAAAACATGCAAGGAGAACTGAGAACAGAGAAGATAAATTACTTTTTAAGTCGTAGCCGACCGTTCATCTCTTTTGTAAATGGATTTTGTTCTTTAATTGTGAACATTTCAGGAATTTACACTAAAAGAAAGCGAAAATTTTGGAGTTGTTGTTATTTTTTATGCAATGGTTTTACTGGTCCGGCCCACTTGAGATCAAATTGGGTTGTATGTGGCCCATGAACTAAAATGAGTTTGACACCCCTGTCCTAGACCATTTCAAATGTAAGGCTGGTATGGGTACTTTCACTTTACAATAAGCTGTTCGTTTGTGTCCTGTGTTCACTTCAAGTCACATTTGCACTGTAAAAACGTAGTCATTTTAAGCCCAACTTAAAGAAAACAAGAAATCGCGTGTGCATGTGCAGCTACACTTCAGAACCAGGTGTGTCTGCCACCTGCGAACAGGTGTCAACAGTGTGAAGCCTTTCCTGTGATGCTCTCATCGTGCCCCCATCACACAGATAGGTGTGTGGCTGCTTCCTCAGTCTTTCCCACACACTCAATGTAAACTGCATGAACACACACACACACACAGCGAGGTCCAGAGTCCTGTGTTAACGTAGCTCAAGTTTTTTTCTTTCTGTCAGCACAAGAAAGTCTTTGTGTGTGTGTGTGTGTGTGTGCCCTGTCTATTGACAATAGTTTTGCTTTAAAGATAAGAGTGCAGTGCATGTGTGTGTGTGTGTGTGTTTCCTCACAAATGTTACAGAAAGGTTGTAAAACTAGGTGGTCTTGTTGCACCGTTGAATTATGGGACGTGGGAGAGCCCTCTGTGTTTGGCTCACTTCAGAGAAAGTTCAACAGCTTTCATCCAAAAGAATCAGATGGTCTGTGTTGGACGCACACACACACACACACACACACACACACGCACACACGCACACACACACGGCTTAGTCAGCATGTTAATGAAGCCTCCTCTTAGCTCACCAGTCCTCCTCGCGCTGATAATAACGAGGTAAAGAACATCCTGAACATCATCACGATAAAGAGGAGAACCGCTGAAAGGGGCCGGGTTCAGCTGAGTCCATTACTCGTCTGATGGTGGTTGGATCAAAGTAAACACTGATAATGGCTCCACCACAGTTAATAATGCTGCTGCCCAAGAATGTTGGCTTGGCCCGGCTACTCCCGACCTCACACGTATAAACGCACACACAAACGTGAACACACACACACACACACACACTCCTCATTCCTCAATAGCAGTGACACATTCCTAGTTGCTTTCTTCCTCTCTTCCCACAAACCAAACACTGCTCACTCCTTCTTTCTCTAATTGTAGACTTTTGATTTATTTCGTGTGCAAAGGGAAACCGGCTTCCCATCGGAAAACATGCATGATCACACACACACACACACACACACACACACACACACACACACACACATACAGTGGAGGCATCTCCCTTTGTAATTACAACACATACAAACTTCAGCGCCCATTACAACCTGACTTATCTCCCTCCAGAGACCTCTACGCTCTCAGTAGTTCCTCCGCCGCACCCTCCTTTACTCCCTGCTTCTTCCCTCCCTCTGTTTGACAAGACCTGACAGAGGCCCCCGCCAGGATCACTCCAGTCACATAGTACAAGTTGAGTACAAGTTGGATCAGTCAGTGAGGATTTCCAGGTTCTTTCAAACCTCAACAGACACTGGCACAGTCAATTAAAGGAGATACAGACGGATTTGTCTAAGAGGAAGTGAAAACTAATTCCTACCAGTAAATGGTTGGGTGGATTAGTGCGGTTTGCTGTGTGTTTTTTGCCAACCTGCGGTGAATGAAGTTTTGCCACATGGGAGAATGTGATTCCTCGTCTTTTTGCTGAACTCAAAGGGTATTATCTACAGTAGATTACGGTCGGCACGCCTCCAGCTTGATGAAACAGACAGGAGTACTGACACAGGAGCAAAGCAATGTACTGCTGTGGACGGGGCCGGCAGCAAAACGTATTTTAGCCACCTAAAAAAATCAACATCAGTTAAGGTGTACGCTATATTAAAATATTTTCACGGCTTTACCTTGCCATGAGACAGCTATACATTCTATGTCTCTGTCGTTAAGTACGCTGTCGCCAAAGCAACCAGACTCCATCGAAAAAAACTGTAATTTTACCTCGCAGAACACGGGAGTTACTGGTCTACCGCTTCAGTGGTTAGTTCAGATTCACCACAGTCACACAATAGCACAAACAAACTAACTGATCGAGGCGGCGGTAGACCAGCAACCATAATTGCCAACCTTGAGACATCATAAATAGGGAGGATTTCAAAACCAAATCGGGGGTTTTAGGGTCATCCCTCAGGAAAATCTGAGTATCAGAGACTTTGTTTCCTGCATTCCTGTGACCTTTAAAGAATGAAAATAACAAAGTAATAAGTACACTGCAAAAGCATTTTTATGTTGGGCCTAAATACTTTCAGTTTTACTTTTTATTCTCTGGAAAGAATACAGAATAATATGCCCCGCGTGAACTTGCATGGATCTCTGGCATAAACTAATATTCATCAAGCAAAAGTCCAACTTCAGGTGCCGCCGCACTGAACCCAGTGGCGAACGCAACTCAAACCTCCTTGTGTCGCGAGCAGCTCTCCTCCGCCAGGAAACGACATTTGGTGTAGCTGTATTGTTGTCCAGGTGGAAACAGTAGGGCTTATACATGCTGCACAGAGCCAGAAACAGGTTGTGATCAGGAGAAATCGGGAGAAATATGGGAGAATTGTGACCCCGGGAAGATACCGGGAGATGGCAATGAAAAGTGGGAGTCTCCTGGGAAAATCAGGAGGGTTGGCAAGTAAGTCAGCAACTCCTGTGTTCTGCAAGGCAGTTTTTTTCAATGGAGACTGGTTGCTTTGGCGTAGATAATGTCCTCAGTTCCCCGTTGGAAACATCGCTGTCTGACGGCAAGATAAACTGGAGAAAATATTCTAAATATAGCGTACACTTAAAGGGATACAGATATAAAGATATAAAGGTTTGCCTTTCTTTTATGTGGCTAAAATACGTTTTGCTGCTGAACCCGTCCCCCGTTCCTTGCTGTAACTCCAGTCTGTTTCTCCAAACTGGAGACGTGCCGACCGTCATCTACTGTAGGTAATACGCTAACCATGGATGAGTACCTCATACAACCCCACTTCAAAACACCCGAACTATCCCTTTAAGTAAAATAATATCATATGTTATACAGTAATGCAGAAACAGAGTGCTGGTGCTGAAGTGGAGAGAGGGGTCCTGTGTCAGCATGAGAACCTGCTGAGAGGCCGAGCAGGCTGCTGTCCATCTCGGGTTTATCAAAAGCATCAGTCAGCCCCCTTCCCATGGGGGATCCAAAACGAAACGATCGGGTTTCAGAGCTGTTTCTTTTTTTTGGTGGTGCTCACGACGGGATGGCCCCATCCTTCTTTGTGGACCTGACACGTGACAGGACAGGTGACATTTTAACAAAGAGAGCGAAGAGGTGGCAGAAAGGAGGGATGGAAATCAGGGATGAATGAGCTCAGACTTTGAGCCACATCACATGGTGTCCAGTAGTTGGGGACTGCAGGTATGATGGTTACCAATGAGGAAGTAAAGGTTTCAAATTGAACCCAGAAAGTTTGGAAACAGGCGTTCACACTTGGGATTCATTTTCTAAGGAGAAAAGAACATCATAAAGAGAGGTGAATTTTTATGTGCTGTATCATCTCTCCTGTGTTGCTAATAAACCATTATCTGAGTGAGGTGAGATGTGTGTGCACATGAGAGAAAAGTTTCCGAGGGACTGCCACCCAGGGGTGAAACCAGAGACCAGAACTCCGAAGCGCAGGCGACCCGCTTACCTACCCCTTTGCCAAACCCCACCACCACCACCTCCTCCACGTCCACCTCCACCCCTCTCCTCAATCAACCCTCGCTGCCCTAATCCAGTGTTTACATTAAACGCTGGGCAGTAATGATAGCCATGAGAGCATGGACCACCCCACGTCCCTGCACAACCTCCCCCCCAGCCCCCAACCGCCTTCCACCGCTAACCCAAAGCTGTTTTCACAGGAGCCAAATACCTTAAATACATAATTAGCGGGGTCATTTGTGCAACGGGGGCCCCGGCGAGGGCACGAGCGTGTCCGTGTGAGTTTGTGGGGGGCAGAGGGAGGATGAGGTGAGTGTATCGGGGGCAGGATATGAAGACGTGAGAGAGAGAGAGAGAGAGAGAGAGAGGCGGACAAAGGCGTGCATTCATGGCTGTGGCCCCGGACAAACTTGGCTGTCGCCATCTTCAAAGGCGTCCTCTGCCTTTCCTCAAAACCCAGAGGCCACAGGTTGGGGCAGAGCGGAGAAACATAACAGGGCGACATGGAGGGAAAGAGGAAAAGGGGAGGATGGGAGAGGGGTGTAAGTAATGAAGCAAAGGTTACGAGATCTGTGATCTGGGAAGGAAGTAGTCGAAGGCTGCTTCTGAGGGGGTTGAAGCTGTAAACTAACAGCCGATCAGATCAAGATTTATATCCAATAATGTAGAAATTCACCAAAAAGTATTTGATTTGATGATTTATTTACAGTAAACACGGAAATGGAGGGAGATGATTAAAGCTTTGCACCAACAGCAACATCCCCCCATACGACCCCTGAACCCTGAACTCTGACCCTGTGCATTGTGGGTAGTCAAATCACAGTTTGCCCTCCGCAAGAGCCTAAAATTCCAGTGGTCCATGTTTCACACTGGGAGACCTCCTTTGTATTGTTCAACTGCACACACACACACACACACACACACACACACACACACACACACACACACACAGAGTCATGCACTTCTATCTTTGTGAGGACATTCATTGACATAATGCATTCCTTAGCCCCTTACCCTAAAGCCTAGAGCTGGGCATACACTGTACAATTTTAGCCCGTTTCTGGCCCGAATTTTGAGCCGCATGACTCATTTTACAGTCAAATTTCAGCTTTATCGGGCATAGTTTGCCGTGCAGCGTACAGGGGGGGACCGAGGACCGATTATCTCCTCCCGACCGGCCGTTGGACAGTTGGATGAATTTCTGACATGTCAGAAATTTTGCTCGTCCGTCCACAGGCTCTCGCACAGTTGGAGCAGAGCCACGAGCCGATTCTATTTTACTCATACAGTGTGAGCACATAAATCATGAGCTTTGGCTTTACATCGCAAACGATCTACTCGTACAGTAAGAGTAGGAAGTACACAACAACAATTCTAAAATTGTACAGTGTATGCCGGGCTTAACCCGTAAACATCACAACTAAATGCCTGACTCCAACCTAAACCTAATTCTAACCTGAACCTTAAAACCAAGTCTGACCGGCCAAAATGTCCTCACTCTGAAGATCTACAACTCATCTTGGTCCTCACAAAGATAGCTGTACGGACACACACACACACACACACACACACACACACACACACACACACACACACACACATACACACACACACAGAGCCCATTCAGCAGCCCTCTTCACACCTTGTCTGCCCCTTCATCCCCCTCTGGCATTGTTTATGAAAGCATGTCCACTTAGTGCTGCCCTGTCTGCCCCCTCTCGCTGTGGTGCCGATTACCCACATCCTGAGTCCACTTCATTCCCTCTTTTCTTCGTTTTCTCCCCCCTCTCTATACATCCCCTTGCACTCTCACTCCTCAGGGTATCCTCCTCTCTCCTGCGCTCCATCCTCCTCCTCCTCCTCCTCCTCCTCCCTCTTTCCCCACCGTGACATATTGCTCTCTCTTTTTTTCCTGAACACACTGCACACGCTATCCTCAATCCACACTTCAGCCCTCCCTCCCCGTCCTTTATGAATGAAGCTGTGAACGTCAGATAAAAACAATAAAATCAATCAAGCCTCTGCTCTTCCTTTTATCTTCACTTTATTCGCTTTATCCCCTGTTCCAGAGCTGTCTCTCTGATCCCGTCTCTCTTTCATGTTTCGCCTTTCTTCAGAGGAGGGAGACTTTCATGTCCCTCAGCCCCCGGGATTAGGGTGAGCTGCTCAGGGGAAAGTAATAAAGCCCCCAGCACCTACCGTCTGCTGCTGGAGTAAAGCCCAGCTCCTGCTCAGCCCTCAAGCCTGGAAAAGCTCACATTTCCTGTATACACCACCCTCACATCCAGCTTCTGTCCTGCCTCCTGCGGCAGCACCGACACATGTGGACTCTCTTAAACTCACATAATCTATGTATCTTTCACATTTTTTGCATATTATACAGTTATTTGGATAAAGTTTACTAGAGAAAGTAATGAGGGAGAAGGGTTTTTCTGGTGCAGGGTGGTCCCTCTAATATCTAGGTTTCGTTTCCTCTGCTATACTGTTCATTTTAAAGAGGACCTATTATGCTGATTTTCAGGTTAACACTTGTATTTTGGGTTTCTACTAGAACATGTTTACATGCTTTAATGTTAAAAAGAAACGCTTTATTTTTCTCATAGCGGCTGTACTGAAGCACCTCTTTTCACCCTCCGTCTGAAACGCTCTGGTTGACCTCCTGAAAAGCCCAGTCTGCTCTGATTTGTCAGCTGGCCCACTCTGTTGTGACTGGTCAACCGAACAAGCACTTCGGACTCCGCTCCAGCTCCACTCTAACTACATTTGTGTGAGGGCGTGCCAAACTAGCCGCCAGGCAGGTATTATGCAAATGTGTTACTCGGTGACATCACTATGTTACGGAAGAAAAGGCGGGACTTCAAGCGAGGTGTTTCAGACAGTTCAGGAGCAGTGTTACTGTGGGGAAGAGTAACTCCCTTTTGGCGTGGACATTGGGCTTTTGCAGACCTTTTACATGCATAACCAAATATATATCTGGACCATGTACGGTCAGTCTGTGAATCTGTGGCAAAATTGTTATACAAATAGTCAGTGATCATTTCTATAATGTTAAATCTAGCGGTACATGTCTACCAGGTCCAGCGAGGACACTAGTCGTTCAAGCGGTGACGTACACAATCATTGAATGCACCTGACTGGTCCCTGGTTTTCTGCTAGCCATTTCAAACAGGAAACAACATGGCGGACTGCTCATAAACTTTCTGTTATAACGTCTAAACAATCCACAAAAATGTACTTTTTTAAGTGAGAAATATTCTATGATTTTAGAACTAAATCACCTAGTTTTACGGGTTTGTCCAAGTTTTGTCAGCCGGATGCGTCGCGCCGGACGGGCTCATTTGCATAAAGGACTGTTCCCGCCTTTTTCATTTTGAAAGAGCAACGGCCATTGAGGAAATTCCAACCCTAGGCCGACCAATCGCGGAACTCAGTCAGTCAGTCACTCAGTGACAGACAGACAACTATAAAACACACTAAAGGAAAAGGGAAAAATCACTTAAGCATAATAAGTCCTCTTTAATATTGCTCATTTACTTAATTCTTACTTCACTGGCGCTGCTTGACGTCTCGTAATTCATCCTCAAATACCATCCTTCAGACACAACGCAAACAAATTATGGGACTCAACAATTCAGTGAACAATTTCATAAGCAGAAATATATTTATTGTTGAAAACATAAATATATAAATTATGATTATTGCTGTCTTTATCCAAATGGAAGCCCAAGAGAAAAAGTAATAAAGGCTTGGTGATAGCAGGTAATGGCATTTCCTTTAATCAGATAGCTCTAAGCGTGGTCCCTGGTTTACTGAGAACACTATCTTGACATTGAATGTGTGAACAGTGATGAAACATCAGCCTTATAAATATAGCACCAGTCAACCGATGGTTATTTAATTCACAGGTGGGCTGTGTGTGATATCTGCCATCAAACTTCTCTCACTTGACTTTCACTTCACAGTGCACGGTGACTCACTCTCTCGCCTTTGACTTCCTCATTGGGTGGAAGACGGACGTTGTTTTTGTACTGCGTTGGCCTGGTTACACATTCATCACTGTTTACAGGAACCGGTAAGGAAGTAGTTGTTTGTTCCGTCGGGGGCCGCACGGGTTCAGGCCAACGCTGCGTTGTTTTCAGGGCCACCTCCATCATCATCTGTCCTAAAGGCATGTGGCATGCATGAGGTGTGAGTACCTTCACAGGGTGGAGCGATCGGAGATTTATTCGGAGTAAAGCCTAACCAAACAAGGAGTCCATTCATGCACTTGTCGATTTGCTTTCATTCACTCTTTAAGGTGGACTTTGCTCGTTGCAGGCACACAACGTGTGTGCTTGTGAAGCGGAGAGCGGGCGGGCATCTTCCTTATCAATGTCAAGAGTGATATGGGTGGAAAAATAGCCTCATGTAGGAGAGAAATTAGAAACCCTGTCTATACCACCTCACTAGAGTTGTGTGATTGGCATGAACACACTTTAATGTGCATGTTTGTGTGACATAAAGGACTGGGCAGTGCTTATCATGGCTGACGTTGCCATGTTTGAGCCACTCCATCCCCCCGCACCTCCTGCCCCACATTATTTTTTTTGCATCTTCTCCAACGGATTAAATACCGGCATTCAACCACAAAACAAAAAGAAATAAACATAATTCCTGCTCGGATATAAGTAAGCTTAATATATTTCATAACAAAAATAAAGCATCTTCCTGTACTGACTCTCACATCTCCTCCTTGCACACATATATCCACACCATATACAAGACTTGACATCATTCAGATATACTGTAATATAATAAGAAACATGGATGACAACAATAACATCGACTAAAAAAAAAAAAAAATGAGATTGTGACGCTGATGGTTACAAAGAACCGGACCACACTTGCATGTTTCCAAAATCATTGTTTTTTTTTTGTTCTTTGTTTTGTACTGGAAGAGACTGGAAACAAACGTCCACACATATAAATAGTTTGTAAGTAGCGGCGCATCTTGCTTTCAGATTTAACAGTACATAGCGAGTGGGCAAAGTCACGGACCACCACGGGGTCTCGGAGAAGATTTCCTCAGAGCAAACATCCAAACACTCAAAATGTTTGATACTCCATAGAGTCTTTTGAAGAAGAGAAAAACACCTCCATTTGTCTCTCTCTTTCCATTGTTTTTCTCTCTTTCTTTCTTCCTGTGTATGTCTTTGAAACAGGGCAGGGCGCTTTTATGTCGCCCAGCTGGAGGTCATCCACTGCTGTTTTGGAGTCTGAGCACCACATTTCCACGAAAATCTCGATCCAACCGTTTCTGTTGTGCGTCTTATTCAAACAAAGTCTCCAAATGTTCAACACAAATCCCTTTCATCATCTCCCTTCGGCCTCTCTCTCCGCCGTGCCCGAGCTACAGCATCTTTCTCTTCTCAATCAGCGGCAGTTGTCTGGGTAGGTGGCGTACCAACACAGGAAGTCACTGTTTTTTTTTTGTTTTAAAAAAAAAACACCTTTGGCATCTTATTTATTTTTGTCTGTTGTCCATTTTCTCGTCTTAACGGAAAAGTTTGTCTTTTTAAAAACGAAGGTTGCATGGCAGTGGGGAAGAAGACAGAGCAGGTCTCCTGTTGGTGGCGTCCTCTATTTAGGTCCCTCCCACGCTGAAGTCCCTTGTTCTGATTGGTCTCACCTCACGTCCACTGTGGGACAGAGAGAGAGAAGAGATTAGTATCACCTTTTTACAAACACAACACGTGGGTTTCATCTAGGGCTGTCAAAGTTAACGCAATAATGACGCATTAACAACATTCGATCTTTCGTAGGTTGTAGCAAAAGTTGGTACCAACCGTGTCATACTAGCTTGTCGCAAAGGAGGTTAAATAACGCTCCAAACTTACGCTAAATTTTGGCAAGGGAAAACTGGCATAGCCATTTTCAAAGGGGTCCCTTGACCTCTGACCTCAAGATATGTGAATGAAAAAGGGTTCTATGGGTACCCACGAGTCTCCCCTTTACAGACATGCCCACTTTATGATAATCACATGCAGTTCGGTGCAAGTCATAGTCAAGTCAGCACACTGACACACTGACAGCTGTTGTTGCCTGTTGGGCTGCAGTTTGCCATGTTGTGATTTGAGCATATTTTTTATGCTAAATGCAGTACCTGTGAGGGTTTCTGGATCAATATCTGTCATTGTTTTGTGTTAATTGATTTCCAATAATAAATATATACATACATTTGCATAAAGCAGCATATTTGTCCACTCTCATGTTGATAAGAGTATTAAATACTTGGCAAATCTCCCTTTAAGGTACATGTTGAACAGATAAAAAATGTGCAATTAATTTGCAAATAAATATTTGAATGGATTGACAGCCCTAGGTTCATCACAACAAGAAAAAAGATAAAAAGATATTTTGCTTTTTGTGCACAATTGCATAATTTCTTCATGCATTTCAAACAAGCTGACACAACACACACACATGACCCACAATGTTCTGAATCACGTTTCTCCAGATTTCAAAAGACAGTGAGCAGACCAGACGTCATTATGTACGTTCAGTCAAAATATATGTGTCATTTTGTGTGCACTACAAAGAAAAAAACCCTCTCTCTTTTGGTTAGAGATGAGAGAGAATAAATACTGGTGATGACAAGATGATAAGGTGATGGAGAAAAGGGTGGCTTTTAAGCAGTGAAACAAACAGTGACTGTATAACACAACAACACAAAGCATGACACAAAGCATGACACAAAGCAGACGTGTGCGGTGGGCATGCTCAGCAGGCCACAAAATCAGCATGCAGCATTCGGGCACAGAGCGTGGTGCTCCTTGGCCCTCCCTCTCCTCACACTGATTGGCTGTGATGTGATTGGTGATGGTGATTGGCGAGAACTCCCCCTTTGTGCTCTGATTGGACCATTGCAGTGCCAAAAGGTGGGAGGTGGGAGGTGAGAGGACACCGCGGTGCTAAAGTCCTACCTGTTCCCTTCACAGCTCTCCAGTGGACTTTGGGTAATGAGTGCGACTTTATTATGTCGCCAATAAATCCTTGCTGGGCCTTAGCTTTTTAGGTTTCCTTTTTTTACCTTTAGCCCTACGGTGGCCTGAAAACACAAAGTCAGGGAAGGGTTGGATAGGAAGGAGGGTTAAAAAGCGAGAAGCAGGGGTTTATGATACAAAGAGAGAGAGAGAGAGAGAGAGAGAGACAACGGCCCTGGGACAGAAGCAGAGAGCGTGAAGATATGACACACTATAAATACTTCAGATGCCTTATCAGCGCACTTATCTGCTCCCATGGGAGAGAAAGGCTTCAGATCAAGGCACTGGCGGAGTTACCTGCTGTCATGCCAAGCAGCCTTTGGACACACTCCCTTAACACACATACACTTTCACACACATCCTCATCTACCGAGGCACAAACACACAAGCGTTACGGTTTTGCAATAAGCAAGCCACCTCGCAGGTGTGTCTGTCTGTTTGGAGGCAATCACAGGGAAGGGTCATGAAGTGCAAAGAGCCAGACAGACAGACCGAGAGAGAGAGAGCGAGAGACCATGAGACAGACATGAGGAGAAGCGTGGTGATGACGTAGGGATGAGGGTGGACCATCAAACTCAACCTCGGCGTGATTTTTCTGCAATTACGCAATGGGCTCGTTCGAGATGAGCCAGATCTGTATGGAATCGATCGCCTCACTATGCATGCCGGTTAGATTTGTGATCCCAACTTGCTCTGACGTCATGCAAACGTGGGCAACGATAACCCCACGAGATCGAGGCGGCCGCAGTTTTTAGAGCCAGTCGCCGTAGTTGCTCTCCACCGACTACAAACCCAGGGCATGATGGGAAACACCTGGTTGTCGCCTGATCAAAGAGCTGATTGGCTCTTTGTTTTGACAGCAAACTGAGTACCTTCTGTGTAATTGTAATATTTAACGCTAGATTATCAATTATACAATGCCAGATACACGCACATTTCCACATATATCTACAAAAAAATATAAATAAATCCCAACGTGGTTTGCAAACTACAAGCAGCCTACAGATCCGATCTAACAGGAAGTAACTTTTCCTGTAAATTCTTTACTGGAAACGGCTGGAAACTGTCCGACTTGACCGCAGCTTTTTGCTCTGCTGCTGCCGCCTGATATCGTCTACTTTCCAGGTGAGGCGCAGTTCATCTTGAACGAGCCTAACGCTGGGACACTGTTTGTGATTATGCAACAATTCTTGTGTAATAACTTCTCATTTACCTGTTTCTGCATCTGAGTGCTCCACCACATGATGCTGTGACGTGCACACGCACTCCAGGTGGTCTTCTAACCGCACAAAGACCTCTTTCAGCTTGGGTCTCCTCCTCACGTACTCCACCTTTGCTACCTGAAGAGAGAGGAAGAGATAAAGAGAGAAGGTTAGCCGTCATTATTCTTGTGTGTCGTCAATGAATGCACGCGCTCTTTGCCCGACCCGCTAACGTCGAGAAGGCGTAGCGCCGTGACTGATGACTCTTTCACAAACCGATTCATAAAAACAAGTTTGCTTCGACCTCGCCGCGTTTGAAGTGTAACGGCAGCATTCCTCAGAGGCTGATGCATCGGGATCCGGTCGCTGTGTACGCTGTATGGGCTGTTGATCAGGTGTGTAAATACTGAATGGAGTGTATGACCCTGTCCAAGCAAGCTCAAACAATGGGAGGGGAGAGATGGAGGGTACGTGGTGTACGCCCTAAGGCCCAGGGAAGGTTTACACTGGCAGGAGAAGAGAGGCTGATAGATCCCCCCCTCCTTCTCCAGGCCTGGAGCATCCACATCCAGACAGACACACACCTAAACTCCCTCGCCTTGTTCCGACACGTAGGCTGTTTTAAACCACATTAATTCTTCTTCATGGGTTAGCGGAAAGTGTTGCTTAACATGTGCATGCAAGAAACACAGCTGGTCTAATCCAAGCAGTAGACAGCAGCACTTCCAATCTAACAAACAAGAGCAATGCAGGAATTCCTCTCCTTCGGTCCGGCTAACACCCGCTCGGTTTAACACAACAGGGCTGACCTCCACTTCCCACCCAACAGCTCGTAATGAAAAAAGGGCCAATCCTCGGAGGGTTATGAATAGGCTATGTTGATTAAAGCTTAGATGAAAGCTGAATCGGGAAGGTTGCGTGGAGGTTATGATGATCTTGTTGTGTAACTCAGGGGAGGTGGCTACATGCTCTTTTCCCTCTCTGATGTGAGTGCCAAGGGCAGGTAACCTTCCCATCCACCATCGAGGACCCCGGGGGCCACATGGAAACAATATCCCCTGCTTCGCCCCATCTTCCTGGTCGGTGCACGAGAGAGGATATTGGCCGACAATCTCCCCAGCGCTCTCCGGTGTTATGAGCAACACCGGTCGCCATGAGTCTCGCAACAAACTGATGAGAGGCTTTCTTCTTCCCTCTATCCATGCTACGATGGCACACCGCCAAGGCATGGCTGAATTAGTCACGCAGACAAACGAACATACCAATCCCTGTCTGATAAAACAAAAAGTATGATGTTGACATTCGCACAGCCGGAGCTGCCTCATGTCAGTGCCGTTAACAATGGCTCGGAGGGTTCATCTGGGGAGGCTAGAAACTGAAATCGGGGGGTTTCGCCAGCCGCTCCTTTGAAACAGTTTCTTTCCACGGAGGGAAGAGAAAGAAGAGAGGGAGTGAGGAGAGGGTGAGCAAGCAGAGGAGGTATGCAGTGAGCAAACAGAGGACAATGGTGTCTGGGTTGCTGTTATCGGGACAGAGAGAGAGAGAGAGAGAGAGAGGGTGAAAGGGCCAGAGCAGGAAGGTGGACCATCACTCTCATTAGGGAACTGTGTGTGTGTGCAAACAGAGGGGTTATTTAAGGAAGAAGGGGGAGGAGGGACCGACCATGATCATGACTAGCATTAGATGACATTCATGTGTTACCTATTAACATTTAGTTTCTGGGTCACTTGCCGGGGAGCTTTATTACACTAAAGCTGACAGGACAGATAGAGAAGTTATCCAAGGTTTACTGTTATCTACCGGAAAAAAGCGGCGACAGTAACGACGAATTTCCCAGAAAACCGCTGCTGCCACTGCTAATATTTAATGAAACGATCCGAATGAGAGATGTGCAGCTGTCTCTGCGGATGGCTCGGTTACGGGAATCATTCAGGAGCACCTAGCGGGAAGCCAAAAGAGTCAGCAATGTCTGACACTTACTACTGGGGCTGATCTTAATGACTAACACACACACACACACACACACACACACACAACTTCTTCCTCTTCTTCTGGCCAAACAAACAGCTATTGACAGACAGATAAAGCGATGGGCTCCCTTGATGAGAGGCCCAGCGGTAGGCTGGTCTCCTTGCCCCCTCACTCAGCAGGGTTAAAAACACTCCCTGAATGGCACACACACACACAAAAGCACACACTTTCATATTTGTCTGTATAACTGTGCTATAATACTGCTCGGCCCACTTTGTCAACAGTCTCTCTTTCTGTTTTTTGTTTCTTGGGAAATCGTTGACACGTCTACAATTTTTCCATCCATATTTAATTCCTCCATTTTTAGCCACACAAAGGACACCGGCTTCCTATCCGGCGCAGAGTCAATGACTTCCCACATAAAACACACACATCAGAAAGAGGACCCCCATGCTACGACGAGGGGGCCCCCTCGTGCTCTCTTTGTATAAATCAAAACCGATCTAAACTCCCTAGAAATCCGGGGCCCTGAGAAAAAGAGTCCCCTGAGCGTCTGTGGAGTGATATCCGATCCAGAGGGGTTGGGGTGATGCAGGGGGGGGGGGGGGGGGGGGGGGCTCTCTGGGAAGTGCACCCCCTTTCGGGTTTGTCTCCGCTGCCCCTCCGTGTGGAGCCGATTGTCCCGGTCGGGCCTAATTGGGAATTCCCTGAGCACGGAGCGCTGATGAGAGCATGATGGAGGGGGGAAAGTTTTACTCCGGCTTTCCAAGGAAAACACAACAGGGTTGTGGATGTGCACCGCGGGCCATCGAGAGCTGGAACGGTGACAGAATGGAGCGAAAATAAACAAGAACGTTTGTGTGTGTGTGTTTGGAGAATGGAGGAGGCGGAAAGAGGCAGGGTGGCGATTCATTTATCAGGAGGCGGGAGACGCTCTGAGCTTGTTTCCCCCCCGGAAACAGAGAGCTCTTGTTGGGATGCTGCAACTGTGAGCAAGTGGAGGAAAAGGTGGGGAGGAGGAACGTTAAGAAACTTTCTGTATCTCTGCCTGTCTGAAATGACACCCAGAGGAAAGGCAAGACGATCTACAGAGGGAGAGAGAGCAAACCACAGAAGACCTCAGGACAACCTGCTGCTGCCCTCTGCTTCAACCCCCACAACACAACCACACACACTGGGCTGGAAAGGGTTATCACAGGCGGTGTGTGGAGAAGAGAGGAAGCAAGGAGAGCGTTAATCACATCACATCACAGGCCTCCAGTGCCAAAAAGACACTTCATGGCACACCACTCTCTCCCCACCTCCCCCTCTTTCACACACATTAATGTATCACCGGATGTGAGTATCTATCTGCCCCTGAACTCATCGTGGGCTTAAGGCCGCAGCCTTACACAAATGGCCAACACCGTTATGAGAATTTATGCTTGTGTGCTAGTGTGCCAAAACGCTCGTTGCCAGTGGGGTTTCTATGCCACGGTGTTGAGTTTCTTCCGGTTTCTTTGTGTAATGTTACTTTAAACAATAGAGTGGTGCAGGAATGAGTCCTAAAACCCGGAAATGAGTTAGCAGGAAGTTAGGGAACCAGGGCGATGCGAACTTCCTGGTTGGCCTACAAAAACACGTCATCCCTGCAGCACTCTATGGCGACTGAAAGTGAGCGACTCATGTCGGAGTTTGAGCTGATAAATGTTGCTACTTTTAGTAAAATCACTGCAACGCAGAAAAGAGCGTCGGAGGAGATGGTGGTGTGTACAACCGTGGAACCAATTGAGGCAGAAGGATGGAGAATTTTCTGTGCTTGTCCGGTCATTGAGAGACATGGACGAGGAAATGCATTTCAAATATTTTAGGATGTCGGCAGGTAAGCATCCCCTTCTCCTCAGAGACCGAAAGAACCGTCGAGCAATATCAAATATCAAAGAGTCCAGAGATGTGTAATCTTTCCATTCCCTCCTGTCGTTATAAAACAATTGCAGAGCAAATAAGATTTTAATGAAAGAGAGCATAAAACGATGCAGTAAATGGCAAAGACGCCGAGAGGGGTGAAATTAGAGAGTGGGAGATGTTGCAGCAGCGAGACAGAAAGAAGTGAGCAGGGAGTGAACAACTATTTCACATAACAGACAATCAGACTCCGAGTCTGAGCGGAGGAGAGAGGTGGTGGAGGAGGGGGGATGAAGTCAGAGGGGAAGAGCGAAAGGGAGGACAGGAGAGGAGGAGTGAAGGAAAATACAGAAACGAAGTAAAATATGATTAAAGTACGGCCGCTAACTTTTCCTGCTCGAGCTGATGCATTCCAGCCGGTGCGGCGGTAGCCAAACTCTCCGGCTTCTGGCTTAGTTGGGACGCTCCCATGGTCTCTGACCCGCCCCGCAACCCCCGCCACGCACACACAAACTCCCTCACCCTTCTTCATCTAGTAGAAGAGCTGAGTGAATCAAAGGGAAAATAATTCACAGCTGCAAGGGGACTTCAAACAGGGGGGCCCCTCATTCCCATCTAACCCCCCCCTTCACGTAATCCACAAGACCCCTCAGACGATCATAAATCATGCTCACTGTATCACCGTCACACTGTCTTTTATTTATGAAACACCCCGTAAGTCAGGGTCCCACACAACCGCAGGGCTACAGCTACCGCTTCCCCCAACACCCGGATCTGACCCACTGCCGCTGAGGTAACTGTCAGCGTGTGTGTGTGTGTGTGATGGGGTCGGGGCCGGGGCCAGCGCAGGGAGATGTGTGGACCCCCACACTCGGCACTGTGGTGGCTACATCCGCCTGGCCTCTGTCAGCCTCCGCTTTGATCCGGCAGCCATCAACACTTCATTACTCTGCGGCCCGTCTTCCTCTCGCTGCCGCTTCACACAAATGGCCTTGTCCCCTGCGCTGCGGTGGGCGGGTTCACGTATAGCGTAGAATAGAGCGCTCTCTCTCTCTCTCACACACACACACAAACAATCTCCTTCTTGGGTTTACACAGATGTGCACTGACGTCGACCTCTGACCTCCAAGGACCATCTAAAAAGTTTCCAGCTACTAAACCGAACCAAATGAGAGAAACTGTGAGTTTCATTGTTGGCAAATGATGCCGTACTGATTAGATTAAGGCAATGAAAAGGGTTAGCTCTCATGTTCGGCTTCTATTTTTGTTTAATAGTGATGGAGGGGTGGGGTGTAGCACAATGAACAATCCATTAGATGTTGGTGGCGATCCGGATTCAGGAATTTTTTTAAGAATTCCGATCAGCCAGAGCAATAAAACCACAGGGTATAACACATATAACAACCCGCCTCCTTCTGAGAGCAGAGAGATACGTGTGTGGATGTGTGGCGAAACATCGAGGTGCGGGAGCTGCTTGCCGTCCACGGTGAGAAAGAAAAAAGCGGTAGATGACGGGATGAGAGACAACGCAGTGTAACGTTACACAGTCATAACGAGGCTGCTGAATGAGAGGGGCATCCGCCGATACGTTACACGGAAACACACCGTGTTAATAATAAGCCGACCACCTCACGGTACCGCCAGCTGTGAGCTGTGATCTGTGATCTGTTTTTAAAGTCACGCACCTTGGCGGAGGTATGTGCTCTCCGAGTGCAATTCTAGTTTAACCTTATTTTATGGGAATCAAGGGTACAATTAGCAGCTCATTTATGCTTCCTCCCTATTTTTCTTTTCACTTTCCATAAGCACTCGGCGCTGTCCTTGACACAAGAAGACGACCTCACTTACTGTCAACTGTGTATTCGTGCAGAAAGGAAAACTTCAGGATTTCCTGGATTACCTCACTTGTAGGTAATTTCTGTATCTGCTCATGTGAATGAGGAAGAGGGCGATATAATGAACTTGAGACCAAATGTACTGCAGAGGCCTTAAGAGTTAATGAGTGAGCGGATGAGTGACACCTCCATTCTTTGCCTGTTGTCATGGGCTGTTTAATCAGCCCCACAGGAAGAGCAAACAGAGAGACTCGCACGCATTCATACACACAAAGACTAACGTGCACGTTGAGATCACTGCCAATAACTCTCTTTCTATCCCACACGCGCACACCTTGTATACTAGTCTCTCCTGTCCAAAACCACAAGTTGTTTTACGAGCGAGTTCGTCTAGCGAGCCCCGGAGCCAGAAGCACTGAGAAAACTATCAGAAGCTCTGGACGCAGCTGTCAGAGAGGAAGACGTGAGGAGGAAGAACAGAGGGAATACAGGAGAGAGCATGAGAGACTGGAGGTGAAAGATTAACAACCAGAGGAGACCGATAATATACTAATTCTGCTATTTATTTTCACGTCATATCTAGATCGTAACAACTCAGAGAACACTAAGAACCAAAAACACTGGCCAAAATGTACTGCCAGGCTTCAAAACACCAAAAGGAAAAGAGAAATCATAAGAGGAGGAATCACTCAGATGGAAATAAAGGGGGAGAGCCAAGATGCTGGGATAGGGGGAGTGAATGTGGTGTCATTGAAAGTGCAAAAGGAGGTGGGATGGGGGTGAAGGAGGAGTTAGAGGAATGCTGGGATGATGATAGTCTGAATACACAAAAACTCATTAAGAATTCTGTTTGCCCAACTCTCTTTCCATCTCTTGCCTCCCTCACTGAACCTGCTCTCATCTTTACACTACTGTGTCCTTCCTATACCAACGCACAACGACAAAAACCTCTTAATTCAACCAGTGATGGACCAAAAGAAGTTCAAGTGAAATGCAAAAGAGCTGAAAGAGGATGGAAGTCAGACAGAGAAAAAGAGTGACTTTAAGATGTGCCCCTTCTCCTCCCCTCGGGCCAGTCCTATTTAAAGTTTCCTTTTTTATTGCCCGCGCCACTGAACAGAACAGGCTTGTACAGTACGAGGCCTGCACAGACCCGTTCTCTTTTTTTAGAGGGAGAGAAACATAAGAGAGAGAGGGGGAATAAATAAATAAAGGTGCATTTGGACAAATGCATAGTGGCATGAGATGGAAAGAAACACAGCAGCGAATGTGTTCTTTTCCCATCCTTGGCCAGCAGAAGGAAAACAAGACCTGGGGGGTAGACGGGCGACATTTTTAGCTTTCTAATAAACGGAGCAAGAAGCACAAACTGAACTATTCAGGCTGACTGCTGAGAGGACAGACGGACGGAGAGAAAAAAAAAATACTTGGCATGAGACAATGTTTCTCACACACAATGCGGTGAATGTCTCCTGACTGGAGCGAGCCCTGACGGATGACCCTTCCAGGGATACGACGCCCCGCGGCTGGATCTGCACGGAAAAGAACCGCCCCGCGTGAATCCCTGACCGTCACGTCCATCTCCGGCTTCATTTTGTCCGCAGTGTCATGAAGGGGACACGGACAAAGTCGCATGGATCACTGCATTCCAGGAATAGCTGAATCTAGCCTTATAGTGTCTCGTCCGCCGTCGTCAGTGTCTCTCCATGTGTCCTCGTCGCTGTTATCACAGACAGAGCTCCTATTGAGGCACCTACTGTCTGGTAGACAGAGAGACAAGCTTGCATGCAGACACACAGGGTTGTGCTGTATATCAGAGCTCTTGCTGCTCTGTGAGTCAGCATCTCTGACCATAAACCCTTTGCCCTACAATGGCCGACTTGTCGGTGCAGGCTTACGTGTCCACAGGGGCGTTTATTATCGCGAGGGATCGCTTCGCTTCCCAGCGTTGGACGCTTGATGGGCTGCCACTAAACACAAGGCACCTGATTGGATGCACGCTCTCACTCGTGGGCTGCTGCTCCCAGCTTTCAAACCGGAACCAAACATGTCGGCTCGTTTGGAAACTTTATTCTCTTATATCATGAAATTAGTTCACCGAACTGTGTTTCTGAAAACATTTTATGCGAGAAATAAGCCATGCAGTGACTGAATCTGTCTTTATTTTGGATCAACGATGTTTAATCATTCTTCGGGTGTTTCCAGAGGTGGCAAGTTACGCCAGATGCACCTGGTTTGCATAAAGTAGCCAAGACCTCAACTTAATGCAAATGAGAAGCGACCAACGTGATGTGACGTCTCTCGGCTGTGGACATGTACCATAAGAGGAGAATGTCCTCGCATCCATATGGAAATCTCCCTGACCTGTACCAGTGTGCCAAAGGGGAAGGAGGCAGTCAGGGGTTGGCATTTGTTTTTCTGCTCTATTGAGGCGGTGTCTTTAAATCCCTGCATGATGTCCCAGTGCCCATGGTTGGGCAAGATCACAATGATTAAAGAGACAACAGAGATTCAACTCAAAGAGAGACACAAGTCAGAGTGTTCCAGAATATCCTGTTTATCCCCTGCTTGTCTCTTACTCTTAGAGAACAGAGCACATAACTCCCATACCTCCAAACAGAGCCGCGCACCGGCTAACAGTCTGTAGTGTAAATACGGCAGAAATACGACTCAGCTCCAGCCACGGTGTCTCCTCTGATCCTGAACAGAAGGACGTGTTTTCAAGCTCACCGATGCCAAAGAGCCTCTGACAACCCCCCACCCCCCTTCAATCCCTCTCTCTTTCTCCGTGTCGCCTCGTCTCCTCCGGGCTTCCAGAAAAGACCAAACAAACAGAGAGTGGAGGAATGGCTGTGCAGTAGCCGATGACACTCGGACATTCTCAAGGTACAGGAAGCTGTTTCTCTCCCCCCGCCCCCCCCCCCCTCTCTCTCTCTCTCTCTCTCTCTCTCTCTCTCTCTCTCTGTCTCTCTCTCTCTCTCTCTCTCTCTCTCTCTCTGTCTGTCTTATATCTGGCAGGAGCATCCCTCCCTGGTCAACCCTTCAACAGATGTCCTGACTGAAGGTGCCAACAACCCTCCCTCCCTGTCCTCTCCTTCTCTTCTTCCTCACTCCTGCTGTCCTGGCACAGCCTCCCCTGGCCTCCCGCCAAACATGGGATAGAGTGATGAGGAGAGAGGGTGGTGATCGACTGTAATGGAAGGAGAGAGGGGGGGATAGCGGAGGTAAGGTGGCCACTATTTGGGCACTGGCCAAGGAGGCTCAGAGGAGACTGGTAGATTGAAATGAAGAGTAGCCGTGGAGGAAAGACGGTGGACAGGAAGCACGAAGGAATGAGGGTTAAGCTTACATCTCCTTATCCATATGATTTATCAACCCGGTCTCACTCCCAACTCGTCAAATACCGCCGATTGGGCAGCGCCCCTCGGCATCGGAAACTGACGCACAGAGGTACACTTTAGCGACAGTATGTGACAAACCGGACTTTCAACTCCAATGTAAACCCACCAGCTCTGTTATTTGATGGTCGAAGCAGGTGACGTATTATTAATAGCGTGAGAGATGGGTCAAACAAACACAAGACTTTCAACCAGAAGACCGCAGGTCGTGTCCCCGTGTGAAACTAAAAGTAATGTTGACTTATTTTATCACGTCCAGTTGTTAGTCACGTGACTCGTCGGTATCGTGAGTCATTAGTCAGGGAAGTTAACGTCAACCACGACCGTTTCCTGAACCTTATCAAGGAGGTTGGAAAGGGGAGAGGTCACGCGTCATCAACGCGTCATATCTTTGGGGTACAACACATGCGCAGTAAATTCTGGTCGGCACGACCGCATCTCCAATTACACTGCGCATGTGTTATACCCCATACTCCAAGACCCGTGTCCCAGCATCTATCAATAGGCCTTGAACCTAACTAAGTTGTTGTGTTGCCTAAACCTTACTTCCTGTGAAAACGGAAGTTTATTTTGAAAGGACACTATGCATGTAACGAGCGTATATTGACAAGCCGTCCAGGTCAATCCTTTGGTAACGCAAGAGGGGTACCCCGTGCATCAGTCTCCGAAGAATGTGTTGGATTTGTTTGTGGAATAAATGAGGTGATATTGTGTGTTTAACCTTGCACTAATAGTGATCGTAAGGGTGCAGGCATGACTTTTCAACAAGCTGGCACACAATCTTGCCTCCTGTAGGCATGTGTGTGTGTGTGTGTGTGTGTGTGTGTGTGTCTTACCTTAACGGTGCGGTGGTGCTTGCGGGAGGGATGACAGCGCATGTTGCTGGTGTTGCAGCAGCCCGTGCAGCGCTTCACCTCCACACAGGGCGGCCATATCAGGAAGTTGGCCGACGTGGGATCCACCTGGCTCCTGGGGATCTCGTAGATCACCGTCCGCGTCTTACACACCGCCGGGACCGCCTCCTCCGCTGGAAGAAAAGAAGAAGAAGAAAAAGTAGGAGGAGTCCCGAGTTAATGGCCTGCTTAGTCAGAGTGCTCGGTGACACATTTTCCCGAATGCACGCTCGTGCTGATGTATTGTTGTAATCCGTCCCTTTTGCTTCCAGCTGCTTGCATGCATTCCTTCACTGCTCATTATGCGATGACTCACTCGACGTGGGAGCTGTTCGTCTTACCTCAGATCACACCCAGCTTCCTTTAAGACCGTTAAGGAGACGAGCTCTCCAAAAAAGCTGATCTCATATCAGCTAAGGAGCTTTGGGATCAAGACAGAAAGAGACGGCTCCTTTTGTTCAGAGGCCTCACTGGGGTTAATGCAGCGTGACTGGGCCAGAAAACCTTTATGTCCGCCGGTGGGAAATCTAATAATGGCCTTTGACCCTGTTGGTCATAGTGAAAAGAAGAAGGCAGTAAGCATTCATTTCAGATTTAATGCTCTGACAGGCACTCAAACCTAAAGACGTGACAGAGAGTGTACAGTAAGACGTCGTAAAGATGATATGTGCGTGTACAGAACGTGAGGGACAGCTGCCAAAACGGTATCATACACTTATGATGTGCCGCAACATACATGAAATGCAGCCAGCCGCTGCATAACTTCAAATGCTGCCCTCCTTGGAGGGACGCGAAGAAAAAAAGGAGTCTTAACACACACACATGGGTACACTACATGGTATTCTCCACGCCTCGATCAGATATCGTACCGCGTGGTGTTTTATGAAGAAATCTGACTGGGAGCCCAGGCGAGCTGCAACTTGAGCTCCTGAATGCCTGGAATTTCCACGCTGGAGGATATATTTCTCTCTTGACGCGTGTGTCTCAGATCTGCGAGCCTCTGGCCAATTAAAAGGCTTCATGTCAGACGTCCTCGTCAACCTCAGTCTCGTTTCTCATGATTCCTCGTTCGCCATAAACACTGGGTAGACGTCTTCATTAGGGTTCCTTTTATCCACAAAAGAGCCATATAAAAGCCACTAACTATTAGCTTTGTTTGAAATGAGTGTAAAGTGATCGGTTTCATCTCCTGGGAACATGTCAGGGAACTCGTATGTTAAAGTAGAGGTTATTTTTAGGGCATTATTGTGTAATTAGTTGTGCCAAGTTGTGATGCGCAGCATATAGTGCCAGACGTAACCAATGATGCAACCTCTGAGCGCATAACATTCATTCAGTCTTACCGATGCTCCTCTTGCGTCGGCTGTGGAGCTGGGAGTTCTTCAGGTCGTTGTAGTAACCATGGTGACGGGAGTAGTTCTTATGGTTGTTGTGGTGCTTGTGGTGTTTGGGCTCCTCGATAACATTGTTTCCCGTACCTCGTCAAAAACAGAAGGCAGCCACGTTAATGATGTCACACAGAGAGGAAGCACACACACAAATGAGTCTGCACGTTAATCAGCTTGTTGACTGTGGCGGGCGGCTCGCTACAGGCCTCGCCATGCAGCAGGCTGGGATGCGATCATACTATTGATGTTTTATATAGCCCCTTCCACAACTAACAATGTGTCGGTTAGTCACACGACCATAATGAGACGGTAACTTCCTGCTGGCTTCTGTAACACTTTGATTCCCTGAAGGGATTAGGGTTCCCTTCAATGTGCTGCTGGCTGGCTGGCTGGCTGGCTGGCTGGCAGTGCGACTGCTGATGACGTCACAAATTGAGGTCCAGAGTGCACACATGGTGCAGGCGCATATTACGCCGACCTCCGTGTAATTGCTCTATGTGTCAGCCTCATTTGGCTGAACTTTCCCAGCAGGAATCTAGACGCAGGTGAGTCAGCATGCTCCCTTCAACAACAACTACAGACACACATAGCGGACTAAAGCGATCATTTGACAGGTGGTGCCCAGCCGCCATTATCCCCGAGCCTAATTAGTGGTTTCGTGCCTCTCATTTACCTGAAAATGTTTGCTTTTTCAATCATTCAGCAGCTTGGAAAAGTACATGTTTTGTTGGTAGCTCCTCAAGGCTCCACTAACTCCAGTCTAATTTCGCCAGCTCAGCTTATTCGCAGTCACGGTCATCTGATAAAAGCCTGCTTGTTTTGGTCCCCACCCAGAATATGAGGTGGATTACAGAAGAGTGCCAGAGCAGCTATAAAGCGATAAAGCTTTCCCCAAAGAGCAGAGTCTGAGAGTGTTTGCTAAGTGGGTGGGTCCACCTGTCTGTAGGTACAGTACGGCCTATACCCAACCACCTGGCTTACACAACACTCAACATAAAGACACACTTACAACTACACAAGCTCCTCTCATTATCCTCCATAACATGCTAAAACCCAATGTACACCGGCACAACAAAGCTTAGCCACGGGCAAACACATTCCTCTCATGCAGCGCCTTTGTGCTCCGACCAGAGTCATCTGAAGGGATTTCCTCCACCTATACATGATCCACCTCTGGGGATTGGTTGTTTATTTGCTTTTGGATGCCTTCTTTTGCCCCCTCAGTGAGAGTGGAGGGAATTTCCTCCTGGCCCGTCGTGCCGTCAGTCAGACGGCCGGCGACCCAGAACCAAAGGTCTGCGGAAAGGAAGTGCTGGCTGCAGCTGAGGCCTGGTGTTAAAGAGGACCTGTTGTGCTTATTTTCAGGTGCAAACTTGTAGTTTGGGTTTCTACAAGAACATGTTTGCATGCTTTAATGTTCAAAAAACTGATCTGATTGGTCAGCTGACCGACTCTGTTGTCATTGGACAACCAAACCAAACTCTAAAGAAACGCTAAGACGCAAACGCTAAGAACAAAATTACACTATCCAGAATTACAAACGTGGCCAGTAAAATTTTTGGGAAAGAGCAAAAACAACTGGGATGTATAAATAAAACACGGGCAAAACAAAAAGCCTGACAAATTGCGTCTGATCCCGTTTATCCTCTTTTTAACAAATTTATAAAAACTGCTCTCGCTAAGACGCTACAGATCCGCCGCAGCAACCAAGAACATTTCCAAAAAGTCTTTAATTAACTAACTTAGTAACTAGCCGTTATGCAAAGGTGTTACTTGGTGACATCACCACGTTACAGAAGAAGAGGCGAGACTTCAAACGAGGCGTTTCAGGCAGTTCAGGAGCAGTGTTTCTGTGGGGGAGAGTAACTCCCTTTAGTGTGGACTTTGGGTCTTGTAACTTTGCAGACCTTTTACATGCACAAAAAGCTTTATAACACACTAAAGGAAAGGGGAAAAAGCACAAAAGCATAATAGAGTGCTACAGGAATGAGTCCAAAAACCCAGAAATGAGTTAGCATTTTGGCACTTCCGGTTCCCTCATCTCAAAGTCAATGGTTTTTTTTAATTGGTCTTTAATTAGATGCCTGAAATCAGGTCTGTGTTTAACATGAGCTTAAGAGATTTTAACGTTTTGTTCTACAACATAACAACAACTCGTGAATTTTGAAACTTTTATGTGTCTTAAAAAAGGAAGTTGCTAAATAAGACTACTAAACGTCATCACGCCGACTCGTTAGCCGTTACAGCCTTGCTGTGTATTCTCATGTTCATGCGACCTTTTTACTTCTGGTCGATTGCATACGTCATCCCCGCAGCACTCTATAGGTCCTCTTTTAGTAAAGGGCTGATCTATCTATATGTGTTGCTCACAGTCTCCATATGTGTGCAAACACACACCTACACTGTCTGCACTGTCAGGTGGACTCGTTGTGACAGCTGGCTGGTTTTCCTACCTGACAACCTTTTAACACTGCGGGTCACTGACAGAACTCCCACTGTGCCTCCTCTCTCTCTCTCTCTCTCTCTCTCCACCACACCTATCCCTCTCTTCATCCCCCCCCCCCTGTCAGAAGAAGAGGACGGGAGTGAGGGGAGGGCGTCACACCAGTGACCACCCGGAGACAGTTTGTGTCAGAGCTGACAGGAGAAAAAGGGCATAAAGAAGTCCTTTATAGACTACGTAGTCCTTTTTCTCAGCACAATAAAAGGACCTTTCTGTTGGTGTTTTCTTTACGCTAAAAGGAGGAACACGGGGGGGAAAAAGAGGGCAATCAGAGTGATCGGGCAGGACGAAATAAAGAGAGGCAGAAATAGAAAAGAGTGAGGGGTTTGCTCCTCTGTTGGTTCCAGGTGACTGAGAAGTAATAACACGCCCGGAGCGTCGTCCAACTGAGACAAGAGAAAAGAGGACAGGAGACAGTCTCTCGCCATGAATCAGGCTTTCATGACTCGCAAATTACTCCCTCCATTAGCTGAGGGCCTCGGCTCCCTCCCTTTACTCCTCCTCCTCTCTTTCTTTCTTCCTCTACTTGTACGACATGTTGTTGACTTCTTGTAATAATTCTCTCTCCATCTCTCCTCCTTGTCTCTCCAAATATCAACAGTTACATGGCTGAGTTGACAAAGTGTTCATAAAGGTGTGAAAGCAGGTAGGAAGCACACTTTGTAGGGTTCATAGGAAGTGCTGCCAACTGTACCGGAGGTAAACACCACTGCCAGCTTGTCAGAAAACAAAGCAGATTGCACAACAACTTGTTTCTGAGTGAAGTGTATAGCGGGAACACGACCTCCAGAATCCTCCATGCTCCCTCCTCCACCTCTGCCCCCACTGCCAAGAGTCAGGTTCCCTTTTCTGTCAAAGTCCTTCAGTGAGAGAGAGATAAGAGCCGGCCGGCTGGGGGCCGCCTGTAAGGAGGGAGACGGGGGGATAGAGAGGAGGAAAAGCGAGGAGAGGAGCACCCTCAGGGGCCAGACAGCCATCTGTAGACTCCGGCGGGGTCATCTCGTCTGTCAGTCAGACACTGTCCTCGTTGCACACCGAGCAAAAAGCAGCGCTAAATGAAACACCGCGAGATAAGCCCTGCAGGCCTTCCCAGAGAGCCTGACAGGTGTTACACGCTGAATTATAAAGCCATTCCTTCCAGATAATGACAAAATAATATGATAAAACTAAATAATTTCCTGGGTGTGACCTTCCAAACGCAACATCAGCCCGTCTTCCAGGTGCCAGTGTTCAAAGGTTTGAACCAACACCTCATATAAGCCTTTCCTCCCCCCCCCCCGGTTGACACGCTATACACCCTGTACAGTTCAGCCTATACTGGTAGCTTTACTGTCCCGGCCATCTGCAACAAAAGCTCTGAAAATACCCCTCTGGCTGGCGTCAAAGGTCTTTTAATGGGCTGGCCTGGGCCGCCGAGCTGGCCGTCAGACAGATTTATGTCCTCGTAATAATAATCAGCCTACTACTGTTACCCCGCCAAACATTCCTCTGTTTGAAGAAAGACATGTTAATTCAATTATAAACACCTCTTCTCATGCTAGAGGCACTCCGGGGGATCTATTCTGGGTCTCAGCGTATACAGCGGCCGTGATCACTGTTGTGGAGAACAGGTCGGTTTGTTCAATTAATAAACGAAACGCACTAATTGATACGTCCGTCAGAAAAGCGTGTGGTTATATGGGAGAATACTTGAGTGATGCTTTGCTTGAGGTTTGAGGCTACTAATGAGCAGTGACGTAGAGCTTAAAAGCAGATTTAGTAATTACCTATTTCCATCAACAAATCTTTAAGGGAGAGCCCTGAGTTTGATATATGGCCGGAGCCTGTGTAAATAGAGGCTCATGTGAAGGCAAACAGCTTCTTCCAGCAGCACCACTGTAACTTAATCTATTAAGACAGCCTGAGACAGACCGGTCCCCCCCCTATACTACCACCGCCACCACCACAGAAGAAGAAGCAGCACCTCCAAGAACCTGAACCTGAAGACCTGCGAGCCGCTGCTGTCTCTGTTTACAACTGTAAAGCCACTTTATTGCAGCAGCTGAAAGAATATGCACAACAGTGAAAGTCCATCTTAGTCACATGAGTACAGTAGACGCACCTATCGCGGCTTTATCACGCACGCCAGGGCTGCACTTGGCAGCAGATCCCTTCCTGTGTACAGACTGCTGTCATGAGGAGTCACCGATTCTCAGCTGATGAATGTGATTGCCAAAACAACAGGTTGTTCCTGTTTGCTCACTAAATCCACTACACCTGCAGGATTGGCTCCATTTAATCAATCGTCACTCAAACATCAGCTTCTACTCGTCAGTTATTGCTGCAGGCACAAGTGGATCCATGAATGATGACAACATACGTGTTATTCTTATGGCCCAAAAATATGAGTCATTAGACATGAACAACTCTCTCCCAAATCCAAAAACTAGAGCACTAAAACTCTTGTGATGTCATAGGGTGTAAAGTGTGGAGCTGCCCCATAGACAATGAATGGGAAGAGATGATCTAGATGACACTGAGAGCACTCAGCTCCAGTCTTTACACCCTATGACATCACAAGTTCGAGACTCTGGAGGAGCTCATGTTCATAAATATTGAATGAACTTTACTAGGTCATGGAAATAACATATTGGAATTCTTAATTTAGGTGGTGTTCCCCTTTAATATTATACAAAATTCGCCTATCCATCCAGCAAAAGGATGTTTAATGAAAAGGTGAAACACTGGCTGAAACTAAACCAAACCTGCGATCACTGATTATCAATTGGCAACATACATATATAAATTAATTGTGAAGTATGATGTGGTATTATGTATCTTTATTTTTTATTTTTTAAAAGCCTAACCAGGGACAAGGTCTGCAAAATTAGCTACGCCCTATATACATTGTATCGGTTGCACTTTGATTAAGTGTAACAATGCCTACATGTGTTGTCCTTGTCAAATAAATAAATGAACACATTGCAGTTTCAAAGACAGCTGAAGGCTTCCCAGGCATGATTATCTTAAATATGACCTTTATATTATAGCTATTTGGTTTGATCCCTAAGCCAGCACATGTGTCCTCACTATAGAAAAATACCAAGAGGGCTATCTTTAAAAGTGATTGAACAATAGAGCATAATACTAGAGCTAATAAAAGGCTGATGTAATCGTGGTGCAGCTGTTTTTAGCAGCACACCAACAATAGCAGAGTCACATGTTGTGAACAACATCAGGGTTAAAAATGTGGTCTGTTGATAGAAGTATCAAGAGGCAGAATTTACCTACGGAGTCAATGTCCAGTAGCCGCTGGAGGTCGCTGATGCTGTGGATTTCACTGTGGGACAGTCTGTCTATCAGCTCCTGGGGAAACTCCACTTCCTTTAGGGGATGGTGTGGGGGGGGCAAACAAAATAAACAAGAGATGAAGGTTAGAGATGTGTCGGGTCAGTGGCAAAACGTTTGAGTAATTGTTTGTCTGTATAAGTAAACGTGCTGAGTTTTTAAACAACCACCAGGAAGATCACTGCTGGAACAATGTTGCAACTATGTGCCAACTACAACTGTAGCAGATCCATGCATCACATGCAGAGGAGGTGGCGCCGAACCTCCTTGAGAAATTATGCAATTTAAGAAGGCTTTGCTCTGCAACGGAGCAAAGTTGCATGACTGGGGGATAATATACAACATCTTTTTTTATTAGGACCTTCTGGTTAGTTCGGCACACATATGAGTCTGGAATAAGCACTATAGGGAATAATATGAGTATAAATTGTATGCCGAATTGATAAATGGATGCCAATAAGCACCCAGATAACTTTAATAGTTGTTTTACTACTAATTTTTCTGGGAAAAGGTGAACAAACATTAAATTAGTCATTTTTCTAACGGAGTTTGGAACAGCAGCTCGCCACACTTTGCACTTGTTGCGGTCTTCTTCTTTACAAGCACCTCAAGTTGAGGAGAAATTATGCAATTTAAGAAGGCTTTGCTCTGCAAGGCAGCAAAGTTGCATGACTGGGGGACAATATACAACATCTTTTTTTGTTAGGACCTTCTGGTCAGTTCGGCACACATATGAGTCTGGAATAAGCACTATAGGGAAACATATGAAAATGTGTTATTATGAGTATTAATTGGATGCCGAATTAATAAATGGATGCCAATAAGCACCCGGGTGACTTTAATAGTTGTTTTACTAATCATTTCCTCAGCGGATAGGTGAACAAACATTAAAATAGTAATTTTTCTAACGGAGTTTGGAACGGCAGCTCGCCACACTTTGCACTTGTTGCGGTTTTCTTTGCAAGCACCTCAAGTTGAGCGCAGCCTTACAGGAACAGAGGCTATTTATATCACCCGGAGCGGTTCCCATGAAAGCGCTTAGCCAGCCCAACCAAACTGTTTGACCATGTTGGCTCAGACTGCAAAAACACATTTGGCACAAACGCCAAAAATAACTGCGATATGAGTGATATGTTGGTTCTCATAGTCACTGACCGTGTAACTGGAGCTGATATCTTTATATGTTTCAGTCTGGAAAAATGTATTCATAATTACCCTTTTTTGTTATTATCTTAGAATAATACAGTTTGGATGGTTTCATTCAAATGCTTTAAAGTCTCAAACTCTTATCATCAAGCTTTATTATAGGCTTTAAATGAAATCAAAACTTTTATTTCTTTTTAGTTTTCTTATGTGCATCAAGTTGTGTGGAGAAATGCATGCTCTGTGGGAACTTTGCACCCTCACAGGACCTCGCTGTGTGCATGACATGGCACCAGATGGACCCAGTCTCTATCCACCGAGTCCATGGTAACTTTACCTCAGAGGTGGCCAGCAGCAGGTACGTCGTCCACAGCAGGAAGTAATAAAGTGCGGCTCTCATCTCCCTTTAATTTCGATGTAACCCCGCACAAGAAAAAGGTGCTTTTCTGTAGGAGCCGCAGAATCGCTCCTGGCCCCGCAGGATCCACAACCATCCCCTCAGGGCGGGCTCACTCACACTCCGAGCGACGCCTGCTGCACTTGCTCTGCTTTTTCTTCTTCTTCTTCTTGCAACGTGTGTGAAAAAAATCTGAAGAGGCTTGTTATTCACATTGGACTGCAGCAGATCCTCAAGTGGGACAATCCCAAGAGACAAGTCTGAAGCGCATTGCACTTGTCCTTCACCCTCTTTACAAACTTCCTGCAGCTCACTGAAATATCAAACAAAGGAGCGCAGCTGTTAGAATTAGATTGTTAGAATTAGATTTATGTGATAGTATTTAATAGTCCTGGAGGAGGAATATAATCCAAACGAGCAAGATCCTCTTGGGTGGAAAGAAAAAAGGAAAAATCACAAGGTGTCCGTGTGGTGGTGGTGCTATCCAGAGAGAGCCCGTGTGTGTTGCAGCAGTGCGCTCAGGTCCTTGACTGTGTGGGACTCTGCAGTGAATGAGAGTCAAAGCGCCTCTGAGCTGCTGGATATAGAGAGAGCCAGCCTGCAGATCTGTGCATGTTGCGCCTCCCCTCGCGTTTCGGTGATCGTGCATCTATTCAACGAGGGGAGCTGGTTGGCTGGTTGGATGACTGGATGACTTAAGACTCAAGAGTATGTCCCCATCCCCCCCACCACCACCACCCTCAGACTGAGTGTGTGTATGTGTGTGTGTGCTCTTCTGCACAGTGCCCACTCAGAGATTCAGGCTGTAATTGATATTGATTATCAGTGATTGGAAAGGATGCACCAATGGAGACAAAAAAGGATGAGGATGCTGATGAGGATGTCCTCAGTGTTAACAAGTAGCTTTGATTGGATAATAAATTAGGTGACAGAAGGAAGTCAATAATTACATTTATATTAAAGGGACTATTTGTAACTTACAGAAATGCTTGTTAACAGCGACATCTGTGGCCGTTAAGTCAACGAAAGTCAGCGTCGGGCTCGCGCTTGCTCGCTCTACATAGACATGAACGAGCATCTCTAAACACAGTGAGGCGACACACGTCAACTAAAACCACAATATCACTATATTTCAGCTGTTTGGCAGTAATGTTAGCTGACCAGACGAAGGTCTCTCCATGAATCACTGCTGATCCTAGTGTTGGCTTTTCCTGAGACGGTGGAGCGAGAACGCACGCGGTGTGTGAGTGAAGGCAGGCAGGCAGAGGAGCGGTCTGAACAGCGTAGCTACACGCGAGCACGCATGGGATCCCGACCCGGTAGATTTATACCTGTAAAAAGCTACAAACAGTCCCTTTAAATCACTCAGGATGATTTTCAGGATCAAGTTTAAACAACAACAAGTTAAAGGATGATGATCAATATCATGGCAAGTGATGACTCATGATGATGTAACCCAAAGCTCTCTTTGTGCCTTTGAGGTTAAGGCAGAATTTATGCACCACGTCTGCACATTTATAGCACAACATGTCTGTGATGACGACATAATAGACGATGACCACGTTTGTGTGTGCATGGGCATGATGATTTTGGGACACGGGAAGTTAACAGCAGGTTAACAACAGTACTGGTCTTAACTTGTCGTGAGGAAAAGCTGGAGGCCGTGCGGTGCTGGGAGGTCTGGGAGGAGAGCCAGCCCGAGGGGCCTGCCTGCCGATAAACGAGACATACCGAGCAGGAGCACAGACGGAGGCGGTGTGCACACGCACATTATCAGCCAGAGGTGACTATCAGCGGGGAGCCATAGGTCAGCCAGCCAGCCAGCCAGCCAGGTGGTCTGGCCCTCCACCTTTGTCCATTCAACTGGATCGCAGAGCTCGCGAGGGCCAGCCTGAGGGCATGGAAACGCTGCATGGAGAGAGCACCTTCAGCAGCTGGTGGAGCAATTAATGTAACTATTTTAATAGGTCTGTGAAGTTCATTGTAGGATGGTACCAGGGCTGTAAAATGTTATATTTTTATAATAACCCTCTGCTAAAGCCATCTATGTGACACGTTGCTCCTATTGAAGTCTGCACTAATCCTTCATTCCTCAGCTGCATGAGTAACCGGTGTGCATTAAAGTATGGCATAATGACTAATACCGGCCGGTGACAGGCAGGTTCATCATGACCAGGAGTGTCGTCATGGTTACATCATCAGCCTCCCTGCCTGGATGTGCACCCTCACTGGCACGCATGACTCGTGTGTCTTGTAGGTGTTCACTTATTTGCATCGTGGTGGGAAATAAGAGTCAGAGGAAGAGGTGAGAGAGCAGACCACACAGTAGGAGAGAGGGATCGTTTTTTTCATGTAAGGTCAAGAAGTGAGTAAAACTAGTAGGTGAGGATGATGCGTCTCTTTCTTTCTGTGTCTTTTGATAATTGTGCTTTAGAGTGCACCTAGAGTCTAGGGCACTCTTCCAGTGGAGAAAACATGATGAAGTCCCCTCTAGGGTACCCTTCCAGTGGAGAACAGCCTGAGTCCGCTACTGCACGGAAGAGTGATGCACATACAGAGGATGGTAGAGGTGGATAGAAAGAAAACAAAAACACAAATGGGGGAAACAAACTGAAAAGAATTATTGGATTGACCTTTCAGGGGGAGAAGAAGAAACAAAAAAAAACCAACAAGACCAGAAAATCATTCTCTCTCTCTCTCTCTCTCTCTCTCTCCCTCCTGCTTTTCTGCGTAAACTATTAGGCAACATGTTTACTGGCAACTGAGGTCTGTGTACCTAACAACATTAACCCTGTTAAATGGTTTTATAGATGCTGGTGCACAGTAAATTAAGCCATAAAGACGCTGTGGAGAGGACGTTCTCCGAGTGAGGTGATGACTCCCGTTTCCCCCTAAGGCCACACATAGTTCCCAGTGAGAGAAGCGTAGGGAAATAAAAGGGAGGGAATTATTTAAGAATGTGGTGGATATGAGTTGCTTTGCCTTCGGGGGATTAGAGTCTTCCTCTTGGTCTGTCTGCTCTTATCATCTATTTCCACGGTGAGAAAGTAGTGAGGAGTTTTCTTTTGGGATAAATTGAACATAGTTTCAGATCAGTTTGATAGTCAGAATAAAGATGGAGCTCGAAGATGACTTTTTAATTAAAGGTATAATATGTAACATTTTACCTATACCTACACTACCTATTTATATATATATATATATTTTTTTTTAGTAGTGTACTAACATTACAAACACCGGATGATACATCAGGGAGCGAGGAAGGAATAAATAAAGTCCTTAAATATACCCTTCATCTTGCTCTGCCTTAATGTCTCTTTTCTGTGATAATCATATATTATCTATACAGTCGTGACACCTATGTGATCAAAGCAAAGGACCCGGTATCTCAGTACAGTAAGTGTTATAACCCAGATCTCAACTTGATCCCAGTGTGGCTGAACTCTGACCCTGCAACGAAAGCAAAGAATCTCACACTTCAGTGTGCCGGGGAACCATAAAAAAGATAGCTGAGCTGACAATAGAAACTCAATATACCAGATAGCCGCATATTCTCGGCAGTTATGATACCTGCAACTGTTATATATCACCCTTCCAACGAAGGCGATTACATATTTTCCACTGGGCATCCCCGTTCTATGATGCTTCGTGATACCAAAGGCCGAGTGGATTGCCCTGCAACGGATAAACAAACACAGATCTTAACGTGGTGTCTCCCCCCCCCGCAGCGCCACCCAGCCATATCATGAGTCACGGACACAAGGTAGCAGGTCCTTTCGAAACTACAGAGTGATCTCCTCCCTCCTCCTCAGGGTAGAATTAGGCCCCGCTAACTAAAGCCCTAACTGGCTCATCACTGTCTATGATGACAAAGTTGATTCCATTAGTGGGTTGTGTGTGTGGAGCTGTGTGTTATTTGACACGAGCTGGTGTCTTGTAATAGGCCCATTAGAAGCAGCGGTAACATTTATGGTTGAGTTACTCATGTACACACACACACACTAAGTAATTCAGGTGAAATTTCCCAGGAGCAAAGGTACATTCCGGAGGCTGGTAGCGATATAGATTGGACTTGGAAATTATCCAGAGCAGAGTGCATATCCAGGGCAACCTCTGCACGCATAAACAAGCAGCCGCACATGGACACATTCGCACGGAGGAAACTACTTGTTCACCTAAATATTAAGCAGTGGAGGGAGGCCAAGCACAGCAGCCATACTTACAACTGGACGCAGCTGCTCTTTTATAGGGACGATTACTGGCAGCCATTTACAGGCCTTCATCTCTCTAACAACCTGATGGCTCTGCGGGGCCTCCCGATCCAGCACCCCTCCGGACCCATTTTCCTTATAGGTGCATTCAGGGGGGCACAATGCCCAAACTGCTCTTATACAAGTCACAACTGTGCAGTCGAGTCCACCTCTGGGATAAAAAAAAAATTGCACATATAGAAACGCACAAAGCCGGCGGTACAAGGTATGCGAGGCAAGCTTCCAGCTGCAACGCATTACGGCAGCACACTTCAGTTGTTAAGGGACCGCCGGCATCCTCTCCGTGTGATCTCCAGATCTGTCAAACTGCGGTCTGCTCTTGTCATAACTCCTGCCTTGACTTTTTTTTCACTCCGTGCTCCTTCTATGAAAGCCGTCCTTTAGAGGGCCTTGAAATAGGTGTTCGGTGTGAAGGAGAAATGACACCGAAGAGAGAAAATACTGGGAAGGCGCTGGAGGAAATCCAGAAGAGTGTGTGTGTGTGTGTGTGTGTGTGTGTTTGCACGCTCCTTGCAACCTCAGCATCCAGTTGGTGCAGCGCTCCGAGGTCTGACCCCGTCATTGAGGTCAGGGATGGACTCCTGACCGCAGCCTCCGACCCACAACAGTACAGCAAACAGCACGCTCCAGATGTTGAAAGGCAATTAGAAATCAGACTTGCAGCTCAGGTGTGACACATGCATCCTCTCACACACTGTACTATTACTTACATGCGCTCACACACCTGCACTCTCTCATAAGCATTCTCCAATTTCCACAAACGGACAGACAGACAGACATGAAGCAATTCGGGCACAAGTCCTTACATGCAGTTCCCCCTGTTCCCAGCTCCTTTTCCCCCCTTAAAACACTGCCTCTTTATTCTCTATGAGCAAACTCTCCCTGCACACACACACTCGCACAAAAAAAAAAAAAACGGGGGACTTCCAGCCACTGAGAAATAGCAGCGTAATTGCCGGTGCTCTGTTGTCTATCAAGACCTGACCTTTTCAACATGTGTGTGCCGTGTCGGGAGCGGTGGGAACCGGCGAGGAGGAAGACAGGGGTCTCCCCGACTCTGTGGTGGTCTGACCCAAACCTCCCCCCCCTTCCCCTTTCTTTCCCCCAAAACACTGGGAACTCCCACCGCGTCCCCATGTTCTGTGGGTTCGGAGGCTATAGGAGGGGAGGACACGGCTAGCCCACAAATCAGACTCTTGGCAAAGGGGGGCATCAAAGGACGACGTGGAAAAGGACAGAGCTGCCCTGTCTCACCGCGGTCCCAAAAGGGGGATGGAGGAAAATCCGAGGTCCATGTGTAGAGCCCCAGACATTATGGTGGCACAAATGTACGCTTTCTGTTTGGTGCCAATGGGAAAATAGCTGAGTGGTGTTGCCTTACACGCATCTGGCCCCTGAAATAAGGACATTAAAGAATGAAACATATACAGGGACGTACTCATAATAAACATGTGAGAGTTTATAAGCATCAATGGCGAGCGGAAAGAAATGGCTTCAGAGAAAAGTCGTCCAAACAAATAGCAAGAAGAAGTAGATGTGGGGTCCACGAGAGAGAATTATAAAACATATCATAAGCAAAAATGGATCACTCGCAGGTCCAATGAAATGTTGCCTTTATGACATGACAGACGAGCTCAGCTCTCAGAGGGGGGCACACAAAGCTGTCCTCAGAAATGTATTAGGAGCCTTTAAGCCCATAATTACACCAATTGGCATGTCAGATGGGGCTTTCACTTCGTTATTTACCCCTTCCTGCTCCCCTTGTCTTTCACTAGCCATATAGGTGTAGGGACCATGAGATGGGGGCACTAGTGGTGATGGTGGTGGTGATGGGGGCAGGGTCCTGTATCAGGGTGGGGGGGATTAAGGGGGCTTGACTGGACGTTAGATATCTGTGACAGAGATGAAGACTTGGATGGAAGAAGAAGGAGAGAGGAGACGAGGAAGGCTTTGAAGGAAAAGATGCCACTAAAAGAAAACCCCCTGGATTAAAGGGTGATTACGAGAATCCACTTTGGTGCACCTGGCTACTCACCATTTTTTCGCCATGCGCTATCAGCCCCAGGGCCCGGTATACGGCTCGAAGTGTGCTATGACACAGAGCAGGGCCCTGAATTGTGTTTGAGCCATCCCTATGGCAACCACGCCTAGCTGAGCAAAGCACTTAACCTCCGGGAGAGAAGCCCTACCTGGTTTATGGGCCGTACCGCGATGCTAATTCGCACGCATGGTGGTAACCATTAACAGCGGTTAATGTGAGCCCCCCTACCCCAACGAGCTCTCAGCTAGCTCCTCTGGAAGTAACACCATGGCTGCTTTTAACAAATAATTACAGCAGGTTTTTGGCTCTTTTATTGTTATTATTGGAGGCTATAAAAGCAGTACCAGATCCAGCATTGAGGGATGTTTGTCAGCGAGTGAGAGAAAGAGGAAGAAAGAGAATGAAATCCTGGTGTTCTTGCCTTTATTTGACAGTTAAGAGTTGAAATTAACAAGAAAAAGATGATTCCAGAATTGAACCGGAGACGTCACCTCCCGTCATCCCAGTCTGCTGATCCTCAAAGAACCCCAGAGAGACCCATACGTGTGTGATGTCTATGCCCTGTATCAAAGAATGATGATGATGATGTTGCATGCATGCACGTGTGCGTGCGTTTGTGCATACACAGCGGTTTGTCGTAGGATCTAGGACTCAAATTGGAAAAATAACTTTTTTTGGTCCCCGAGCCTTTGATGCCAGCCCATACTGTCATTATGGTACACAGACCAGAACCATAATAACACCTCGCCTCCTCCTCCTCCTCCTCCTCCTCCTCTCCTAGGACTCAAGATGAAGTGTCAAAATCCCAAGGCAGAGGGAGATCACAACAAACTGATTATCAACAGGAAGTGGCTCCATTATGGGCTTAAAGATAGGAGAGAGTGCTCTCTGGTTTCAGCGCTCACTCAAATCCACACATTCCTGCAGGGTTTAGGGAGAGCCGGGTCACCCCCCCGGTGGACTCCGCTCCCCGGCCGCTGCCTCAGCCCAGGGGCATTGCTCGGGGTACAGCTGGGACGTTGAAGGGATTTTGGGGGGTCCTTCAGGGGGGGGCGGGGGCTGGAGGGTTGCGGATGTCGAGGGTGGCCTGGAAATCAGGAGACACTTGACAGCCTTGTGCCTTGTGACTTTGCACACCTGCGGTGATCGGCTGTGTTTTGGGGGGATGAGGTGAATCCTCTGGGATGCGAGGGCAGACTTAGTGAAGCACTCACATATAATAGACCCCGACAACTTGGTAAGTCCTGAAGAAGATGCCAAATCTTATCCAGATATTGAAGAACCAAAGCAAAGGTTTAGAAACATGAGATGCTTTAAGAGTCTAGAGCAAATCATCCATCTAAAATGTCTCAAAGCCAGAGACCATTTCCTAAACAGTCCAACGGGGACTTCTTTGCTCATTGCATTCCTTCACCTTCCTAATGTGATTAAAACAGAGTTCGACTACTTTTATGATCCGCACTCAAACCGCTAACGATTCCTCAGAGAGTAGGAGGCGCTGGAAAAAATGGGAACAATTGAGACAATTGCTGAGCTGCCTCCCCAGGGAGTCGAAGTGAAGAGATGGATTGTGCTGGGTCGGGATCGACGTGGGCAGGAGATTGCGGAGTCATGTGCACGATGGAATATCTCATCCAGAAAAAATGCTATTCTTTTCCCCCTGAGCACGCAGAATATCGGGAGAACATTTCAGTCTTTTGTTTGTTTTTTCTACACGTTGTTTGGAGGCGAGTCACCGAGGCTCCGTTCGCCGGGAGTAGCTTTGAAACTGAGGCCAAAAATCGAGTCAGGGAGGCCCGGGCTCAGTGTTGGTACATGTATACATGTGAATTATTTACTTGTCGTCCAGCAGGAAATGAGGAACGATAACAAGCTTGGGAAAGAAAAGCAGAAAAACAAACAGATTGTATCTCATCCCCCCTCGTTCATTTCTCCCTTTCTCCTTTCTTTTCTTTGAGGCAGTCGGCCGTGTCCTACTGAGGACGAATGCCAAAGGTATGGTCCCTTTAAAGACAGCGGCAGGAAGTAGAACAATCATTTCAATTACTTAGAGACTGGCTCATGACTGTTACTTTTATTAGGAAGGTGGTTTCCTTGTTAAAAGGAACTGTGTCGATTTTACACATCAAAGTCTGTTTCCAGATGTTAGGGAGTGCTACTGCATATGTGAAGGAAGTTGTGTAAAGCCTTTCTGATAATTTTCCTCAAGTGATGTCACGTGAGTCAGCGTCAGTTGGGGCTGAGGACTACAAGTTTGAAAATGAAAAAAATCTCATGGGTGTGGCGTTAGAAAGAAGTGATCCTACCAGACCTCTGTAACCTGCATATGTGTTTGGGCTACATTAGCTGGCATAACACACCCAAATCTCCGACCAAGCTGTTGGTGGTTGAGTTGCATTGTGGGTAATGTAGGCACCATGGATTTGACCATAGACTGTATATAAAGATGGACCACATGACAGCTCGCCTATATCAAGCCTCCAGGAAGAGCGCCAGCCTGTGAAGCAAATTTTCTTAGTGGCCAAACGGCGGTACTACAACTTCTGTGTCACGTCATGCCATTGGGCCCAAAAATTCGTACTCCCATAGTCTTACATTGGGGAAGAGACATCCATAAATCGGCAGGTGAATCAACTTCCCAGTATGAGCACTTGATTAGCCTTTATTTAAATGCTGCTGTCTAACTGAGCCGGACCTTGTGATGATCTCCTGACCCAATGTTTGACTCTCCTTCTCCCCCTGACCTCGGCCTCGACACCCCCTCTCATCCCCAACCTTTCAATCCCATCAGCCTCGCTATTGCTCAATCACCTGTGACCGGGCCTGGGTGGCTGACCTTTGACCCGAGAAGGTCGCGATTAGAGCTGAGAATCGAAGCAGCAGAATCGGGGGACCAGGCAGAGATGAGACTCCCCTGGCTGGACCAGGGGAGCTTCGATCCAGTCAGGCTGAGCTCTGGAAGAGTCGGGTCGCCACACCCAATATATCAAGAAAAGAGCTGCGTATCAAAGGCGGTGGTCATTAGCGCAGGCGGTTGGGGGTTGATTTTTTTTTTCCACCAGGGTGTAGGGATCATGGAGGAGGGAGAGAATCAATGGAGGATGTAGTAGCCTGGTGTTGGCAGGCATTTTAATTAGCCTGGATCTCCTCAGACAATGGATAGCAAAGATGGCAGCTATGGGAACACAGAAGAGGACAGGAAACAAAAGAGAGAGAATCAGGGAGAAAGAGAGAGAGAGGGTCGCACGCCCAGGGGCTACAGTCACGCTGCCAGATCTAAATATGCAGCACCAAATAAAACATCCTCTCATGAGATCACGGGTGGCTTTGTCTGGTTATGGGATGCAACAAATACAAACACGCACACACACACACACACACACACACACATACCAAATCACTCCCAGCCATCTTATCTTGTAAATTTTTGGCAGTCCTTATATAAAACTTGGAATTTGGAGGGATGCACTTAAAAAGCCGTCCTGTAAATGAGGAGGCAAAATGTTCCCATGCTGGGATAAATTCTTTAAAATGTATCCTCGGTGGACTTCACACCGCTCTGGAGTGCACTTTAAGAAAACCAGAGGAGAGCGTATTAGAGGTCAGTGAAGCTGGCGCAGCATTTCTTTGCATTCCTCCTCCTCTTTCTGCCTCCGTCTTTATCCTGCTCATCCTCCCCACCACCTCATTGAGTCTGGCCTCTTGTTTGTTTGGACAACAAAATGCAAAGGAGCCTCACACCAAACATACCCCGCTGTGGGAGTAGCTGGAAGTTGTAATAGAGCAAAGCTGCAGAAGCAAAAAAAAATAGAAAGGGATGGAGGGAGTGGAGGAGATGGCGGTGCAGTCGGGGGTCATTCATCCTCCAGAGTCCGTGCTACTGCTTCTGCTGCTTCCCTCCTCTCGTGGGACACTTCTGTATTGCGCTGAAAGAGATTGAAGAGGCTCAGAGCGAAGACTCTGAAATCATTTAGAGAGGACCTATTAGGCTTTTTGTGCTTTTCCCCTTTCCTTTAGTGTGTTATATCGTTTTTTGTGCATGTAAAAGGTCTGCAAAGTTACAACGTCAACGCCAATGGGAGTTATACTCCCCCACAGAAACACTGCTCCTGACCTGCCTCAAACACCTTTATTGAAGTCCCGCCTTTTCTTCCGTAAAGTGGTGATGTCACCAAGTAACACATTTACAGAATGGCTAGTTTGGCACGCCCTCAAACAAAGTAGCTCCAACAGAGCGTTTCAGACGGAGGGTGAAAAGAGGTGCTGCAGCACAGCCGGTATGAGAGAAGTAAAGCGTTTTTGAACATTAAAGCATGTAAACATGTTCTAGTAGAAACCGAAAATACAAGTATGCACCTGAAAATGAGCATAATAGGTCCTCTTTAATTAGTAACAAGCTTGCTGTGAAGAAAACCTATGTTTGCACTATACAATGTGTAGCCTTGAGGCATTTAATCTCAATCTCTAGCTACAACATTGGATGCTCACTAAGAAACAGTTTTGCAGTGCTTCATGTAAAAGTGACTAAAATAGAGAGGCTTCAAACCTTTCTGTCAGGTAGAATTACTACATATAAAAAGTCCTTTTTAATTGGCTGTTGTTGACCGTCTGAGTGTTGATGGCTGAGCCTCTCCTAACCCTGATGGGCTGTTACCTGAACTGACGTTAGCGTTAGCTGGCGAAATGTTTTTGGCCTCGGCGTTACGGAGTGCACGGTGGGACCACGGGAGCCGTATGACGGATTACGGGACTATGAAAGCATAAAGGACCCAAACACAGAGCTGACCATAATTAAAAGTTGGTAAAAGAGTGTGTGAAAGTGTGTGTGTGTGTGTGTGTGTGTGTGTGTGTGTGTGTGTGTGTGTGTGTGTGTGTGTGTTTGGTTGGCACAGTGCCATGATATCAAGGCTTCATCTTACTGCTCGTGCGACAGTGCCAAGTTTGGTCCTCAGCTGGCCCACCCAGGATAGCCCAGTAATGGCCCTGACTCATCAGGTGCTCTGGACACACACACACACACACACACACACACACACACACACACACACACACACACACACACACACACACACACACACACACACACACACACACACACACACACACACACAAAACCAGGTCAGCTCAGGTTGAGTTTTCATTCTGACGTTACTAGTGTTATCAAAATGGCTTTCTCTGTCCAAGGTCCACCTACTAGCTTTCTCTGTGAACGGAGTCAATCCATCCACACAAACTCCATCTGTTGATGACCCTCGGTTGTCATGGAGATGGTTTTGCTGACATGGGATCTCAGTACCTGTTATAATTGCATCCAAAACCCTTTTTTGACATCTTTATTGGACTAAAAGCAAATTCTGAAAGTTCTTTCTTGACTAAACAATCTCAAGGTCCACTTACTAGCTTTTTTTCTGGAACTTGCAGCCATATAAAATCATGTATCATTTTTAGCAATCCATCCTCCTTCTGGGTATCTAAATTACATACTATTTCTCAAGCTGTATGTTTAAGATGATTGAAAGATCAGCTGCATCCTCTTAAAAGATTTGAAAATCCACAAATTGCCAGAGGAGAACACTTTAAAGGGGATTTATCATGCTCATTTTCAAGTTCATATGTATTTTGGGTTTCTACTAGAACATGATTACATGCTTTAATGTTAAAAAATCATTAACATTTTTCCCATACCGTCTGTCTGAATATACCTGTAATCACTCAATGTCTGAAACGCTCTGTTTTACCGCCTGTCTCTTTAAGAACCCCTCCTGAAAAAGCCCAGTCTGCTCTGAAATATGGTGCACCTTTGCAAAGATAGTTGCCAAGCTGTGGGCAATATATTCTAATGAGTGACATAACAAAGGGGAGCCAAAATGCCAAACTTGAGGCTTCAAAACGGCAGTCCACAAACCAATGGGGTAGTCACGAAAGCACTGAAAAACTGAGTTTTTTATGATTTGTCTCCTTTAGTTCTTGTAAGAGTCAGCAGTGTTAAAATGTTAGCGTAGTCTGAAACTAGAGCCATGCACAAAATGCATGTGTATAAATCATGTTCTAATATGTTAATCATGGTTAACTGCCATGAGAGGACGCAATGCTGGAAATCAAACCCCAAATCCTGATGGCAGATTGCACAGCAATACTTGTTTCACTGAGCTGCAAACCCCAAACTAGTGAGTTTGTGTGTTTGTGTGTGTTGTCAAAGTGATGAAGTTGTGTGATTGTGTGTGTATGTGCGGAGAGGAGGGTACTAAACTTCGGCTAGTTGGGGGCGCATTCCTCAGTTGATTTAGTGGGCATTAAGATGAAGAGGAATGTGTCAGAGCTGTAGAGGCTTTAGTCCACTGTGGTGTAAACTGGCTGGGTGGAGCTCTGACAGCTCAGACTGACGGATGACTGACACTCGGCTTAATGTGAGAAGGATGGAGAGCAGAGAAAGAGAGGAGGGAGCCAGGCAGAGTGGAGGGAAGCCGGGATGGAGAGGAGGCAGCTGTAGGAAGAAACGTGAAGAGTGTGATTGAAGAAGACAATCTGCACTTTAGGGAAAGACAAAGGAGATTAATAGAGATTAGGGCTGTCAATCGATTGAAATATTTAATCGTGATTAATCGCAAATTAATCGCACATTTTTTATCTGTTCAAAATGTACCTTAAAGGAAGATTTGTCAAGTATTTAATACTCTTATCAACATGGGAGTGGACAAATATGCTGCTTTATGCAAATATATGTATATATTTATTATTGGAAATCGATTAACACAAAACAATGACAGATATTGTCCAGAAACCCTCACAGGTACTGCATTTATCATAACATGGCAAACTGCAGCCCAACAGGCAACAACAGCTGTCAGTGTGTCAGTGTGCTGACTTGACTATGACTTGCCCCAAACTGCATGTGATTATCCTAAAGTGGGCATGTCTGTAAAGGGGAGACTCGTGGGTACCCACAGAACCCATTTACATTCACATATCTGGAGGTCAGAGGTCAAGGAAGCCCTTTGAAAATGGCCATGACAGTTTTTCCTCGCCAAAGTTTGGAGCGTTATTTAACTTCCTTGTCTTCGACAATCTAGCACGACATGGTTGGTACCAATGGATTCCTTATTTCTAGTATAATCGCAAGTTGCGTTAATGCGTTAAAGAAATTAGTGGTGTTAAAATAACTTAACTTAACTTTGACAGCCCTAATAGAGATGCAGTATAATATTAAGGGGTGTGGGCATGAGATGAGATAAAGGGAAAGAGAGAGAACTAAGTCCAGTCAGGAGAGGAAGAGAGGATGCCAGAAGTTGGGATAAACGACGGGAAAGAAATGTAAAAAGAGTCCCATTTACAGGGACGAGGAGGGGCTGATGAAGAGAAAATAACGACTCAAATCAAGAGTATTTCAGAAGCGTATCTTTATTTGCTCAAGATGGTTCGACAGTTGAAACAAAGACATACAGAGACAGAGAGAATATAGAAAGATTCTTTTCATGAGGTCCCGTTTTATACAACATCAGTCGCTGGGTCAGTTGTGCAACTTTGACAAGATTACAGAGTAGATCAAAGGAAAGCCAACACAAGTATATCTTTTATTTTATATATTTATAACATACAAGTCATGTCTTTAAAAACGGCTAAATCAAACTTCTGTATTGACCCGACGTTACAAACTCTAAAGTGGTGCAAAAGCGTATCGTCTAGCAGTTTAAAGCAGAACAAAATCAGCTTAGAAATAAAGCATCAGGAAAGACCTGTGTGTGTGTTGAAGAGTCATATAGTCCTGAGACAGTGTAAGCATATATGGTTGTGTGTTTCATGTCAGTGTGTTTCAGTGTGTGTGTGTGTGTGTGGACCGGACTGATCCCACTACTGCTCCTTTGGAGTCCCACAGCTCACAGATCAAACTGAGCCGCTTCAGGGATTATTGAGACAGAGAGGATTTCTTGTTAATTTGGCTGACATAATATTAAAATCTTCAACGTATCACTGCCTTTAAAACCCCCCAACTGATAATAGCAGTAAAAGCAACAAAGCAGAAGCATTACAAAAATGAAACTTTATTTTTCTTCACACCTCTACAGCTACGTTTCAGGGGAACAGAGGTCGGTGTAGTGCGGGTCTGATTTGACCTAGAAATGGCACCACTCACACCCAGAACAAGTGAAAAAGAAAAAGGCCAGTGAAAAAACGTGTGCTCACTTCCTCCCGCTGCATGTAAACACGTCAACTTTACTTCCTCCTTATTTCCTGAATTCATCCGTACCCTTCATAAATTCACCAAAGTGCAAACGCCATTCTTTGTCAGTCTAGAAGCATGCATCGCATACAGTTGCCACGCTGTATATGTGACTCATTTACAGTATAGAATGAGTTGAATGATCTCCGTCCTCGCTCTGATTTTTACACTCCTTGCATGTTGGTGTTTTGGACATAAAGCTACGTGACAGCACAGGTCAAGTCAAAGTGCAACAAGATCGAAAGAAAAAAAAGAAACCAAATGTAAAAGAAAAGGCGCCCTGTAGTTGTGGATGTAAAACCCGTGTCCTTTACCCCCGTACTCCTCACCTCTTCCCACCCACAGAACCAAAACTCTGATGCTGATGCCGCCCACCCCTGCTGGTGGGGCCCAGAGAGGGGCCGACGTGTCACACGGTGAGGGAGATGAAGCTGTTGTATCTCTGGATGTTCCTCTTGAGGATCTCCGAGCACGGCCCCAGAACGCGCTCGAAGCGGGGCCGGTCCAGCTTCACGCACTTGAGCGGGCCGCGAGCGACCACGGTGGCCGCCCTGGGACGGTTCAACAGCAGGGCGATTTCACCTGGAGGAGGGAGAGGGAGAGAGGGAAATCAATGAATGACAATTAATGTTGTCTGATGCATTCAAATATAAAACGGACTTCTTTTTGTGAATGACAACTAAAGCTACGGTCATACTACACGACTTTCACAGTCGTCAGATCCCCGTAATGTTCATGCGACACAACTTGCTTTCTTGTTAGTCTTGAAGTCGTTGTGGTTTTCACACTACATGATACGTGACCAGAGACAGGGAGTCACACACAACAAGATCATTCACCAGGAGGGATCCCCGATGAGATCTCTAAACAACGTTTTGTCATGAAAACACACATGATATGACGTGACACCATACGCGAGACACATTGCTGATGTTGTTGTTGGTACGTGTTCACAAAATAGCCCGTGTCCACACTCTTTATTATTTGTTCCTCTAGGTGCAACAACAACTTTGCTCCGTGTTGCAAATACAACACATACAGTAAGTTGTTGTTTTACAACAAATTAACTGGATGGAAATGCAAAACTATCACAATATTAAGACAAAATATTCAATGCAATATAATCAACCTTTGACCTTTCCCAGCTCTGCAACATGCCAGAGTTGCTATTTTTGTGTTTCCACTTGCACAATTTATATTTCTAATGCTAAATATCAGCTATAATATAAAGCAGTTATTGTTTCGATGCATCGTTTTTTTTATGTGCGATGCCAAACTGGGGAGGGAAAAGGCTTCGTCGGCCCACTCACCAAAGTAGTCGGAGGGTCCGAGGCGTCCGACCTCCACGTACTCCTCGTTGTCAGACCTGCGCTGCAGAACAGAGGCTATTCCCTGGAGACGGAGAAGAAAAGGAGAGTCGGAGGAAAGACAAAGAGAAAGAACAGGATGAGAGGGAGAGAAATAAAAGGGGGGCGGGGGGGGGGGTGTTGGTGAAGAGGGGAGAGATGGAGGAAAAAGGAGGGGTGGGAGAGAAAGAAAAAAGGAGGAGTTATTTAGCGAGGGGCTGAAAATCGTCAGGAGGATTAAGGAGCCGAGGAGAAATTCCTTTGCTTCATAAGAACACAGGTGCACAGGATTTAGCCCACTTTCCTGTGGGACGGACACCTGTTCTGTGGGACAAGAAACACAAAACAACTCAGATATTCCATCGTACAAATTCTGATTTGGTTCTGCTTAACAGTGTAATAAATACAAACATCTAAACCCACGAGAGGCTGAACTGATCCCTCAGTGTCTCCATCACATAATCCCCCTTTATCAGCATTCACCCACAAAATGGAAACAACGGCATCGTCCAAGACTGATGGAGCTCCATTATAGTGTCCTTAAGTAACCCTAAAACACACTTTCATGTGCAAGCCCCGAATTGCTGTATGCTCCAATAGCATGTCGCTAAACCACACAGTCTACTCTGCAGGCGACGATAACAAGGAACCCAGATGGAGTCAGAGTGAAACACTAACTCGCACGCAAACACACACATGCAGTGAGAAAATCAACAGCTGATGTCTGCTGGAGCGACTGACTGGACTCTACCGCCGACCTCGCTACGCGTATTACCGTCGCCCGCTGGTTGCTGCTGTGTGAGTCATTGAAAAAGTATAACGCAGGAAATTTGATTTCCGTTGACTCTGCCCAACAGATGATAACAGCTCATGCTGTCGTGTCTTGCAGCTGCTTACAAACTTTGTGTGTGTGAATGAGCTCATGTTTGGATATTTATCGTTGCATATGAGCGACCACTTAGTGTTTGGAGTTATACTCGAAGCCCACATTAACACTTGACAATGCATCTCACTATAAAGCGAGGAATCTCTGTCTGTGTGTATGTGGGTGTGTCCTTTGCATATCTCGAGAACCGATCATCCGATCGACTTCACACTTGGCCGGTGTATTGCTGGGGACCCCACGGAGTGCTTTGTCGAATTTGGTGCAATTTGGATACGCAACACGCTCAACATTAATAAACTTTGAATACACAAGGAACCATCAGTGGTGGCAGGGCTTCAGGGCTCTGCAGACTGAATCCAGCATGTCGTCTGCAGTGGACAGACAGCGCCTAAGTTCACTGATCCTGGATATAGCCCTCTAACGCTGGATAACGTTACAACCAAACTTTTCTTCACTTCTGCAGTGAGCAGACTGCACTTATACTAACGTTACAGCCTACATTACATGGATGCTGGATAAAACGTTACAACCGAACTCTTCTCAACTTCTCACGACCCATCCAAAGAAGCGCAGTGTCGAGTGTGAAGTTGTTAGAACGAGCGGTTCTCTCTCTGCAAGCAGCAATACCACAGGTCAAGCATTCGGCCAGTTCTGAACGGGCATTTTTTCGAACGGGCACTGCACGAGTTTCTCGAAAGCATGGCTGTTTGGCACCCAATTCGACTGTTATCAGGCCAGTAAACAGACGTTATCAGTCGCTATAAACACCGTAGTGAGTCATTAGGGGCCTACTAAATTGTAAAAATGAAAGCGAAACTCAAAAGCAACACATTCTAACAGGTAAAACTGCTTGAAATGTTATGTTGTGAACACAGACAAAAAGGCTTCTTTAGGTTTAAGCAACACTTAGTTAAGTTAAGAAAACATCGGGTTTTGGCTTAAAATAACGAGGTTTCAAAAGTGAAAGCGAAACTTAAAAGCGTTACATTTTGAACACAAACAAAAAGGCTTCTTTAGGTTTAGGCAACAAAACGACAACTTTTTTAGGTTTAGGCAACAAAAACACTTCAGTTAAGTTAAGAAAACATTGTGTTTTGGCTTAAAATAACTACGTTTCAAAAGTGAAAGCGAAACTTCACGCTTGCCAACTGCAGTCTCCTGGGTGAAAACCGCGTTTTGTGTCACATCCGTTGCCTCCGACCTTCACATGGAGTTTCATACTGTCTGTAATACAGTACCTGACTTCTGCTTCTGCTCCTGTCATAATTACTACGGTCATTAGAGGTTGCTGTCGTGTTCTTTTATACCTTCTTTTGGTGATCTACCATGTGAATTGATGATAAAACTTACTAGTAGGTGTGGTAGGCCCCTATTGACCCACATCTATGGTGCTCATAGCGACCGATAACGCCTATTTATTGGCCTGACAACAGTTTAATCAGCTGGTTTGTGTGTGATGGAGCATACGTTTGGAGTGCATGTGTTTAAACAGAGGTAGAATTTGTGTTTTCAATGTCGACGTCGAGACATTAACACGTACCAAAGTTCAGCTGTAAATTGGTAGCTGGTAAGAAATCGGCAGGGGAATTTCCCAGCTTGTCTTGGACCGTGTCGCAAAACAGACTTGACCGTTCCAGAACTCCGTGCCTGTCTCTAATCCCTCTGTGCTCCCTCTGCTCCTTCTGCTGACCAGGCTAATAATGCTAAATATGAATATAATGAGCTTTAATGAGAACCCCCCCCAAAACCGCCAGCTCTTTACAGCGGCAACACAAAGGTGAGGCTGTGTTTCAGTGAAAGGGATACGTGTGTGACTTAGTGGGTTTGTGCTTTAAATGAACTGTGGAGAGAAGTGGGGGGATACTGTTCAAGTAAATGGGGCATAGCGTGTGTGAGAGGCGACCAAACTGTCCCGTAATGCCATGACCAGCACACACGCCATGCAGCAGGGTGAATTTAGCTATGTGGTGGGAAAGAGGGCGGTGATAATGTCGCTGAGCATGGCTGAAGGTGGTGTTAAGAGTTGTTGGGGGGCTGACTGACGTGTTCCCTCTCAGAGTCACACATGTATGCTTCTGTAAAAGTGACATTTATTCCCTGCACAACTGCATTTCTGTTCAGAGACAACTGCTGCAACTGTTGAGTGTCGAGGACGTTCCTGAACTTTTTATATTTTTTTATTTTGGCTAGACGATTCCCAATGACTTCTATTTTTAACAAGCAACTTCTAGCATAATAGTACTGAAAATAAACTGCACCTCAAATCTGGCTTGTGGAAGTACGCCACTGTGGGAAAATGTCTAGCACACAGATACTTTTTTTTTTCTGAAGTAATAGTGCACAAACAAGGAATATTTGTACGATATTAGTTATTGGACATGTCCAATCACTTGGCTACTGCATGAAATTTCTCTGATTAGGCCGACTGATTAAAGATTAGCCAGCCTCAGTAGCTGAACTGATCGCCCAGGACAGTTATCTGAACTTCCCTGAGCATGAGTCCTAATGGGTCCTAATGCTGCTGCCTAACTCCTTATGTGCATATTATCAGAGAGAAGGCTGGTGTTTCACAGTTTGCTTTTGTGGTGGACTGAAATGCTGCTAGGCTGACTAGTGAAGCCTTTTCATTTCCTACGGTATGGCATTTAAGCCACAATGTGAACACCGCAAGAGGAAGAAGGAGGCGCAGGGGGGGTGACTACTGGACTGCTACGTCTACGTCACACGGAGGAAGAGGGAAATTACGACACTTATACCCTCATTGGGCGGATTCAAAGACATGGGTTGAATTAGTGTTTATCTCTAAAGTTCTACTCGTTGGCCCTTTGTTGCATGTCATACCCGATCTCTCTCTCCCCTCATTTCCTTTCATCTCTCTGCCGTCCGCTATCTATTAAGGTATAAAAATGCTTCAAAATAGAATTATAAACTACAAACTGTATGCCTCGGCAAACCAATCAAGATGCAGTTTACATCCATGTCTGTCCAAAATGTCATCACTTCATCATTTTATCCTATTAGACATTTGTGTGAAATTGTCATAGCGTATGAACGTTTTGTGAGGTCACAGTGACCTTGACTTTTGACCACCTGAGTCCAAGTGGATGTTTGTGCCAAATTTGAAGAAATTCCCTCAAAGCGCTCCTGAGATATCGCGTTCATGAGAATGTGAGAAATACATAAAAACATTCTACTCTCACAAGACAGGTGTCCATCCACATGGAGCACAAATTTTAACGATAATTTCCAGGAAATTGGCAAAAGAAAGTTTCCATCCACTACAGATATGCACACATTAGGAGATGAGCACATAGCGATAAACAGCTGGTGGCGCTAATTCTCCAGTCCACACATATGTGATGTTTGCAGCGTTTGACAGATAAGTCACATGCTTCATGTCTGTCATGGTTTATTTGTTAGGTTCTCTATACGATATCCAGAGCATTAATAGAGCAGCAAACCACTATTTGTTATGTAAAATGTAAAGAAGAGGAGTCATGTCTACCTGAGCAGAGAATGAAGTCTCTCTCCCCTCTGTGTGTGTGTTGTAATCAGAACTTCTCCGTGCTTTGTTGACATAGCCGGGCCGGCCGCGCATGCTTTTTTACTGCATGTTCGTGCATGTATGCGGGCCCCACTGGATAGCTCACGGCCGCCGCTCTGCACTGCTCTCATACGGTGGTTACAGCTGATAACGTCGTCGTTGCAGAAGTGTAGCACCCACCTTCCGGTTCCTCCTCAGGTTAACGCTGTTAGCTCTGTCAGTTTTCACTCTTAGCATTTAGAAATGCTCCCAATCTCATATAGAGCACCTTTAAGTCTGTTTCCATCTCCACTTCAGCCAAGCATAAAACTTTTTTTGCAATATTTGGACTTTTTTTTTGATTTTCAGCTATTTTTATGCACAAATTGCAATTACAGATAGTTAGCTATGACTGTTGAGTGAAGGTTATTCATAAAGTGACTAGGGGGTGAATAGGGGGGAGGGCGCAGGCATCGAAGCTCCTGTGTTTACAACCAGTTGATTCCTCTCCTTTCCATTCATGTCCAAACAAAGAAAGTGAGACAGCGCAGCGCCGTCAAAGTACAGTTGTTCACTGGTGAGCAGGCCTCTACCGGTGTGGTCCAGATAACCATCGCGTACTGTACCACCCCAGGGGCAGCGCTCTGCTCCACAGATATTTCTTTTATAAACATTGAGGATCACCCCCCCCTCGCCACGCTGCCCGACGCAGGGAGCGAAGGACCGGCAAGATAGTGGAGGAGAAAAGGCAGAGAGAGAAAGCAAGACAAACAGAAAGCATGAATGAATGAGGTCACTGAGAAATAGAGTGAGGAGAAAGGAAACGGTGCGAGCCAACTTAAAGAGCAGAAGCAATAAATTATCACTACTACGTGATGTTGCTGTTGCTATAACACTCCTTAACCAAAACACACATACCACACGCAGAGCGTAGCGAGTCGGCTCGTGGCGACATGTCAAAATGTAACGTCTTGCATGGAGGAAGTAACAACTGTTGGATCAACAACAGGCACACAGAGAGAGAGAGAGATGGAGGAAGAAAGGTGATATCCTGAGTAGCCTGTTCACGAGGCCACCCAGCGCCGGCAGTGTCTGCACCTTCTCACTCAAACATCAACACACACACACAAAGATTGCACCCTTGCACGACCTAAAGGATGCTTTTCAAATTACTCAAAAAATGGTTTCGCCCAATTAAGACCTGTTAATCTTCACCTTTTGTTCCTGTGCTTGCACTCAAAAATGTCTTCATTCATTAGCTGCATTGATTTTCAGTCTATAACAGCGCCGTTAAGCTCCATTAGCTAAATTGCACTCCAGCGCACGCACACGTAGGTTACAGTAACAGCCAGGCGATATATTGTAGACCCACAGGGACCCTTTAGATCCCCTCAGTGGGATTACTTTTGTGTTGGGTCGAAGGACAAATCTGAGATAACACACTGAGTTGCTGTTTAGATTGATGATGGGAGGAGATGAGAGTGAATGCACTAGCAGAGAGGATGACACGAGGACGAACAGCCCTCGCTTGATTTTACTCAATTTTCAATCAATTGTCGGGGGCTCGTGCCTGTTCGGAGCGGGCCGACTGTTCAACCCCAAGGAAGTGCTGCTTGCAGCAGTGTCAAGAACCGAGTTTGATTGTAACGTTAGTAGGATATATCCAGGATCCAGCAGCAGCAAAAGTGAACTAACGAGCCCCGGTCTGCCCGCTGCAGACGACAGTCTGCAGAGCCCTGAAGCCCCGCCCCCGCAGCTGAACAGAGTGCTGTTCGCTTGTTTATTCAAAAATGATTAAAGGGGACTTATTATGCTTTTGCTGCTCTTGAACTGCCTGAAACTGCCACTATACAGTAGATGACAATAAAAAAGTAAAATAATGACATTTAGAATTTTTGACGGTTGGAATGAAGCACAACATTGAAGTGAAATCAGCTCTCGGTTTATTTATTTGTCCTACCCTGAATTGAGTGAGACTCGAGTCATGAGTGTGATTGACTTCCCTTCAAAATCAAAAAAGTCTAGTAACTCCACTTTGACATCATGACTTAAAGATTAAAAATAAGACCGCGTAGGTGAGCATGGTCGCGAATCAGCTGCAGCAGAGAGAGAGACAGGTGTGGGGGTAGCTCATGAGATCAGAGCCAGGTGAGCTGATTGGCACAGCTGCTGCTTGTTGAGTAATTAGGTTCCTCCTTTAAATGCAGCAGTGAGCGGCACCTCTGATGACTGCCACACACCACTGACACACGGCCGCACCGGCCTGGTAGAGATCTGTTTGTTGAGCTGTGTTGGAAACTGTGAGCGACTAGACCGTGCGTCGGGCAAATAGAGGCGCATGGAGTTAAGAGTTGTATAATTGCCATTACATTAGCGTAAAGAGAAGTCTGAAAGGGGGTTTATACTTGTGACAAAACAGCAACTTTGTCCCATTTTTCAAGTAAAGAAAACTGAAAAGAAAGCATGTGAAGCAGCATGTCCAACGCAGTTTCTTCATATTTCAAAACTCTCACTGATGTTCAACAAGTGTCCTTTATCCCTCCTCCCTCTTTTCATATGCACCATTTTAGTTGGCAGTGGAGAGAGCACGGACAACTTGAGTGTATGAGCATGAGGGAGAAAGAGCGTGCATGTTGGGTAGGTAGGGACATAAGAGAGGGAAGGTGAGGCTGAGTCTTCACGGCCCCCAGAGTTCTGTAAAGGATTGTTTGTACAGCGTGAGGGGAAAAAAAATGTAAACATGTCACTTTTCATTTGGGCTCCATTCCTCCCCAGGCAGGCAAAGAAAGTGATGCCTCTATACCTCCCCTTTTGTTCATCCTCCTCATCAGCAGCATGTAATTGTGGGGTTTGTCTTTGGCTTTGAAAACCACAGAAACAACAGAAGAGTGGTGGAGAGAGGAGACAGAGAAAGAGTTCTGTTGGAACAAAGCCCTGACATCTCGGTGTGCACGCGAAGAAGAGAGGATGGTGAGTGAGGAAAGTTGTCGCAAGACTGACAAAATCCTTCTCTCCTTTTCGAATGAACCTCTCTCTCCGTATATGTCCCTCCCTGCCCTCTTTGACTCATCCTTCCTCTCTCTCTCTCTCTCTCTCTGGTCTCCCTCCCAGGAGAGGCTGGATCTCCTGACCCCGTGTGAAACTCGGCAGCACACATTCCACCACAGTCCACCCTGCTCTGGGAAAGTCGGGCCATGCTGCACGAGAGACGGAGAGAGCGAGGAAGGGAGGGACCGAGAGAGAGAGAGCTTAGAGGAAAATGGAAGATAGACAGGAGAAAAGGAAAAAGGGGATTAAAGAAAGAGACAAAAACTAGTGTTGGGTGAGGCTCACAGTGTTTGGTGTGACATACTGGACTGAGCTGAGACTCCATCTCTGTCTCTCCTCCGTCTCCTCCATCCTCTAATCCCCCAGATTCCCCTGCATATTTCTCCTTTCTCCTCTCTGGGATGTACAAGTCTCAGTTTGATGAGTCATGCATTGCTACTGCTATATTTGTGCCCTAAACCCCAATTGGGTTCCTCTTTCTGCATACTCAAACTGGCTTTTAAAGGATTTATGCAGCTTCAGGAGGCTTCAAACTTACCAAAAAGAGACCAACTCTGGTCGGATAATGTGAGGTGAACACAAAATAAATGTATATATACAGTGCAGTCTATAAATGTTTGGACTGGGATACATTCCTTTGTTGTTTTGTACTTTGGCATATTAGATTTGATATGAAAAAATGGTCTACGAGAGACTTTTCAGCTTTAAAGCAAGACTGTTACTTTTGAAAGAATAAATAAAACATGCTTCTTCTTATATATAAAAAAAAGTTTAATTCATAAGCAATAAAACACAATATTTCTCAATTATTAACAAAAATCACTTCGTACTTTGCATATTTTATCTGTTCAAAATGCATCTTTCTCAAGTATTTAATACTCTTATCAACATGGGAGTGGGCAAATCTGCTGCTTTATGCAAATATATGTATATATTTATTATTGGAAATCCTATAACAATATAAAACAATGACAAATATTGTCCAGAAACCCTCACAGGTACTGCATTTAGCATTAAAAATATGCTCAAATCATAACATGGCAAACTGCAGCCCAACAGGCAACAACAGCTGTCAGTGTGTCAGTGTGCTGACTTGACTATGACTTGCCCCAAAACTGCATGTGATTATCATAAAGTGAGCATGTATGTAAAGGGGAGACTCGTGGGTACCCATACAACCCATTTTCATTCACATATCTTGAGGTCAGAGGTCAAGGGAGCCCTTTAAAACATACAACCTAAAAAATTGCAAGTTGCGCTAAAGCATAAGTGACGTTAAAGCAAATTAGCGTTAACTTTGACAGCCCTAGAAAATATATCACTGCCCAAATACTTCCAGACTGCGACGTGCATCTTTGAAGAGAGGCATAATTGGGAGAGCGAAGGAGAGGAGGAGTGTTGTGCTGGAGGGGCACAGGTGGATAGAGAGAACCAGAGCGAGCCAAAAGAGGGATAAAGAGCGAAACATCACTCCGCACCTTTGATAAAATCCTCCTCTGGCTTCACCTAACCACTCCCGTGCACTGTAACCGATGCACTGCTCACTCGCACTACTGTCAGATAGACAGAGCAACAGACAGAGAGAGACTAACCTTCAAGTAAGAAGAATGAGAGTAGGAAGGCAAGGACAAAAGGGACCCCCACTCCCCTCTAGATGGGGCCCTCTTGACTTGACCCTGGTGAAAGCTGTGTAAGTATGGAGTTAATCAAAAGTGTGTTGGGATGACAGGCAGGGGGGCCCTTCATGAAGCTGCGCTAGGGGCCCCAGCTCCACAAAGCCTGCAGTGTAGGGGGGGTGGTTGTGGGCCGGGGCTGGGGGACACCACCGGGCAGTCTGTCTGCTGGTGGCAATAAACAGAGCCCACCAACGTCTCTGCGTGATGACAACGTACATCAACCCGGGTGCCCACCTGATGACACACACACGGTCTCTAGCCTCATTATGTCAACACGTACAGCTTACAGGAAATGTGACAGTAAAAGAAAGTTACCGCACATCCTGTCTCACTCGGTGGGCGACTCCAGAGCCTGAAAAGTGAAGCCAGTGCTGAAGTGCCTTAAACTTGCATTCTCTCTAATAGCCAGCAGGGGGCGACTCCTCTGGTTGCTAAAAGAAGTCTGATTGTATAGAAGTCTATGAGAAAATGAGCCGACTTCTCTCATGATTTATTACCTCAGTAAACATTGTAAACACGAGTTTATGGTCTCAATTGCTAGTTTCAAGTCTTCAATACAGCATGATGTTCATTCAGTAAATTATGGTCCAATTTAGAGTCAAATAGACCATAAAGCAGGGGATGCTTTAAGGCGTGGCTACCTTCTGATTGGCAGGTTGCTACCACAGCGTTGTCCGTGTTTTCGTCTTACAACTTTAACTCTTTCACAGTGTGTTTTCAGTTCATGAAAGTTAATTATAACCGTTTGGTCACCTAAAAATGTCTTATTCAGCATTCGGTTGTACTTAGCTCACCCTCTTTTTCTACAAGACACACATTTCACACACACACACAGAGGCCCTCCTACAGATCTTACCTCTGTAATAATGAAGAAGTCATCGCCAGGTTCTCCTTGCACCACTATCTTCTCTCCGTCCTCGAACTGAACGGGCTCCAGAGCATCGGCCACAGTCAGACGTTCCCACTTATCCAAAGACTCTGCGAATGGAAAAATTACACACAGATCAGTAAGGACAATGTGTTATTTACCCTGTGAACAGTAGATACACAAACATGATCTATGTGCTCTGCGGTCTGAGAGGATGTCTCTCTCGTTCAAGTCCAATAAACTGGTGGGAACGATAATTCCCACCTCGGGCTAATCCAGTCATTCATCAGGGACCATCACATCTCAGATCCCCCTCACCACCTCCCTCCTCTCGTGGAGCTAAAACACCTTGAAACAAACTCCTAAATGAGACTGATTCTGTCCTGTGTCTGACCAAACAATAACAGGAAGATCTAAAGTTTTATCCCAAAGACAGTCAGGTATCGTTGAGAGAGACGCTAGCATCTGCTTGGTGCTTGTAAAAGTGGATATGCACAGGATGTACAGCTTGAACTGTAATCAAATACATATAAAGTGTAGTGTATACCGATATAAGAGGAATGTTTGTTGAGTGGTTGAGATGAATCTAAAGGGTTGGGAGGATCTAATGCTGCTGTATTCAAACTGAATATTCCCCTCTGTTATTGTACAATGTGTTCATTCAGTTACACTCCAGGGACAGGACTATAATTGTACGGGATTGTACTATTAAAGAGGACCTATCCTGCTCATTTTCAGGTTCATACTTGTATTTGGGGTTTATATTCGAACATGTTTACATGCTTTAATGTTAAAAAAAACGCTTTATTTTTCTCATACCGGCTGTGCTGCTTAACCTCTTTTCACCCTCTGTCTGAAACGCTCTGTTTGAGCTCCTGGCCCCGCCTCCCAAAACGCCCAGTTCGCTCTGATTGGTCAGCTGGCCCACTCTGTTGTGATTGATCAACCGAGCCAAACTCTTCGGACTCCACTCCAGCTCCGCTCTAACTAGCTTTGTTTGAGGGTGTGCCAAACTAGCTGCTAGGCAGGTATTATGCAAATGTGTTACTCGGTGACATCACCACATTTCGGGAAAAAAAGGCGGGACTTCAATCAAGGCGTTTCAGACAGTTCAGGAGCAGTGTTTCTGTGGGGGAGAGTAACTCCCTTTGGCGTGGACTTTGTAGCTTTGCAGACCTTTTACATGCACAAAAAGCTCTACAACACACTAAAGGAAATGGAAAAAGCACGATAGTTCCCCTTTTAAAATACCTTTAAATGTACAAGAAGAGAATTGACCCTTTGTGAACCAAGTCCAGCCAAAACCTGTAATGGGATCTATCTTTTTCAGTTTTTGTTGATCCTGAGAGCCGGCGGCGACAGCTGTCTTTCCGACTGCCCGACCACACGTACGGTGACGTGGTTAGGCCCGGGATATTTCTAGAAGCTGTTGGTTTTCACACAGAAACCAAAAAGACAGACGGTCACACATCTTCACTGGGAAAATTTTTTCCAACCAGAGGAGTTTTAAGCAACTCTGAACTATTGATATTTATAGTAAAGAGGACCCACTATTAACTAAATAGAAGATTCACCAAATGAGCTCATTCTTCTGTCACAATTTTGGTAGATTATTGTTTCCCTAACCTTAACAGTCCATACATCTACATGTGGAATGTGACTTATCTGCAGTGAAAACACTCCTCGTCTTTAGTTTTGTCTAGATAAAAAGGATGATTCAGTGTTTGGAGGCGTAAAACTACAGCCGAATGTCTTTGTCTGAGACTTTTGTCTCCTGATGGGCTCAGTAACTGATCCCAGTGTGTATGTATTTGTGTGTAAATGTGTATGTTCTTAGGATTAACTAAGGTGAAGTCTGATCGTTTGGAGGTGTCCAGTGTCCCGTCCGGTGGGGCCGTGGTGTCTGCCTGGCCCCAGATGGATGTCCTCTGTCTGGCTGCAAGCTAAAGGCAGCAGCTCCTATAGTAGTGATCCTTAACAGCTCGGCATGTAACGCGATACACGAATGTGCTGACTAAAGAACCTACATTTCACGCTTCGCAGAGCCTGCGCCCACTTGGATCACCTTTGCTGCTACACATAGGACGCACACGGGGAAACAGGCCATCGGGACGTGCGACAAAGAACATGTTGTTTTTACCCCCCTCCCTCCTTCCTCCTCCTTCGCCCCTCAACATCAAGGGCTTGTACCCAATTTCGTGGCTATCTCAAAAATCAAAGACAAACACAAACACTCCCGCCTCCTGCCCCTCCTCCGATTCAAAGAGGTGGAGCAGGGAAGCGGAGCGAGGAATGAAGAGAGGAAAAGCACTCGGAGAGAGGGGAGGCGGGCGTTTTGAATGCAGGCCTCGACAAGGCTGTCGAGAAAAAAAAAGGGAGACGCAGAAGAAAGGAGGTGAATGAAAAGAGAGTGGATCTCGCAGAGACGTTTCTCTTAAGACCTGAATTGAGTGTATGTGTTTACTCAGCCAGCTAATAACTCTGTACAGGGGGCATGGCCTCGCTCTATACACCGCACACACACCGTCGAGTGGACGGGGATGAGATGTCAGTTCCAATTGCGACTCGTTTTGAAAGTCTGAATGAATCTCATTTGCCGTTCCTCCTCCCAACGGCCTGCGCGGGGCCGGCGTTATCCAAATTCCAGCGGGGGTAAAAAGAGAGGCTTATCTTAACTCCCCATTCTTTAATTGTCCACACAGTGACATTGCAGAGTGTGACTGGCTTTAGTATGATTAGGACTGTACATACACACAGACCTCACTCAGCTGTGGGCTCTGTGTGACAACGTGCGCCTGTGTTTATGTGGGCTAATCTACAGTATATGTTGCACTCGGCAGATTTAACTGCCTGCCCTCTGGACTCTGTGACCCCCGGAGTTTAAAATGAACGCGAAACATGGCACACACGTGCAAACACAATCTACACTACACTACATTCGTAAAGGCAGAAATAAACAGTAAAACACAAGCCGACATATTCATTATCTGATATGTTATTGTACATATTCACAGACTTACCAAGGATGGAGACCTTGCTGAGGAACTCTTCATACATCTTCCTCTTCCTCAGCGTGCTGCCCTGTAAGACAAAGAGAGGAGAGACAAACACGATTAAGACACACTATCTTTGGCAGTGCTCCACAATTATCGTAAAAATGGGATTATTCTGCATTGTGATCATACGCTGCGTCCGAAATCGCATACTATGCGCTACATACTCAATACGTGTACTACCGTTCAACTTGATTTTTGTGTCAATAAACGGTAGTATGTAATTGCCACATCACTTCCTGAGATTTCTCTCCTTTCTTTTTCACTTGAACTCACAGATTTTGCATGTTGCTCATTCACTGGTCACATGTAATAGAAGCACTTTGGCCTATCTGGCACTGCCTTTAACTCAAAATCCAACAAATATCAGTTGTGCCACACAGGAAAAAAAAAACGTAACTAATAGATATCACCATGGAACTTCCCCAGTTGATTACTGACATTAAGGCAATTTCATTTTGTAGTACAAGTTTTCTGAAATGTTGTGTTTTAATTATGCAAATCATGTATTATCTTATGAAATATGTGCTAATTTGCATGCATTTCCAGAACAGAAATCTGAACATTGCATTAAGCCAGGTTCAAATTCTTGTTTCATTTTGTTGACATATTAGTCGTCTCTTTTTATCATTCCATAAATCAGAAAATACTGTCAACAGCCATAAAAAAAAAAAAATGTTTGCCATATTTTTAGGAATAAAATGTTCTATAAATCAGGCAAGGAATGATATATAAACAAATCCTTTGGTAGAAACCTTCAGAATATAGATAGGATTGAAACTGGAAAGTTTGGTGGATGTACTGAAGTGGAGATTTCTGGCTCAGCGTATGAGAGAAAACTAATTTTGAGAAAACGGCCTTTAAAGATATGTATTGTTAAAATTCACATTTTGAAGACACTACAGGTGAATAAGGTAAAAAAATAAATAAATAACTAGTAGATATCACCATGAAAAATCCTCAGTTGATTACTCATATTAGGACAATTAGTTTTTGTATTACAAATTTTCTGAAATTGTATGTTTAAATATGCAAATGAGTCATTATCTGATGATAACTTTTGGTGAATTTTGGAGAAATAGACAAATTGTAAATAGCAAATAGACAAATTGTAATAAAATAAACACCTAATGTGTGTTTTTGGATGTTTTCTTTCCACTAGTCTGGAAGAAGACATTGTTATGGAAGCAAAAATAGCCCAAAATCTCAAAATTGACCAGTGCATGAAAAATGATGCCGGGGTAATCTAGCACTAATAGACGCAGTTCATGGGGTCAAACTTACTGTACAGAGGTGTGTGTCTGTATGTATGTATGTGTGTGTGTGTGGCCCATCCCACCCACCACCACCAGGCATGGGGGACTTTCCCCTCTCTGCCTCTGCCATGAACATCAGGTGCTTCCTGACAAGTCTAGACCCAGAGGACCCCCTTCCCTCGCTGCATTTCTCCTTTTTTTTTTGCCCTCCTTCGTCGCACTCCGGGATGAAGGAGAGCGGGAACACAAAGAGAAACAGAGAGAGTGAGGAGAGACGATCTTGTCCGCCCTGCGTCTGCCTCTGCATATGGAAATGATATATTGAGGCTTGGGGTGTCTTTAGTGCATAAGTGCCTGAGTCCCGCTGCTGCCTCTAATTTCATATAATTTCACATTTTGTCTTAAAAGGGGAGAAAATGTTCCCAAGTGAGCCAACGTCAAGCTCAAAATCGTAAACAACTTGATTAAAGGAATTCTAGCCTGCATCGCCTCCCTGCTTGGTGAAGTGATTCGTGTGTGTATGTGTGTGTGCGTGTGTGTGCAGAGCGTACAGTCTGTTTTAAATTCTGCCGCTTATGTTTCGTTGCTGTCTCTGAAGAGACGAAACTTCATGCTCATTAAGCAAGCAAATACAAACACTCACACATGTATACTCTACCTCTAACACAATCTCACACACACACATGCACCTTCCACAAAAATGTTGAGCGATAGAGCTCCTCAGACAGGCTTGCCGGGCTTAAAGGCTTACCATGCGTACATAACATTACATTACACAGCAGGTCTGATTTATGCGCCTGGTGTAGGAAGGGCTGGGTGGGCCAACGTGAGGGGTTGACCCGGGCGGATGGAATGAAAATGATACTTTTCAAAATTTCGGATTCCTGATCATAATTTATTTTGTTGGTGCACATCTTTTTTTTTTTGTATCCGTCCTTATCCTTCCTGTCTACTTGGGAGGGCCAGAGCGCATGTTTCATGTACAAAACTCCCCTGTTGGCCCTAATGTGTTCGCTCCTCCTCGCGGTTAAAGATGAACCAGCCTCTGTGTCTGCTCGCCGTCTTTGAGGCAGAATCATCAAAGAGTTGAGGTGTGGAGTGAAGCCAGGCTAAACCAACCGTACCTTATGCCCCATCCCCATCACCTTCATCTCTGTCCAATACGAACCCCCCCCCGACACACACATCCCTCCTCATTTCTCAGTATCATTCCTCCTTTTGTCTTGTGTTCTGTTTGTTGACAGTGGTCTGTCAGTTTGTTAGTGGCTTTGTCTGTAGCTGTGCGTGTTTAAGATGACACAACAAAGTGGGTATTGTATGACCGGCAGCGACACAATGGAGAGAGTGTGTTAATCACAGGGGATGGTATCACAATGTTTACTAAATGTACTCCTGGATACGGAGGAGAGAGAAGGAGACGGGGGGGGTAAGGTGGTTTTTGAAAAGCCGCTTTGGCTCAGACTTTACAGGACCAGATAACTGACATGTTCATATTTTTATCAGCATGCTCAGTGGTGGAAAAAGACCGGTTTTGATAATGCCGACTATGGCATGTGTCATTTTTTCCATTGGGTGGTGGTACAGTATAAGATCCAGGGTGAAATCCATCTACAGGTGATGTCTTCAAGGGCACATGCAAACATGCACATGCTCTAAAATAGGGCTAGATTCTCACTATCTAATCTATTAATCTTGATTAGTCTTTAAAATATCAATAATGTAGTATATATAATAGCTCTCAACATGGCGACGAGAGGCTAAAAGCTAACGGTTCTAACTGCATAAACAGTGCAAACGATGGCAACCGTGCTGACAGAGCGTCATCAGTGGTAACCGCGTGGGAGCGCAGTGCAGAGTGGCACCGATTAGCTAGCCAGTGGGGCACACACACAGGGAACTTACTGTACATGCACTAACCACCCAAAAAGCATTTTCCCCATAGACCACCATTGTAAAAGAGACGTCTGTAGAACTGTTGACCGGACACCTCGAACTGCAAACAAGCTCAATTATGACTCTTTCTATCATGAATTTTTGATCCATGGAGGTTTTATATTTGTAAAACTTTTCTTCCGAGAAAAGCAATCTTTAAAATCGGTGACATCATCATAATGGAAAGTCTGCGGGCCGAGCCAGCGGCAGAAACCAGAAGTTAGAAAACTTTTTTGCCGTATGCGCCAGGTGAGAAATTCTCATTGGATTGGATCCGGTATTCGGTTCTTATCATACATCCATAGCATTAAAGTGCATGCATGGCCGGCCCGGCTACGTCAACAAAGCACGGAGATGGATTAAAACACACGCAAAGGGAGGGATACTTCATTCTCTGCTCAGGTAGCCATTACTCCTCTATATCTTCACATAGACAGTAGTTGTTTGCTGCTTTATTAATGCTCTGAATTTCAAATTAATTATCAAACTTGTTGGCAATTAATTATCTGGCGATCAACTAATTTATTAATCTACAAATTGATTCAGCTTTACTCTAGAGCAATTCAAAAAGACTTGTTTTATATTACAATGGACCTAGCTCAAATTAAAATTGGTACGATGGTTTGTGAACTTCACTTCGACAAAATGAAAATGTAGCTGAACCCTCATCATTGACGACCATCGAAATAAAGTGTTTTGCAACCAGCAGAATTTGATAACCTTTTGAGGAATATAATTGCTCGAGACGATGCAATCAATCAGAATATATCAACTTAACTACTTGGACTGTAAATGTAAAACCGTTCAGTCGCGTTGTTAATGAGTCTTATGTGGAGATCCAGCACAGAAGCAGATGTGCAAACTGGCGGTAGCTGCAGCAGCACACCTTCCCCGAGCTCCCGACTAACTGGCTGCAGACGCAAACACTCAGCATAATTTTACTGGGAAACACACACAAACACATACTGAGGCGCACAGAGAATGCTCATTGTGTTGGCCTAAGACGTTGCCAGAATACCACACTTTATAAAAACAGCTTTACAAATCATTGACAGCAATAATTAACTACAGGTTCCCATAACTGAAGTCTGCTTCACCCCGTCGTCTCTCCTCCTGCTGCTGCTGGAAGGAACGAAGGAGCGAGAATCCTCTCAAAAGAAAGGTTACCGGGGCAGACTGTGCCCTCGGTTCAACTATGTGCTTAAGAGGTGACATGAGTGCTGGGCAGCCCAGTGCCAACTTTACATTGAGCTGAAAGGTCCAAACACAGAACCTTCCTCCATCTCTGCGGGTTCAAAACTGTTTGACACAGAGCAGAAATGTTCACTGCCGATGAAGGCTTAGATGCACACGGGTTGTTGGGAAGGTTAATTGGAGGCTACATGTAATGTATTTGGAATAAGGTGTTAGGAACGTTTGAGGGAAGTATTTAGCTGGGCACGGAGACGGCAATTAGTCATTCTCGCAGCACCCAAAATGTGTGTGTGTGAATCGGTATGACAGCTAGGGCAGAGCACCTTGTGTTTCCAGTTTAAACATTTAGACATTCCTGCTAGATAAGCTCCTGGAGCTGGAAGTGTGTGTCGAGGCATTAGGGTTGACCCTCTCTCTCTCTCTCTCTCCTCCACAGTCCTCCCTTTTTCCCCCCGTTCTACATCCAGCAACAGATCTAGAGAGACATTAAAAGGGGAGTTTGTGTGTGTTTGTGAATACATGTGTGTGTATAAAAAACAGTTTTATAGTAAGTGTTTTAAGGAGTCTTAAGTGGTTGAGCGGCAGAAAATATTGCAAGTGAAGGAGCACAAATGATAAGAGTGTAGAGTCTATTACAGTACAGTTTTATTGTGTGTATAACACTTTTTCCACCAAAAATTCCACCAAAATTAGCACATATATGCAGGCTTTTTTAACAAATAAAAATAGGCGATAGACATTTCTGGGTTTTTTTCTGATGTGTCTCGTATATCTGTTAATTATTCAGTCTCTCTTTCAAACTCTCAAACCAGAGTTGTGGTGATTGTTGGAACAGTGGAAAGACGAACAAAGATGATTTTACTATGTTTCTGTTGAGTGTATTTTACAATCTGCGAAGTAAAATCACCTTTTTTGTCAAAGGAGTCTGGTGGCTTTGAGAAGGGCAGATAACGGCTGTTTCTTTTCACATCTATCTCGGTGTATTAAGGGTTTAATTCGACCAAACGTTGGCGATTGTTGGAGCAGTGGAAAGACCAACAAGGACGGTTTTGATGAGTTTTATTTTGCTTCTGTCGAGTTTGAATGAAGTGTGTTTTACACTGATCAGCAGGGCAAAAATTAGCGTTTCTGTCAAAGGAGTCTGGTGGCTTTGAGGAGTGCCTATAACGGCTGTTTCTTTTCACATCTAACACTGTGAATTTAGGGTTTATTTCAAACAAATGTTGGCGATTGCCCCAACCAGGTTGCACCAGAGCATTAGCCTGGGTATGTGCAGCAAGCTTGAACTTAACTCAAAGTGTATTCTGGAGTCGTATGAGTCAGTGTGTATTGGAGCACGTACCATGAGGATGCGCCGGTAGCTGTCTCGGTCAATGCCCCACAGTTTCAGATCAGTCTTGGCCTTGACGGTGGCGGCTCTGGGAGTCCCGTAGATCAGAGCCAGCTCCCCAAAACTGCCTCCTTCTCCAATACTGGTCACCCACTCCCCGTTCACATACACCTGCAGACAGAACAAGAAACAGAGTGATGGGGAGGGTGTGATATCTTAAGCTTAAATGCTTCTGAAGAATGAAATAATACATTTTTGTGATTTCAACTTCTCTACCCATCCTGAGACACCTTCCACTTATCCCTTTCCTCGCCCTCCTCCTCTCTCCTCTGTTTCCGGGCAGTTTGATATGCTCCCTAGGCTCGTCCCTAAGCATTTGATCCCCACTAAGCCCTCAAATGAGACCCTCTAAAAAGCCCTTCTATCTCTCCATCCGTCCCTTTTATTTGCTCTGTCCCGTCTTGTTAGGACCTTCCCTTTGATTTAGGAGTGATGGAGGACAGAAAGCCGTGGAAGACTGGTGTGTTTCTTCTCCGTATAGGCACTCTTGTTCACCTGCATGCACACACATACACACATACACATGCACAGCTCTATTTAGGCCAGCCACTATAGCTCTACAGACAATACAACCTCACTGAGACTCATTCAGGCTGTCTCTGGGGCCGTTACGGTTTCACCTGTCGACACACTATCCACTATCTTGTTGACTTAATAACACAGAGAGAAAGGAGAGGGAGGGAGGGAGGGAAGGAGGGTTTATCCCCCCGGTGGCTGTGAATTGCCAGAATTGTTGCGAGCCATTATCCAAGGCTCGGAGTGGACCACAGGGGACTCATCCTTCACTATAAACTGTGGTGGCTTCAAAGAGATGCGGAGTGCCGGTTACGGTTACGTCAATCTTAGAAGAACAATCATATGAGTGTTGCGAAAGTGTTACATCAGAGCATACAGTACAGGTAATAGTGTTTTTTGTCACTGCACAGTTTCCCGTTCGCGTCCTCAAGTATCTCCTGGTCTTTGTTCGGTTTCCATTGTTGTACATCTGATCCTATAAGGTTCCACACACACTTTCATGCAGCTCCAATCATCATCACGTCCTCACTGGATCAGGTACGGAAGTCGGAGCGAAAAACTCGCAGAAAAGGTGGTCCATAAGGACTGGAATTGGACTCGTACTGTATCTAGTCAGCACTGTGCGTTCGGTAATATGGAGTTCACAATGAAACAATTCAAGTCTTGAGCCGTGTACGCTGTCTCACAGCTGCCACTGAGTTCTCATAATGCAAACGTTTACTGCTAACTATGTGTGGCTGGGGGTAATTAAGAAGCAACAAATCAAAAGTGCTGGAAGGTGGATGAGCAGGCTGCGTTGCTGTGTATTTTATGTTTGTAGTTACTTTGGAGTGAGTTTCTCTGTAAGTATGTGAAAGGGAGGGCCTGTCTCTGTTTCACAGCAATTATATAGTTTCATTCCTTAATGCAACATCTACTCTAAATATAATGATAGTAAAATAAGCATAATTACTTACATTAAGGTAAAAATACATTTTAAAGGAACAGTGTGTAACATTTCAGGGGATCTTTTAGCAGAAATGGAATATATAATATTCACATTTTCATTAGTGTGTAATCACCTGAAACTAAGAATCGTTGTGTTTTAGTTAGCTTAGAATGAGTCCTTCATATCTACATAGGGAGCGGGTCCTCTTCACGGAGTCCGCATGTTGGTCCGCCATGTTTCTACAGTAGCCCAGAACGGACAAACCAAACACTGGCTCTAGAGATAGCCTCGAGCGTTTTTACGTTACCTGAAGTCCACCGTCCGACATGCTTGTGAAACTGCGATAACATGAGCCGCAGTGTAAAACCGTGGAGGGGTACTCAGTTGGTTGCAATCTGCAACCACACCACTACATACCGCAAAATCCTACACACTGTACCTTTAAGACCTTTGCTCACAAAATGTCAGATATAATCACCTGTGACTAAAAGATACTCTGCAACACTTTAAAGACAGAATGAGTAGGATTTGTCGGTTGCGGTTGTAAACTGAATATTCAAAGTTGGTCCCTCCTTCCCGGCTAAACGACACCAGAAGAACACGCCCCTGCTAACCGCAGATAGGGTTACGGTGCTCGCCAACCCCAGAGTCACTCTCGTTTTGGAACAAGCTTTTATCTGCTTGGCGTTTACTACTATACTATACTATCCTTACTATATTTGCGTTTTCGTAGCTTCCTCTTGGATGCGTGCTTACGATCTGGCACCTGGTCGCTATGTTTTTATAGAGGTTGATGCCCAGAAACGTCCTGAACACGGCAAAATGAGAGAATCCAGGCAAGGGGCTGCAGGGTCTCTGCAGATACAGACACCGCCACACACTTCTAGCGGGTCATAAGTGATGATTGAAAGGGATTATTTTGATACAAATCTATAATTTTTTTTTAGGAAAATCCTACTCATTGTGCCTTTAAGTAGTCTCCTATTTAGCATTTGTTTTGCAATATAGAAACATTTAATAAATGGTTTATAACACACTATAATGTAGTTGTAAGCAGATATAAGGATGTTTTTAAGTCTTATTAATGTACAGTATTTGTGTACAACTATAACTATTTCCCTGTGTTTTACTATATTGTCATTTATTATCTGTTTATACACCAGTCAACAGTTATGGGTGCCAACAGGAGGAGTTATAGTTGTTTACAAATACATTAATAAACACTTACATCGGCTCCCAACTACAGTCACAAATTATTAAGTGGGTTATTAAATGTTTGTTTACTGCTCATAAATAAGGTAACTTAAGTGTAACCAGATACTCAATATCTAATTACAATTTTTTTCCGATAAGATCATCTCCCATTTTGGAGTGAAAGCTTTAATTTCCTTCGTGGTGCGCCCATATAAATACAGGCCGATGTCTGTACGCGAACACATTTGTGTGCAGACATGGAGGGGTGTTTACATCAGTGGCAGTAGCTTTCAGGCAGTTTATGGGATGCCAGCAGATTTACACCCCTGTCTAATGAGAGACATCTCCACACTTTAATAACCTCGGCACTGAAGCTTGAAGTAGTTTAGTGCCTGAGCTGTGGCTGGGAGGCAGCAGCTGTCTGTGTGGAGAGAAAGAGAGAGAGAGAGGGGTGGATCGTAGGGAGAGGTGAAGGAGACGCAGATGAGCACGGGGACGAGGCCAAGGATCGGGGTCTTCCCCCAGCTTGGGTGCACAATGAGAGGATCCTGGCTGTGGGAGCACATGCCTAAAGATTCACTGTTGGCAGACCGAAAGAGGGTTGAAGTCCCAGCTCGGAGAAGGCCAGACGATAAAGACACAGAGTGATGCTGCAGCTGCTGGTCCGAAGCTCCAGACCAACTGTGAATTTTGTATTTATTCAGAGGATGTTCACTGAGAGTAATGCTCTCTTTTTCAAGAACGCCCTGATCACATTCACACAGTTACATATTCACACCTTGAAGCTGCCCAGTACAACCACAATCTGCTCTGTTGGCCACTGAGCAGCCCCACTGGAGCAGTTGGGGTTAAGGGCTTTGCTCAAGGGCACCTCAGTGGTGGTAATGAGGGAGGGGCAAGCTCTGCTTCTGCAGTTTCCCCCACCCAGATTTATCATGCCGGTCCAGGGGATTGAACCGACGACCTGCCAGTCACAAGCTCGCTTCTCTAACCTTTAGTTTACCACTGCCCCAACTGAATCTAATATTAATAATATAAAGAAATAACAGCCCGCTACGACGGCGTATTAGGGACATTGTAGATAAAAAAAATCAATAAAAATATGGAGCCAGGGGAGAGGGGTAATATTCAGAGATTAAAGTCACAAGTTTATGAGAAAAAAAACTACTCTGAGATTATAATATTGTAAATTTACAAGGAAAAAACTTGTATAATAGTGGAGTACAAAACCGTTTGTTTAGGAACCACATCACTTCACTTTGCAAGGCTGGACGACATCATCACACTTATGCCAGCATTAAACACTGCAGTAACCTGAGCCACAAAGTGCAAAATATATTATCATTATTATTATTATTAGGCTATATATAGACCTACATTATACTGTATATTGTAGCGGACTCTCCATTCATCCATTCTCATCTGTTTATCTGGCAGCTTAGAGAGAGCTGTACAGACCAACTTGTGGTAAAAGGAAAAGCTGTTTCACCGTTTAAAAGAGACAAACCACAGACTGAAAGATTAGCGGCGAAAACAAAAACAATGTTTTCAACTAAAAATTCCTCTATTGTGAAAGTAAGATTATCACACACTGAATGTCAGATCTCACACAAGATTACCTAACACTGAAGTTAGCTGAGGGAAAAACACTCATGGAAGGAAAAAGAAGAGGCACATATTTGGGAACAAAAAACTCAATTAGACTAAACAGGCAACGTTTCATTGGGCCTTTTCATTTCAAGATTTAAACTGTCCAGTCTAATAATCTAATCCTTTATTAAATTCCCTATTTTAAGCCTAGCCTAAATATGACAATAGATGTGCACACAGCTACTTATCTAATCATATTTGACAAGACATCAACTGAAACAATGGAAGTCAGTGAAACAACTTTAGCTGTTCTTTAGTCTCTCTATCAAAGTACCATCTCAGTATTTATACACTTCCTCCTCTCCGTCTCTCAGGTGGGCCGGCTGTATGGGCACGCTCGGCCGAGCTCGCCAACCCTCTCCCCCACCGTGTCAGTGCTCTCCGCTGTAAGCCGATAAGGTCACTTCCTGTTTAACTTTCAGCTCCTGTTTTATCTCTCCACTTAACTCTATCGCTCTGCGTCAGGCTCGCTAAGACAAAAGACGTTCTCAGTTCGGCTGCCTTCGCAGTGCGTTGGACTCGACAGCGCCGTGTTCAGATTGCCATCGGAGTGGAACCGAACTTTGGAGAGAACAAAACATGAGGGCAATCCAACACAACCTGTCCATTGTTGGAGGGAAACATTGTCTCAACATGAGTGGAGAAGGCTGGGGTTTCCCACTCAACTCAAAATCCTTCTTATGGCTTAGCCTTGAAGAAAGCTGCATACTGGAATCCCCTTTATTTATAATAATTTGTCAATTTAACTTATAATGAAGAGAAACAAGTGTTTTCGTGTGTGTGCTTGTGTCTCCACTTACGTCCACTTCACCTTGGTCGATCACATAGAAGTTGTCTCCTTCATCGCCTGGAGGGGAGAGACAAGGAGAAACACGGGAGTTTGTGAGAGAGCAGGAAAGAAAAGCAGGAAAAGTACCAGAGCCAACAGGAAAGCTTCCACTTCCTATTACCTCCACCTCCTGCTTAACTTCTCAAAGGAGGAGTTTTAAACCATTAAACCTAAATGGGTGCATTTAGAGATTAAAATCATTTGTCAAACACTTGGAATGCCACAAAAACACACACAGGCACACATTTTCACACTCTCAACCTCCATCTCTTCTCCTTAATAAAAGTACTGTTGAATTTCTTGTTATTTTCTTTGGGTCTTTATAAATTGCGGGCCGTTAAAATCTTCAGGGCGGACCCAGAGTCAAAGATGCCGCTGCCTCCTCCAGAATGCATATTTCACTGGGCCTGCCAATATCTCTGTGAAATAGGGCTCTCGCCAGCAAACAGCGGTGGCTCATTACAGCTGCTGCTGTAGCTTAATAGTGGAAACTGTGAAACGAAAGTGACTGAGCATGCAGAGCGACAACACCTCAGTACGCATACGGACGTTAGCTTAATTTATTCTGTTCGAGGCATTGCTTCGCTACACAGAAAATGGACAGATACCCATTTACTATTAGTTATCATCAAACAGTCCCAGTGAGATCTGTGTTTGTTTTTCTACAGAAACAGAAATTTGAAACAAAAAAAAATTGACATGAATTTTGATGGGTGAAAACTTGCGATAATAATGCATTAATGCGAATTGGTTTTAATGCCATTTCTTTAACGCTTTAACACAACTTGCGATATCAATCTTCAGGCTCCGTTTTAAAGCCAGAGTGAAGATAATGGCTTCATATGAAACTAGAAAACCTAAGGAATCCATTGTCATCATGTCATACTAGCTTGTAGTGAAGGAGGCTAAATAACGCTCCAAACTTGATGCATGGCCAGTTTCAAAGGGGTCCGTTGACCTCTGACCTCAAGATATGTGAATGTAAATGGGTTCTATGGGTACCCACGAGTCTCCCCTTTACAGACATGCCCACTTTATGATAATCACATGCAGTTTGGGGTAAGTCATAGTCAAGTCAGCACACTGACACATTGACAGCTGTTGAGTTTGCCATGTTATGATTTGAGCATATGTTTTATACTAAATGCAGTACCTGTGAGGGTTTCTGGACCATATTTGTCATTGTTTTGTGTTGGTAACTGATTTACAATAATAAATATATACATACATTTGCATAGAGCAGCATATTTGCCCACTCCCTTGTTGATAAGAGTATTAAATACTTGACAAATCTGGATTTTGATATAAAAATACAAAGAAATTGACTTTTTTGTAATTTAATTTTTTTGCATATTATTGTTAAATATGTGCACAATATGACTGGGGATGTGATCTAAAAGAGTAAAAAGGGCTTTAAGGTTGTCCCAAGTGTTGCACCAGCAGAGGAGACATGTTGTTGCCTAATGTCGGTGTGCCAAAAAGAAAAAACAAATGCAGCAACTGTCGCTACAATTTATGCTTCCTCGGCTCCGGCCAACATTATGTTCATTTGTTTGTTGTTTTATGTTTCCTCCATCTCCCACTGGCCCGCTGCAGCTAATAGCTGAGCAGATATCACATGTTCATGGCTGGAAACTCAAACTGTTGTCCGGTTTGCTGACCGATTCCCTGTTGTGTCACTGACGGGGGGGGGGGGTACGCTGTGCTCTCAAAGCGAACTCTAACCCTTGAAGTGAGCCATGGTGATCTGGTTGGTTGATGTCCACTAAAAGCATCCAGTCTGGAGATAAGGCTGAAAAATGGCGAAGTGTTCCTTTAATTATGGTATCCGTTACACGGGGCTCAGGGAGGAAATTATGAAGTTACTGACAGCCACATACGAGAGTGAAGCTCTCCCTGCAGCTACGTACCTCTCACAATGACACACAAATACAACTCCATTCAGAGGCACAAGTGGGTGATGATGCATGAGTATACATGACACAAGTATGCATTTTGTGAGAGTGTGTGTAGGACTGTGTGTGTGTACCTGAAGAGTTGAAAGGCTGAGAGCAGCCCTGTGTGTAAAGTTCACAGGAGTTCACACGGCTAATTAATACTGAGTGGAGAGAGCTCGTTAATCATACAGCTCTATTTGTCTCACAAAACGCTCCTTGTCTGTATGACGGTCTGTCCCAGCGGAGACCTCGGACACACACACACACACACACACACACACACACACACACACACACACACACACACACAACCTGCTGCAACCTGGCCCTCTTCTATCTCCCTCTCTCTCTCTCTCTCTTTCATCTCATCTATCTCTCTTTCAATTCCCTCTCGCTCTGTCTTTCTTTTCTTCGACTCTTCCTGTCTTTTATCACTTCAGCGCTCAAGTCTTTGTCCGATCCCCCCTGTGCCTGAGAGTGCAGGCAAATATTTGACCAGAGCGTGCACACACACACACACACACACACACACACACACACACACACAGACAGAGAGAGGCAGGCTGGCTGGTGTGCTCAGTGTGGCCTCGTTTCAACACAAGCTAATTGGCGTTAACACTGTTAAGGTTCTTTGGCTTTGCTCAAAAGGGAAACATGGTGGGTTACATCCTCGGCCTCAGAGGTGCTTTGTACCCACAATGCTGCACGGTGCACCGTGAAGCTAAACATGTCCATCTTTCAAATTCAATGTTGGGATTTAATGTTTCAACTTTGGAATCATATATAAAATGTTCCTTTTACCAAAGAATCAATTGCTTACAACTGCAAAATTGTATATATAGTATGTCAGAAACGGCAGATGAATTTAACTTGATAATTATCCGACGTCATCACCCAGGAAAGATTACAAATCCACGAAAAGAAAATCCTCAATTTGGATAAAGTGATTCAACGTATTAAATGAGTCTTTTTTTTATTAAATAAACTTTTAATAATAAATAGAACTCATCAGCTTTGTCAACATAAATAAAGTGATGATGTCTTCACGGATTTGCCAAATGAATGCAGACACATCATATGAATTTTTTTTGTAACGACTTAATTAATTTACTCTATTATATATTATATATATTATACTATATTCAATAAATGTAATTTATGGTGTTCTTAGATTGCTGCTGGACCGCCCCGTTAATAAAGGTGTATGCCTTGCTTTGTGTCCGTCAGGCGGGAGAATAAATAGGTTTTTGACGCAGTGAAAATGTTATTTTTGAAAGGCTAAACGCCAACAAATATGGATGGAAGCTGAATATTTTGGTAGATTTTGCCACTAAACAGCAAAAAATATATATCTTTTTAAATAGTTTTATATACAGACTTTTGTATAAATTATCCAGTAAGTTTTTTTCATGAACATATCTAATTTTGACAACCTCAGAGCAGACAAATCCTGGTGCACCCCGTGTGGTCTTTGACGCCCCCCTTATAGACCCTGACACACAAAGTCGACGGTCTGCAGTTTGGGGCCGTCGGTGAGCGTCCGTCGGTCTAGTTTTTTCAGTGTGGCCCGTGACGGAGGCTTTCTGGCCGATTCAGCATGTTGAAGTGGTGTGGAAATGGTCGGCAAACGGCGGTTTCTTGTACGTATCATAACAACGGCTTGTATTTCCGCAGTCCTCGGTCTTCCGGTTTCCCTTTAGAATGACGTACAGACTACCGCGACCTGCTGGTAGTTATTTCCTCTCATGCAGGTGCAGAACGTACGTGGTAGTTGGCCGTCAGCTGTAATCTTTGCGGTGTGTTCGAATGCAACTTTTTGGCCAAAACAAAGGTGACATGAGGCGACGCAACTGGCAGCCTTCGTCGCTGCTAGTTCTTTGATGTCGGCTTGGTGTGTCCCCAGCTTAAGGGGGACGCGGACCCAAGGTTGGGAACCACTTAACCACTGCACTAGGACTATAGATTACGAGGAAAATACCTCTATACTCCATTTTGCATGTTATGATAGAGTAAATTCTCCCTCTGTTTAAATACCATAACTCCTAGCTGTGTCTAAATAGTGTGTGATGGACCAGTAGCAGGGGTGTTCAGCTGTACAGTAGTCCAGACATTAGCAATGACCTCAGCGCCGTATATACTGAATACCATATAGTGTATATAACAATGGGCTGTCTGGGACTGGGGGCCCTGCAAAGTCAGCTAGACTTATTATCACCAAATTAGGACTGATACGCTCCTGGATGCTGTCTTAGAGGAGGTGGGAGTGACAGAGCCAGTGTGTTTGTATGGCATACTCCACAAGTGTAACCTATGTGATCTGATGCAGGTGTGAACACAGTATTATCTGAAAGTGTGTGAGAAAGTGTGTTTTCAATATGTGATTAAACGTGTCTGTGTTTGATAGAGGGGGGTTTACTGGAAAAATACAGTCTGGCCCTGCTGAGCTCTGTGTTCCTTCAAAGTCTGGGGATGTCTAGAGTGAAGGCTTTGACATGACTGTGGTTAGGCAGAAGAGAGGGACCTGACATCTGGTGCAGACCGAGGGAATGTGTGAGCGGGGCAAAGAGAAGGAAAAGGGAGGGAAAAGGGGCCTGTTTTCATGGCAATGCAACGACCAGCGCAGGCAACGCTCTCGTTTTTTCCTGATCTTAGAATTCACTTTGCCCGTCTGCATGGTGTTTTGGTGGCCGCGTGGAATTTGTTTAAATTGGGCAAGTTTTAATTGTTCTTTCATGTCAGCTAGTATTGCTCATGTGTCATGTTGTAGACGAAGACAAGCATTCACACGCGGAAACAGCTGATCAGTCATGTGAGTTAAATGATCGCCACATTATAATTTATTCGGCAAAGGCCTTTCCATCTCCCGTTTAGAGCATCAACTCTTTTTCGACGAAGATAAAAACCACCTCAAGTGAGCGTAAAAACTTTTTTTTTCATAATTGAGGAAGTTTTATTGATTTTAGCGTCTCCATACAGCCCTTCTAATGTGATACTTCAAAATGCAATGCATGTGAATGGAAACACGGCTGCTGAGTTGTTGGTATTTTGGCACAAAACGTCACTCCGCTGCCACTTAGCTGGTTTTGTCAATAACAGCAAACAAAATACTGGGAGCAAATGTGCAGAAATTGAAACACAGACAGTTTTACTGACATCCCAGTTGTCTACTGTGATAGACTCCACAGTTTACACATGATCGGGTCCATAAATTCACCTAAACACAACAGACACACATACCTTGCTGGATGACCGTTTCTCCCGCGATGTGGGTGACTGGGAACATGGCGTCGAATATGTCACTGAGGGAGAAATAGACAGAGAGAGAGAGAGGGAGAGCGGGAGAACACAGTTATTACCGACATACCAGAAATTACGGTGAATTACCCAACAGTTCTTCTAAATTATTTACTCACACACACACACAGACCCAGGAGTTTGTTCCATGGTAGAGCGGCATGATGGGAAAAACAGGGTCATCACCATTGTATCAACTCTATCAACCGGTAGCACAGCCAAAGAGACACGCCTGAGAACTCTGGATGACCCCAACACACATACATACACACACACACGCACACACACACACTCAAACATGCACAAAATACACCCACCAGATTGTGTTCACAACTGATTTCTTCATCATCATCATCCACATCCAAACAAACGCCCACTATTTTCAGTTAATACGATATTATCACGATTTTAAACATTTTGCGATATGATGAGTATTGCGATAAGATTTATCGCGATTTATTACCTTTTTTCAACATTTGTTTTATCTAATAAGACACAGTTTTCTCTCTGTTCATCTCAGAGTTTTCAGTCACATATCTTGAGGTCAGAGGTCAAGGGACCCCTTTGAAACCATGCCAGTTTTTCCACGCCAAAATTTAGCATAACTTTGGAGCATTATTTAGCCTTCTTCACAACAAGCTAACATGACATGGTTGGTAGCAATGGATTCCTTAGGTTGTGTAGTTTCATATGATACCAGCATCTTCACTCTAGCTTTAAACCTGAGCCCGCTACAGGGTACAGGTTAATAGTATGTATAACAAAAGATCGATACTTGACATCCAATACAATATTGCGATACTATGCTGGATCGATTTTTTCCCTTACCCATAGTAAATACCAAACATAAGAGACACCATTATCATCAGATAAATCAGCATTGCAAAGCCTCAGCCACTCTCTCCGCATCTTTACATCGTATTAGTGCTGCACACGGCTTAAACATGACTCTGTGTTGTTTCAGCACATGATCAAAGCTCCTTATCTCTGAGGGTATCTTTTTGAAAGAGGCGCTGAGAAAACAAACAAGATGTCGGCTGCGCCTAAGCACTTAATTTGTGTTTCAGCCCGGCAGGGAAAAAGCGTCTGTTAGGCTGCTCCTAATCGGGCCGTTTAAATGCATGAAGCCTCGGCAGATTAAAGCTCCACTGCTTGAGATGTGTTGGGACAAGAGGGAAAAAAAACTCGGTATCCTTCCTCTCCTCCTCCTCCTCCTCCTCTCTGCCCGTCTCTCACCTTCGGGGTGTATTTATCTATCTAATCAGTTGCATACCACCCCGTCTCATAGAGAAATATAGAAAAAACAATAAGAGGGTCAGGCATATCAAAGACGTACGAGACCTGCCGAGTGAATGTGGGGGCAGGTTTGAGCCCGTTCCGTGTATGTCACTGAATGTGTGCATTGCCTATGAAAACACACAGGTTTGTACAAAATAATGTGTGGGTGTTGAATATGTCTATGCTCATACACAGCGCTTGGAATTGAAAAGGCTTACACAGACACACCTTGCCGCACATTAAAGTGTTGCTGTACATGGTCCTCCCCGGTGAAAAACAAAAAACTGCAGGTCAACAGATGTTGGGGAGAGATCTGAGGATGTTATTGAGTGGTTTGGAAGTGAACGGACCCTGCTGGTATTTGTTTATGTGACACTGAATAAAAAGCAGACTTAAGAAGGTGGACTTGGGCCAACTACACCCACAGGTAGGCCCTGTGCGATGCAGCTGGTCACTGACTCACACACACACACACACACACACACTAGTGTACAAAAAAACTCTCTCTTTGAAGTGCAAAAGTTAAAAAATGCATGGACACACTTACTCTAATATTCAATACAGCCTCCATATTTGCACGTGGTACCATGCATGCAACCAGTGCAACACACACACACACACACAGACAGCATATTTAAGCACAGGCATTCCCGACGAAATCACGCATACTGGCACTCTCATATGACACGCAAGCTCGCTCGCTTTGATGGTGATTAGTCAGAGCAACATCTGCAAGTGCCCTCAACCCTTCTCACATCTGCGACCACCTGCGCTCGGCATGGAGTCTGTTTATCCAGGGAGCTGGTCACGTAATAACTAATAATGTGTAGTCTATGAAAATAATTAGCTCAGCAAAAGAGGAAAGTCAACAGGGAAGACCAAGTAAAACATGAAAACAGAGTAAAAGTACTGAGGGAAAATCAGCACATACGTGAATTCTGTAGGGATGCCAGAAATGTAGTAGTTGATATCAATACAAGTGAAATTCCACGATTCTCGATACTCAATTCGATATCACGGTAAAAACCAAACAAAAACCAAACAACAAATCCCATGTACTTCAACATACACTCCTTTATTACCGTTTGCATACTGTTTTTTGCAAATTAATTATTAATTAAAACCAAAAACTACATTTGACAAGACTACATTTCAATATATCATGTTATAATTTACCGTCGCCCAATTTTTTGCGCTTCGCCCTCATTTTACTGAATTGAGCTTAAATGCATCATGATGTAACTCAATGCACCCTCCGTACGTTAGCTGTTAGCTCTGTTATTCAGCCAAGCAGGACTGTGCTGCCCACCGGCTGCTAACAGGTGATGTTACCTAGCTCTCCTACTGCCGAGTTCAACCATAGACTGTATATAAAGATGGAAAGACTTCCTTCTTCTGTACAGAAGTGAAGCAAAAATATCCTGGATACGGGAGCTGACGTCTTGAGATTTTTACGTCATTTGGAGCCAGAGTCTGCGCCCACACAACCGCCTTAACCAATTGCAAGCCGAGCACGGCCGCAGCTATCAGAAAAATTAACACTTGAACATAAATCAGTGTGATAAGAACTACCTTAAATGACAGAAACCATCTTTGGGAAAAATTTATTTGACGTGTACTTTGACTTTTTAGTTTGGCTCATACGCTAACATGGAGGAGGCGGGCTTTATGACCTATACTGCAGCCAGCCACCAGGGGGCGATCAAGATGTTTTGGCTTCACTTTTGGGGAGCTGTCATGTCGTCAATTTTTATATACAGTCTATGGTATGAACACAAATTTGTTGTTCCCGGAATGCCGTTAGTCTGGAGCCCCGATCCCCGGTACCTACAGTGCTGTAGAATAACAAGTTCGGTTACGTTTTCAGAATTTTTGGCATCAGCTTGCGCCGTAGTATCGGCTCTTGTGATATCTCTAAAATTATGTTAAAATCGTACCAAAATATATTCCAATCCCATCTAACTATATAGGTTGTACTTTGGTATGAGCCCTTTCGTAGTGGTGATGATGATGCTGTTGATGATGATGCATCACGCACACGGTCATAGCGAGAGGATCAAAGGCGAGCAAACCTGCGCTCACGTAATTACCCATGACCACCTCTTTCTCTCTCTCTCTCTCTCTCCATGCCCGGCCTCTCGCTGAATGCATCGGTGAGCCCAACAAAGACACTTACGCAGGTAATTACTTCCCCTCGTCTCTACCTGTCTCTCTTTCCCTTTCTTCGTCCCCGACTTCCTCCCTGTCTGTTCTCCATCACTTTTTCTCTTCCTCTCCCCTCTCAATTACCCCTTTCTTCCCTCTAATTCTCTCGCCGCACCGCCTATTTCCCCTCATCTCTCGGTCTATCGCCCCCCCCCTCCCTGGCTGTCCCAGATGAAGCGATTAATCTTGTCCTTTCCGCTACCTGTAGCCCCTCTGACCTTATATAAAGGCAAAGCAGCAACCCCCTAACAATGGATGTGCTGTTCTGACAGAGACAGACAGAAAGAGAGAGACAGACAGAGGGACCCTGCGGACTCTGAGGGGGCTTAGGAAGTTCACCTCCACCCTCGGGAGGGAGACGAGGCTTGTGTCATGGTTCAGATATGTGGAGATACTTCCCTGCTACACATGTGCACACGCATGTAAGAACATATACTAAAAAAAAAATGCATCCATGTAAATGCCCAACTGGTAATTATTGTCACACAATCCTCGCTGACATCATTCCGACCTTATTTGAAATTCTTACAATCCATCCCCCTGTGCATACACACGGATGACATCACATAGATGTGTAGTGCTTGTAGGGAGTTGCAGCTATAGAGATAATGGCACTTCTGTAATAATGCTTTGCTGTCACAGCAGCGAAGCAGCAGTTTTAAGTTCTAGGGAAAAAGACCGACGACGCCAAAAGATGCAGTCATGGGGTGGAATTGACATCAAAATGGACACAATTAGAGAGAAGAGACACCTTTATGTGACGCCCTGCATTGCTTTGTGTTGTGCTCATCGTCAAACTACGGTTCTTCTAGTCAGAAGCTGCCACGTCAGGCTGTACAACACATTGAGTATCTGTATGTGTGTTTGTCTGAGAATGAATGGAAAAAGCTTATGTGCGCCTTCACTCTCTCTTACAAACACGCACACAAACAACAGCCTATTATTGCTCTAAAACACCCATAAAAATGTGGTTAGCTCGGGGGATTTTGGTCTTTAATGAAATAAAATCAGGCCTGCTTGTTGTTCTTCCTAGCTGGCGTTGACTGCCTCTCTCTCTCTCGCTGCCCTCTTCCCTCCTTCCTCTTAATCTCTCCTACAACACAGCTGTTTATTTGTTCAGCAGCAGACGTCTTATCTCTTACAATACCACCTCAACACACAGCACTGCCATTACACCGTTAACACCAGCGCAGCGTGCCGCCGTTTCTTTGTGTTACTTAATGGGCCGCAGAATGTTGGGTTACACAAGCTCTTAATGGGGAACCTATCCACTCGTCTGCGTGGAACCAAAACAGTCAACAAACTACCGCCGCGTACGGGAACTTCCCAGCTCTCCAAGCTGCGTCTCGGGCTTGGCAGCGAAGTGGCCGCTGGTTTGGCTCAGCGGCACAAGTGCTTGAATGATTAATTTTCACTACCACAGTTGATAGTAATTCAGATTGCTGATTCTGGCAAATCAGAACAATAGTCTTTGTTTTGTAAGTCTACACAATCCCGTGATATAAGTGCGGGCCTGAGGACGCCAAGTGTACACTTGATTTGTATAATGTGTGTAAGATTTGTAAGGGCAGCAGGGTGACATGGTGATCCTTCACCTGGAAAGACAAAGTTCAACAACAGCTGCCTGACTCTGATCTCCATGTAGATGCAGTAGAACAAAACCAATCAACCATACAAGGTTACAATGATCTGTCTACAAATATACACCTGTAAAAGGTTTCATCCCTTACTTACATGGTCATATTCTGGAGCAGCGTAACCACTTCCAGTGTGACGTAACTTAAACACAATCTTTTCCTAAACCTAACTAAGTAGTTATGTTGCCTAAACCTAACTAAGTTGTTTCCTGTGAAGACGGAAGTTTATTTTGAAAAGACTGGAAGGGAAATGCTGGACATTCGTAGGAAAACACATGAAAAAATAGGAACCGTTGTACGAGAATACGTTGCTTGCGGCCACTAAGAGGCCGATATTATAATGAGTAATCTATGAGATGGACATTATGTTTTAGGAGTTCTGCCAGCTGGGACTCCCCAACACCTGAATGAATGGTTAAACAGAATCTATGCTGCGTACTTACTGATGTCCATCTACAAAGCTCTTGTGCACATTCCCAACAACTTGAACTAGAGCGGCAGGTTGCTATATAAAGAACACAGTACTGCTGTTTGTTTGGCTTCCAGGTGAAGAGTTGTGATTAGTCAGCACAATGTGACCGACTCACTCAAAATAAAAGCATGAAAACATATTCACTGATGATGGAGGCTAACAGAATTGTTTACTAGCTTGTGGTGTGACTCATTCCGGGTATATCACAGTAAGATGGAAAATATCTTTATGAGGCTGACTAAGTGGTGTACAGTTTAAAGTTTAAAGTTGAGCACCGCCAGCCAAAGTTACTCACACGGAACAACCAACTGAGCTCTGGTAGTGTGGCCATAATGACATTTGTTTTTTAAAACCATCTCATTACATAAGCACATACACCCACTGGTGCACTCACACACCGCTGACAATAGTATGACAGTGAGTGAGAGAGAGAAAGGAGAGAGATGAAGGAGGTGTAATTATACGGCACTGAAGCATTCAGGGAGGATATTTATGACATGAAAGCTCTTGGCGCGTGCCCCGTCTCTCCCTGGAGGCCCAGCGAAAAATGGAGGGGCCGGGCCGTCGTGCCAGCTGCTGCCCATTTCTGCACATCGGCCTCCAAACTCCAAGAGAAGTGTGGAAGTGTTGTGTCTCACTTAATCAAGACACGTGGCAAAGATCCCCTCCGACCACCAAATCACAACCGGCGACCAACTTTTAAAACTACGGCGGTGATGTTGAACAACAGAAGCGGGCAAGATACTTCATAAAAAAAACAGCTATAGAATGATTTCATTTTGTAGAACTGTTATTCTTAAACTCCTGTTAATGTGCATTCATATATCTTGTGATTAACACAAGTTGATTATGGTTTGTTTCTGCTAAAAGAAGTTTTTCTTGCACATTGCAAAGTCTTATCAACAGAGACAATGAAAAGTGTAGGAAAAGCATACTCCAGATAGCAGAGAATTTTAATCTTTACATTTTAATCATCATTTTATCGAAGTAGATGTTTGTGCAAGATTTGAAGAAATTCCCTCAAGGCGTTCCTGAGATATCGCTTTCATGAGAATGGTACGGACGTAAGGTGACCTTTTTCTGGTGACTTTGGTCAAGGCGCTCCAGAGATATCACAAAAAATGGGATGGACGTGAGGCCACAGTGACCTTTCACCACCAAAAATCTAATCAGTTCATCCTTGAGTCCAACTGGACGTGTGACAAATTTGCGCGCTCACGAAAATGGGACGGACGGACGGACGGACGGACGGACGGACGGACGGACAGACAGACGGACGCACAGACAAACATAATGCCTCCACGCCTGCGACAGAAAACAAATACCAAAGCTAAATACTGTTATTTTTATCCATACTGACATAAGGTGACCTTGACATTTGACCTTTTTGCACCAAATTCGAATCAGTTCCTACTTGAGTCCAAGTGGAAGTTCGTTCCAAATTTGAAGAAATTTGCTTGTGTTTCCGAGATATCGTGAGGTCACAGTGACTTTTGACCACCAAGTTTTAATCAGTTCATCCCTGAGTCCAGGTGGATGTTTGTGCCAAATGTGCACAGAATATTTGAAAACATAATGCCTCCAGAGGCGACAGAGAACAAATACCGAAGATACATGCAGTTATTTTTATCCACACTGTTGAATATTTCCCCTCTGGTGCTCGGGGTCCTATTATTTGTCTGAGCTGAACTGGCCCATACTGTGAGTGTACAGACAGCACAAAGGTGGTCCTGGAGGTTTACAGGTGGACATAAGACTTTACGGCTGGTGGCAATGACCACTTAGAGACGGTCAACAATGTGGGAGGAGAGACGAGAAAGAGAACCTTCTCTTTTCTAAAGCTCAACTGGCCGTTTCCCAATCTGCCCTTGGCTTCGGTCCTGGGGGCTCTGATAAACATCATAAGCTCCAAAACACACTTAGTGTTCTTTTACTTTGCAATGGCCCATTGCACACTGAAAACTTTTGAAAATCTTTAACAGAATTTAAAAAGGCTTCGGACTTATATTTCTGTCTCTAATCTGAGATCTAATGGGGGCTAACGTTTGCATACTTGGAGGTCTAATAAAGAGGTCTAGTTAGAGTAAGCTGTGTGATTAAAAGTTGTATTTAAAACCAACAGAAGGCAGCGAGCACACTGTGTTAAACCCACACACCTGGCCCCGGTGGGTTTATAAGGGGTGTAAACCTGGATGCATCCTGTTGCCTCAAAGTGTAGACTTGTGTCTATATATGTGTGCAGTGCAGTAGCAGAGCACCTGAGGGCCGGGGCTGGTGATCTGTGTGACCTGTACACTAAACCTGCTGAAGGAAACTGTTGTTTATATGTACTGCAATGATTAGACCACCTGAGAGAAAGACAAGAAGAAGTCTAATCTCTTACTTCAAGTGCAGTGGTGAGGTGCATATTTTTCTTAGTTTGTACAATTTCTGTCTGACATGTTACACGTGGATAATAAAAAGAAAAGTACAACATCTACTTGTCTAATCTGTATTTTTAAGCATTAATACAGTGCCTTTTAGAAGCCAGACTACTAGGGCTGGAACAATACAACTATCTCCCGATTCGATACTATCACGATACCTTGGTGCCCATTCGATATGTATTGTGATTTTTAAGTATTGCGATTGGATATTACGATTTATTGCAATTTTTGTTAACTTTTTAAACACTAGACCATGGGGAAAAGTTAAATCATAAACTTCTAGGGACTTTTACTTTGAAAATATCTAAATTAATACGGTAAGAATGTTTGATTTTCAGCATGTCAGAAGTTATTACATTATTTACAGCAACCCAAAAATCAAAGAGTAAAGACATTTCCCTCATAAATTGGTGGTATTTTCTTTTTAATTTATAAAAGACGTGATGTTTTATACTTCTGGTAAATATAATTAAATCAATCTTATTTATTTAACGTTGCCTGTCCATGACAGAGTTAGCATGCAGCTTTAGTCGTGATGTCTAGCTCTGCTTTTCCTGGCAATGTGTGAAACCCAAAGTGTTTCCATACTTTACTGGATGTGTAGTGTTTACCACGCTGGATTGATCAAGTTTGTTTTGGTTGACGGATACGGAACGAATATGACGTCACGTTACTCAGACTGTAACAATAAAAGCGGTAACTTCCTTCTACCTCCGCATAGACTCAAATGAAGCAAATATATCGATTCTGGCATTAAAAAGTCTATTTCAAAATCCTAAAAAAAAAATTGCGATACATATTTGAATCGATTATTTTCCCACCCCTACTGACTACACCCCGCAAGCTTGTTTATTGTGCTTATAGATGTCTGGAGAACTGATTCAGCCTGGCTAAATACATACTGGACCAGTCAGCAAACTATGTGGAGTGTTTAGCTGGTGATGTGATACACCACCTCTATGAACTCCCACGCCTCATTAAAATCTACAGTAGCTGTTACTGATATAAAATGAAACACAGTTCTGCAGCTCCACGGCCCGTTTCTCGCCTCAAATTTATTCAGAAACTGATTTTGGAGAACAGTCAAGACATTCCCGAAACAGCTGCCCTCTTTTTGCACTTTGAAAATCAGACTCAAAAGGGTCATTGACAGATGAGCAAGTGGTGCATTCTTCCAATTAAATTGCAGGAGGATGAAGTATGAGACATCACTCCTCTGAATTTTGCCAACATCCGACCAGCAGTGTCTGAGATGTGAGATGACTGTATTAACTAATAAATCCAGGAGCCTGTGTTACTATGGTGACTGCTCCGTGGTAAACACTTCACACACTAATAATGTTGTAAATGCTGACAATGATTCAAACAAACACAAGCGATACCTTGCATAACAGAGAAGGAGGGAGAGACTAACTGACACAGTAGCTTTCCTGAAACCTTTGAGCCTAATTGAAGCAGTAGTCCTCAGATAAAATACCAGACTGAACTACCACTGTGGCACCTTGGACTCTGCTAGCCTGCCAATGCCAACTTCATGAGAGGGCAAATCCGGCCTTATCACGTCCTCACCATGCCCAGTGCCTACAGTGGAGCTCTGACACTTTCCTCACACTGTTGTGTCGCTGGCATGGCAACAGGAAGGCCTGGAAGTGCTGCTTTAGAGGTAGAGGAGAGAGAGGTTTGATTGAGAAGAGCACACAGTGCTGTTGAGAAGCAGCCAGCTGATACCAGACAGCTTAGGCCTTCTACCAGACTGAGCTTAATGAACACCTTGTTCACACTCACTTGGACATAAACAAACATTACTCATATACACAAGCTTAAATAAAGCTATTTTACCACAATTTCCAACAGTTTTAACTAGAGCTATTGAAGTTTAATTTGTTTTAACGCCACTAATTTCTTTAACGCAATAACACAACTTGCTGTAGGTTGTAGTGGGCTCAGTTTTAAAGTTAGGGTGAAGATTATATGAAACTAGAAAAACTAATGAATCAATTGGTATCAACCATGTCATACTAACTTGTCAAGAAGGAGGCTAAATAACGCTCCAAACGAACGCTAAACTTTGGCGAGGAAAAACTGTCATGGCCATTTTCAAAGGGGTCCCTTGACCTCTGACCTCCAGATATGTGAATGAAAATGGGTTCTATGGGTACCCACGAGTCTCCCCTTTACAGACATGCCCACTTTATGATTATCACATGCAGTTTGGGGCAAGTCATAGTCAAGTCAGCACACTGACACACTGACAGCTGTTGTTGCCTGTTGGGCTGCAGTTTGCCATGTTATGATTTGAGCATATTGTTTATGCTAAATGCAGTACCTGAGAGGGTTTCTGGACAATATTGTAATTGTTTTGTGTTGATAATTGATTTACAATAATAAATATATACATACATTTGCATAAAGCAAGCATATTTGCCCACTCCCATGTGATTAAGTGTATTAAATACTTAATAAATCTCCTATTTAAAGGTCACATATTATGCAAAATGCACTTTTCCATGTCTTTTAAACATCAATATCTGTCCCCAGTGTGTCTACAGGCCACCATAGTATCATAAAAGACCATCCTCTCTCTTTTTCTCCTCCTCCGTTTGTCCGGAAATGGGTGCAGAAAAAAAAATCGCTTTTTTTCCTTCTCTTCTGACGTCATTAGAGAAATGCAAGCCATGTAAGGGTTTCCTGGTCGAACCAGAGAGAACCTTCAGTAGCTGACCCCGCCCCACAGCGCGTCACTGTCTCTCCTCCTCAACCGAACTTGAGCAAAGTCTGCAAGAACCAGCAGAACAGGCTTCATGTACTCCCATCATCTAAATATAACATGTTCTTTCACAAAGGCTTTATGTAATTACACTGTTTAAACAGATGATATTTATATATTATATATATTTGATGTCATGCATGTAGCAGAGTACAGGTAGTAAATAGTGACTTGTAAGCAACACAACACATTTCTGTTTCACAGTCAAACTTTATTTGAGTTGACAATATTAATTATTCACAGCATTTGTAATCATCTCACCTGTTAGTTAGTTATGTGACATGGTACAGGAGAAAGTCTTCAGCTCTGGTAAACTATGGTAAGCTAAGCTCCGGTGGTCTGTAGTCATGGTAACACAGAGACAGCTACTACTGTAAATAATATACCATTACTCTGATCTTCCATACATTTATCTTTTAGCAGAAATAATGAACTGACTACTGTTTCACATCTTCTATTTTCCACCCTGATGGTCGCTGTGTTTACACACCGTGTCATAGCGGTAGCATGTAGCTAACCCGTTAGCATGTAGCTACATGCTAACGGGTTAGCTCTGTATCTCCCATCTGCTTTCAGCTATCTGCTCTCCTCTGGGATGATTCTGTCGGTCATTTCTCACAGATGGATCTGTAAAGACAGACGTAAAACAGAGTGTATGTTTACGGTTTACAGAGTTGATGCATGAGGTAAACACTGAGTTAACTAACAGAGCTATAAATAGTATTATTTACCTGAGAGAAACCGTCAGGAAAACCTGGAATCTGGACCGCAGATGTTCATCATGTGTCGCCGATTTCTGATCAGATTCCTCCGGTAACGTGCGCTGGGTGAAGTTTCTGGTTTATAAACTTTAAAGTGGTTTATAAGCTCTATTCTAGCTGCTATCTCTCCACTCGTCTCTCTCTCTCGAGAGAGCTTCTCCGGGAGGGAGGGGGAGTGTGACGCTGTTGTTGTTGAGGAAGTTTGATTGACAGAAAACGCTGACCAATCAGAGCAGAGTGGGAGGAGACAGGCTGTGAATCAGTGGTTTTCAGACAGAGGCTGAATTAGGCTCTGAGGCAGGCAGACTCAGGCTGCAGTATGAGAAGAATAAAGGGTTTTTTGAACATTGCAGCATGTAAACATGTTCTAGTGCAACATTAAAATACATCTATGAACCTGGAAATGAGCATAATATGTGACCTTTAAGGTACATTTTGAACAGATAAATCATGTGCGATTAATCGTGATTACTATGGACAATCATCCGATTAAATATTTGAATCGGTTCACAGCCTTAATTTTAACAGTCTCATACAATCTCATTCTTCTGCTGTGAATACTGCTTGCAACACACCCATTCACAAGTTTAGACATTCAGGTTGGCATCAGGGAGGTGAGTTGCGTGGCAGCAGAAGAAAGGAAGAGGAAAAGAGCAAAGGAGCGGTTGATGGGAGGATGTGAGGAGAAATGAGGATGTGTTATAGGGCGTAGAACAAACACCGAATACTTTGACGGGATCTCGATTGTAAATAAACGCCTCATCATCGGAGTCTTTGATGTTTGGAATCACAGGATTATTGCACGCTACTGCAGAGAATAGCTGAATCATTTTCCAGGGAAAGTGCTGGTGATACAGTAGCTAAGGTTACTTGTAGGTCACATGTATTTCCTCCTTCTCTCCTGTGTCGTGTCTATAAATAATTTTAACGATTTTAGCAGGATTAAGAAAAGACATAAAAACACGTCTGACTCACACGTTTCAGGTGCGATGGATAGAGGTTCCTTGCTTCCCTCTGTGTGTGTGTGTGTGTGTGTGTGTGTGACAGGGCTGTTTAACAGACCTACCTGATGATCTAACAACACACCACCTGCTGATGCAGCCATGATGTCAGCCTCAAAACATCACAAACATGTCCAACCCTGCAATCACTCCCATTCTTTCCTCTCCCTTTCTTTCCTTTTCCCTCCAGACATTTGCTCAGTGGAGAGATTACAACATGATTAACTGGACTAAAACGTGTTTATTCCTCCGCTCACCTTAAAGCTGCAGCGGGTAGAAATGGAGCAAATATGATTAAAACAAGTTTGTCACTTTATCCTGACAGTAGAGCGTGAGACAGGTAATCTGAAAAAATCATGTGCCTCTGTGTCCTACGGTGCTCCAAATGGTATCTGCAGGATTTCACAGACTGGAGGAAAACAACCAGTCAGAGCCGATCTGGAGCCTGCCGTCTCTGAGCAGCTGTCAATCACTTGTGAACTCCAATCAAACGATCAAACTAGGCAGCGCTGATCAAATATGAATCAATATTCTGTTACTGTAATGCCTATTTCTCGCCTCAAATGTGTTCAGAAACATCTTGTAGTGTACTGCTTAGCTGTAAAATGAGAATGTTTGTGACCCGGCAGCCATGTTGAGATCATGGATGTGTAAAGAGAACGGGATACAGCGTTGGAGGCGGGGCCTCGTTCATTCCTAGGAAAGTTGCTCAGTGGCGCATGAAGCCAAAATGGCTCGACTTCCGACTAGAAAAGTACCCGTATCTTCCGACGATCTTCCGCATCCATTGGGCCCATGGAGCAGGCGCAGTAGCGTCCTCTCGGTCAACAACCGTCACGCTGTCGTCACGGCTTGCTAACTCCGCCTCCCAGCCCTCGCTCCAGCCTCGGTCTGGGTCTCACTCACATGAACGAAGGAAAGGAAATAACTCTGGATTCGGCTATTAGTGCATTTTACAACTTTTAGGACAATCAATTTAGTTACAGACGTCTCTTTCCTAATGTAAGTCTATGGGAAAAAAACGTTTTGGGCCCAATGGCATCACGTGACGGAAAGGGAAGTTGTAATACCGCCGTTTGACCACTATGAAAATTGGCATCAACGACCGGCGCACTTCCTGGGGGCCAATGGGAACGCCCTCTCTGAAATATGACCTGTGATTGATCGAAGTCTTCCGTCACGGCCTAGATTTTTTAAAGCCTGAAAACAGAGCCATGAGGAGGTGTAGAAATCTAGTTTTCTCTCAGAACACTTGATTTACAATATGCTGAAAGGTTATTATGGAATTTTTGCCCAATGATGCCAAAAACGTTCTTCCTACTGCAGCTTTAACTCGTTTTCCTCGTGCTCATCTCCGTCCACTTCAGTACTAGCGTTTTCACACTTTCCTAAAGCTGCCCTCCGTCTCCGGCGTTTGTTGCCCCAGGACAGGAAAAAGCGAGCGCTTCCTCCACTTAGAGAGAAAAAAGGGGTCAGGCTGAATCAGGCGCTGACAGGACTAAGCCTCTATACCTCTCTGATGTGTCTACAGGGGACGTGTCACTGCATAGAGAGAGAGAGAGAGACATATTCTCTTCCTCACCAGAGATAGAAATGCACACACAGACGTACACATATCCTGACACGTCGCTAAACATCACAAGACATGCCACTGTCCCCGCGGGCATGTCTTTTCCTCCCCTCCGCTCCCTCCCTCATTCCCATGCGCTGGAACAAGATAAGCATTTGAAGAGGAGATCGGTACACAAATTGTCTTTTGTTGGGGGTTTAAACCTGAGAGGTGTTTACACAACACGGCGCATTACACATGCACGCTCAAACACATACAGTGGTTGTATACACTGAAATTGAGACAAACTATGAAAATGTCCCTGTAGGGCTGACTAATTAATGGAATATTAATCACAATTTTGGCTTCCCACAATTCCACCAGCCAGTGATCGAGATGTTTTGGCTTCTCTTTTGGGTATAGATATTATCTATACAACCAATGTGATTAAATTAAGAGCATAAAATATTTTATCTAGCTCTTATTGGTGCTAATTTTGCTCTCAAAATGCACCAGATTGAAGCATTTACCTTTTAAAATGTAGGTAACAAAAGGGTAGGGTGAATATTCCTGCATTTTTTCATATTGCAATATATATATATATAGCAGAAAAAAAAGTTTTTTCCAATATCGTGCAGCCCTGATTTGTACATCAACAGGGATGTACACAGCATGGAAGTGAAAACAGTGCTCTGCTTCGTGCTTCTCTGATCGTGATTATCATTTTGGCCGTAACCATGCAGCCCTTTGCCCCAAGAGGCCTGAGGAAGAGAGAGTGGATGACTAGATGGAGAGAAGTGAAGGACGAGGTATCCACCGTGGAAACGCTTAAGGCTCAAACTCTCCACTGTACTCGTATGTGTGTGTAAACCTTATCTAGTAGAGCTGTGGGCAGTGAGGTAAGAAGTGCACTGAGAAATAGTTGACATTCAATAGCTGACATCTGACTGACGTAAGGCCTCCGCTGCTATAAACAGACGGCTTCATCAGACACACAGCCTGCGGACCTGGACAGTGTTGAGCAACCAACGAGCACCTCGTATATAATGCGCTAACACCGTGGAATGTGCTAAAGTTAGCAGCTTGCTAACTGGAAACAACGACAACTTGCTGGAACAACAACAATTTTCTCATTGATTGTAATATACAAATACTTGTTGTGCTCCTGTTCTGGATGCTGGAACTACTTGATCACTTCAATGGCTGACGATTTAGATAAAGAACCGAGGTCTGAAGCTTGTTCCTACGCAGATCAGGCATGAAAGGTCCTTTTATTACCGCAGCAAGTTTCATTCAAACAAGTGAGACCGTTTCCTCGCTGATGGAAGATCTTAAGAAGCGAGAAATTCAACTTGTATGACCCGCCGTCACGCTATCACAGCACAGAAGTCAAAACAAAAAAAACACAAACAAAGAACAAGGCTCCTTCCTTTGGCTTTTTAACACAACACTGAATTCATGAAATAGTGTAAATTGTAAAGCAAAAATGACAGAAGAGATATTGAAATCAATACAAGATGTGGAGTACATTTGTACAGTCCATTAGCTGCAAATAAAACCACTGAAAACGATCAACACACGCAGGGACTTTTTACCTTTTTACCATCTTTGAAGTGCCGCCTTTTTTCCTGGATTTCTTTCTCTGAATGGTATTCGTTCACCGTTTTACTCCTTCATTTCTCTCGCTTTCTCTCGTGCACATTAAAGTAGTTTTTGTTTCTGCTTTTGAGAAGTCGTGCAAGGTGTTGCATCAAAATTACAAAGAAATTAGGAGTGCTTGGTGAGATGCAAGAGCAGGATCACTGTCATGTCTGAAGTTTTATAGGGCTGTCCCCCTCTGAGTCGATAAGTCGACTAATCGGTCATTTCGGTCCGAGTCGACTAAGATTTCTTTCGTCGATTGGTCGTTTTTTCTGCTTTTTTCATGCTAAATGACTTATTTCCAAGACACTTATGAGCACATCTCTGGTAAACACAAGATTTAAAGTGGTGCTCTGTGATTCTTTGTGGAGCAACTCAGTTTTACAGACGTGTCGATTAAATCAACTAATTAATTAGTCGACAAAATCGTATGAGTGTTAGTCGACTGACAAAGTCATGCAGCCCTGAAGCTGAGAGCCCACTTAACAGCTGAGTCACTGTACGTACTGTATAGAAAACTAGAGAAGGGCAGCAGTCTAATAACCTGAAAAGCCACATTGCTCCACGATGGCCTAAATTCTCAAACACAAGCTCTCTGAGACATCACACATTCAAACTCGTCATGCATGGAAACGGTGCTGAGCACCTCTAATCTAAATGAAACTCGACCAGAGTGACACCCACAAACCAGCGAGGAGGTCATGGGAGAATTAACACGCTATAACAAGACTGTTGTCTGTGCCTGTACACTGGAACCTATCACGGTAGCATAGACAAAGCAGACGGCATGTATACAATAGGAGGCCATGGGCCAAGCCGGGCTATTCTGTAGGGCTGCTCCGTCCCCGGCTAATGTGTGCCGGTCAGTGTGTGGCTTGTGCTTTTTTGTGGGTCTGGCTGAGCTATAAAGGCACTGGAGGGTAGCAGGAACATCATGTTCTCACAGCGGGGGCTAACACTGGCTAGGAAGTCACTGTCAAGCACACTCGCACGTTTACCCTACATGTTCATTCACAGGAGATGAAGTCTACTACTACTACTAGTCTACTACTAGTCTACTACTACTACACACACAGGTCTCAGCTTAAAAGTGGTCATTTTTGACAGGCTTTAACTCGTTTCTCTTGACTTTCACTCTCTCAAAGCATGTTGGAGGGCCGTTTTGTTAAGAGAGTTATCGAGGTGAGATCGAGGCGATTCACTAGTTCTCCTCATTTGATCTGAACTGCTGCTCAGATCCAAAACAGAGGCCAGTTTATCCCCCCTTCCCTGTTTACTGCAAGACAAACATGCACATTTCACATTCAAACATTATAGGTGTAAGAAAACATTGATACACATGAGTATCTCCAAAACACTGTATTGACTTTGATTTAACCTCTTTAAAAATCTGTCGGCCCAGCCGAGAGTGAAGGTACTGGCATCATGTGAAACTAGAAAACCTAAAGAATCCATCGGTACCAACTATGTCATACTAGCTTGTCGGGAAGGAGGTTAAATAACGCTCCAAAGTTGCGCTCAATTTTGGCCATTTTCGAGGGGTCCCTTGACCTCTAACCTCAAGATATGTGAATGTAAATGGGTTCTATGGGTACACACGAGTCTCTCCTTTACAGACATGTCCACTTTATGAGAATCACATGCAGTTTGGGGCAAGTCATAGTCAAGTCAGCACACTGACACACTGACAGCTGTTGTTGTCTGTTGGGCTGCAGTTTGCCATGTTATGATTTGAGCATATCTTTTATGCTAAATGCAGTACCTGTGAGGGTTTCTGGACAATATTTGTCATTGTTTTGTGTTGTTAATTGATTTATAATAATAAATATTAACATACATTTGCATAAAGCAGCATATTTGTCCACTCCCATGTTGATAAGAGTATTAAATACTTGACAAATCTCCCTTTAAGGTTCATTTTGAACAGATAAAAAATGTGTGATTAATTTGCGATTAATCACGATTAAATATTTTAATCATTTGACAGCCATACTAAAAATATTTCTCACTGCTTATTTCCGTTTTAGTGTCAGTTTAAGTTTACTTTAATAACCCTGGTCTACACACGTGTACACGCACACACTGATGGTATAAGCAGCTGAGAAGGCAGGGATGAATCATGGCTATAGCTGGAAAACTGTCCTGCGTAGACTCTGGGGTACATTTTTGGAGGGAATACGGCGTTCTTAAAAGGACTCCAGACACTAACACTACTACATGACTCACTACTTTATTAAGACCTGGATGGAGAACAGGATGGAGTGAAGGATGGAGAGAGATGACAGGGGGCGGAAGAGGCGGCAGGGGACAGGTTGAAACCCAGCAGAGGGTATGAGAGAGGACAAAAGTTTCCAGCAATCTGTGCAGTAGTGTGTGTGTGTGTGTGTGTGTGTGTGTGTGTGCACTTATTAATGTGCATGTGTTTATCTGCACGAGAAGCCTGGATAAGAACTTCCTGCAAATGACATGATTGCGTGCGTGCCGCGCGGTTTGCGCGGGCGTAAAGGTGAAGTGGTCTGAGCCGAGGGGAAGATGTATGTGCGCTGGGGGAGGTGAGACGTGTTAGTCCTCTGTGCGCTGGATGGCGGCGGTGATGGTCGAGGTTCAGTCAGGCCTGCAGCTCTCCTGTGGAGAGTGACCTCATCGCCTGGCCCCTGGCATTGTGGCAGCAGCACAAAGCCACGCAGGGGACGGAGAGAGAAGACTAGTGGGGGGAGGGAGTGTGGATGTAGATGTGAATGACTGAGAGAGGAAGAGAGAGAGAAAGTAGTGAATTCTAAAAAAGAGGGGGGAAAGAAGTGGACCACCACGCTCTCAGGAAGAACGGGGGACGAGAACACACAGCGAGTCAACGAGGGAATCGGTAAAGACGGGAAACACAAACAAACGGACAAAACAACACACAACAGAAACCTGCTAATTTGTCCGTGCCGTTATTGCACGGCCTGCCGTAAAATACAAATCCTCACAAGTCCTCCACCTGAACACGCAGAGAAGCAGGTCCTCTCAATGACGTGAAAAGACAAACAACTACAGAGACTGCTTCCTCAATAGTCACTCCAAAAGAGAAAGAGATTTTGGTGGGAGAAGACGGACAAACATCCATCCATTCAGTGCCACTACATCCTGTTTCCACTGCACTGCCAGGAAGGACTGTCTGCAGGGGGTCACGTGAGACAAGGAGTTGTAGCGGGCTCGGGTTTTAAATCTAGAGTGAAGATACTGGCATCATATGAAACTATGAAACCTAAGGAATCCATTGGTACCAACCATGTCATACTAGCTTGCAGCAAAGGAGGTTAAATAACGCTCCAAACTTACGCTAAATTTTGGCGAGGAAAAAACTGGCATGGCCATTTCCAAAGGGGTCCCTTGACCTCTGACCTCAAGATATGTGAATGAAAATGGGTTCTATGGGTACCCACGAGTCTCCCCTTTACAGACATGCCCACTTTATGATAATCACATGCAGTTTGGGGCAAGTCATAGTGAAGTCAGCACACTGACACACTGACAGCTGTTGTTGCCTGTTGGGCTGCAGTTTGACATGTTATGATTGGAGCATATTGTTTTATGCTAAATGCAGTACCTGTGAGGGTTTCTGGACAATATATGTCATTGTTTTGTGTTGTTAATTGATTTCCAATAATAAATATATACATACATTTGTATAAAGCAGCATATTTGTCCACTCCCATGTTGATAAGAGTATTAAATACTTGACAAATCTCCCTTTAAGGTACATGTTGAACAGATAAAACGTGATTAATCACGATTAACAATCGATTGACAGTTCCCAGTAGAATCTCTGACTAGCAGAATGACTCAAGAGATGGTTAATATCTGTGTGTGGCAAAAACACCCCCTAGGGGCTGCTACATGGTAACAGCACACTATATGTGTCACTGTGTACATGTGGATGTTGATGTTGATGGTGTATAGTCTGTGTCACAGCTTAACGAAAAAAACAAAACATTTTGCCTGAATCAGCGCGTCTGCGTTTCCAACATGAACCCGTTCACCGGAGCACGGAGCTCAAGTTCCACGTCTCCTGATACGGAGCCTGATTGAAATGAGAGCAGATATGATGATGATGATGGGAGCCGAGTTCATCTGATATTTCGATCTCACATTGCAACCTCTTTGTTGTTTTGTCCCTTCTTCACACAGGCCCTTAAATTAACTTCCGCTGCTGGAACACGAGGCGAGGCGAGGCGGATGATCTCTCTCTCTCGGGCGGTGTTTCAGCGTCTTTCACTTCGCTGTTGTTTGTTTATTTGAGGTTTCTGTCTCTCGCTGATTTATTTATTGTTGTTTTTACACCTCTTCAAGCACACACACACACACACACCCACACACACACACAGACAAAGAGCGCCAGTACACTAAAGATGTTCCCCGTCCGTCGGCAGGGGTTAGTGGGGAAGGTGCAGAGGTCAGGGTTTAGGGGTCAGAGGTCAACTAATCGGTCACTTCATCAACTCATTACTCTGCTTGTTAATTAGAGGATTAAAGCAGGCAGGATGAGGTAAGCGCCACCTCTTTCCAACCCTTTCCCCCCCCATTGTATACTCTGATATAACTTTTTAACTACAAAATGTGGAACGTTGTATTGATCGTAGGGCTGCAACTAACAACTATTTTCATTGTCGATTAATCTGTCGAAGTTGTTTGGTCTATAAAATGTCAGAAAATTGTGAAAAATGTTGTTTCCCAAAGCCCAAGATGACGTCCTCAAATGTCTTGTTTTGTCCACAACTCAAAGATATTCAGTTTACTGTCACAGAGGAGTAAAGACACCAGAAAATATTCACTTTTAAGAAGCTGGAATGGAGAATTTTTTGTGTTTTCCTTAAAAAAAATTACTCAAACCGATTAATCGATTATGAAAATAGTTGGCGAGTAATTTAATAGTTGACAGCTTGGGTGTCAACCCAAGCTGGTGTTTAACCCGGGTGTTAACCCACTATGGGTTAACATATTTATAATATTTTTTAGGGCAGTCCTGGACCAAAAGAATCATAGTCGACTAACACAATTAAAACTTTGTTTCTCCACAAAGAATTACACAAAAGCACCACTTTAAATCTTGTGTTTACCAGAGATGTGCTCATAAATTTCTTGGAAATAAATCATCCAGCATGAAAAAAGCATAAAAAAAACAACTAATCGACTCAAGAAATCTCAGTCAAATAAGACCAAAACAACCGACTAATGGACTAATGGACTAATGGACTAATGGACTAATGGACTAATGGACTACGAGGGGGCAGCCCTAACACTTTTAGAGGTTCTGGTTCGCTACATATCAAAGATTAAGTGCTGCATTTCCTTGACTTTACAACCGGGTCCTGACCTGAAAAGATTTAACAACTCCTGTTACCAGATGGCAATATTATTTTAGAATATTTCAAACTCTGCCAAGGCAGTTTTAGGGAATGGGATAAACAGGGTTTCCTCGTTCCTGCCAGACTATTTATGTGGTTACACTCAGACAGCAGGGCTTTCTCGTGCCTGTGCCGTCCCCAGGGGAGCGTTTTGCGGCACGAGGGCATTATTAGACTAATGCATGCGGACGGGAGAAGACAACTTGATGAGCATTTATATATGTGTCTATTTGAGTGTGTTTTGTTTGCGTTGAGGGAAAAATAAAAATAAAAATGCATCTCTGACAGATTTCCCAGAGGCCTCTTCCTCTGTAATTAATCTCTCTCTCTCAATGTGACCTCAAAGAACCGCTCCAGTCTCCACCTCTCCATCGTTGCACTCACACAAAGTTGGAGATCATCGAGGTCATTTATCCGGGTGTGCAAAAAATTAAAAATATAAACACGCACAGTACTACTGCTATCAGACATCTCAGTTCATATCACTCCAGTAGGAAGTCAGATAAGAAACACTATTACAGTAGGAACTGAAAGACTGTGTGTTCAAACAGGCGATAGCGCTATTGACCATATTAAAAGACTCTCAAAAGGCATTTAACAAGAGGAAGTGGTGGTGGAAATCTCATCTGATCTGAGGGTGCACCTGGACAAACAGGCTGTGTGCGCACACACACACACACACACACACACACACACACACACACACACACACAAGCCTGTAAACTTGACATCCATATCCAAATTTGTGCAAAACACTGTGACCTGATTCCTTCTGTTATCGCCGCTTTCTTATCCAAACTGTTAAACTTTAAACTATCATCTAAGAGCTGTTAGTGAGCTGAAACCAAAGCAGAATAATCAGACATCCAGATGGTAAGATGAGATAATAGTTTCAGTCGATATGATAACAACTAGGGTTATGTTATATTACAGTGTTGAGACAGGTGGTTGCAGGCTGATTTGGGTGTTAGTACAGTGGAGCGGGCTCAGCACAATGTGAAATTAAACACCTGTTGCCGGCTTATCTTGTGGGTCTGTTTGCGTGGGCATATCATAATGAGGTCATTACGGCAGCTAATGGGAAGCAAATAAGCGGTCCACCCCAGTGGCCCGCTGGGAGTCGCACCGTGGCGGAGATTCAGTTTAGAGAGCAGCCAAGGTCAAAGAGATAAACAGACGGAGACACTGTCCCCTGATGGTACACTGTATGTTCATTAGGGATTATCGATAAAGCATAGTATCGTGATATTTTGCGTGGCAACTAGGGATGTGACGGTGAGGAAATTACACCAGACATTTTACGAGAAAAGATGACGCTCAATATATGTAGAGCGTTTACTTTGATCTCTAACGTCGGGTGGCTGTGTGTTTGGCCTCTCCGGTGGAGCTTTCACTACGGGGTCGCAGGTTTCCACCCGGCGTGCACACCGGCTCATTAACGTTATGGTTCTCTAATAGCATTGGGTTTAAATTTGAGGTGCTTTTGCTTTTCGCTTCGACACCGAATCCTTCGCCATCACCTTGTCTGTCAACTCTCTCTCATCCCGTGTGTGGCGAATGACTCCTGCTACTCTGTGCAGACTCCTTATGGAGAAGATGTATTCACTTTCAGTTTGTAGCATCCATCGTCCGACTATGAATTGACAACACGGCACAGATACGCCAACATGAACTAAATGGGATTTATTTCTGTAAAAAAAGAAAAAGCAAAACGACGGTGAGGGCGGTGGGTACGTAATGTAATCGGTGTGTGCCCGACGACCGTGTAACACAGACTACTGTGGCCAGCCTGGTGGCAATATTGTATCGATACACGGACGTCAAGTATCAATCACTTATATTATTTAACTATTAACCTCTTAATCATCCAACGGCAGACGGCCGCTATTGTGTCTTTCAGAGATTGTAGCAGTCTTAAAGCTTGAGTGAAGATACCATGTCATGTTATCTTGTCGGGAAGAACGCTAAATAAAGCTCCAATTTTACGCTTAATGCACACACACACACACACACACACACACACACACACATACACACACACACACACACGGCTGGTGGAACTCAGAAACGTTGAGGCTATAAAGTTTGACATATGGAATGGTGTGTTAATCAAAGACTCCACGCTCCCAGCTGGAGCGGCCTCCTCACTGGGAACACAGGCTGACATGCATACTGGAGAATGTCCTTGTGTGTGTGTGTTTCTCATGATAATGTAATCCCCGTCGTCCTTTGTAGTGATGGTGGTATTTGTGTGCCTGGTTATGCATGTGTGTGTGTGTGTGTGTATAAAGCATGCTTGCTTCACCCTTGTACCAGTACAAAGGTTTTGCACTCAGGGTGGGAATCACCAGAGGCCTCACGATGCAATCTTATTGTGATTTTAAACATTTTGCGATAAGATATATTGCGATTTATTACCTTTTTTTCAACTGCAAATTATGCAGTTTGTCAACATCTGTTTTATCTAATAAGATATCGTTTTCAGTTTGTTCATCTCGTGAGTTTTCATTCACATATCTTGAGGTCAGAGGTCAAGGGACCCCTTTGAAAATGGACATGCCAGTTTTTCCTTGCCAAAATTTAGTGTAACTTTGCAGCATTATTTAGCGTTCTTCCCGACAAGCTACCGTGACATGGTTGGCACCAATCGATTCCTTAAGTGTTCTAGTTTCATATGATACCAGATATGGTATTGCTCAGGTGGAACAGCACGTAAGCAGTAAAAGAAAGAAGCTAATCTGTTTAGTTTGTAGGGAAAACAAACTCCTTTTCTCTTTCCTCTTGTTCTAAATGCCCCTCTATATTCTCTGTTTTCATTCTCTCACCACACACACACATAAACCCTGACATCTTTACATTGCTGACAATGGAGGATGGGGAAGCAAACATCAAAAAACAGGATATGATCAAAGCGCAGACGACGCTGGATCTGTTTTAGTTTAAGTAGTAATATCCTGCTTGTCCTAAGATGCCCTCCTGGATCATTTTTCTGCAGCCCGCTAACCCATTCCTGTAATTATACACTCAGTCATCTCATCTCAGCCCCACCAGAAGACTGATGTATGCCTCACTGCTGAAAGATTTCCTCTGGAAAGACACTGTATATATACTGTATACATGTATATAGCTGTTTATGGATGTTTGGGGGAGTGGAATCTAATCTAATGACATACGAATACGCGGTTGATTATAGAATAATATACAAAGTTGAAAATGAAAATTTGAAAATAGAAAGAAGAACCTCATCAACTAGTGTCTGTTATTAATGTGCTGCTTACAGAACCAGTAAACCGTCTTCCCTGGATTCCTAGAAAGGCAGATAAGTAACTTCAGACAGGATGAGAGAGGCAAGACGAAAAGGAAAACAGAGAGAGCTTCAAAGGAAAGAGGAAGTGATGAGAGGAAAAAGAGAGCAGAGAGACAAAGAGGGCTTCATTGTTTTCGATCTTGCTCTCATTACCGAAGGGGACGATAGCATAATATAGCGCTAATAGGGGAACAAATTGTGGTGTTCAGCTTACATAACTGCTGAGTGACTAATCACACAAGATGTTTCCTTGACACAGCTTTAGGCCCTCCATTTCTCTCTCTCTCGCTCTCTCTGTCTCTCTCTCTCTCGCTCTCTCTGTCTCTCTCTCTCTCTCTCTCTCTCTCTCTCTCTCTCGCTCTCTGTGTCACACACACACAGCCCTCAAACTAAAATAGCCATTTTCAAGCCATTTTTTGAACAAAGTACAAACCATATTGCCGATGCCAACCAGCAGTCGAGAGAAAGAAGTCTCTTTGCATGTAACCATCCATCATCCAGCGATGCATGCGCTGACCCATCCCCCCCCTTAATGTTAGGAGCAATCATCAACTGTCACTACCTTCTCACCCAATGAGACCACATGTGCAAGAACATCTGACAACCCAAATGGCCAGCTGTTTGCAGAGCGAGGGAGGAGCGAGAGACAGAGAGAGACAGAGAGAGTGAGAGAGAGAGGACTGTGCAGTCAGACTCCATCTGCTGATGTGCGTCAGTCCCTGACAGTTCTGGCACATCTAAAGAAGCCAACGCACTCCGTGACTTCATCAATGCCACGACAGAAGGCATCAACACGCAAAAATGATTACTAGATTGGCCTCATTTTTTTCTGTTTTGTCTCCTGTAGCAACCGGGATATACACTGCTGTAGGAGTTTACCGATACTTACCGATCATTTAGGACGATCTAAACGCACCTTCTCGGGCAAAGTTTGGTGCCGAATTTTACCAATGAGTGTGCTCTACGGCAACTAAGCAATGTGCCTGCTGGTTGCTGGGTGCAGTTTTTCATTGAGGACCACATTGGCCGAACATCAATACACTTCTGTCGACGGGGGCTCCGGGTGCGACAACCGCAACATAACCGCAGTGTGGCCAAGCCACCAGCCAGACCAGCCAGCCAGCCAGCCGTCCAGCATCATCAGCTGGAAGTGAAGAGTGAGGAAGAACAGAAGAGAGTGAGGGAGACTGTAAGAGCGACAGAGAGAGAGAGAGTTAGACGAAGGCATAGCCAACTAACTGCCATGTCGCTGTGCAATCTAGCAAATCAGACAAGGTTTTCACTAGCTGGGAGCATTCAGCGCCGCTCGCTGCATGCTCACCCACAAATGACACAACAACGAATTCCTGTGTGCACGGCATTAATGCTTGATGCAAGCCGCGTGTAGCGAGACAGCGAACATGACAGCCAGTCGAATAAATTCTACATCATGCACGGTTTCACGGGGCCGACGACGACGCCATCGCGTAGCTCGGCATGCCAACAGGCCTTGAGTGCATTAAAACCTGATGCTTTTAGGGGTCTGCCGCCGCATATTTCTTTTGTGGTGTAACTCCAATCTGCCACATCAGCCACCCAAGTACGTGGTTTTTCAGACTGTCCGGATCCATCACATGTTGCGCTCCGCTCGGGGCTGCCTCAGAAGCACTGACGTGCAATCAGAGGCCATGGCGTGCCTGTGCCAAGGAAGCACGGCAAATTGTCAGCTGACGAAAGGCTGGAAAGAAGTGTGTTTTGGGTTTTGGTCCGCGGAGGCTTTAGCCAACAGGAAAGCTCCGGTGTTTTCCTCTCCATGGGGCGTAATGGATTCTCCCCGCCAATGAAACACTATTCCGGCTGGCGGGCGGGCGGGACCGCCAGCCACCTGAGAGCCTTTTTCCCACACCACCCCCCTCCCCCTTGTCGGAGCCCAAACCCCGCCATCAGTGGAGATCTGGGACAGATGGAAGGATGGTGGAAGAGAGGAGGAATGTGAAAGAACAACGAATAGGAGCAGATGGTAAGAAAGAGGGAAAGGATGGAGGGAAATTGGCATCCCTCTCTCTCTCTCTCTGAGACGACTACGGAGAATCGTTGATTTCTGAGCACCGCCGCCCATATCTGAATACACAACATGATACTAACATACAGACAGGTTACCATAACAACCAACAACACAATGCAACACACAGAGACACATCCATTTGCCCCCTTTACCCACCCTTCGCTGCATACCCCTCCTCTTCTTCATGTCTCCGCAGACTTGAGATGCTCCCAGAGCAGGCAACACTGGCACACAGTGGCCACGAGGGCAATACACTCTGGAACAATGGGCTGTTCTTGATTTTATCAGCTTACAAACATGCACTCATAGTCCACACACACACATTTAGGATTGCTGACATCACACTGGATGTTGTGCAAACCCATTAAAGAAGTTTCTGTACCTTCTCTCGTTATCGTCCAGGTGAGCAAACAGCACATTCTTGGAGATGGCCTTGGCCAAGGCGGTCATGGTCTTGTAGTCCTTCGGGATCACCTGTGTGTGGACGAAGCAGTGATATCCATTACGGCGAAGCACACTGCAACAACACTACGCAGGTGGACACATGAAACAGACCAGCGCAAACACATAATGGGCCCGACTTCAAAAGCAGACCAAATTGAGTAATTAAAGAGCAGCGTATTGGCAAACTCTGAAAGGAATATCCCACACGTGTGTCTGAGTATTTTTGGGAAAGCCCATCTGTTCAGGGATTACACTCAAAATGTCACACGGCCCTTAAAAATTCAGCAGAGGCCTGAACTCATTCATAAAACATGCATTTTCATGTCCCAAACTCTGCGGTGTGTGTGTGTGTGTGTGTGTGCATGGAAAGGGAACGGCAAAGTCTGTAGCCACAACAAAGCCACAAAAATCCGTATTTATAAATCCCAGAAGCTCCTTTTTTTTTTACCGTCGGATGAGAAAAGTCAAAAGTAAGAGAAAGAAAGAGAAAGAGTGAGAAGACTAAATTAAACCCTTCTCATTGCAGAGGAACTGGAGGACGGAGAGGAGTGTGTGCATGTGTTTTGTCTCTGGTGGTGAAGGAGAGGAGGGGGGGGGTAGGCTGTAATTACGTTAAAGCAACAGATGTCTCCACATGAAGACGACCACGCAGCGCTGTGCATGTGCATGCACACAAATACACACACGACCACATCACATATGAAATAAGAAAGTACCAAATTTTGTATCTATCTGCAGCACTCGGGCCTGTGCAGTGGACAGAAAGAGAAAGAGGCTGGCCTGGAGTTAGAAACCCAGAGAGGCTCAGTGATCAGATTCAGATTTTAGGTCAGATACTTTATCATCCTCCACAAGATCCAGCTCCAGTACTGTCACCCAGGGGATCATTAAATGTCACTCAGCTTGTTACCAGCGTTTGAATCACTGTCCTTTTTACAGTAACTTGTCAGGGTGAGGTTTGGATGTTCTGTTGTAGCCAGTTGTGGGGGAGGAAAGTTGAGGTAAAGCCACATGGGAAAAGATGGATTTCTAATGATTTACCAGCTACACCTAAAAGCAGTCAAATTCTGTTACCCGTGTACCAGTTATGCTTTCAGGACGGACGATTACTTGGACACGAGCTGATGCGGACACACGGTCACAAAGTGGTGTGACACCACTTTGGACATGCAGACACTCGCGAATGTGTCAAGCGTAAAGCTTAAAGGCCTTTGCACACTGAGTCTGTATTTATGTTACTTCATCATGAAAGAATGTTTCGGACTAGCGCTATTCATTATACCCACGTAATTACACATCGGACTCAGTGTGCGATGTTTCAGTGCACAACGATTTTTATCAGATGACGGATTAAAAAAAGCGCACACGAGTAATACGGACTTGGTGTGCGAAGACCTTAAGAAGTGTACAATTTTCTACTTTAACCTTTACTTTCCATATAACGTTACTTTGACAGCGATATCTCAGAGTTCAGGAAGAACCTGTGCAGTTCTGAGCTGATCCAACATTAGTGGCGAACTTCAACTTGCTGGCTTAGCGTAGCTAACGTTAGCTGGCGAAGACACTGTTTAGGGGCTCTCAGCTGAGCCAAATGCGTTGTGGTTGCTCGTAGTGACGGCAGCTGTGTTCTCGTAAAAGCCTTCGATTTTACTTTGATCAATATTAAATACATACTCATCTGTGTTTATTATCTACGCCAACCATTTACCTGAGTTACTACAAGCAACCACTGATGCATTCGGCTGAACGTCACCAGTTAACACGGCTAGCAGACACTGAGTCACTACGACTTGCCGACTTCGCGGAACACATAAAAGCGGTCGCCGGATTCGTCGATAGTAAAGTAAGAAAAGTAAAAAGTGAAGTTAGGCTTGTGACAAGATAAGTATTTGCCTCTATCTGCAAAATCCACATTATTTTTCTTTCTGATAGTAGCTGAGATACATGCTTGTAAAGTTCCTCATTTAAAGCCACAAGAAGCCTTTAAAGTCGGAGGAAACATCTGACTTAATACCCATTTTGTTCCCACCTCGTCAAGAGGGTGTCCACACCAGTTCCCATCAATCTGATGCCAGCAGTTCATTCTGTCAGTGTGATCTCTGACAGGCCTCACACAATTTGTTAAGACTCGCGGCGCTTAACGGCAAAGCTCTTTTTAATCAGACGAGCCGGGTGAGCTAATTGATTGTGTTCTGTTTAACAGCTGCTGATTTTCACAGCGGAGACATTAATGGAATCGATGATGTCGGAAGATGATGGCGCAGAGAGTGCATGTGTGTGTGTGTGTGTGTGTTACCTCGCTGTACAACAATGGCCAGATGAAATACTCTCTCATACTGAAGCAATAATGCGCTTTCATCTTTTAATTCAATTTTAATTCACTTTTCTCTGATATCCTGCTGTTTCGAGTGAGCATATGAATTCATTTCTCTTTCACGTGCGGCTGACGTGGCTGTCTCAGTCGTTGCATGTGTGTGTGTCAGTCCGTGAGACAGTGAGGAGACAGTGAGGAGACAGTGAGGGGACAGTGAGGAGACAGTGAGGGGACAGTGAGGAGACAGTGAGGGGACAGTGAGGAGACAGTCAGGAGACAGTGAGGAGACAGTGAGGAGACAGTGAGGGGACAGTGAGGAGACAGTGAGGGGACAGTGAGGAGACAGTCAGGAGACAGTGAGGGGACAGTGAGGAGACAGTCAGGAGACAGTGAGGAGACAGTGAGGGGACAGTGAGGAGACAGTCAGGGGACAGTGAGGGGACAGTGAGGAGACAGTGAGGAGACAGTGAGGAGACAGTGAGGGGACAGTGAGGAGACAGTCAGGAGACAGTGAGGGGACAGTGAGGAGACAGTCAGGAGACAGTGAGGAGACAGTGAGGGGACAGTGAGGAGACAGTCAGGGGACAGTGAGGGGACAGTGAGGAGACAGTGAGGGGACAGTGAGGAGACAGTGAGGAGACAGTGAGGGGACAGTGAGGAGACAGTCAGGAGACAGTGAGGGGACAGTGAGGAGACAGTGAGGAGACAGTCAGGAGACAGTGAGGGGACAGTGAGGAGACAGTCAGGAGACAGTGAGGAGACAGTGAGGGGACAGTGAGGAGACAGTCAGGAGACAGTGAGGGGACAGTGAGGAGACAGTGAGGAGACAGTGAGGAGACAGTGAGGGGACAGTGAGGAGACAGTCAGGAGACAGTGAGGGGACAGTGAGGAGACAGTGAGGAGACAGTCAGGAGACAGTGAGGGGACAGTGAGGAGAATGAGGCTGGAGACCAGGCCTGGCTTGTTGCCACGACACATAACTACAGCGTCTGGTGGAGATCTCAGAGCCATAAACACAGATGCACGTGGGTGTGTGCGCACACCTGACACACACACACACACACACACACACACACACACACACACACTGCATGCTCCAGTGGCCATGCGATTACAGCGTGGTGACGGGGGTCCATGCAGTTTTGTCATTACCCAGCAATTAATGGCGTGTCAAGTTAATTACAAATGAACAAGCACGGCAATGATACAATGACTAAGGGGCTGTATGTATGTACAGTGTGTGAGAGCGTGTGTGTGTAAAGGTGAGTTATAGTTTCTGGCGAAGGAGCAACCTTTCCAATAGGTCCATTAAGTTGTGGAATGGACACATGACAGGTTGAGAGATGATAGATAACTCTAACAGCCGCCTTTCTGTCCAGAGTGAGAAAACACTTTTATTTGTACTTTACTTTACAAAAGAAATTATTTTATCTTCCTCTTATATTCATACTGTCTGACAAACAAGAGACACAAAGTAAATCCAAGCATAAATAAAACAAAAAAAAGATTTGGTAACACTTTATAATAACCATCATATATAAATAGTAAATTGATAGTTAATTAAAACGTATTTAATAGTTATTTTTCTGTGAACAAACCATGAAATTATAATTAATAATGTTTACTAATTATTAGTAATGCTATAATCTATGTTATTTTAACAGTTGCTGCACACATTATACCATTGTATATACTATAAGTATTTGTTAATGATTACAAAATGATTTGTAAACCTTTAAGAAATTGTTTGCAAAACATCTATAAACATTACATAGATATTTACATTGTACTATAGATATTTTTAACACTTTGTTAATGATTAATAATTGGTTTGTAAACCATCTATAAATATTATTTGGATGGCTATCATAAAGCTGCAACTGATGATTATAATATCTTGTTAAATAGTTAATAAATACTCTATAAACATTATGTAGATATACAGTTAATACTTTGTTAATTTTTAATTCTAATCCATCTATCTATGTAATATTATATTTATAGAACAATTTAGTAATCATTAACAAATACTTAACATAGTATATAAAATGCTATAATTTGTACAACAATAAACTGTTAATAAATATTTATAATGTAATCAGAATGTAATTGTTATCGTCTCTTATCAGCTATGATACAATAAATAATGTATAAAGTAATTATTTCATATTAAACAAACTAATGATAAAATAACAGAAATTATAGCATTACTAATAGTTAGTAAACATTATTAATTATCATTTCATTGTCTCTTTTTCATTCATTTCATTTTGTTTATTAATGATGGTTATTATGAAGTGTCACCAAAGTGTTAATTTATTCTCACATTTTGTGTCAAGCTGTGTATTTATGTGCGCAGCTTTCTGCAATAACCTGATTTCTTAAAGGTCACATATTATGCTCATTTCCAGGTTCATAGATGTATTTTAATGTTGCACTAGAACATGTTTACATGCTGCAATGTTCAAAAAACCCTTTATTCTTCTCATACTGCAGCCTGAGTCTGCCTGCCTCAGAGCCTAATTCAGCCTCTGTCTGAAAACCACTGATTCACAGCCTGTCTCCTCCCACTCTGCTCTGATTGGTCAGCGTTTTCTGTCAATCAAACTTCCTCAACAACAACAGCGTCACCCTCCCCCTCCCTCCCGGAGCAGCTCTGGAGAGAGAGACGAGTGGAGAGAGAGGAGTGGAGGGAGAGGCAGCTAGAATAGAGCTTATAAACCACTTTAAAGTTTATAAACCAGAAACTTCACCCAGCGCACGTTAACGGAGGAATCTGATCAGAAATCGGCGACACATGATGAACATCTGCGGTCCAGATTCCAGGTTTTCCTGACGGTTTCTCTCAGGTAAATAATACTATTTATATCTCTGTTAGTTAACTCAGTGTTTACCTCATGCATCAACTCTGTAAACCGTAAACATACACTCTGTTTTACGTCTGTCTTTACAGATCCATCTGTGAGAAATGACCGACAGAATCATCCCAGAGGAGAGCAGATAGCTGAAAGCAGATGGGAGATACAGAGCTAACCCGTTAGCATGTAGCTACATGCTAACGGGTTAGCTACATGCTACCGCTATGACACGGTGTGTAAACACAGCGACCATCAGGGTGGAAAATAGAAGATGTGAAACAGTAGTCAGTTCATTATTTCTGCTAAAAGATAAATGTATGGAAGATCAGAGTAATGGTATATTATTTACAATAGTAGCTGTCTCTGTGTTACCATGACTACAGACCACCGGAGCTTAGCTTACCATAGTTTACCAGAGCTGAAGACTTTCTCCTGTACCATGTCACATAACTAACTAACAGGTGAGATGATTACAAATGCTGTGAATAATTAATATTGTCATCTGTCAACTCAAATAAAGTTTGACTGTGAAACAGAAATGTGTTGTGTTGCTTACAAGTCACTATTTACTACCTGTACTCTGCTACATGCATGACATCAAATATATATAATATATAAATATCATCTGTTTAAACAGTGTAATTACATAAAGCCTTTGTGAAAGAACATGTTATATTTAGATGATGGGAGTACATGAAGCCTGTTCTGCTGGTTCTTGCAGACTTTGCTCAAGTTAGGTTGAGGAGGAGAGACAGTGACGCGCTGTGGGGCGGGGTCAGCTACTGAAGGTTCTCTCTGGTTCGACCAGGAAACCCTTACATGGCTTGCATTTCTCTAATGACGTCAGAAGAGAAGGAAAAAAAGCGATTTTTTTTTCTGCACCCATTTCCGGACAAACGGAGCAGGAGAAAAAGAGAGAGGATGGTCTTTTATGATACTATGGTGGCCTGTAGACACACTGGGGACAGATATTGATGTTTAAAAGACATGGAAAAGTGCATTTTGCATAATAGGTGACCTTTAAACAGCACGAGGAACCCAGTTTCTGTAATCAGGGCAGGGGGGATTAGAATATTTATTTCAGCTAGAGGTCTCCTGGAGAAAGCTGATTTCTTGGCAATGTATACATGTAACCGGGTTTCCTATCAGCTTTTTACATGTACAAATTAGGATATGGAAAAGCACCGCATGGACGCAAAATATCTGATTATATGTAGAGTCAGCGATGCATCTTCTTATTCAAAATAACTTAATTCAAAGACTAAAACTGAAACAAAGTAGCCTCTAGAAGTCTAAATAAGTCAGATTCCACAGACTGACCTGGTTTCTTGTGTGCATGTAAATGTGCTGAAATGTGGGGGTCAATCTAACGTATGAATGCAAATAAAACTGGCATTAATTAAAACAGTCGCTCTGTTCAGCATCATCTATAAATTTCATGATTAAGATGTGAAATATCAGTGAAACCCTGAGTGGGAGTCTATCACAGTCGATTTAATATCAAAGGGTCGAATAACAGCATCTGTGCTGAACATCAGTCTAGCAGCTGACTCACAAACTGTGTATTTTCGCTGCAAATAAAAAGTCCAGATCTGTTGATTAATTGCTGTCATAAATGTAAACAGCTTTATCTCCCTTCACACTGTCACCGTGTTTCGATGAATGCGTCCGTGCTCTTGAGTGGGTGTGAACAGAACGACCGCTCCGAGTCCAACAAATAAACAACATCAACCTCGATGTCTGCACAGCAGCGTTGAGTTATTGCATCTGTATGTAGGCATTGGCTGCTTGTATGTGTGTGAAAACATGATGATGAATTTGTACAAAACAAGCACTTGCGTGCAGGAAGCTGCAGTGTGCCAGTATAATGCGTCTGTTGCGTGGACGTTTGCATCCATCTTTCTGAGGCTGACCTTGCGTACGTAGCTGACAGCGTCCTCTTCGGTGTAGACCTCGGCGCTGACCCCTCCTCTGCGGCGCCGGGCCTTGACAACGGGGTTGGGTGGCGGGGGAGAAACCTCATCATCGTGCGAGTCCGACTGGCTGTTAGATTTCTGACGTGCCATGATCTGCTTGCATTCTTCCTGCAAACAACAAGAGGAGAGACGCGATTGTTAGAGGATGGAGAGACAGCGATAAAAAGGGTGGTTAAAATACAATTAAGCAGATGGTCCATCAAAACTAGTGCCATGTTGACAGGAAAATAGATGCAACTACTAATATAGCTTCCTGCAAGACAAACAAGATAATCTGATCTGATCTGTTATTCTCACAAAGATCACGTGAAGACAGGCTCTGAACACCCCGTCCAACATCATGTGGATTCTTAACCAGGTCAGATAACAGAACAGGTTTGTATAAAGCTCAGAGAAAGTACAGTGGACACGTCCCACTCCTGAGTGCACGCTGTCTGGACATCTGGCTGCTGTGCTATGAAGTAAAAGGCATCAAATATTAATATCTGCACAGGCCTGAACATGCAGAGTGAAGAAGGCTCAGCCAGGTACCCTCCTCCTCCTCCTCCTCCTCCTCCTCTTCTCAGATAATGAACAACAAGGAATAAAGACATCAAAGGGACGGCGGCGTGCCTCCGGCTGGCTGTTGTTTCGACTCCTGAACACTCCGCAGGTGTTGAATTATTGATTGCACACTTGATTAACACATTAGCATAAGTACACAATAAAACCACCGTAGGCTCGTTAATGTGCTGCGAGACAAGAGCCAATGGGATAACAGTTTGTGCGACGGTACTGCTTTGTGTATTTCAGTAACGATGACTGGTGTGCATCTGTGTGTTTACGCCTTTATTTGAGAGCATTAGCGCGTCTAATAGCACGGTGGGGACTGAGTTGGCAGCAGCAGTGTTATCCACCAGCGCGTGTTTTTTGGTACAGTAACATTTTCATCTGTTAGCTGGTTCACTGCATTGCTGCTGCTGCTGCTGTGCAGTCAGAAATAAACAAAGGTGTCTCAAAGGGACAGGAGTCCTCCAGACAGGAGAGCAGTAAGAGGTGGCACTCTCACACTGCAGTACAGAGAACACCACACACACACCAGACAGAAATAACCAGAGAGAGAGATGATGATGTAAAGGTGGAGGAAGGCAGGCAGCTGGGTGTCCTGCTCCACGAGCAAGCAAGATTATAACAACGCTAAGTAAACTTTCTTCTCTGACAGTAAACTGAATGTCTTTGAATGTCTTTGACTGCTGGTCGAACAAAACAAGCAACTTCAAGATATCACCTTGGGCTTACACAAAATGTGACGGGCATTTTCACTATTTTATAGACCTCAGCAGATTACTCTATAATGTAAATAATCACTACTGTAGTTGCAGTCCTGGTTCAGTGTTTTTGACAATGACGTTATAAAGCCCAGCCTCACAGAGCCGACATCAAAGAACTAGCAGCGATGAAGGCCGACTGTTGCGTTGCCTCACACCGCCTTTGTCTTAGCCAACAAGTTGCATTTGAACACACCGCAAAGACTACAGCCGACAGCCAGTTAGAACAAACCTTCTGCGCCTGCGTGAGAGGAAATAACTCTCCCTACCGGCAGGTGGAGGTACAGTAGTCTGTATTCGTCATTCAAAAAGCGAAACGGAAGACCGAGGACGGCGGATATACAAGCCGTTGTTATGATACGTACATGAAACAAAGTGGCTCTGACTCCCCACTAAGCTTCATTACAGAGACCTTCTGTGTACGCCCTCTTGACTTTACTCGTTGGCTTGCTTTCCTCACTTTTGTTTCTCTTCTTGTGCACTGATTAGTTTAAGCTGAACAGCCAATCAGAGCAATTTCTCTCACCGACGGTCTACACCGGCGATTCAACAGGCTGAATCGACCAATAAGCCTCCGACACGAGCGGACTAGAGCTGACGGTGCGGGACACACCACAAAAACTAGGCCGACGGATCATTTGAAATAAAACAATTTACTTGTGGTTTATTAATTTATGATTCAAGTTTATTTTGGTCGTGCTAAGATAATAAATCAGTGCAAATTGTTTAAAGCATGTATTATATAACCTTTTAATATCTAATGGATTATTGCTCTTTACCAAGGACAGCAATCAATTAAGGAAATTGCTTGTTCACATCAAGAGCAAATGCAGACTAATATAGCGTCTGAGTTCATACCACCTCTACATTTTGGAGTGCATTGTATGACATAAGAACCACCATTTTCTGTGCAACACAGACAGTGAAGCAACTTTTTTCTCTGCAAAACTGGAGAGAGGAGAGGGAGAAGGAGAAAAGACCATGAGGAGCAGCTGGGAGCAGAGTGATTACTGAGTGCCTTGAGCAAGGAGCACAAATTGCTGCTGCTGCTTCACTCTGCTCATATACTGACAGACAGAGAGAGAGAGAGAGAGAGAGAGAGAGAGACAACCTGTGACAGAGGGATCACTAAGGCAACAGAGACTCAGAGAGAGACGGGAGGTGACAGTGAGGAGGAGACCGGAAAACTGAGAGCAACCAAACTGTCAAAGCCAGACCTCACGACTCAGCACTTCCCTGCACATTCCTCCTCAACTCTTTGTTTTGATCATCTCAGCGGTAACACAGTAGGGATGGGGGACAAAAACGATTCACATATATACCGCAAATTATTTTTTTGCGATTTTGAAATTTTCTAGCCAGAATTGATATATTTGCTTCATCTGATTCTATGCAGAGGTAGAAAGAAGTTACCGCTTTTATTGTTGTAGTCTGAGTAACGTGACGTCACATCCGTTCCGTATCCGTCAACCCAAACAAACCGCAGCCACAACGAGGAAGTACAAAACAGCGGAAGGTCTGCGTGGATACGACCTGCACCCTCACATATTAAATCCAAATTGGTAAACACTACACAACCAGTAAAGTATGGAAACACTTTGGGTTTTTGCAGGAAAAGCAGAGGTAGACATCACGGCTAACGCTGCATGCTAACTCTGTCATGGACAAGAAACGTTATCGTATTGCGGTAACGTGCGGTGGTCAAATGGGCTGACGCTACAACTGTAGAGCACCCATATACTGACATTTATGCTAAATGCATTCAAACGGCCCCGATGGAGCTGACCATGGATGTATAAAGAGAACGGAGCTGACGGGAGAGCTAGAGACCACCTTGGAGAATTTAGAGGAAGTATACACATGTGACTACGTCCGGTTTCCAAAATAAGGTGTTACCAAAGAGAACTGTATATACAAAATACATCTATGGAAATTATATTGATTGGATGCACAAGAAGCATAAAACATTTAATGTCCCTTATAAATAAAAAATAAAATACCACTAATATGTGAAGGAAATGTCTTTATTCTTTGATTTTTGGGTTGCCGGAAAACATTTAATAATAATAATGCCTGAGAATGACTGATGTATTTGTCTTCAGGACATCGTTGACTACATACATGCTGAAAATCAAACATTTTACTGTATTAATTTAGATATTTTTCAAAGTAAAAGTCCCTAGAAGTGTATGAATCTGAACTTTTTCCCATGGTCTAGTGTTAAAAAAGTACAAAAAAAACCCGCAATAAATCCTAATATCGGATCGCAATACTTGAAAATCGCAATACATATCGAATCAGCAACAAAGTATCGTAATAGCATCGAATCTGGAGATAGTATATCGTAACACAGCGATGCTATAATGATGTGAAACAGCAGCCAGTTAGTTCAGCTCATTCTTTGACTTGGCATCCTTTCATCTAACGTCTCTCGCAACGTTCTCTGTTTGACTTTGTGTCTCTCATGACTAATTACATCCTGAGGTTACTGTGACACTTTGCTCGCTGTCTGCGTAAAACAGTGTGATAACGCAGATCACACACACACACGCACGCACTTGCTTACGCAGAGTCACTGCCTGAGGGAAAACAGCCAGCAGCAGGAAGAGGAGAAGAAGAAAAAGAAGAGGGGAGGTATAGAGCCAGAGAGCAGCATCAAAACACACACACACATAATCTCACAAACACACATGCATAGGCAGATTGCAGGGGGAGAGGAGAGCTCACACACACTCCGGCTTAATCAAGGTGGAAAGGGTCTGCAATCAGGTAACACACTATACGCTCTCTACAGACAGCGAAGGCAACACACCGCTGCAAATACACGCTCCCGGAAAAAACACACAAACTAGGTATAGCATCTTCACCTTGCAACCAAACTTGACATTATACGACACGGCGTGCTTGTTCCCGCCTTTTATGAGATTACACAGGTTAGCTCCAGGGGGCTAAGTTTGTTAGCAGAGGTATTTACCATGGCATGGAGGGGCCCCTGGCCAGGCGTGCTGTACGTCCCTCAGCCTGTCAGAGGCGCCGGGCATCAAGTCAAAGTGACAGTGTGTCACAGTGTGCATGGGAATCGACAAACCAGGCGCTCATACACACCTGACACACATGTCACACCTCAGCAGCAGCAACAGCAGCAGCAGCATCTCGCCATATTCAAGCACGGCGACCGCTGTGTGTGTGCCAGTAATCAGAGAATCCAAGTTTGTGTGTGTGTGTGTGTGTGTGAGGGAGAGAGAGAGAGAGAGAGCGCGATAAATGCAATAAATGTCCGCGATCCCACCGCTACACAGCAGCTGAAAAACAAGACTACTGATGAAAACACTGATCGCAGCAAAAAGCCTGTCTCTCCATCGCTCCTGCGCAACTCTCTGTCCTCTCTCCTCTCTCTCTCGTCCTCTCTCTCTCTCTATCGCACACACTCACAATCAGCTGGCGCAATGAGCTGCTCCCCTCCTCTCTCTCTCTTTCCCCCCACCCCACCCTCACCGTCCCCCGTCACTATGACAACAGGGTACTGTGAGCATCCTGAATAGTTGGCGGTGTGTCTGAGCAGGAAGCAACGGTGGCTCGCACACCTACATTCACCAGTTCTGACGCCTGTCGACAGATCTCTCGCTCGCACATCCACAGTGATTCAGATCGCAGACGGGGGAAAACGTCAGTTCTCCCCTCACTTCTGCTCTGACCAAATGGCGTGTGAATGGCTCCAAACATTCCCATAGGGATGCATCATCGTCCCCATATATTCCCTGTGTGTGTGCCAGACGCTGTTCTGTGCCATGCAGTGTCTTCCTCACTTAGGTCAGAGGGTCAAGGCTGCATCAAGTGAGGACTTTGTGTGTCTGGCTCCAACAAGTCCTCGTACTGTTCTTGTTCTGGCCCCGTGTGCTCAAACACAGAGACACAGAAAACAGTTTTTGATGTTTCATAAACGCATCGACAGAGGAGGCTTCGTTAGACCGAGGAGAGCCGAGAACAGCGGCGGCGGAGGCGGAGGCAAACTTTCTCTCGCTTTAGCTCTTCTGTAACAACACAACAGTTTGAGGCCATTTATCATTTCCAGGCCTATGCACAGTAGCTGAGCAAAACACATCCGCAGTTGCAACTGTTTTACCTTTTTGCTATCTCAAACTAAGGTAGTGTAATTTATTTTAAACTAGGGCTGTCGAAATGAACCCGATAATAATGCGTTACTCGTTTTAACGCCACTTATTTCTATAACGCAATAACGTAACTTGCTATTTTTAGGTTGTAGCAGCCTCAGTTTTAAAGCTAGAAAACGAGAAAACCTAATGAATCCATCGTTACTAACCATGTCAAACTAGCTTGTCGCGAAGGAGGTTAAATAACGCTCTAAACTCATGCTCAATTTTGGTGAGGAAAAACTGTCATGTCCATTTTCAAAGGGGTCCCTTGACCTCTGACCTCAAGACATGTGAATGAAAATGGGTTCTATGGGTACCCACGAGTCTCCCCTTTACAGACATGCCCACTTTATGATAATCACATGCAGTTTGGGGGCAAGTCATAGTCAAGTCAGCACACTGGGTTAGGGTTATATTTGCATAAAGCAACATATTTATCCACTCCCATGTTGATAAGAGTGTTAAATACTTGACAAATCTCTCTTTAAGGTACTTTTTGAACAGATAAAAATGTGTGATTAATCATGATTAAATATTTTAAGCCCTATTTTTTAAACATGTAATATCTTTCCAAAAGCGCAGCGCTCCTCTTTTAAAACCATCTACTCTATTTTATTTACCAATATATTTTCTACTCTATTATAAGTGCCATAAGCCTATGTCAGACTCCCCCTCCCTCCTTCTCTCCTTTCCTCTGCTCTCCCTGCGTCATCATCGGCGGCTGGATGCCAGCGAGAGAGGACAGGACAGGAGAGGAGGGAGAGGACACGGGGCGAAACAGAAGCTCTGTGAAAAAAAAAGTGAGCTTTCCATTAGAGACACAGCGGCGTGTGGGTCAGAGTCTAAAACCAAAGAATGGAGACGCAAACAATAGATGACACATGCAATCCCCGAACCGCGCGCTCTCCATCGCAAGTCATCACCAATTTCAACTCGTTTATGGTTGTCATATTTAAATGGGCCTCTTCTGTTTTGTTCATTCCCTGAAACCAATTTGCACCGAGCAGATATGAACAAAACTTATGACTAACTCGCCCTAATAGCTATGACTAACCAATAATAATCCGCCCATCATGCTCAGCACAAAAGCTTTGAACCCATCAGAGGGGCTCGCAGCGCACACACATCAACATATCTTCAATTAAGTTCATTTCTGATATAAGTTATGAAAAACAAGGGAAGCATCCATAAGAGGTTACCTTGGGTAGCCCTAATCCAGAGACGATTTCACTCTCCGCTGCCAGAGCTGAAAGCATGATGCGAGTGAACCAAAAACAACAAGGTGCCGCACAAACACACACACATACACACACACAGGTAATGAAGCATGCAGAGCTGATCCACCAGCGGAGCTAACAGTCCACTCATCACTCTGTTCCACACCATTACAGCACCACAATGGACCGAAAGTTCGCTGCTGTATCAGGATTGTGTGTGTGTGTGTGTGTGTGCAGCGCTGACCTGCTGGCTATGAAAAATGATGTTCACGATGGTAACTCTCCATCTAACTGCTCAAACTTAACCACTGACAAAGAGTAATTCTAAAACTTACACTCCACCCAAGTCTTAACTCTGAAATAAACTTGCAGACACCAGCAAGTAATCATGAGTAGACTGTTGCTGCACCATGACAGCAGCAGCTACGGGGAGCTGACAGACTCATAACCTGCTCCTCACATCTCAAGTGCAGTTTTCTCGTGCTTGCAGGATGTTAGTGGGAGTTCTTTCAGTATTGAGGGTTCGCTGTTGTTCAGTCCTTTGAGTACTTTCAGTAAATCTATAAGATAAGTCTCACATCTATCTAAGACTGCACCGTGCAGCCTATAAATCAGAACTGAAAAGGGAATTCTTTAGAGCTGAACTTGACAGAAAATGAATCGTAACAATTTCGCCAATCAATGAATCCTTTAAAGGAGCAGTGTGTAAGGATCTGGCGGTGAGGCTGCAGATTATAACTCCTCCCGTGTGCCAAGCGTGTAGGATTGCTACGGTGGCCGACTTGAATATGCGAATGTCCCTCTCTAGAGTCAGTTGTTGTAAGAGTAGAGAGCTTAGAGTGTGGGAAGTGAGTGGTGAGGCAAGAGAGAGAGAGCGGCGGGGACAGGAGCGAGTAACATTATCTATTATCTGTATTTTTAATTAACCTCTTAAAAATCCGGCGGGGCCGCTATTCCGCTAATACTGGCATCATATGAAACTATAAAACCTAATGAATCCAGTGGTACCAACCATGTCATACTAGCTTACCGGGAAGAACGCTTATTAACGCCCCAAAGCTAGGCTAAATTTTGGCAAGGGAAATCTGGCATAGACATTTACAAAAGGGGTCCCTTGACCTATGACCTCATGATATGTGAATGAAAATGGGTTCTATGGGTACCCACGAGTCTCCCCTTTACAGACATGCCCACTTTATGATAATCACATGCAGTTTGAGGCAAAAACCATGCCGTTTTTTGCATGCAGTATAAATGCGTTATTTTGCCTATTGTGTGTGTGTTCTTTACACTATGACAGTTTTCCTAAAATTGACACGTATTGTATCGCCAGATTCTTGCCAATACACAACCCTACAATCATCCCTACAAACAAACATCCTTAGCTTGATGTTGCAGTTCCTGTACTCATCTCTTTTTTCTCTGTTGCTTAACATCTTAGAGCTGTACACCTGACACCTTTTCTCTCAGATTAGCTGGGGAGGGATGCAACGGGCAGATGAGAGAGGACAAAGAAGGACCACCGGGGAAACAGGGGCCGATTTACCTGTAGGGGCCCCAGGGTGGGCCGGGGAGGAGGTTTAGGCCCGGGTCACTGCGTGCACCCCGGGCTGATTTGACAGAATACCCCAGCAACGTGGTGATGAGTGAACACAGAGGCTGGAGACACTAATTACACTGTGCTACAAAACTTGTGTATGTGACATTTTCTATACCTGTGCTGCTAATATGCTAATATTGTAATATGTATCTCTGGCACACACATATGAAGAGTGAACTAAATAGTCATAGAGCAGAACAAGAGGAAAATAAGAACATAGGGGGAGATAATCCAAAGCTAATTCTCTTCTAAATGCTCTCAGCGGTCTCAACAAACAACCAAACCCTGCTGACAAATTGTCAATCAGAGGCCTTTGAAGGGACTGGCGGATTTGTTATGATAGGTCCTGGTGACAGCTGAATGGCTGGCAGCGCAGAGAGGCTTCTCATCTTACAGGGGATGGCGAGACAGCGGCTGACTGACTGAGAGACTGACAGACGGAGAGCGAGGAACTCTCCCATAATGCGATGTGATGGGATCTTTCACAAGCAGAGCTGATGCAGCACGGTTTACATTCGTTTTGCTCGTCACGCTTTATGATGTTGAGGGAAGCGAGACACCGATGTATAATCAATGCAACTCTGGCCTACATACAGTAGAGATGTAGAGACACAAAGAAAGAAGTCTGTCTTAGGGTTACAGAGGTTTTGGATACTAATGGAAACCATAAAAGACGGGATACTAGTGGATGAAACACAACTTGAATGGGCATGGCTGCTGAGGAAGGAGAAGGGGAATGAAAAGATGAGGGACTAAAGGGATCAGGTAGAAACTGTAAAAAGCCAGGAGCGAAGCATGAGACCCAAACTTATGACAACCCTGTGAGCGTGAGGAACACAGAGAGCATTGATAACACAAACACAACCACAAACAGATATACGCATACACAGAGGAAGCACAAACTGTTCAGCATCTGCTCTACGGCAAAGGCCTTCGTCAGCAAAGCCGCGATGTTTTGATGGTTCTAAAGATTATCTGTCCAGATATTCTTGTGGTGTGTTAACGCTGAATTCACACCAGAGCAGCGGCAAAGTACGGCCTGCTGCGAGCTGCCATGCAACGTCTGTGAAAAGCTGCGGCGGCCACTCCCCAGCTCAGCAAGCTGCGGACGTTTGATTCTGCAGCGAAGTGCGGCCAAACAAAATTTGGGGAAAGTTTAACTTTTAGTGCCGAAGTGCGGCCAGAGAGGACCAGCAGCCAATCTGTAAACAGATCCTGTGACTCTTGTTACATATTGACGTATTTCTTCCCACCTGAAACCCTTGAATGCACCTCCCGGCCACAGAAAAATTTAATTATTGCGGCACTTCGCCGCTGCCTGGCGTGAATTCGGCATAAGTTTTATAAATCCCCCGATCATCCCCAAATCCATCCTGGCCACACCGATTTCAAAACGTAAATATTAAACATGTTCAATATTTACAATCGGATCTCCTGTTGTGTGTGGGGAACCCCGAGGACAGCCGATCACATGGTACGATAGCCAATTGTGAACCAAGCTGACTGAAGCGGAAGGACAACAACTGCCGTCATGGCGGCCGTGGCTATTGCATGAGCTAATGCAAAACACGAAGCATAAAGTAGTAGTATGGAGTTCAGAAATGGAGGACCAACTTGTTGATTTGTAGCAACAACACAAGTGTTTATTTAACATGTCTTCATCATCATTCATGTTCATGAATGCCATCTGTTAGTGTGTGGTGTGCTGTTTTGGCCAAGTCGTTACTCACCACATTATAGGAACATAACTATTACATTTATCACAACATGTTGTGTGGGGTCTCTCACATTTTCAAAATCTGTTAAGATTTGAAAAATCTTTTAGTGTGGGCCGGCCTTAAGTTTTGATTTGAGATCACAGAACAGTGCCAAGGCATGTAATCGCCCACGTACAGATGGAGTTGAGGAGTGACGGCTGTCACGCGCTGAACATTTGGTTGCCAGCGCAGGTGGTATGTTGGTATGTGATCAAAGTGTTGGTGGAGACGCAGTCATCAGATATGTTCTCACGGAAAGAAAGAGAAAGAGGAGAGGGGAAAGTGAAGGATCGCTGCAAAAGGAACTTTCAAATTTCAAGTCTTTGCATAAATGTGGCCAGACAGAGCCGGCGATGGCGGTCCACACTGTTGAGCCTTGTGAAGATGCAATGGGCCTGATTCAATAAAACATCTGCCGTGGCAGCTGCCCACTTCATGTACTGAGTGACATATCCACACTCACGCATTCAGTCCTGGCACTTTTAGCTGGCGCTGCCTGTTGGACAGATCCGTAATGATGATGACTGATTAGAACAATTTGCATAATTTCTTATTATGCATGTCATCGTGGCCAAAAGGACTGCAACAATAAACCCTGTGTATTACAAATTCATTCTCTGTTTATCAGTGTTTCAATATCTCTTCTGTTCCTGAGAGACAACAAGCGTTTGTATTAATAACAAACAAACTTGCAGCCTAATTACAGATAGTCCACTGTAAACTGAACTTACAGTAAATATCAGATCGGTTCAGACCGTAGTGTGCCAAAAATGAAGGTTCATGACGCACTGAGCTGCGCTGATGGAGGCGGGGAGATGAGAACACCCATCTGAAGCTACTGTTGTAGGGATCAAAGGCATCATTACCATGCATAAATAGTCAGGATGAAAGAGAGCGAGACGCCTGTTATTTTCCCCCAAATCACAATGTCAGCTGAGCACCAAAGACGTGTTATTATATCCAAACAAAAGTTAAAGACAAACTAGTCAGACTGATGATTTAGTGAAGTCTGCGTGTGTACGAGTAGAGAAAGAAAGAAAGAAAGAAAGAAAGAAAGAAAGAAAGAAAGAAAGAAAGAAAGAAAATCAAGCATGTATGTGGAGGAAGACAGCGGAAAAAAAACATAGCATCAAAGAACAAAACTGTGAGAGCGGCCGATGGAGAAACCGAGAACAGAGATTTTCCAGATAAGATTGTGAACGCCGTATGAAATGGATCCTGTGCAGATCTGAAATGAGGTTATGTTAGTCAGGTCTGGGGAATGGGGAGAAAGAAAGAAAGAATACCCCCGGTGATCTAATTGATAGACACACAAAAAAAAAAACCTGAACACATGAGAGGAGAGATGGAATAAACTTTGTGAATAAAGGGGCTCATTCAGCACAGGATAGACTACAGTCTATCCAGCCTCTACTGTTGCCTAGGTTACCGCCTCTAGTGGGCGACGAGTGCTGATGAAAGCGGCGGAGAGAGAAGAAAGAAAAACACAGACAAACACGGAGGGTGAAGTGCAGGAGAACACGTGATGACAAAAGTGTATTTTCTGTTGTCTCTTAGTGTTGAGAACAAGAGCTGCCAGAACGACTGCCAGAAACGCCGTGATTCAACAGAACTCTTAACATTTTAGATCTTAAGACACTGAGATATAAATATTTTGAGCACTAGAACACTGATAAATCTTAATAACAATACAGGGTAGAAAATGAAATCCAGATTAAATGGACATGAACCAAATATTGTCCCCAAAGTTACCCATGCGCAGGGAGGAAAGGAGCGCAATAAGCCTCTTAAATAACTGGGACACCACAAAAACATAAAACATGGCCTGTTCCAATTCCACGAATGACTGACCTCACAACACAAGCACAGATTTGGAATGCTGTACTGGAAACTGGTGTTGGGCAACTGTGGACCTTAGAGGGCTGAAAGCCTGCTGCTTTTCTTTTTTTTTCATTCTAACCACTTGTATATACCAGGTGATTTCACTGACCGCCATTCAACAATATAACTGTTCAGGCCCTGCTCCTTGAGCAATACAGTAGATCCTTACTACCTTAAAATAAGCTGAGTTTGACCTACACACAGGGACACAAGCATCAGTGATAACTTATTATCTAGACCGTTTGCTTGGTTTTAAAGTGCGTCTTGGGTAAACGGATCAGAAGTGGACAGCGCTAAATACAAACGTCCGATCACTCAGACCACTTGCCGAGGTAGTCTGGGACGCATTTGACCACATATCTTTTGTAGTGTGAACACTAATGCATCCCCGACACAAATAGGTCTATCCAGTGGCAGACTCAGGATGTCTGAGGGGCAGGGGCAAAAAAATAAAAAGGCCACTAGCTGCACGCGATGGGGAACCAGCACGCAGAAGGTTTTCTAGCATGTAGGGCAGCCTATGGCACTGCATCATGCTTTCTCAATTTTAAGGCCACCCTAGAGGGCACTTTATCATGTGTTTATCAGTACTACATGACACGCCCTCAAAACTGTCTCGGTTTGGTTAGGTTCAGGCACCAAAACTTAGGTTTAGGAAAAGATCATGTTTTGGGGTTAAAATAAGTATGTTAATCCCGGAAGTTATCTCAGGGGGCGTGTCTTGTAGTAAGGTGCATGTGTTGTGTCACCTGCGCCACATATATTGGCTTTTTTAAAGTTTCTAAAAGCCCACAAAGATATATTACGAGTGCCTCAAACATCTTGGGTGACTTTGCCTGGAGTACGGCAAGGAATAGACCCAGTCCGTATTGTTTTGATTTCTTCTTCTTCTTCTAATTTCCAGCAGACAAGGCACAGGAAGTGCATCGCTGCCTCCCGCCACTTAAAAAACAAAGCATTTGGTCTTTGCAAACGTAAATGATGTACGTGTTTATTTGCATATAGAGCGGGGAAGTGAGACAGTCGAGACGAATGTGGAGATGCATTCCAAAAGCAACGTTCACACTACGAGCGACAGAAGCAACAAAACGGCCCAGTGTGGCCAGCTACATTGTTGGTCAAACGCTCGTTGACGTAGTTATGTTGTTAAATAACACGGGTAACTGGCTAACAGCATTTTTTTAGATGGAATTGGATTGGTTGACACTTCACCGCGTCACTGGAGCGCTGAAAAAAGTGTCTTGAGAAAGTGTGAAAAGTGACTTGTAGCCTGTTGCTGTGTCAATCGTAGTGTGAACACAGCAGAAGTCTGTGTATGCATACGTTCAAAAATATAAACGAAGCTTGATGTGAGCTGACGTACTTAGAGCTGTCCACTTATAATCAGATCACGCAAGACGCATGTTAATGCCAGGTGTAAACAGAGCCATAGTGTCATTATGTATAGTACATGAGCACACACACATTCAAAGTGCAAGATGACGGCCTCACGGCATGAACCAAGTGTCACTTTTGGCAGAGGTGGAGATGATGGGGCTGATGAAATGCTCCATGCAAGCAGTGAGGATGAAAAGTGTAGCTGCAGCAGCACAGGCGGTAAGACGGAGCCGGGCCGCGGCGGCTCAAATACATCAACTTATTGCACAGGGTGTGACGGATATGTGATGCAGAGAGTGGAGCATGTCACATGCAATACTGTTTTCCACCAATAACAATGCTTCACCAGCCACACACCAGAGCCCGTGTCTACTATCGCTTATTTATCTATGCTAGCTCTTTCTCTCTCTCTCTCATATTCCCTTCTCAAAGTAAATACAAAATATTCTGCATGGTTTTAAGATAAACAACAAGCTTTGCCGCTCATTTGTTATCGAGCGGGAATACACACAGTAGTGTGCAGTATTGCTACTGTATGCTTCTGCTGAGCTCTATCGCAACCATTAGTATTCATGCTGCCTCTCAGACTATGCAGCATTACAGTCCCTGCTAACAGCAGCAGGAGCTCCACTATCAACGCTGTCTCTGTGACTCCGAGGCCACAGAGCCCTGTGAGGACCACTGCTCCACATTCTGACAGCAGACAGATGCAAACACTTTGTGTGTAGGACAGTCTGACCGTGACCTTAAACTCGTAGTACGTTCTGTCCTGAAAAGTGAATATGTTGTTGGTGCAGTTTAATCGGTCTGTCTGCATAAATAAATACCAAGGTTGTAAATATAATTCACTATACAGGCAAAGCTTTACTCGTATAAAAGAGTGTGATCAAATCAGATGACTCTCACATGCTTACACACATCACGGCAGCGAGGATGGAGACCCTCCTCCAGCTATATCTAAGGTCACTTCACAATCACTTCTCTTGTTTGGAGACTTCTTTAAAAGGCCTAAACTCTCCTCAGGCCAACATCAAAGCCTATACAGCTCCATCTCATGCACCTTTATGACTTATTTATAACAGAAGTGAAAGAGCCCTTTGTTTAAACAAAGAAATCATATGAGCAAACTACTATCATGTGTCTCTGCTTGATCAAAGCCAAGCTAGGCTAGATTCTGGGTCTGGGACACCCTAGTTTGGAGACAACTTAACTTGCATATAAGGCACAATAACAATTTTTACCTGTATATTCTTTGATACTTCATAAAAACACCAGATTTAACTGTTCTACTCTACTACATCTACTACGTTGTAAAAGTGAAAGTGAAACTTAAAAACAACACGTTCTAAATATGTTTTAAAACTGAATGAACACAAACAAAAGGCTTCTTTAGGTTTACGCAAACAAAACTACAACTTCTTTAGATTTATGCAACAAAACTACAACTTCTTTAGATTTAGGCAACAAAACTACAACTTCTTGAAGTTTAGGCAACAAAACTACAACTTCTTTAGGTTTAAGCAACAAAACTACAACATCTTTGGGTTTAGGCAATAAAACTACAACTTCTTGAAGTTTAGGCAACAAAACTACAACTTCTTTAGGTTTAAGCAACAAAACTACAACTTCTTTAGATTTAGGCAACAAAACTACAACTTCTTGAAGTTTAGGCAACAAAACTACAACTTCTTTAGGTTTAAGCAACAAAACTACAACTTCTTTAGATTTAGGCAACAAAACTACAACTTCTTGAAGTTTAGGCAACAAAACTACAACTTCTTTAGGTTTAAGCAACAAAACTACAACATCTTTGGGTTTAGGCAACAAAACTACAACTTCTTTATGTTTAGTCAACAAAACTACAACTTCTTGAAGTTTAGGCAACAAAACTACAACTTCTTTATGTTTAGTCAACAAAACTACAACTTCTTGAAGTTTAGGCAACAAAACTACAACTTCTTTAGGTTTAGGCAACAAAACTACAACTTCTTTAGATTTATGCAACAAAACTACAACTTATTTAGGTTTAGGCAGCAAAACTACAACTTCTTTAGATTTATGCAACAAAACTACAACCTCATTAGATTTAGGCAACAAAACTACAACTTCTTTAGGTTTAGGCAAAAAAAACTACAACTTTATTAGGTTTAGGCAACAAAACTACAACTACTTTAAATTTAGGCAACAAAAACTACAACCTCTTTAGGTTTAGGCAACAAAACTACAACTTCTTTAGGTTTAGGCAAACAAAACTACAACTTCTTTAGGTTTAGGCAACAAAACTACAACTTCTTTAGGTTTAGGCAAACAAAACTACAACTTCTTTAGGTTTAGGCAACAAAACTACAACCTCTTTAGGTTTAGGCAACAAAACTACAACTACTTTAGATTTAGGCAACAAAAACTACAACCTCTTTAGGTTTAGGCAAACAAACCTACAACTTCCTTAGGTTAAGCCAACATAAACACCTACAGCAGGAGTCAGTGAAGCAGCTCTTGTGAAAAGCATCTCACTACTGTAGAGGTGCCAGTCGGAGCCGACACATTGGCTGAAAACACACTGAGCACTCACATCGTTTGCCACAGGGAATGTGCTACAGAGGCTGCCTCTGTTTTAGCATTTTTTCTAGTTAAGATCCATCTTTTCTCTCTTCCCGCAAAAGCCTACTCTCCTTTCTGTAGCTATTATCTTTATTAAATGAATGTGTCCCCTCTTTTGTCTCTCTGCTCACAGACAGACAGGTACAAACAGGACACTGGCCTTTTATGGGTGCTCCTCTCTCATTCCCTAATGGATTTTCCTATTATAGGATGAAAAATGAAAGCTCTATTATAACAGTTTGAGGGCAGTCTGTTTTGTTTTCAACACATTAGCTAGCTGGGATGTTGTCTGTTTGCTCCTATGTGATGGTGTTACAAATATCAGTTGAAGAGATGCAGCACAACAAACAAATAAAACAGTACGGTGCACATGAAATGCCAGTACACAAATCAGACAAGAAAATCTCTACTTGGTGACTGGCAGGTATCATATTCAGGTTTAAAGCACATTATAATTAACAACTTCAAGCTCACCACACAAGATTTCAGGCAACGCAGAGCCCCCACGTTACAAAATAAGACACCTAAATCATACAAAACTTTGTTATTATCACCAACCTTCTCCAGCTTTTCAAAATGTTCCCGCAGGAACTTCATAGGACGCTCAGGCTTAGCGATGCAGAGGTTCACAATGCACTCTTTGAGGATCTGCTGGATGTTGTGCTTCTGCACAAAAATCTCACAGCCCTTCAAACTCTCGTCTTCTTCCAGAGTGGAGGAGGAGGTGGCCATCTTATCTTTTATCTCTGTGGCAGTGGGAGAAAACAGGGTGGACCATGAGAGGAGGGGTAAAACAGGGGGCAAAGGAGGGGCAAAAAGCAGCGCATACAGTATGATAAGAGGGAAATAGAGGAGCAATGGATCGTGGGAAGGAGGTGAGTGGACGTTTCACACCTTGCTGCTTATGCTTCCTGTCAAGGACCCTTATGACATGAGCTGTTGTCAGGTGGCAATACCCTAAGCACGACATGGCAGTGCATGATGAAGGTAATTGTTGTGTGTAAAGTGTATGTTAACTTGCTGAAGAAGATGGTTGGTACTGCACTTATAAGGTTTTTGAGATATGACGCCATGAGACAATATAATCTGATCAACTGTAATCTGAGATTTTGCCATTCTGTTTATACCATGGTAGTTATCCATTTAATATTGTGGGCAATGCTGCATATAAATGAGCAGGTCTGCTTTATATATATATATATATATATATATTAGGGCTGCAACTAACGATTATTTTCATTGTCGATTAATCTGTTGATAATTTTCTCGATTAATCGATTAGTTGTTCGGTCAATAAAATGGTGAAAAATGTCGGTCGGTGTTTCTCAAAGCCAAAGATGACGTCCTCAAATGTCTTGTTTTGTCCTCGACTCAAAGACATTCAGTTTACTGTCATAGAGGAGTAAAGAAACCAGAAAATATTCACATTTAAGAAGCTGGAATCAGAGAATCTTTCTTAAAAAATGACTCAAACCGATTAATCTATTATCAAAATAGTTTGGCGATTAATTTAATAGTTAACAACTTATCGATTAATCGTTGCAGCTCTAATATATACATTGAGTTTTTATGATTTTTTTGCATCAATGTGATGAAGTACCGTGCTTTGTGGGGTATTTAACCAGCCAAAAATAGATAATTCTGTCTGGTTATTTTATCTATTAACATTTTCTCAGGTAATTAAAACAAATACTATATAATAATATTTATATCAATATTACAATATTAAATTACATACCCCAGGATAGATGATTTGCCCACTCGTATTATTAGTAAAAGTGTGTCCCTGGCCAAAAGTGCATTCATTTGACCTGTCTTTGATTGTGTGCAGGTGACATAAGGAGCTCAAACAAATGGCATACCACTTACATTTAAGTACACACACCATGCACAATACATGTATTACTAATGCATGACCATTTTATGCCCTTAGTATGATTATTTGTGGATGAAGTTGACTGAACTGCATATAATGTTATTTGTGAAAGTAAACACTTCAGCAGGAGGCAAAGCAAATGATATAAAACATGCATGATAACTGATAATAGCTATGATTATGTCAGACTATGTCACTGTATGTCTCATACAGCAAGCAGGAAGCTGAGCAGGTGTAGCTAACTGTTAACTACCACTTCCTCATATGGAAATCACGTCTACAGTATGTTTTATTTAATGCATAATAAATATAAATCTGTCTGCATGACATATGCCAAGTTTTCTACACAGGAAATACCAAAAAACAAGTGCCCACATACATAATAACAATCTAGCCATGCATGCATAGTGTGGAGAGCTAGTGATGAAGCTGAGCACCTGTTCAGTTGCATGCACTAGACTGCTAGAGCTGCTAGCTTCGCTAACCTGACAATGACAACCACCAAACCACAACGAAGGGGGGAATTACTGCGACGTGACGCTGTGAAGGGCCTGATATTAACCACTATATGGTGTTAAAGACACGGTCCGGTCGGTGCTGTCGCTGGTGTCCCTACCGTGATTAGTGGAGGATGCTCAGTGAGAAAGCACCTCTCTGGTGGTGGTGGATTGGTGATGTGCTGTTGGTTTAGCCGGGATGCTGCTGCTGCTGCTGCTGCTCTGCCTCTCTGATGCCTCCTCTCTGCTCGCTCTGCGTCAGTCCCGATGACGTCAATCTGTCATCCTCTCGACCCGCAGCGGCTCCTCTCTCGAGGCCAGCGGCGGCGTGCACGCGCAACATCATTTGCAGGTGAAAAATATTTAAAGGAAACATCCATCCTGAAAAAGATTGATTTTTTTTTTTGTAATAATGAGCAGGTTTTATAGGTAAATATGAAGAAAGACTGTATGCACATTTACCCTCATCCTACTACTTTGTGTCTTATCTCAGAGGTGATTTATTTGTTTGTTTATTTGTTTATTTGTTTTGCACAATTTAAGACTATACAACATAACAAAACATAAATCAATAATATACAGTGCAGGAAGAGGCAAAAAACCCACTGGGCTTATCTGAAGCCTCCACCTAGAGACAAGATTAATATAAAGAAATAATATGACTACATAATAGTGATAACAAACAATTAGGACAACATATATATAACAACAATAACAATACAGTAAATATATCAAAAAAGATAAGGGTGTGTGTGTGTGTGTGTGTGTGTGTGTGTGTGTGTGTGTGTGTTGCGTGGAAGTATATGGTTAGTGTTTGTGAGGAGGATATTGATTTAAATCTATAATCTATAATGATTTCTGGGCAATCGTAACCAAACAACATTATGAGTGGGAAAAAATAAAAAACATAAAAACAGATACATGGACAACATGGGGAAAGCAATGACAAGACAGCAATTAAATTAATTTATTCAATTTGTCTATCACAGGGGTCACCAACCTTTACTATCAAAAGAGCCATTTTAGGCAAAAAAAAAAATTTTAAAAAATCTGTCTGGAGCCGCAAAACATTTGAGCATTGTGATGAAGGTAACACAGTTTAAAGTCTAAGTATATAGTATATAAGTCTAATGCAGTGAGGGCCAAAGTGCAAATGTACTACGGAGTATTAGGGCCACATTGAGGGAAAAAAAATTGGAGATTTCCAGAATAAAGTCATAATATTACGAGAATAAAGTCACAACTTAACGTGAAAAAAGTTGTAATATTACGAGAATAAAGTCATTACTTTACGAGAAAAAAAGAAAATAACACGTAAAATTACTACTTTATAATATTCTGACTTTATTCTCATAATATAACGACTTTTTTTTACGAGCCAGACCCGTTGCTTGTGTGAGATCATCCCAGTGGTTTTGTTTCATGTCTGTTGTCCTTTTATGTTTGGCACAGCTCTTTGTCTGTTTTCGCTATGCTTCTTTTGTATGTAAATATTCTTAATGTTTTCTGCTGTTACTATGGATACTGTCATTTTGAAATAATAAAAAATAAATAAAAAATCTGAACTACATAGGGCAGGGCTGCCCAAAGTGGGGCCCGTGGGCCAAAGTTGGCCCACCATCAGGTTTGATTTGGCCCACCAGATGGAAATTCTTTTTTTTTATTAAAAGACCCAACCGACTTTACTGTCTTTTGGAGGCCGTACCAGGCTCGGGTTTATGGTTAGAAGATAGTGGCATCATATGAAACTAGAAAACCGAAGGACTCCATTATACCAACCATGTCATGTTAACTTATCAGGAAGGAAGCTAACACTCTAAAGTTGGGCTAAATTTTGGTGAGGAAAAACTGACATGTCCATTTGTCAAGGGGTCCCTTGACCTCTGACCTCCAGATATGTGACTGAAAATGGGTTCTATGGGTACCCACGAGTCTCCCCTTTACAGACATGCCTACTTTATAATAATCCTATGCAGTTTTTTGAATGCAGTATACATGGGAACTTGGGATCCTAGCACCATTTTGCATCTTAACAATACAATAGGTGTTTAATTTTGCATTTTCCATTCAGTTCCAGTTTTGGCCCTCCAAGGGAAAAGTTTGGGCACCCTTGACATAGGGGAAAGAGGAAACGTTGTCAATGCTAATAAAGTTTGAGATTTTGAACCGGAAGCTATCGTAAAGCAGCCGTTTGTTTTGTCGTGCAGCTCTCAGGTTGCCATAACGACATTACAAGATGGCAGCGATGGCAGCTGGAGACGAGCATGCAGCTTCTGAAGTGTTGAGAGGACTCGCTCGACACTTAAACTGTCTCAACGAGGACAACAAGGCGACCAGAAAGAGAGCTCTGGAGTTGATAAAGAGGGAGACTGTGGATAAAGGACTCTCCAGCAGCGTGTTACAGGAGCTTTTCTCTGCTCTCCTCAAGCCTCTCCTCACCTGTCTGTCAGACCCGACGGAGAGATGCAGAGAAACCGCCATAACGACCATAACAGAGTTCACCCGCTGTGTCCCCAAACCGGAGGAGTCTCTGCCGTATCTCATGCCGTGTCTGGCTCAGAGGCTCGGGGAGAAGGAGCTCCAGGAGCCGGCGGAGGAGCTGCGGCTGTCGGCCGTGGAGCTGCTGAGTCTGACTGTGGAGGTGTGTGGGAAACATTTAGCTCCGTTTCTCACCGACGTGATCAACATACTGCAGAGAACCATCGTAGACCCGTTCCCGGAGGTCAGGAGAGAGAGCTGTAGATGCACCGTGAAGTTTGCAAAGTGTTTGCCAGGTGGGTGACAAGTTTACTGTTGTGTTGCTATGAGAGCCTGTTGCCATGGTTTTGAGCTTCGAGACGTGTTTGCGACAGAAAAGCTCGCTTTCTTGTAATGTTACTGCTCAGCTGTCTGGCCCACTTATAGGACCCACCTGCACAAATACATGATGAGGTTGGTTGGTTCATTTCAGGTAAACATCAGGGTGTTGTTTTGGTGCAGAATTACTAGAATTGCTTCTCATCAATTATCTAAAAGTTGCAGTGTTTTAATTCCAGTTACTTGCCTCCACTATTTTTATTTATTTATTTAACCTTTATTTAGCCAGGTAGTACTCATTGAGATTAATAATCTCTTTTGCAAGAGAGACCTGGCCATTTTGTGTTTACTTGTTGTATCTGAATCATTTTTATATGCTTATAATACGGAAAAGCCACGTGTGTTTTGATTGGTCAGTTGGCCCACTGTTGTGATTGGTCAGCCAAACCAAACTTTTCGGACACCGCTCCAACTGTTCGTTCCATTGCAACATCAGCGCCCAGCAGCAAAGCTAAACTTCTGTCATTTTGGATTGAAAGCGACTACCGGACGCCAGTAAAACATCCGCCTAAAAAGTGCCATACAAAAGTAAAACAAAATTATTTCTAATCTGTTGTCTTGTTCTACTGAAATGGCCAGTGTTGAACAATAAAATATCATAAATATAATAAGTATTACTATCCATTATGCAAATGTGTTACTTGGTGACATCACCACGTTACAGGAGAAAAGGAGGGACTTCAATCGAGGCGTTTCAGGTGCAGTGTTTCTGTGGGAGAGAGTAAATCCCTTTGGCGTTGACTTTGTAACTTTGCAGACCTTTTAAATGCACAAACAAACTATATAACACTCTAAAGGAAAGGGGGAAAAGCACAAAAGCAATAGGTCCCCTTTTAAAAAAAAAAAAAAAAGTCTTAGTTGCAACCCCTCAGATGGACTGAACCACTGTTTTTAGTAATTAATTTCTATCAGCATGTACAGTCAGATTAATTCACATACGTGTGTGTCACTTAGGATGAATTCCTTATTTCATTCAGATTTTTTGTCTTGTCAATCAAAAATTCAGAGTGATCAGTGCCAGACTGTAATTCAGCCTTTCAAACCACAAAAACTACGTAAGATCATAATGTTATGGAATCAAACATCCCAGGATATATCCAGTCTCATATCTCAATATTGATATTATATATCAGTGTATCACCCGGCTCTACAGTAATTTAATTGAATGTTTCGTCTGTTTCTCTTCAGAGCACTTTCACATGCAGGCCGAGAGTCTCGTCAAGCCTCTCATGCAGACCATTTCTCACCAACACTCGCGGGTACGAGTGTCTGTCATCGAAGCCACCGGCGCTGTCATTCAGCACGGCACTGGGAAAAACGTGGACGACGTGCTCTCTCACCTGGCGCAGAGACTGTTTGACGACTCGCCACAGGTTCAGTTTAAAGCAACCAAGCAATGTTAGAAGTCCCACTGTGTGCTGCTTATCAAGTTATTCTTATTCTTTCTCTCGTTTTTTCCAGGTGAGGAAAGCTGTGACTGCGGTCGTTGGGGATTGGCTACTTCACATGAGAGACCGATACTCTTATTTCCACAAACTCATCCCACTCCTGCTGAGCGGTGTCGACGATGAGATCCCAGAAATAAGGTAAAAGTCGACACTGTCATACTTTTTGTCTTTGCTTCATGATGCAATGTATCTGTCATATGCTACGGTATATATTCTTCTGGTTCGAATACTAACATTTTACAAACATCTCACGGAAGGATTCTAATGTTAAAAGGAAACATCACATAAAATCTACAACATAAATGTAAAATACAGTGCATAATATTGACAGACGGACAGTGACACGATGATCTGTGTTTCCACATTCTCTCCCTGCAGACTTTTAGCAGCTGATTTATGGAAGCAGGTCGGCGCCCAGTGGGAGACGGAGAATGAGGACGAAATCAAGGACAAGATGGACTTTCTCCTCGCTCCACCTCCCTTCTACCCGCCAGGAGGTCAGTCCCAGTCGCCATGGTTTATTTGATCTTTTTCTCACACTATCAGCCCTGTCCCAAAGAAAAGTCGTATTAATATATTGTGTGAGTTACTTCTGCATCAGCCATGTTCATGTTCCTATTTAATTAAGCTAATAACTAGCTGATTTCAAGATGCATAGATTTAAATACCATTAGATACCATTACTACCGCCACCCAAAGCTCTTATTAGCATCCATTGTTGCTATTTTTCAACAAAGCAGTAAGGAAGAAACTGTATGTTGAACCTGGGTGATGGAAGGACCAGACTGTCTAGGCCATTGGCTCCCAACTTGGGGGTCCCGACCCCCATTAGGGTTCGCCAAAGCTTCACGGGGGGTCGTGAGGCCTTTTTAAGGGGTGTAAGACAACTTTTTTGAATATAGAAAAGCATCAGGGAGAAGAAAAAAGAAGCCTATTAAGTATGTATGATTGTTAAAAAAAACATTTTACAGATAGTGAGTAGTATTAAAAGTTCCCCCAAATAACAGGAAAACTCCTCATCTCTGATGCAATATTCAAATAATCTGCTCAAAATTCATTCAAATCACTAATTTTACATAAACGTCCTGCAGTTACTGTGTTTACTATTTGGGTTAATTGTAAAGTGTATCAGTTGTTCTTTACTGTTATTGTTGTGCAATGAATATAATGAGGGCGGCACGGCTCACAGCAAGAGGGTCGCAGGTTCAAACCCGACTTGTGACCCCTGGTTAGCGTGGGTTTTCCCCGGGTTCTCCGGCTTCCTCCCACAGTCCAAAGACATGCGGGTTAGGTTAATTGTTGACTCTAAATTTGCCCGTAGGTGTGAATGTGAGCGTGAATGGTTGTCTGTCACTGTGTGTCAGCCCTGTGATACTCTGGCGACTTGTCCAGCGTGTACCCCGCCTTCACACAAGGTCAGCTGGGATCGGCTCCAGCGACCCTGAATAGGATAAGCTGTTACAGATAATGGATGGATGGATGAATATACTGAAATATCCATAAAATGTGTCCATAGTCAGGGGTCATCAGTTTACTCAATGAAAAGGGGTCCATTAAGGAAAAAGGTTGGGAACCACCGGGCTAGACGGACCTGATGTGTTCCCAGTGAAGTAAACTCGGCAGGAAAATCCTCTGGATCCAGCTTAAGCTCAGGCTATCAGCTCAGCCTTCCGTACATCCTGTGAGATTATCTCATTGGCTTATCTTATTGGAGGATTGATTTAGGGGCAGTCTAACGAATAGTGTCTGAATCCCAGTGTTACAACAGAGCAAAGCTTCCTGCTGGTGCGTCGGCTTCACTGGTCTCTCACCATGCATACAATGAAATCCCTAAAACACCAGTCGAATACATACTGTAGGTACATTTTGAATGTAAATGTAATCTCTCTACACATTTTGGCTGCATTAAATCATCTCTCTTTACGACAGGTGTCCAAATTTATAACGTACAGTAAAAATGATGTTGTGTATGACATCTTAGTTTGCAGGGCAGGCAGCGGCTTGGAAAGATAAGTGTCAGCCTCGGGGGCCGGGAATGAGTGTGAACCTGAACATGGTCACCGTGACTTGCCTATAGGGGCAGGCTCAGTGTGTGTGTTTGCAGTTCCTAGGCTTTGAGTCTTGGTTAAAGACCCTATACGTGTCCCACAGCTACACATGGATGAATACGGGCTCTGCCTGGGGAAAGGAAAGGAAAGGAAAGGAAAGGAAAGGAAAGGAAGAGGGTCTCTCTCTCTCTCTCTCTCTCTCTCTCTCTCTCTCTCTCTCTCTCTCTCTCTCTCTCTCTCTCTCTCTCTCTCTCTCTCTCTCTCTCTCTCTCTCTCTCTCTCTCTCTCTCTCTCTCCCCCTCCCTCCCTTTCTCTGCCTTTGCATCATAAATCTGCCGGGCCTCCCAGTGTGAAGAGGTCACTGTCAGACAGTGAGAGACGACCAGAAAGGGGCTTGTTTTGTCTTGTCCTGGTGTGTTTCTCTGATTTATCTCTGTCTTCCTTTAGTCCTCTCTTCCTCTCTCATTAGTAGAAGGAGAATAAGGTGGGGCAGAGGAGGAGGGAGCGTGGGTTTCAAATGTAGAGGGCTATTTGAGAATGTCTTTCACTTGCTCTGACAAGTCCCTCGTGGGGAAAATCTCAATCGTAAAAAGTTATAGGTAAAAGACGTGATAAGTCGGAGGCCAGTCGGCAGACATTTGGAAACCTGTGAATCAGTGATATTTATTGTTCCGTAAATGCTGTTTCTTAGAATTTGTGGAATTTTGTAATCTATATTGTCGTAAACTATCTGAACACTCATAAAAGTTAGATAAATAGATCACACACAGACGATGTAATGGAGCCAGAAAATGTGTTTCAGTGAGCCATCATAAACAAGGTGCCGGCTTTATTTATATGTCATTCAGATACTTTTAAAGAGGACCTCTTATGCTTTTTTCTGTTTCCTTTAGTGTGTTATGTAGTTTTTTATGCATGTAAAAGGTCTGCAAAGTTACAAAGTCCACGCCAAAGGGAGTTACTCTCCCCCACAGAAACACTGCTCCTGAACTGCCTGAAACGCCTCTCTTGAAGTCCCGCCTTTTCATTCGTAACGTGGTGATCTCACCAAGTAACACATTTGCATAATGGCTAGTTTGGCACGCCCTCAAACAAAGCTAGTTAGAGCGGAGCTGGAGCGGAGTCCGAAGAGTTACGTTCGGTTGACCAATCACAACAGAGTGGGCCAGCTGACCAATCAGAGAACACTAGGCTTTTCAGGAGGGGGGGGCAGGAGCTAAAACAGAGCATTTCCGATAGAGGGTGTAAAGAGGTGCTTCAGCACAGCTGGTACGAGAAAAATAAAGCTGTTTTTTTACATTAAAGCATGCAAACTTGTTCTAGTAGAAACCCAGAATACAAGTATGAACTTGAAAATGAGCACAATAGTTCCTCTTTAATGAAAATCAACAACTTGTCCATCTAGAGGAGATTGTGGAAAGCGAAGTACTTCACTGACTGAAGGAGAGAAAATGAGCTCTTCAAAAACTGATATGAAAAGGTGAGTGTTCTTCATTTTCTCCTCCAGTGGAGCGTCCAGGGCTTGGCTGCAGAGAGCTCGTGGTGAGGAACCTGGGCAGGCTTGTGCCGGCCATTACACACGACATAACCGACTGGCTGGTGCCCACGCGGGTCAGGACCTCTCAGCTGCTCTCCGTGCTGCTGCTGCACGCCGAGGACCACAACACCCAGCATCTGCAGCTTCTCCTCGCTACCCTCTACCGGGCCTGCACCGACGCAGAGAGAGACGTGGTCCGCAATGTGAGTCCCAGAGAGCTCGTCATCTGATCAGCAGGATGCTATACATCATACTGTACTATCCTTTTTTTAGATCAGGTGTGGTGTTTAGTAACGCTCGACCTCTGCACAGAATTGTTTTGTGATCAATTATCACCGGACAGAATCCTTTCAGGACGCATCTGTTGAGCTTTAGACTGGGCCGAGCAGCGCTCAAGGATGCACCTGTTTACATCTGTAGATCTTTGATGTGTGGCAGATTTAAAAAGGACTTCCTGTTGTCCTTCTTTACACTCCCTAATGCCTCTGTATCTCTTTTCCTCTCTCTCTGTACCCACATCTAGTGCCTGGCAGCTGCTAAACTGTTGGGGACCTTTGTCCCTCCTGTCGTCTTCCTGAAGCTGCAGCTGAATCATGTGACAACCCCCTCCTCTTCCTCTCACCCCTGGACCCCCCTCATGGTGCTGGCTGCGGTGCTGGGAGGCTGCTCCAAAACCCTCCTTAAACCGCACCTTGAACAGATCGCCAACACGCTGGCCCAACCCGACGTCTGCCAGGAATATCAACAGGTCAGCAGAGGGTTTGTGTGTGTCTCTAGTAACGCCATCTACCCTATTCACATGCAGTACAACCACATCATCTTCTACTGTTGTTAACTGAGTAGTTTCAATGAAGTAGGCAGAGATCAGAAGTTCACTGTGGGAGGGGAAGTGTTGCTGTTAAACATATTGAAACATTAAAGGGATAGTTCGGGTGTTTTGAAGTGGGGCTGTATGACGTACTTATCCATAGTCAGTGTATTACCAACAGTATATGACCCCCAGTTTGGAGAAGCAATGCAATGTACTGCTGTGGACGGGACCGGCAGCAAAACGTATTTTAGTCACCTAAAAGAAAGACCCACTTAAAAAAAAACAGTTGAAGTGTACACTATATTTAGAATATTTTCGCTGCTTTACCTTGCCTTGAGACATCTATACAGTGTATGTTTTCAACGGGGAACTGAAGCTGTTATTTACACTCTCGCCAAAGCATCCAGACTAAGTTACACAATAGCACAAAAAATTAAACGATCAAGGCATCGGTAGAGCAGCAACCCCCGTGTTCTTCAAGGTAAAATTGCAAGGTTTTTCAGTCTGGTGGCTTTGGTGAGAGAATAGATGGATACAGCGGCTTCTGTTCCACTTCGTAAAGGGCTGTCTCATTGTAAGGTAAACCGGTGAAAATATTGTAAATATAACGTACACTTAAACTGATATTGATTTTTTTTTGGGTGAGTCTTTTAGGTGGCTAAAATACGTTTTGCTGGCGGCCCCATCCACAGCAGTACATTACTTTGCTTCCGTGCGGTGACTCCTGCCTTTTTCTCCAAACTGGGGGCGTGCCGATCGTCATCTACTGTCGATAATAGATAATAGATTATTACCTCATACAACCCCACTTCAAAATACCCAAACTATCCCTTTAAAGTCAGACTTGTTTTGACAGGTTTTCTCTGCCCTCATGGGTTGCCATGTCTTGATTTCCCCCCCTGATCTGAGTGCATCAGCTGTTTTTCTTTCCCAGTCTTGTTATGTGATCTTGGCAGTGTCAGTAGGTCATTTTCTCCCTGTGTACCATAACACGCTTATTATTGGCAGTGACAGTGCAGCAGTCATACTGTATACGTCTTGCCTAATTTGTCCGTTATTGAAATATGTTTCGTGATAAGATGCCACATCTCTTGAAAGGGCTTCAGTTGAAGAGCCTTTAAGAGTTTTCAATAGCACTACTGTACACGGCGAGTTCAGCGGGTCCACTGTTGAGTAATTCTCTAAAGTGCCGACCTTGCTAAAGTGACAGTCCGGCCACATGGTGTTTTTCTAATCTAACATTACATGTGTCTGATCAAAACGACTCCGCTCACACAATGTTGCACGTGTCTTTTTTTTTTTTTTTTACATAGCAGCAATGATTAAAAATGCCTTTTGATTTTCTCTGCAAACAGTCTTGCCAGTGGAAAAATCCCATCGAGGTCGGAGCAGACTATTCCCCGCTTCCTTTTCTCTTGCACTAAATATGTTTCCCTTTCAGAATCAAAATAACAGTTGTCTGGCCGAGAGCTATTTTCTGATCCTGCCGCGCTACAGACTCACCTATACCCATGACCCCACCCCCCCACCCCTCCCAGCGAGGCCTGCAAGAATTTCCTCCCTGGGATAATAATAACAAAAATCCACTAATTTCACGTGACCCCTGCGTGGCTGCTCTGACCCCTCTGAGCAGACAAGGCCTTTGTTTTTTTTATAGCCATGTGTAAGGTCTCCGCGCCGGATTGGAGTTCATCCGCGGCATTAAAGGAATCCCTGAAATTTCAAAGCCTGCCTGGTCAAGGCCGGTGATAAACGGCAGGGAAGTTGACCCCCTTCTGTCCTCCCTCGTCGCAATCCGGCGGGGTCAACCGGAGAGAGAGCTAACAGGACGGGACGGTCACACGTTGTCGCACAGATGGAGGCAGACCTCTGCTTCCTCTCTGTCTGTTTCTCCATCTATCTCCCTCTGTCCGTCTCCGTTTCTGACGGCAAAGCACACAGCGCTGTGATTCAAGGGCTCACCCAGACAAAGCACCTGCAGCATTCTTCGACAACAGGCAGGGTTCATCGCGGGGAGCAGGGCCAGATCACTGTGTAGCTGTAAATAACACCCCTGGAGACAGGAGCACCTGCATCCCTCTCTTTCTCTCTCTCCTTCTCTCTGTGCTGAAATGCTGACCCAGAATATTGTGCACTCCCTTACCGCACTGTTGCTCAATCCAAAGTGTTGGTTTGCCCTCAGATGCTTCATATGGGACTGAATTATGGTTTAATTACCTGCAGACACACAAACAAAGACGTGGAAATAGCAGACTCAGTGCCCTTTTTTTTTAAATAAGGCATCTTACAAGACGTGCGTTTGGATCTGACTTGACAGAGTTATGTGCCACTTGAACCAAAGGCAGGGAAGATGAAAAAGTGAAGTTTGACTTGGACAAAATGAGGCCTGTTAAGAAATGAAATATAAATAATCTTCAAAGTGAACGGAGGCAGGGGGAACTGCAGGGCTCTGCGGGGAGTTTGGGGAACAAGATGAAGATTTGGTAACTGATATACGACGCTTCTGTGCCGACTCTTTCAAGTCCCTGTTTTCTTTTCTTTATTTCAGTAGGGGGAAAAAGGCAGCTTGCAAAAATAAACGGCAGATGCTCGGCGAAAAAATTAAAATATCGGTCGTAAATTGGAGATGATGTCAAGGGTTTGAGGGGAAAATCAAAGGCGGTTAGAGAAGCCGTCGCATTCTGAGGTGCACTCTGTAGTTTATATATGGTGGTGTTTGCTTATGGCTTTCTTTTTAAAAGGGGTATTCCACAGAGGATTAACAACACACACACACACACACTTTACACAGCTGAGTGTCGCTGTGTTGTGGTTTGCCATGGTGACGGGGGCATCACAATATCTGCAGGGCTGGAATGAATTGGAGTACCAAGAGAGAGGAAGAAAGACAGTGAATTAGCAGGAATATTTACTACCAGGCTTGTTAACAGTGAATATGCTGTCTTGGTGAAACTGTAAAAAAAAAAAAAGGTGGCCTGACCTACAGTAGCCTAGAGGAACAGATCAGCAGGAGAGACTGTGTCTTTTCATCTTGGAGAAACTTCTGCACTGGTGTCACGACGACCTGCAGTACTCTGCTGAACACACATACGTGCTGCCCCATACATCTCCAGCATGCCTGCCCTTTGTCATGAATGACAGCAGAGAGGTGAAGAAAGGCAGCACAGCAAACTTTACCTGACTACGAGAAGGGGGTCGGCATCCCATGCACCGCCCCGGTGTTTGTTTTCCTGTTGCCGTAGCAACATCAGTAGCTGTGGGGGGGACGTGGGCTCCCCACTGGATAGGAATCCATCGCCTGGTACGGCTCCTTAAAGTGGAGTCGTATGTGTGTGTATGTAATTGATGTATCCAGTGGTGGACAGATGCACAAACACGCTGTGTAACGAGGCCCCTGGAGCGTGCCCAGGCCAATGAAACCAGGTGTATCTCGCCTGGCTCCAGGTGGTGTCCACCTTGTCATTACATCGCACCACTTTTTCCGCTCTCACCTCTTTCTCTCTCTCTCTCTCTCTCTCTCTCTCTCTCTCTCTGTCTCTGTCTCTGTCTCTGTCTCTGTCTCTGTCTCTCTCTCTCTCTGTCTCTCTCTCTCTCAGCCCTAATGGTTGTTTTCTGCACATGTATAATATGTCCGTCTAATGTGTGTGTCTGCCACTGTTTTGTCACGTTATTTCCACTACTGCCTCCCCGGAGCTCCCGCCGTGTTTATGTGCCAGCGAATGGTTTGGCCGTAGGCAGGGATTTCCCCCTCCTCCCCATCAATGGCTGCGCGAACACATTCAAACAAGAGCGCACTCAAGTCGCTGCTGCTGCAGCTGAAGTCGTGGCTGTTCAGGGAAGTTTAGCTTCAGGAAAAATGTGTTTACACACTTAACTGACACCCTGGACTTAAGATACGCATAACAGGCTTTTTCCAGTGTGTGTGTGTGCTCAACACTCCGTTGCAAAATGAAAACATTTGCACATGTAGCCTCGCAGACTGGAAGTCCCTTAGCTCTCTTTCCTCTTTTTTTAACGCTCTGAGCATCTTTACTTGGCTTAACACTTGTTTCCTTCCACATTAATGCCAAGCCGTGCTGTTCAAGAGCTACTTACAACATTTGTGAAAAGACAGTGCGCCCCCTAGTGACGGAGCTCTGGGATTTGTCAGGCGAGCTCAGTGAGTGGAGTGAGGGAGATTATGTGGAGGTTGCATTGAGTATTTCTCGCTCACACACACACTTGAGTCCCCCTCGCCGGCCAACTCCTCATCACCAGACCAAAGTAAACACCTGGAGGGCGCTTTACCGGCTCTCAACATACAAAAACACACTCTCTCTCTCTCTCTCACACACACACACTTACCTTACCTTCCATCCCCTCCCCCCCTTCCCATCCAGCCCTAATGACAGGCTGCGAGAAAACAGGAAAAGAGGCCACGATCCCAGTGATGGCATAGAAATTAGCCTGAGCCGCAGGTCTTTGTCTAAACATGAGCTCACCGCAACACTGGCTGACAAGTGACAGCAATCTCACACACACACACGCACACACACACACACTCATGTCCGGAGATGGAAAGTTCTCACTCTGAGTTATTGTATCTTGTCGATCACTCACAGTTATTTCTTGTGTAAAACTAGAGGCGGGGGGGGCTGTGTTTTGTGGGAGAGAAAGTAGAGCAGGACTGAGAGAAAGGAGATTGTGAATCGTTGATAGACAGGGCCAACATTCAAGGCAAATACTTCTCACAGCACTCTGTTATAAACCAGACTATCTTATAATGCTTCTCCCTCATTCCCAGGTGGTGTACTTGGAGCAGTTGTTGGCCTGCGTGGATGCGCTGCTGCGTCAGTGCGAGTCGGACCACGGCTCCGTCAGCCTGCAGCTGCTGCAGGTGCTGGTTGCCATCCAGAGCCTCTCCACCGAGCCACGTCTCAGCGAACAGGTGAGAACGCTCCAGCTCCAACAGTTTGGGAGACGCAATCCCAGATACATCCTCGCTGTGTAATTCGTCAATTCTGCTTCGACATTGCACTTTTTTTTTTCACCCCCCCCCCCCCTTCAATTTTAGTTTCCATCCTTTTTTTTTATTAGAAAGGTAAGCAGGTTTTATGAAGCAAGAGAGTTATTTGAGGAATGTCAGCATTTTGTGCAAGTTCAAAGTGGGCATGGCCAACTGTATGATTACCCACTTAGCCAGGGGAGCTGAAATTGCACCTTTGGAGTGGAACTTTAAATCCAGCCCAGGGTGAAAGGAGGCGGGGGAAAGGTGGAGAAAGACAGACAGACAGAAATAGAGGGAAAAAACAGACATGGAGAGATGAGTTGTGTTTCTTAGCAGGTGTGTGTCATCTGCCCAGTCCCCATTTGTGGCTCCATAACGCCTCCTCGGGCCACAACAACCGAGCCATATGCAAGTAACAAGCTTTCCTGTTGTGGTCGGCCTCTAAATTCAAACAGGAACAGTGACAAGTGAAGCCAAACAGTGTCTGAGGCCGGCGTGTCGCCGAACTGCTCGTCGCCGTAGGAGGCTAATGACAGAGCGGAGAGGATAGCGGGAAGGGATTGGCAGCGATGCTTACCAGACACCACATGGGCCACCAGTGTGTGTGTGTGTGTGTTTATGTCTATGTGTATGCTCAGACAGGGCAGCAGTGTGTTGGAGAAGAGATGAGAAGGAATGGATTAAGAGAAAGAGAGGGGAGGGTGAGAATGGCCTTGGGCATTCCCGGACCCAGAGGAAGAGCGGAACTTGTTTTCCCAGAAAAGGGGCACGTCTTTCCCATCAGGGTTGTCTAGCTCTCTTCTGAAGGGGCCGTTCTGTGATTCAGACATTGTCTCTGTCCCTGTCCGTCCCTGAGGGACTATGACGGGAACTATGAAGTGCCCTAAAGGTCAGTTCCCCTGCCCTAAAGACTCAGCTAATTATTTACTCTCCTATCTCTTCATCCCTGCCCTTTCCTCCCAGCTCAGCTTTATTGGTATGTGTGTCTGTCGGTTCCCTGTGCCTTTGTGACATCCTGTGTATCTGTCGGGGTTTTTCGTTTCTTAGTGGTTTTATGTGTAAGACCTTGTCATGTCTGCAGTGTTGTTCTTCCCATGGTTTCACATGATGGTTTTGTGCCTCCCGTGTGAGCGTGACCCGAAGAATTCCTGAAATTACGAGAAAAACAGCTGTAATTGTTTGAACTTGAACACAATACCCCCAGCTCTTCTCACATTCCCTCCGTCTCTTTGTCCTTTTCTTCGACTAACTTCTATAATATTTTACGTAAAAATTGCAAGTTTAAAAATGTGCTGTTGATAGGGCCGTCAAAGATAACGCAATATAACGCAAATTTGTTTTAATGCCACTAATTTCTTTAATGCAATTGATCTTTCGCAGGTCGTAGCGGGCTCAGTTTTAAAGCTAGAGTGAAGATACTGGCATCATAGGAAACTAGAAAACCATGTCATACTAGCTTGTCGGGAAGGAGGTTAAATAACGCTCCAAACCTACGCAAAATGTTGGCGAGGAAAACCTGTCACAGCCATTTTCAAAGGGGTCCCTTGACCTCTGACCTCAAGATATGTGAATGAAAATGGGTTCTCTGGGTACCCACGAGTCTCCCCTTTACAGACATGCCCACTTTATGATAATCACATGCAGTTTGGGGCAAGCCATAGTCAAGTCGGCACACTGACACACTGACAGCTGTTGTTGCCTGTTGGGCTGCAGTTTGCCCTGTTATGATTAGAGCATATTTCTTTAATGCTAAATGCAGTACCTGTGAGGGTTTCTGGACAATATGTGTCGTTGTTTTGTGAAGTTAATTGATTTCCAATAATCAATTTATACATATATTTACATGAAGCAAGCATGTTGTCCATTCCCATGTTGATAAGAGTATTAAATACTTGACAAATCTCCCTCTAAGGTACATTTTGAACAGATGAAAAATGTGATTAATCACAATTAACTATGGACAATCATGTAATTAATCACGATTGAGTATTTTAATCGATTTGCAGCCCTAGTATTTGACATCCTTTTCGCCTACTCTTCTCCCCCGCAGGCCGTGGAGAGTGTACAGTTCTTGTGTAAGGTGCAGGGCCTGGACTCAGCGATGGAGCTCTATGGACAACATATGGCCCAGCTGCTGGACTGGCTGTCCGCCTCTGTCAACACCTGGTCCAGTTACTCCCCACAGAGACTCCAACTGCATATCATAGTCATACAATCAGGTGAGAAGTGAAGCCTGAATGTGCACAAGACGTTGCCAAAGTTATACTGCAGGTGCTGAAGTTTGCACGTATGGAGACACAATAACGGTCAAAGATGTACAGTAAGGTTTTTGACAAACCGGCCCGTCAAATTACCTGCTAATGACGGGAAAATCACCACATCTGTCATCAGTCCGAACATGCTCTTTGGGTCCATTTCACATCAGCACGTTGGTTTGACTTTATAATCTAGATCATGTTTTATTAAACATTACTTCATGGTGTGGCTTGTGAAGCCGTTCTTTCCTCCTCGACTTGTTCACACACACACACACACACGCACGTTACATCATATTTGAAGCGGCAAGCTGTTCGTCCTGTTCACACGTGATCCGTCATCGAGGCCGCACATCAAAACCTGCAGCTGTCAAAGCAGCAGCAGCACAGGTTCTCCCTCGTACAAAGGAGTCAGATAGTTTCTTGAAATAGTTTGCAATGGGTCCGGATGTGTAATTCTTTAGTACCTGCACTCATAGAAGCATCAAAAAGCAGCATGTTTTCATATATATGTTTTCTCCTGAGAGGTATGTAGGCATCAAATGTGTCGATGGTGGTCGGAGTGATTGTCAGCACCACTTGATGGATATGAGGGCTGACAAATGACCCAATATTGAAGGTTGAAATCTGTATGATTTATGGCTTGACGCCCCGATGGATGCGTGCTGTTCCATTGTTGTTGCCCAAGATGGATGCCCATCAATGAGACACGGTGGAAGATTTTTTATTTTTTTTTCTGTTACCTCATGGTCAAATCCACCCACACAGGAAAAAAGAAAAAGCAGGGCTGTGATTAGCACCAGTTGGCTTTCTGACTTTTGTAAATCCCCGTCTCTCCCTCTGTTTGTCAGTCAGTGTGTCTCCGACTTAAAAAGCGGTGACCCCCGTCTTTGGCGCTGAGACTTGCCGTTACGTCCCTCTATATACCATATAATCCTCCCTCATCAGCACCTCCATGTGCCGCACTTTCATCTCCATCTCTTTCTCCCTCCCGCCTCTCTCTTTCTAATTGACTGGGCAGCTGGGTACCCCTCTAATCCCCTCCCCCCCCACACACACACAGACTCTCACACACACACTCCCACGGCCAACTGACCAGTCCAGTCTAAGTCCACTCAGTGATCCCCGTGCAGGTCACTACATCAAACAGCACCACGGCCGCCTGCTTTTGACCTTCCCCCCCTGGATCAAGGCCACTTTGAAGCTGTGTTTTATTTGTTCATGTTGAATGCGGCTCTAAGCTTCCCAAAGATGTGATCTTTGGTCTATGATCAGGACCCGAGGACTTCATTACGGGCAGCCCGGACAGACAGCGTGTGGCTGCTCCGTTTGATGTGCACATGATTCGGGGAAATCGGCCCTCTTCGCTGAACAATTGACGGTAGTTAATTTGACAACTGAGCATTGGTCATTTCGCTTGCTCATCACACTCCCATCTGTGTTTGTAGGAATAATTATTGCCCTCTCATATCCTCTTCAGAGTCTTTTGTCCTTCAGCTGGTGTGAGAATGGCTGATCCATTGTGTGCAGACTCTCTTTCTCTATGCTAGGGGGGCGGTTTAGTGCCTTGCTCAAGGACAGGATACATGCTGATAGGCTCTCTAAGCAGTAATGAGCCTCTATTAGTGTAGTGAAATTTCCTGTCATGCCGTGTGTGGCGTCCCGCAGACGTCTCCCCTAACACCTCTGGTTAGATGACACACCCGTTGATTCACACATTCCCATCGGACAAAATAGCTCTCTCTCTGTTTTCCCATATCTCTTTATAACACTGGCCACCGCCCTCGGGCAGCCTCAGGATTTCCTGTGTCTCCTCTCATGTCTGAACAATTCAGGAGTCCAAACAGGGCATGGACGCTGTTATCACTCATTACACACATTACTATATATAGCTCTGTAAACATGCAGTCAGACTGATGGTGTGTGTGTGTGGGCATGAGTGTAACTGGGAATACTTGCACTGTGAGTTTCTCATTTTTCCTGTAATCGAGCGTTTCTACAGACGCGTCTGTCGCACAAAGACCTTTTCTATGTCTCATTTCCTCGGAGCTCTGTGTCACTGTCTAACCAGTCCATTGAGGTCTCAATAACTAAAGCCCTCTGGTCAGTGCTAAATATAAAAACAGTCTGAAGTCTGTCTGGGTCTTGTCTAGCATTTGACAGTTGGTCTGGATAAAGAAGAGTTAATGGTCTTATTGATAACATATTTTATGTAGACGAATATTTAAAAAAAAAAAAATAATACATCCACAGAACCTTTAGGAAGTTGCTGAATAAAAGTATGACTTTAAAAAGATTTGGTGGGTCCAAAATGAATGTTTTGTTTATCTCTGTGGAAGATATCTGACGTTCGGTTCCCACTTCTAACAAGGCTTGTGAGCCAACAGTAAAACAACGTTGGTATCACGTGGTATCTCTGAGTCGTCAGTTAGTGTGGAAAAAACGGATAAATGGCTGAGATTGACGGTAAATGCCTGGCAACGACTAGTTGTGAAGTAAATGCAATGGAATGGGGGAGGGAGAATGTGACATCTAGTGTCTGAATTTTATCAATAACACCTTTTAATGACCAGTGTGTATGTTTTCTTTAGTGTATAATCACCCGATGATAAGAAACGTTGTGTTTTCGTTAGCTTAGAATGAGCCGTTTATATCTACATAGGGAGCAGGTCAACTTCATGATGCATCGCCATGTTTCAACAGTAGCCCGGAACGAACAAACCTGTTAACGTTTCCTGCTTGAGCCGGAGTCGATAACTCGCTCCCGTCGCCGCCGCTCTTTCTCTCTCTTGCTTCACCACTCATTTCCCACGTACACACACACTATAGTTGTAATCTGCAACCTCACCGCTCGATATCGCCAGATTCTACACACTGTTCCTTTAAGAAAGTGCCTAAATGAAAGTGTCTTCTTCGCTCTGGAAAGGGAACACTAGAGTTTTTAAGGATAGGTTTAGTGTTTAGTGGTTAGACTGAAAATGAGTGGTTACTGAATGACTTTAAGTCATTTGACTGTTGACACAGTAAGTAGACTTCAAACATAGAATTCAGATTTAAGGTCTCCTGAGGTGACACTGAAGGTACCTTTGAACACATTCGCTTCAATCACAACATTATCATATTGTAGGGGCATCCGGTGACCTAGTGTTTAAGACGCATGCCATGTAACTACAACATTCCTGGTTATTCTATGTACTGTAAAATTAAAGGCACACAATGCAAAAAAAATAAACTCTTGTAATAGTAATGCAAAACCGTGTGTGTGTGTGTGTGTGTGTGTGTGTGTGTTGTAGGTCCAGTGATCGGGGAGTTTGTGAGCCAGTTGATGCCCCTGCTGTACAGCTGCCTTCATCCGGACAGAGACGTAGAGATGAGGATGAGCATCTTCACAATGCTTGCTAAGTTGCTACTGGATGCAACCAACACACTGGATTCCCAGGGGTGAGCGGGGCTCATGCACACATTAACATCTCAATTCTCACACACACACACACACACACACACACACACACACACAGAGAGCAAGTTATCTTATGAAACAAAGACACACACAAACACCCATTTCGTCACTGCATGATGTTACATTGAGCTTTAGTTGTTTGGGTTTGTCTAGTCTATTAACACAGCTCTTATTTTTAGACTTCACCTCACATTAACCGGCAAATTAGTACCGCACCCACCAGGGACCATAATTAGAAACACACACACACACACACACAAAAACACAGCAGTGTAATCTTCATGAGGTCATCGTAACCCCATCAGCTTCTTGAGGACTTGCAGTTGATTCAGACAGAGTCATGTGATAGATGACGGGGGTATATTTCAGGCGTGATGCAGTTTGATGATAAAGCCCATTATAAACTTGAAGGAGTACCATTTGGTTTCTTTGGGAGAATCAGTTAGACTAACTCACATTAATGAATCGCTTCCCACTGCATGCCTGAAGAAGACAAAAGGCAAATAAAATATCAACGGTAGTGAACGGCAAGAGACAAATATTTTTTTGATCCCGTTTGAATTGCGCCACGATTCACGCATATGATGTTTGTCAATCTAAAACAGAATTTTGCAAGTAAAGAAAGTCGCAGTTTGTTGAAGTATAAGACTGTGAAAATACATAATTAAAAAGACGACACATCCAAACGTCGCGTAACTGACGTCTCTCTCTCTTTGAAGCTACGATGTCTGTGTGTTTCCTACTGGGGTGTACTCACACCAGCAACGGGTCTCGCTCGTTCTTTAGCTTCCCAGCTGATAAAAAGACCAGGAGACACTGGATAAAACACATTACGTGAGATAACATTTCATTTGTGCATGGAACATAGCTAAGTTAGCTCAGTGGGTAGAGCGGGTCATCCTTTAACCGCAAGGTTGGCGGTTCGATCCCCGGCTCCTACAGACTACATGTCGAAGTGTCCTTTAGCGAGACACTAAAACCCCAAGATGCTCCCCGGGCGCTCTCGCCGTGGACTAGATATTTTTTCCAAAGTAAGGTCCCATGGGGTCCGCCGGAAGGGGAGGGACTTCACCTCTCTATACAGTCAGACTTCTCATTGCAACCAGAGGAGTCGCCCCCTGCTGGCTATTAGAAAGAATGCAAGTTTAAGGCACTTCAGAATTGGCTTCACTTTTCAGACCCCGGAGTTGTTATTGACTGATGAGTAAAGAAGGGTAAGAGGGGTGTCTGACACTCAGAGAGGAGCTCCCGTTTGTGGGTTCTTCCTCTCTGCTTCCCCCCTCCTCACCCTCCAGGGTCCCGTCCTCACCCTCAGCTGTGCAGCCTTCAGGCCGAGCTCAGAGCTCTAATCTGAGGGAATGCATTAAGCCCGAGGCCCTCACAGCAGCTGCTGCTGTCCATCAGAAAAGACATGGAGTTGCCATGGAGACATCTGTGCAGCGTGTAACTAACCCTACAGCCAAAAAGGTCCATAATGGTGTTTCCATTGGTTAATATGAGGGATAGCTTTTGGCAGGAGTCTGGCAGCGGTGTAAAGAATATAAGACCAAAATAATATCCTTGTCAGTGAATAATGTTGCGTAAATAACAGGATGTGTTCTCAAGCCAAAACATTATGCCACCTTTTGCCAAAAAAACGTTGGAAATTGGAACTTTGCTTTCAGCTTTCATCAGATTATTTTATCCATAAATGTGCATATTAGACAAAAGGAGCCTCTGTCTCGTCCCCCACTCCCAGCGTGGCCACCTGTGCTGCTAACTGCTTCTCTCTTTCCTCGGCTATATCTCCGGTAATCACAGAACCATCAGGAGACAGAAATCATGTTACACCTTCAAAAGGTTTCAAACAAATGCTTAACTTACTGTACAGCATGAGGGGCTGTGCGGCGCGGTCTGCCATAATATTTCCATTCATACGCATCTCATCCTTCCATTCATGATTTATGGCCCAAGCTTTGCTCAGCAGATTGTAGCCCACACACACACACACACACACACACACACTCACACAGACACGCTATATGTCATCAAGAGGACAATGATAGTGATAGAGAAAACCTCTACTCTTTGTTCTATAACCAAAATGACATAATGACAGCTCCGCTATAGAACAAGCAGAAAGGAAAAGTAAGCGTGTGTACATGCGAGTTCCTTTCATCGACACACACACATAATGTCTTTGTTTCATGTGGATTCGTGTGCTGTGATTAAAAAGCTGGATGTGAAATTTAAGTAGAAGGTGATGTGTGAGAAATGAAAGTTCATCCTCTCTCCCCTTCGATGTGGCAGGCAAATATCTTGTGCCACTTACAAGGAGGATAAGAGTGTGTGAACTTTCTTTAGTCTTAATTTCAACCTTCAAGACATAAAACAAGGAAAAAAAACTGCTATTGGGACGAGATCTTTCTCTTATTCCAAATGTGGTTTCCCTTACAACGTCTATTAAGCCTGTCGGTAACATGAAACAAGACAAAAAGAAGCAGATCCTATTGTGCATGAATCTGAAATGACCCTGTGTTCCTGAAACAACCTTAATCTTTTCCACTCCACCCCTCTTTTTCATAGACCCATTTTTGTCTTTTTTAGGGAGGTACAGGGGGTCTTTAGAGGGAGATAGCAGGTCAGCTGTAAATGTCACATAGAAGTGGTGTACATCATCTGAAAGCTGGGAACCTGTAGATTAAGTTGGGATGCAGCTCAGCACTGTGTGTCAAGTTGTTCTGGTCACAAAACAGAAATAAAAACAAATTAATTAATACAAAAAAGTGTCTAAGGGTTTAGAACATTGTGATGGAAGTATATGATGGCCATTCCCATGCTCACTTATGACTCAGCAATTTTTGGGTTGATACCACTTTTCACACAGATTTGGTGCCGTTTTTACCGCTCAAGAATTCATCAAAATGATCAAAAATCCCTCCAAAATACCACATTAAGACACTAAGACCTTGGGGAACACCATAGAAAAAGCCATGCCGTGGTTTGGGATCAGAAACTTTTGACATTTGGAGATTTGAGGAAGGAATGGACAATTTAGTTTTAAACAGTATCACAATAATAATATGGATATTTTCCAACATCAGTATATATCAGGATATGGCAAATGTATGCATAATCATCCATAAAGTGTTCCAGTGTTACGGAACACATAGGAACACATTATTTACATGTGTCAAACACAAACTTAAATATCGAATAATCGATATTATTGAATTACTGCCCAGTCCTACTTGATGACAATTACTTGTTAAGCTGTAAATGTTCTGCTGTGTTAGAAAGAGAGTTGTTTGCAGACATACAGAAGCACAGACAGCTCCAGTGTGTAGAGACCCATGAGGTGTACAGACAAAATCCCCTCTAAAGTCCCACTCTTCTTTTCCTTTGGACATCATCCCTGCTATGTGGAAAAATGTCTTTCCATCTCCTGGCGTCATTCGTGATGAGCTTTCAACACCTGTCAAGATGAAGAGACTGAGCTTACCCAGCGCTGCTCAGTCCCGGCTGGATTTAGTGGCACACAGTCTCCCCCTACTGGCACTGAAACACTACAGCACCTTTTATCAAATGGCCAAAACAAGTTTTGTCGTGACACCGGCCAGAGGTTGGAGGCATCTGCGAGAGCTGGTGGAGTTGGTTCGGAGCAAAAGAGCAGTGCAGATTGTGGTAGTGTGTGAGAGGATGTCAGAGGGGCCTAAGCCAGTGTGGAAAAGAGGGAGAGAAGGGAAAGGAGGACACCCAGATGTTGCACTCCTCTCCTCCCCACCGCTCCCCCCTTTCTGCCTCACATCAAGTGTGGGAAAATGACTGCTGTATTTTGTTGAAGTTCCCAACAGACATTCACTTGTCCTCAGAAAGGGGCACCACTGCTTGCTTGCTAGTTGTTAAAAAATCTCCATATTTCTACTCTCTGCCCTCCTTCCAGGCGTTTCCGTGACGAGTCCGAGAAGTTCCTGTGTGGCGTCTTGCTTCCTAACCTGGTGTGGCGTGCAGGCCGTACTGCCGCCGCCGTCCGCACCTCAGCCCTCAGCTGTCTGCTGGCCCTGCTGCATGGTGGGGCCCTCACACCTGGACAGGTACACACACACATAAGTGCTGCACATATGACACATCTATTTCCACCTGTGCAAAGGGGCCCATGATGCATTGGAAGCGAACACTGGATGTGAAAGGGCCTCCAGTAGTACGTACTCCTGATCTCCAATCTGCAGTTTTTATTGACTCGGCCGTAAAGGAAAAGATGTGGTAGTTGCGTTCTTTTAACCCGCCAGGAGTTGACGTTTACTCCAAATTCTCTGTTTTGTCCATCTCGCGTCAAAATAGACGGTCCCACTTGGCCATTTAGGAAAATATATCATCCCAGCCATCTTTCTCCGCTTGGCTGAAAAGAGTTGGCCGCAGCAGGTAGCAGGTGTACGCGGGGGCAAGCGGGTTCACATACCTTTGTCCCCGGGGCACAATGCTTCCACTGTTCTGGGCCCTTGTTGTACGTAGGAACTATCACCGGGACATGCCCTTGCACCTGCCTGTCAGAGCATGTGCCCAGTTACAGTATGCATGCTCACACACACACACACACACACACATCTGGTTGTGCAAAGTGACCAGTCGAAACCGGCTCGCACACGTCTCCTATTCACACGTCTTTAACTACAAGGCAAAGCAAACAGCTGGGGGGACAATGTGAGCATAGGTGTAGTTAATCTAACGGCACCCTAACGTCCTCACAAGAATAGAAAATCTGTAAAAGTGACTAAACAGAGTTCAAAATGAGGTTACAGTAGAGAAGAAATAAACATGTCCTGATGGGTGTAACAACAGAAGGTTATGTGTTGTTTCCATGGGGCAGATCAAGCAGCGTTTCATTAAGAGGGACATTGTTTCCTCACTACTCCCTGTGAAAACAATTAGAAGCTCTAGTTACACTTGGCAGGTCGTCACTGATGTAATGCCGGATCACTCCTCTGCCAAATGTTCCTCCTCTTTCTGTCTCCCTCCCTCTCTCCCCTCGCTCCCTTTTTTTACTGTTTCGCCTGCATGGTTTCGATAGCAAACAGACGGGATGACAGAGGTTTTAGCCATTACCTCTTGGCCTGTGGTTCTGCGTGCTCAGCCTCACCTTGTTTGTCCATTTCCTCTGTTTTTCCCATCTGTTGGTGTGATGAAAACATCGGTCGTCACTGTACTTCTGAAGTTGGGCTCCGTGCCCCCCCCCCCCCCCCCCCCCCCCGTGTCTGAATAAACTGATCCAGACCTGATGTGAAGCTGTCATGCTTCAGGTGATATTTCACTTTGGTACAAAAACACACACAAATCAACTCAAATTATTGAAGGAAAGTATGGAAACAGTTCTTGAAGCTTTCTTGGAGATTTGTCGTCACTTTCACTAGGAAGCCTTGTCTTTCTGAATTCAAGTGTTGATAACTGAGGGGTGTAAACCGTAGACCGTATATGAGAAGTGGATGTAGTCACCGTGACGTCACCCGTTGGTTTGTGGACTGCCGTTTTGAAGCCTCCTGTTTGGCATTTTGGTCGTCGCCATCTTGGTTTGTTGCAACCAGAAGTGACACGAGAGGGTGGAGCTAAGTACAACCGAACGCTGAATAATTTTTAGGTGACCAAAGACGTTATAATTAACTTTCATGAACTGAAAACACACTGTGAAAGGGTTAAAGTTGTAAGACGAAAACACAGACAACTCCCAGACCGGACAACACCGTGGTAGCGACCTGTCAATCACAAGGTAATCCCGCCCTAAAGCATCCCCTGCTTTATGGTCTATTTGTCTCTAAATGGGACCATAATTTACTAAATGAACATCATGCTGTATTGAAGAAGACTTGAAACTAGCGATTGAGACCATAAACTCATGTTTACAATGTTTACTGAGGTAATAAATCAAGAGAGAAGTAGGCTCATTTTCTCATAGACTTCTATACATTCAGACTTCTTTTTGCAACCAGAGGAGTCGCCCCCTGCTGGCTGTTAGAGAGAATGCAGGTTTAAGGCACTTCAGCATTGGCTTCACTTTTCAGACCTAGAGATTGCCCACTTAGATAGGGTTTGGGAAATTAAAGTAAGTGATGCTGACTGTGCAACCTCAAAGCAGTCACCCCAGTAAGTTGCAAGTTCATAACCTCTAATAGAGGAGTAGATTTTTTTTTTACGATTTAAAGAAATCTACTTGAGAAAATGAGAAATTTTATTACACAAAAACACCTTTTTGCAAACTGTGTCTCCTCTAGTGAGTTTGAATCGTATTATGGTCAGACCTTTAATAGATTTGTATGCTGGCCTTTGCCTTTCCTGTGTGCAGCTGCTGTGTCTGGAGGAGAAACTGAGTCCCCAGGTGTTGTCAGCCCTGGAAGAGGACTCTCAGATGGGCAGACTGTTGGCTTGTCGTTCCCTGTCCGCCATACTCCGACTCATAGGAACCAGTCTGCACCCTGAGGCCCTCAACAAGATCTACCCCGGTAGGTGGAGAACGCATGGCTGTCCTTGAGCAAAGAAATTCTTAGTCTACTCACACTTGTCGACTAATCGATTAGTTGATTTAATCGACAGTTTCAGTTTCTCCACAAAGAATTGCACAAAAGCACCACTTTAAATCTTGTGTCTACCAGAAATGTGCTCGTTAGTTTATTGGAAACACGTCAATCAGCATGAAAAAGCATAAAAAATGAATAAAGAGATCTTTGTCGACTAAGACCAAAACAACCAATTAGACGACTAGTCGACTAAGAGTGGGAAGCCCTTTAACGCACACATAGAAATGAATGCACATTTTGTCACACTGCATGCTGAAATCCACAAGTACATTATCACATAATCACAATTAATGATTGGGGAAATATTTTAATTAATTTATAATGTCTGCTCTCCTTTAAAATAACTGTTGATATCAGATGCCAAAAATATGGCCATAGAAAACTGATCCTCAAATTGGCAAACTTATTACAAAGAGGATGATGAGGATAAAAACTAAAAGCAGCTGACCCACTCAACAGCTGAAATTGTTGAGGATTTGAATCAAATTTTTTTGTGTGTGGGTGTCTTTTCTCCGCAGCGTTGCTGAAGCGACTAGACGACAGCAGCGAGGAGGTGCGCAGCGTCGCCCTGCAGGCCCTCGGGTGTTGGCTGTCCAGCCTCACCAAAGACTACCACCCTGAGCTCTTTGCTCCTCATCTGCAGCTCCTCTTCCAGCAGCTCCTCCTGCACCTGGATGACCCCGACACCTCGGTCCAGGACAAAGTGCTCGGTAAGATTGGAAGGGGTGTTTTGAACTGGTGTTGAATACAGCCAATGAGTTCCTCAAAATGTTCTTGCGGTGGAAACGAGGCTTTTGTGACAGTTTCATAAAGATAACTCTTTATCCTATTTTCTCAAAGTTACCGACTGCAGCTTTAAAGCATTGTCGATGATACCAGGACTGATAAGAATGAGGAGGGATTGTGAAGATAACATTATGGGATACATAATATGAAACATCCTCACGTGCATATATATGACTTGAAATGATTATGTGATATGGACCTATGACCGTGATTATCTGATAAACATATTCGGCTTATCCAGATAGTAAAGATGATGACGGTGAATATGAGGTGACGATGAAAGCTTAGAGAGTTTTACCCATGAGGATCTGCAGACCGGCCCGCTGCGTCCGAGACACCCACAGAAGGATGAGAGGAATTAGGGGTATCCTCTATCAGACACTACATTATTGCCTGGCCCGCTGCCAGCAGATTCTCCCTCGTCCTTTATTTAAAAAAGCTCTCTGGTTTACTTCTTTTCCACACAATTTATCACCAAAAGCAGCTCGAGTAATTCCTAGGGGCTGAGCGGGGAGGTGGCCCTCGGGAGTGAAACAAGATGCAGATATAGATAAGCACCCGAGAGAGACGTTTCACAGGTCAATATGTGAGTCCTAATATGTGTGTAACTCCCCTGCCGGTACACCTGGGATAGACTGGGCTGTCTGTGTGGCAAATCTCCACTTCTCCACCCAGGATCTCCCTCCAACGCAGAACAGCTAACGACAACCACATGGGCTCCTTCGCCACCTTTCCACATCTGCCCTCACACACCTATCCCGCTTAATCCCTCCGTCTTCTATCCGTCTGTCGACCTTCCTCCTCTCATACCCGGCGTTTTCAGACGCACCCCGTAGCTTCACGGCTGTTTTTATTGACGTATCAGTGGAAAGTCTGAGTGTGTGTGTGTGTGATCGAGGCTCAGCTCCTCTGGACTTTCACTCTCTCCCACTCTCATGGATGTTAGCTGTCATTACTCCTGACAGGACGCAGGTGAGCGCTGATGCCAGAGGCCTCGCTACGGGATCTCTCATCTTCATACGGCTATACGTAAAGAGGAAAAAAAAGGCATTCACACACTCGCCAGATGCAGCAATAGCTTCCATACCATGAATTCTAGCGCTGCCAGACAGATTTTGAAAGGCCTCCAAGGACAATAAGCATTTTTTTTGTCGATGCCATTGGTTATCAAAGTGTCTGTAACCTTGACTGCAGAAGGCAGAATAACACATGTAAATCAACTTTATGAGCCGGCCTTCGCCCACATACTGTACGTCTGTATTTTTTTGTCGTTGAGTGATTTCGCATGTTGTGTGCTTGTGTATTTTCAGGCTTTGCTTTGAAAAGCGATACCGTGATTCTGTATGTTCCACTTTAAACATGAAAGGGATAATTTTTTTGAGAATTTCTATACTGTCTCAACCTATTCTGAATATGATTTATCTTCATCTCGTGCTCTGGCAATTAGTTACTCACCAAAACTGGTGATATTTTATATTTTTTCTTTCCCATGAAAAGACCAAAACCATTCTTGAATTGATCCTCCGAACAAGTATTGTGTTGGATCTCATTCCTACGTGCCATAGAGCTCATTGTGGTCCAAAAATACATTAATGAGCCACGCTGTTTCACTGGGCGTTATGTCTCTGTATTACGATGAACATGACTGCTGTAGTTTATTTTGATTTGATCCCACATACGCCGTCCTGCTGCTGTAAATACTCAATAGAGCACCAAATCCACAGCTGAAAATAGTCCCCAACAAATACAGTTTACTCCTGTTTGAGTAATATTTGCTAAAAACTACAGTGACCAGCTGTTTTAGGAAATTCTGTTGCCTTTGGTTATAGTAAAGATAGTCCATAGTAGCCATTTCATTGTAGTGAGACCATTTTTTGAAACCTTATCTCACTGTATAAAATGACCTGTGGTGACCTCTAGGATAATCACAGCCTCATGAAACTTTACAACCACAAACTAGAGACCTAGAGCATTCAGAGGATGGATGGCTTTTATAGCTAGATTGACAATAAGGGGGTTTCTGAGCAGTTTACACAACAGAAGTGCTCGCCATCCAATCGCCGAAAAATGCAATTCTTCCAGAAATATCAAAATCTCAAACGTTTTTGATCTCAAATCACAGCATGGCTTTTTCTATGGTGTTCCTCAAGGTCTTGGTGTCTTAATGTGGTATTTTGGAGGGATTATTGATCAAAAAATGGTTAAAATCTATGTAACAAATGGTATCAACCCAAACATTGCTGCAACGACTTATGAGACATAATAGAGCATGGGGATGGCCATCATATACTTCCGTTATAATGTTCTAAACCCTTATACACTTGACACAAAGTTCTGAGCTGCATCTCAAATTCATCTTCGGGTTCCCAGCTTTCAGATGATGTACACCACTTCTATGTGACATCTACTGTTGACCTGCTATCTCCCCCTAAAGACCTCCTGTACCCCCCTAACAAAGACAAAAACGGGTCTATTGTGGGTCTCAGAGGGTTAACCATAATTGGTTGTTACCAGGTGAAACTGCACCATAGTCATCCAGTTATTTGTCAGGTTTAACAGTTCTCAAGTCAAGTTCATCACTAATATAATGACCAAAGTTTCTCAGCCTCAGAGAGAGTGTGTCAGCATATCCGGCCCGTTCAGTGTAAAGATACAAATATGAGCCGCTGTGTGTAGCCCAGTTCTGCAAGCTGTGATCTCCATGAAGAACAGTAGATTCGTAGACAGCTCGGAGTCTCTTTGTGAAACGAGATGACCTCTCATCTTGCTGAGTGATCGTCTGTATCTGACAGCACCCGTAACCGCCTGCGCCGCAAATGTGGAAGCATTCCTCGCTCTCATGCACGGCTCCGTTTGAAGCTTTCTTTTTCTTCTTCCTCCCCATCTTCCTTTGTTCCTTTTAATAGTTGATCCCATTCTTATGCTTCTTGGATTTCAAACGCATATCTGTGAGGCGGCTTGATGCGTGCAGCATGTCCTGACAGCATGACGGACAGCACCCCCACCTCCCTCTCATCCCTCCCTTCTCTCACCCTTCCAGCCCTCCACCCTGATAATCCCAGCGTCCTGGCAGCACGGCTGCTACCTGCTCAATCACGCAGACTGTTGGCTCGGGTATAACTCACTTCTCACAAGTCATCATTGTTCTCCTTTTAATTCAAAGTCCCACCACCCTCCACCTCCATCCCATCTGAGTGCAGTATACACAAAAGCTAAAAATCCCCCTCCATCTCCTTGAAGAACAAAGGCGGGTATCAGATGAAGAGTTTACATGAGCTAACTCATCCAGAGTGACGGCGTGTCACCACCGGAGCACCACTTTTGCATTGTGGTTTCCGAAGCATTTAGCCATTGACAGCAATTTAAGAAATTCAATATACTTCTGCAAATCAGGAGAAGATGTGGGAACAGCGGGGAGGAGAAGATCTGAGCAGAGGATTATTGCCTCCCAGTGGAAGGAAAGGGCATCTGCACAGTTTCAGATTTGATGTATATGTAGTTCATCACTGCCATCTGCTGGCATCTTTTGATTTTATTTCTATAGCCCGATATCACAAATCACAAATTTGCCTCAGGAGGCTTTACAATCTGTACAGCATATCACACCCTCTGTCTTTTATGACCCTCGCATTGGATAAGGAAAAAATTTTTAACAGGGAAAAATGGAAGAACCCTCAGGAAGAGCAACAGATAGAGGATCTATCAAACTCTTCCATATTTATATGTTTCATAGAGAGGAATTGACCGGATTGATTGTCAAAACCAGCATGGAAGAAGAATAAAAATAGGCATCAGAGCAGGACAATTATAACCACCAACTGCTTTGATACACTGAAGATCACAAGCTTCAATACTTAGACTTACAGTAGGTCTTAAGTCTCAACCGAAGAATTAAGCTTAACCCTCTGAGACCCAAAATAGATCAGTTTTTGTCTTTGTTAGGGGGGTACAGGAGGTCTTTAGGGGGAGATAGCAGGTCAACAGTAGATGTCACATAGAAGTGGTGTACATCATCTGAAAGCTGAGAACCTGAAGATTAAATGAGTTGTAGTATGACATGGTTGGTACCAATGGATTTATTAGGTTTCATATAATATCTGTAGCTTCATTATAGCTCTAAAACTGAACCTACTACAGCCTCTGATAGACAGTAAAGTCGGTCGGGATCGCGGGTCTCAGAGGGTTAAAGGAATAGTTTGACATTTTGGGAAATGGGCTTTAAAGTTAGACGAGAAGATCAATACCATTTTGTGTGCTTTTAATGTCAAAACTTCAGTTACTACAGTTTTTTTTTTATGGAGGATATTTATTTTTGGTACAGAACATTGAGTCTTTCTGCTTTTATTAGAGTTTGTCCTCTTTCATCTCCTATCCTGAGAGCTGACTCCTGTCTGGTTTATGTTTGTGTGTGTCCAGAGATCCTGCAGAAAGGCAGCTCGGTCCACCCGGCTCTTCTGAAGACGGAGACGGAGGCAGTGAGAGACAAACAGCGGAGTCCTCTCTACTGCGACCAGCTGCTGCAGCACATCAGCTCGCTGCCCACAGGGACCACAGCAGAGTGTCCCGAGTGACACGAAGTTTGTGCCTTAATTCAAAGAACTCTCTCACTTTTAATTGTACAACATTGATGAACAACATGCCGATAAAAACACAAAGTGTTTTTCACTTAAGGACTCACCCTGAATTCATTAACCCTCATGTGGGTGAGTAGATGACGGACTTTTAGATGAACTTTTCAATGTGCCTTTTAATGCAGAATTTCTCCGTCACCATTTGTTCAAGAAAAGTATTCATTCCTGTTATTGTAAACCTTTGGTTCTGGTGTTTGGTTTTAATTAAAACAAACCGTTTTTTTGATGCACTGTGGTTGTGTTTAAATGATTTAATGATACACTCAGAAGATCTTATTGTACCCAAACTCTCAGCACCCCTGCCTGCAGATGGTGTTGAGCATCGACTGTGTATATAAAGATAGACGACGCTTCTCCACGTCCTCCCGCTGTACAGAAGTGAAGCCAAAATATCTCGGTTACAGGAGCTGCCATCTTGAGATTTTGACGTCATTTGGAGCCAGAGTCTGCGCAGTAGTGATCAGGCGGTGGAGCCGCGGTATCGAGGTCACCCGCCCAAACCAGCCGCAGCTTGTCAGCAAGAGAGACTCACAGCTGTCAATCATGACGTCTCACCCCCTTTTTATAGCATCAAATAACTAATTAAAACAAAACGTATCAGAAAAATGAACACTTGAACATTCATTAGCGTGATAAGAATTACGTTAACTGACAGAAAACATCTTTAGGAAAAATTTATTTGACGTGTATTTTACTTTTTAGTTTGGCTCATGCCCCATCCACTAACATGGAGGCGGCGGGCTTTATGAACTATACTGCAGCCAGCCACCAGGGGGCGATCCAGATGTTTTGGGGAGCTGTCATGTCGTCCATCATTCTATGGTGCTGAGCACGGATGTAAGAGAGCAGTGCTGAATCTGAGAGAAGCTGGGTCATGTGATTGCTGCCTTCAAAAATATTTTTAATTTTTTTATTTTCCTAAAAAAAAAAAAAAAAAAAGACTTAAAGCAGCAGTAAGCAGAATGTTTTTCGCATCATTGGGCAAAAATTCCATAATAACCTTTCAGCATATTGTAATTCAAATGTTCTGAGAGAAAACTAGACTTCTGCACCTCCTCATGGCTCTGTTTTCAGGCTTTAAAAAATCTAGCCATGACGGGAGACTTTGGCCAATCACAGGTCATTTCAGAGAGAGAGCGTTCCTATTGGCTGTGCTCCGGCTGGTAGGCGGTGCTTAGTATCTCCTCAACTTGATCTCAACATGGCTTCCGGGTAACAAACTTTCTCATTTTACAGCTAAACAGTACACTACAAGATGATTCTGAAAACATTTGAGGTGAGAAATAGGCATTACAGAAACAGAATAATGATTTATATTTGATCAGCGCTGCCTAGTTTGACCGTTTGATCGCGAGTGATTGACAGCTGCTCAGAGATGGCAAGGCTACAGCTCGGCTCTGATTGGTTGTTTTCCTCCGCTCTGTGAAATCTTACAGATGCCATTAGGAGCACCAGAGGACACAGAGGCACATGATTTTTTTTTTTTCAGATTACCTGTCTCATGCACTAATGTCAGGATATAGTGACCGTTTTATAATTATATTAGCTCCATTTCTACCCACTGCAGCTTTAAATATTGAGATATGTAACTACAAATTACATTCAAATAAATCTGAATATTTTAATTATAGAATGACATCATCATAAACAGTAATAATCATGGGTAGATGCTGTAAAAAAAAAGTGAAAGTCACATCTATAAGTTGTATTTAAACACATGCCAATGGGCTAATTGTCCTTTTTATTTTGAATTATTTAATTTAATTTATTTTTATTTTTATTTTGAATTATTTGAATATTTCTTACCGGATGTTTCTAAATATATAACCTTTTTTTTTTTTTTTTTTAGAGATAGCAGCCAGAGACTCTCCCTCTTTTCCTTCCTCCCTCCCATCCATCCTCCATCCATCCTCTGCACATCAAGAAGTGAAACTGCTGATTCTGCTGTCATGTGTGTGTGTTCTGCTCTCTGACCCTCCACTATGTAGTCACCTGAGTGCTGACTGCAGAGATTCCTCCATATGGCATCCCTCTAAAACACCGACTCTTTCCGGTCCTGTCCTCCTCATCCTCCTGGTTCAAGATGCTGCAGATCGGAGACGAGGTGGTGTATTTCTCGGCGCTGTTTCTGCTGGTGTTGTTGGGTACTCGCAGCGCCACGGGAGCTTCTCTCCTCACCGTATTTCTCTACGTCTTCATGGTGATGTTCCGGTTCCCTCAAGTGCCAGCGGACCAGGCCGGACGCGTCCTTCGGCCCGGAGCTTCGGCTCCATCAGGCGGCGTCTCGGTGGTGGCGCACCGCGGAGGCAGCCACGACGCTCCGGAGAACACCTTGGCAGCCATCAGAGAGGTGTGCATGAAAATATGGAGCTGTGCATGTGTAATATTATAGCTAAAGTACCAGGCAATAGAAATATAGGCTATTGAACAACCATATTAATATGCTATGTTTAGTTTCTGCAGGAATCCAGAGCACTGCAGGTGCAAAGGAGTCCCAAAAGATTATTTGGGCAATTTCATGATGCATTTTGTGTAATAATGATAATCATATTGAGAGCTTAGGATGCTCAGGTTTTGCATGTCGTGACTTCCCATGTTGCAGTGAAAGCACCATATCTGCTTTTCTGCATGGACAGGGAGGCTACTAGCAGTCACTGGCTCATTATGCTCTTTGTATTCTAAAAATGTTTATAAAGTGATGCCATCTTCATGGTGAAGTCTACAATCACTCACACACATGAATCATTTCTTTCTTCCCTCACTCTTTCTGATTTATTTGTACACACTGTGCATGTATACTATTATAGCTAAAGTACTAGACTATAGAAATAGAGGCTATTTAACACCCATATTAATATGCTATGTTTAGTTTCTGTAGGAATCCAGAGTACTGCAGCTGCAAAGGAGTCCCCCAAAGGAATATTTTGGGCAATTTCATGAGGGATTTTGTGTAATAATAATAATTATATTAAGAGCTTAGGCTGCTCAGGCTTTGCATGTCGTGACTTCCCATGTTGCAGTGGAAAGCAGAGCACCATATCTGATTTATTTTTACACACTGAAGGTGCTGAGTCAGCTGTGCTTCTTGTGTCCTACATGCTTCCTATATGCTCTACTCTTTACTCATCATACCTCTCATCTGTCCAGCTCCTTCACCTCTGGATGAGTTTCTTTTTATTCTAACAAGCTATTTGTTCAGCCTCCTTCCACAATTTGATCCATTAGCTTATTTAAACTCCCCTTTGTAGGCAGCTATTGAATGTGGAAAAGATGACATTTAATAAATTAATGTAAATGATGCTGTGGACGTGCAGAGGATGTCAGAGGGGCGGGGGCTCAAATTCATAAAAAAGGGCAATTTTTGCAAGTAATAAAATAAATATACGCCTGGATTAACTAGTTTTGCAGGTTATTAAAATGTATGTATTTAAAACAAACCCATCAAGGACATTTTTATTGTCATTCCAGAGCATGTTTGTACATGAAAGGGAACGAAATAAAGTACTCAGGTTCCAGAATAAGAAAGCACTAATATACAATAATAATTTAAAAAGCATAAAATAAAACAAATAAAACACATAATAAATAGTCAAAAATACATAACAAATAGTAAAAGTGACGTAAGTGTGAGGGGAGAACATTTAGCCAAATGGCCTCAATTGCAAAAAGCATCATTGTGCCTTAAGTGGCAGTATAATAACAACAGTACATCACTAGTACCATGACCAAGAGCGTAGGTTTCATTTTAACATTAAGGGGGTACACATGAAGTGGGGGTCTGGGGGTCCTTCTCCTGGAATATTTGAGCTTTTTGTATGCACTAATTTGTGCCTTTTTGATATTAATGACCTTGGACAAGTATCTCTGGGTCGTACCTACATTTGTTGGCACCAAAAGTACCAAAAAAGAATATTAATTCTCTGGTGACAATTATGTTCATCCTTCATGACATGCAGAGTACCCAGGGAGTCTGTTCTTCAATCTATTTTTCACTGAAAGTGATTTGAAATTGAGACTGCAGGATGTTTTTTTTAATGGTGTCAAGTACAGAGTCCTCCACTAGGTGTCGCTTTTGACTAATGATTTTAATTTTGAGTAACATGGTCTCTCAGTCTTTGTTATCAAGCTATGAAGCCATCCTATAATTCATGAATTCAGTGGTTTCATCTGATGTAACCTGGCATTTTAGACTTGATCTTGATAAAAACTAGTCACAGCTCCTATAATATGCCAACGCTGGTCCTCTACCATTGACTACCAGTCAAACACGGAAATAAAGGAAACAAACTTCTGATCATTTAGAGAGCTAGAGAGAGAGAGGCTTAAACATACTGCACATTACTGAGGTGTTTTGTCCTCATGAGACTGAAGTCAAACAATCCTTTGCTGTCTTTGCTTAAAACTGGAGCAGCCACTCTTTAGATGTGAAATCTGTTAACTCTGCTATGTGTCATAGGGACCATTTAAAATCAACATGCTCCATTTGAATGCACTGATTGTCTCTACCCTCTACATCTTTTATGTTACGCATTCAGTTCACATCTACTGTACTTTACATGTGTCTGTAGCACTGGAGAACATGCACACTTACTAGTAAATGAAAGTACAGACTCATTTCTCCCATTGTCTCCCCAAAAACAGTTTTCCACTTGTTATTAAATTTCCATTTCGCGAATAAATCCGTCTTCTTGTCCCCTGTGATCTCCTGCTTTAGGCCAGTAGGAACGGGGCAACTGGCGTGGAGCTGGACCTGAGTTTCACAGCCGACGGAGTGCCCGTACTGATGCATGATGAGACTGTGGACCGCACCACCAACGGCTCTGGACTGGTCAGCAATCTGCAACTGGTCCAGCTTATGAGACTAGAGGCGGCTGCACGTCACAGGCTGAAGTATGCTGCTTGTTAAACTTGTTCATTATTGCTTAGATAAAACAAAGGACAGTGTGTCCATGAAATAAGGTGTACTTGATTGGAAATCCGTGATATAGTTTTCATTTGATGGATCCCTTCCCCTTCACGAATATGTCACCATTTAAAGGATCTCGTCTCACTTGTTTTGTCACAAATTTTAAAGACTTAAAGGTGACATATCATGAAAAACTCACTTTTCCAGTGCTTGTGCACATACATTTGGATATCTGGAGTGCCTACCAACCCACACACTGTGAAATAAAACAACCCAGTCAGTTTTTTTGTGGGCTGCCAAGATCAGAAAACACGATTCAACAAGCCATTCAGATTTGGCTCCCCTTCCTATGTCACATGCAGGCTCATTAGAATATATCGCCCAGAGCTTGAGGCTTACTGTGCGTTCCAATACCCATACTACCATACTGTTATGGTATTATTAGAACCAGAAAAATTATTAAAGAAAAAGATTTAGCATGTCCCAATACATAGTGTGTCACATGCGGTTTGCCAAAAATACCAGGATGTCCTACTACATCCGGACACATTTTGCAGAATGCAAGCCAGCTTTTCTGGCAACGCTACCTCAGTTTTGCCCTAAAATAACTGCTTTCATCTCCAGGGACAAGTTCAGTGGTGAGAAGGTCCCGACTCTGCTGGAGGCAGTAGAGGAATGCATCAGACACCAACTGACCATTTTCTTTGATGTCAAAGATCAACCTGATAAGGTACTGAATATAAAAGACTATATGAATACATGCATATTTGGAAGAATGATGTTAGCCGGCTGTAGCCTGCAGACATGCTCAATGCAGAGAAGTTACAGCAATTTCAATATACTTTCCTCTTTTCCAGGCTGCATCAGTGCTTCATGAGATGTATAAGAAGTTCCCTGTGCTTTACAATTCCAGCATTGTTTCTTCCTTTGAACCCAAAGTCATCTACAAGGTAACAACAAATATGACTGATTGAAATCTATTTCGATGTTTAGAATTTGTCTGATGTATTTAAAAGAAGGTTTTTCTTTTCCTTCATATATTTACATGCGTACTTACTGCCTTGTTTATTTACTAAATTGTTTATTCATTGTCTTTCAATGGAGCACTGGCACAAGCACCAAACGGTTATATATCTTTTTTACCTAAAACCTAACATGATGGCTTTGTTTGTTGCTGCTTTAAACTAAACCACCACTCATAAAAGTAAACTATGATGAGACTTCTGACAGTATTGTGTTGACCTCCGACCTCTTGCGGCCCACAGATGCGTCAGACTGACCCCAACGTGGTCACGGCTCTCATCCACCGCCCCTGGAGACTGAGCCGCTTCGGCGATGGCACTTTACGGTCCCTGTCAGCATCGGGTCAGCTGTGGATGGGGGTTCTGGACGTGTTGTTGGACTGGGCCCACCACCACATACTGTGGAAACTCTGCGGCGTCTCTGCCATCCTCGTACAGAAAGACTTCATCTCACTGTAATAATAATATGTCATGTATTGTTTGCAACCAAAACATATCTGTCCGGCTGTGGGATGTTCTATATTTACTGAGCTGTATTTTATGTTCTTCCTTCTGTCACTTAGGGATTACGTTCAGTACTGGGCAGACCGAGGTGTGGAGGTGGTGGGCTGGACCGTGAACACCGCTGTGGAGAAAGACTACTACCAAAACCTGCTGAAGATCGGCTACGTCACTGACAGCCTGCTGGAAGACTGTGATCCGCATTACTGAATGATCACACACACACACACACACATACACACACACACACACACACACACACACACACACACACACACACATACAGGGATTAATAAAATCTCAAGTGTTTCCAACAAGATTTTACAGCTTCTTAATGAGCAAACTAGAAGTTGGAAACTCCTTAGTTAGACATAAGACTACATAATTACTACATTTCCTAGTTTCTTGTCCTTTCGAAGAACATAAAATATTGAAATCTATGTAAAATATAGATATATATGTAGATGAAGTTAATTATAAAGTGGAAGGAAGCTAGACATTTGGTGCTAAGGCCAATCTTTATAGGAATACATATATGATTTACTGTAGAGGTAAGAACACGTCGTTACCTGTAGCTGGCATACAGGTAATTCCCCTTTAAATCTACAGACACATTAAAGCATAAAGACTTTACCCTACGACCAGCAGCAATGCCTCTAACTCTAATGGACCAGGGATTAGGATTAGGCTACCTTAAAAGATCTTTTCTACCTTATGTGCAGATCGTTCAGAGGCTTTAAAGAGACATCAGTGTATATAGCTGTAACATTAGACATGCTGGCATCATATCAATGCCTGCTATCGTGATATTTATTTACTGATAGACTCTAGAAGAGCTTAATATTCTGACATGATGATACTTGATTGTTCAGAAACTTGCCTTCTGTCATTAAGTGCCACAGATGCACAAGTGAATTAAAGTAATATCTGATTGTATGTGCTAAAGGGAAGTAAATGCACCATTGGATCCTGATACACATGTGGTGGGTGTGAGTGCTGATTAGACTGTTGTCAGGCTATTAAATAGGTGTTATCAGTCGCTATAAGCCCCATAGATGTGGGTCAGTAGGGGCCTACTACACCCGCTAGTAGGTTTTATCATCTATTCACATGGCAGATCACCAAAAGAAGGTGCAAAAGAATATGAAAGCGACCTCTAGCGACCATAGTAATTATGACAGGAGCAGAAGCAGAAGTCAGGCGCTGTAGGATAGACAGTAAGAAACTCCATAAAGGGGTGGAGGTTGTGAAACCAACAATGTGTAGTTGTCTTTGTGTTAGTAACTGTTTTTGTTTTTTTGCTTAAACCTAAAGAAGTTGTAGTTTTGTTGCTTAAACCTAAATAAGTTTTAGTTTTGTTGCTTAAACCTAAAGAAGTTGTAGTTTTGTTGCCTAAACCTAAAGAAGTTGTAGTTTTATTGCCTAAACCTAACTGTTTATTTGCCTATGCCTAAAGAAGTTGTAGTTTTGTTGCCTAAACCTAACGAAGTTGTAGTTTTATTGCCTAAACCTAACTGTTTATTTGCCTATGCCTAAAGAAGTTGTAGTTTTGTTGCCTAAACCTAACGAAGTTGTAGTTTTATTGCCTATGCCTAAAGAAGTTGTAGTTTTGTTGCCTAAACCTAAAGAAGTTGTATTTGTATTGCCTAAACCTAAAGAAGTTGTAGTTTTGTTGCCTAAACCTAAAGAAGCCTTTTTGTTTGTGTTCAAAACGTGACGTTTCATTGAGTTTTACAACGTGTTGGAACGTGTTGCTTTTAAGTTTAACTTTCACTTTTACAACGTAGTAGGCGTAGTAGGCCCCTACTGATCCACATCTATGGTGCTTATAGCGGCTGATGACGCCTATTTAATGGCCTGATAACAGTCGAATCGGGGTAAAGACGGAGACGAATCCACATAAACTCCAAAATATTTGTATGATGTGTCTTCTTTAATGCCATCGTTATGAATCATCAGGGAAGGAGAACTCTTTTTGTGATCATGGCTGTAGCCAGAATTGTAAAAAAAGATAAATATATTGAGGTTCAAATTCCCATCACATCCTCCAAAGAAATGTTTGACTAGATACCATAAAAACCTGTAATTTATTGATTAAACTTTTCAGTCATATTTGTTTCTGTGAATTTGATCTCCTCACATAATGGCCCATTGCTGCTTTAAAGAATTATCCACAGTGCAGTATATAACTTCGCGTGAGAAATACTTCATTTTGTTTTAATTTAACTTCATTATTTTGCCTGAAAATAGTCACATTTAAAGATATTGACTGTAAAGCATATCAGAATGTTTTTTTTTTTAGATAAAAGGCTAACAAACTCATCTTGGTGACTTGTTAGTAACAACTTGTTTTCTCATATATAATAATAATAATTATATTATTATTATTATTATTATTATCATTTCCTGCAGCATTAAGAATGTCTTATATTCTAATAAGAGAGTCAATCATCAGCATCTTATGTTCCTTTTAGGCTGAAATAAATCTTTAGAGTGAAATTATTATTATTATTATTAATGATAATAATAATAATAATAATAATAAATAATAATCCAGTTTGGAATTTAATAATGCCTTTAAGTGAAATCTTAAATCCTGAATGATCCTAAATTATTATTATTGTTATTATTATTATTTTATTTATTATTTTTTAAAGTATTAGTATGAGAGTTTTTTGTATTAAATTCTGTTAATGGCCAGCTGGGTGTCTTTTTGTCAATGCATCTTTTTTAATTGAATTGAATTGAATTGAATTGAATTTACCACCCTCTCAGTCAGTATAAACTGTAGTGGTTGTAAACATGGTTGTGTGAATGTGATTGCTGATTGCATTGTGCAGCAGACCTCACCTGTGTGTACTGTAAACACTAAACACAGAGCCGTTGGGCACCTGGGGGCCACATGGAGAAGCAGACAAACAACCCCCTATTGAATAAATATTTATTCTACAAGTTTAACTCCTCATTACTTCACTGGACATTTAATTTACTTGGATTTGGGGAAATTAGGGAAGACAATAGCCTCCTGGGAAAAAAGTGTCTTCCAATTACTTTTTTTTGTGATTTCCTTCCTATTCAGGGTTAAAAGGAAATCTTAACAATTTAGGCTTGTTAAACTTTATTTTTATTGTACACTGTAGTGGACTACAGGACTATTTCAGTGTGAAAAGACAAAAAAAATGGCTGTAGAGTGATATCAAACCAAGAATACATTCAAATTGATTAAAAAAAGAAATCACATGCCATATCAGTGGAAAGCCTAGGATGTCCTCTTTACAATACACCAGGGGTTGATAGAGTAGGTCAAACGAGTAAAAGGATATGCATGTGGACAAAATCTCCACTACAGAGGACACATATCAATGGGCTGAGTCTCAGGAGGATAGTGGACCTTGTGGGAGTTTACAGATTTTGGACACTGTCTCTTTAAGTCTCTGCAGGAGGCGTGGAGCAGTGAGTGGTGCGCTTCACATTGTGCGTCCAATGTCTTATGAATGACAGCCACCGTTTCAACCAGGTTATGTGACATTGTGGGACACCAAAGTTGAGTTTTACGTTCAGTGTCTGAACCAGGAGGAAGAAAGGTGAGAGAGGAAGAGGAGGAGGGTCTCTGGATGAGATGCGCCACCAGCTGCTGCTTTTACGCGCAGAGGACGCACGGTTCTGTTCTGTTTGCTGCAGGAGCATGTTTAGTCTCTGCTTTGGCTTCAAACTGTGAGTGAAATCCAACCTGAGGAGAGGACTGACACTTCTCACATTAGGATAGTTTCTTTTATACATCGATAAACTGTGGAGGAACGTCTTCAACTTGCTCCACCTGGACTTCTTTTTCTCACTTCAACGTGCAGAACTTTAAAAAAGTTTCCAGGTGTACATACATGATGTATACAATTACAAAAGGCCCCAGCAAACTGGTCACCCAGCGACGGACAGGTGAGACACTCAACTTATAGATCCAGCAGATAATACATCCAGGTGTTGTTGTTTTTAATTAAAATGTGAACTTTCTGTTATTTATTAGGACCTACGCAGCAGCTTGACAACAAAATAAACGACTTCAAGCACAAGCAGACGTCCTGGAGTATGCCAGAGTAAGTGTGCAACATTTGGAGAGACACCTGGTAATGAAAACCCACCACAATGCTCTCAGTAGTGTGTGTGTCTGTGATGCATTTCCACGTGTATCCTTGTGAAAATCTCTAAAGTTGTGCAGCTGTTGTGTTGGTTGAAGCCTGTGTAAGTTAGTGTGTCCTGGCAGCAGTGGACGTCATCAGCTTGAGACAGGCAGCAGTTTGTTCATCAGCCTGAATGATTTATAACACCCCCCTTCACACACAGTCTCACTCTGCCTGCTGGGCTGTTTTCATGCCTTTTAAACCACCCAGTGTGTGTGTGTGTGTATGTGTGTGTGTGTGTGTGTGTGTGTGTGTGACCTTGGGAAGTCAAGGTGGCACATGGTCCTTCATTCAGCTGCTGCAATCTCTGACTCCTGCATAACCAACCATGCTTGAATTTGACACTTTGAGGAATGAGAGTTATCAGATATATATAAAATATATATATTTATATATATATATATATATTATATTATAATATATATATTATAATATTTATAATATATATATATATTATAATATTATATATAATATTATATATATATATTATAATATTATATATAATATTATATATATTATATATATATATTATATTATATATATATTATATTTTTATTTATATATATTATATTCATATATATATAGATATAGATATAGATATAAATATATGCATGCATGCAACATTTGCAGAAAGCCAAAGAAAATTCCTCGTGTATACCCCTTACACCTGGCAATAAACACCTTTCTGATTCTGATTCTGATTCTGAAAACGGACTACTTTTGTGACATTGTTGTTTTTCCTTCTTCAGCCTTCCTGCACCCAAGATAGTTTTCAACCGTCCGAACGGTAAGAAGTACCATCAGCCTGCTCCGGCTCTCCCAGCGGACACCCAGCAGGAAGAACGTTTCACGCCCGCGCACGAGGAAAACGTCAAATTTGTCTATGATGGTAAGGAAATGAATGAACAGTTGGACTGGAAATACGAGAATACGAGACAATGCTTTTTATTAACTCACTGTGTCCACACACACACACACACACACACACACACACACACACACACACACACTGACTGTTGTTTTGTGAATGACATTGTTTTACTATCAAGTGTTTAGTGCTAACCTCCCCCCCCACACTCCCGTCCCAGGCCTCACCCACACACAGCTGCTCTGACACTGATAGGCACCTAGTAGAAACATGCTCTCACACCCACATGTCGCGCCCACATGACCCACGCTGGCACATGTACTGAAGGAAACAGCATTTTTGGCTTTAACTACCAGCCACTCTGGGGAGAAAAACTCTTGTTGTCTGCTTCGAGGAAAGTGGTCTGACAGGATGACGGTTGTGTTGGGTCTGGGTGAAACTCTACACACACACAGTGTGACCCAGTTCTGAAGTGGGCGCTTCTTCTTTTTAACATTCACAGGCTCATTCAGTCTCCGGCAGACTTCATTTGGCTCGGCTGTTCTTACTTGTTAGTTGCTGGTGTTGAAGCTCAGCTGCAGCGGCTCATAAACAACTCCAGTAACCTTGTCGTTGAGTGGACAAGGACACAAAGAAGGCCCGACCCCCACTCCAACTGTTAAGAGAGAGGTCGCTGTTCAGGGCTGATTCACTCTCTCTTACTCCTTGAAATACCTCAATACATGATCTAAACATAACCATTTGAGTTTTCTGAAAGTCATGACCTGAACTCCCAGAGGTAAAATCAATCACTCAGACTACATGTGACCAAGTCCACATGCTGCGTTATTTGAAATAGAAACGTGTGCCAGGAGTGGCAGCCAGGCCTTTGGAGCAGTTGCCCTTGTGGACTTTATTTGTTTGACGCTATGGGTGTGACACTGGGGAGCAGAAGATTTTAGCTTTGTAGATAAGGACTTTTGCTTTTGCCCACTTAATCACATTCTTAAAACCACATATGAACACAGATTATCAGTATTTATGATAGTGTTGATTTAACTGTGTCAACTATGTTAAATGCTGGCTCGTGCACACAGGCTCTGTTGTTGATCAGAGGTGTAGTTAAACAAATTATGGACATACTTTTAAGGCTGCAGCTATAGCTGTAATAATCATTGCATTATTGATTCGTCTGATTCTTTAGATTTATGATTAATAGATTAACTAAAAAAAAATGTGCATGAGACATTGTAATCTGAAAAAAATCATGTGCCTCTGTGTCCTCTGGTGCTCCTAATGGCATCTGCAAGATTTCACAGACCGGAGGAAAACAACCAATCAGGCAAACATCAGGTAATGCCTATTTCTCGCACAAAATTATGTTTTCAGAAACATCTTGTAGTGTACCATTTCGCTGTAAAATGAGAAAGTTTGTGACCCGGCAGCCACGTCGAGATCAGTTGAGGAAATGCCAAGCACCGCCCACCAGCCAGAGCACACTTTCTCATTTTTCGAGGCGAGAAATAGTCATTACAGTAGCAGAATATTGATTCATATTTGATCAGCGCTGCCTAGTTTGACCGTTTTGATCCGAGTTCGCGAGTGATTGACAGCTGCCTCTGTTGAATTAACAGCTAATAGGAACTCTCTCTCTCTCTGAAATGACCTGTGAGTGGCCGAAGTCTCCCGTCACAGGCTTTTTTTGAAGTCTGAAAACAGAGCCATGAGGAGGTGCAGAAGTCTAGTTTTCTCTCAGAGCACTTGAATTACAATATGCGGAAAGGTTATTGTGGATTTTTTGTCCAATGATGCCAAAAACGTTCTGCCCACTGCAGCTATAATGTATGTTACCGTAACATAATGCATAGAAGTATTAGTAGTAGTAGATGTACTGAGTGAGTCATTGTGTTTTCAGCCTGGCAGGAGGTGATGCAGCAGCAGAGGCCCGTCCAGAGGCCAGAGGAGGCCCAGGGAGCAGTCCACTATAAAGAAACCAGTCCCAGCCCACACATGGACAGTGAGTACAGCTTCTCCTCCTCTTCAGTCACCCACAGGTGTTCTTGAGAGTTTTGTTTGAAGTAGTGCCCGACTTCTTTATATTTTAGTTGTTCAGTGTCTTATGATAACAGCCCACAGGCCGACTGTACTACTGTAACCTGGACTGTAGGTTGTATTGGTTCATGACAGCCAGCCAGCCAAGGATTAGTGGACCTGCTTGTGATCCTTCCAGCTGGAAGGAAGCCAGCAGAAGTCACAGGCCGGTCTCTCCTCATAGTCCAAATGAGATGGGCCAACTCTGTTGACACATTTAGAAATATTCATTTAGGTTTTATTATCATACAAACCAAGCTGATATGGATTTGTCATCTCAGGTTAAAAAACAAAATACAATACATGCAATGCATGGGGGGAAGATCATGAGGGAATTTCCGTGTGGACTGTAGTGTTAAGTTTTGGATTGTTCATTTTTTAATATGCAGATAAGAAATCAAAATTGTGCAAAAGCAGCACTAAAATCAAACGTTTTTATGACATACTATAACATTTATTTGTGAAAATTGTGTTATACTACACTATGATGTTTTTATAAATTTATTTTATGACATATTATATTATGACTTTTTTATGAGACACTATAATATGACAGTTTTGTGATGTACTATACTGTGACATTATGTTGAAAAAAAGTTATATAGTATGTCGAAAAAAATTCATAATATAATATGTCAAAAATGTCATTAAAAAAAGTCATAGTGTAGTATGTAGAAAAATGTTATGAAAAAAGTCATAATATAATATGTCGACTTATTTCATTGGCAAAAAAAGTCATAGTATAATATGTTGAAATATTTAATAGAAAAAGTCATAGTATAGTATGTCGATTAACTTCCTGGAAAAAAAAAGTTAGGGTTTATTATGTAGAAAAATTTCATAGAAAAAAGTCACAGTATAGTATGCTGATTAATTTCATGAAAAAAGTAATATTGTAGTATGTTGAAAAATGTAATGAAAAAATGTCAGTTTATTATGTCGAAAAATTTCATGAAAGAAAAGTCATAGTATATTATGTCGAGAAATTTCATTAAAAAAGTAATATTGTATGTCGAAAAATGTAATGGAAAAATGTCAGTTTATTATGTCAAAAAATTTCATGAAAAAAGTCATAGTATAGTATGATGAAAGATTTCATGAAAAAAGTCATAGTATAGTATGATGAAAGATTTCATGAAAAAAGTCATAGTATAGTATGATGAAAGATTTCATGAAAAGTCATAGTATAGTATGATGAAAGATTTCATGAAAAAAGTCATAGTATAGTATGATGAAAGATTTCATGAAAAAAGTCATAGTATAGTATGATGAAAGATTTCATGAAAAAAGTCATAGTATAGTATGATGAAAGATTTCATGAAAAAAGTCATAGTATAGTATGATGAAAGATTTCATGAAAAAAGTCATAGTATAGTATGATGAAAGATTTCATGAAAAAAGTCAGTATAGTATGTCTAAAAAAATTTCATAAAAAAGTCAGTGTAGTATGGCAATTAATTTCATGAAAAGTCATAGTACAGTATGTCGATTTATTTCATCGAAAAAAAGTGAGTTTATTATGTTTGCAAAATTTCATAAAAAGTCATACTATGGTATGTTGAAAAATTTAATGAAAAAATGTCACTGTATAGTGTTTAATTTCATGAAAAAATATCATTGTACAGTGGGTCGATTAATTTCGTAGAAAAAGTCAGTTTATTATGTAGAAAAATGTCATAGAAAAAAAAGTCACTGTATAGTATGTCGATTAATTTCATGAAGTCAGTTTATGATGTGGAAAAATTACATGAAAAAAGTCACAGTATAATGTTGATTCATTTCATAGAAAAAAAGTCATATTATAGTATGTCAAAAAATGTCTTAAAAGTCAGTTTATTATGTTTGCAAAATGTCATGAAAAAAAAGTCATAGTATGTCAAAAAAAATTCAAAGGAAAAAAATCATAGTTTATGATGTCGAAAAAGCTAATGGAAAAAAGTTATAGTAGAGTATGTAGAAAATGTATATCAATTAAGATAATAACTCAAATATGATATTAACACGTTTGTTAGCCATAAAGTTCACAGTGTTGCAGTTCCTCACTCTGACTACTGGAGGGCGGTAAACACTAATGATTGAACTCCTTTTTTTTGTTTCAGACTTTGTGCCCATAGATCTGGATGAATGGTGGGCCCAGCGTTTCCTAGACAATATTGACAAGCTATCCTGACACTCTTCTGGGACTTGTGGATCTTGAGAGATGATCAGGAGGTGAGACCTGAAGCAGGATGACTCACAAAAGAAGAGGAGGCCTGGGGAGGAGGTTAAAAATGCCCCGATGTGGTTCAAATGGATGGACAGCGCTGGGACGCTTACATAGAAACCACAGAGAATCACTTCACTTGAACTCTCGCCTTTTAACTACAAACCATCGGCCTCTAAATATTCAGTCTGCGACAGACTGCACGCTGGAGGACGACATCTTGGGGTTGAGGTTTCTCTCGTCTTTCTACCCTCACAACAGAGATGCCATGTTACTTTGAAATGCAGTAAAATTGTATTTTCAAGAAGCTCTGTATTGGAATATCTTTGTTTACTCCCCTTATTGGTAATGCACACTGGATACCAACAACTCTGTACAGTATTTTAAATCAGTTTTATTCATTTAACACCAATGACACATGTTGGGAATCTGTTTGACCACTGACTGTTGACAAGTCACATTAGCAGCTCATACACCATCTAGTTTGAACCAGTTCAAAAATATTTAAATTACATGATACATTCCCACATTTCAGGTATTAAGCTTCTTATAAACCGCAAAAGTGAACATTAAATAATGTGAAACTATTCTGGAGGGCTCATAAACAAGGAAGAACAAAGTGTTTAACGTAAAAGCTCTGTCCAGCTGCGAGGACGTCTTAGCATTTCATGAGTCTAGAAATCAGATTTACTTACGCTTTAATGCATCTCACTTAGTTTTGTGTGCTTTTCCGCTTCCTCTGCACAGTTTGTGTCTGGTTTGCATCCAGATTATTGAGGATGTGGACGACATTGAGCCTGATAAAATAGTGCTGAACATAACATGATTACGGAGTTCATCTTCAAGCCAGCTGCGCTTCTTACGTCCTTTACGTGCTCTCCATAAGGGGGAATGAAGTACTCCAGAGGGGGGGGGGAGAGATGGTATTTTTTCAGTTCCAGATGAACAAAGGCCTGAAGTTGTCTTCAGAAACTTCACTTCTTCAGCTTTGTGCTGCCCTTCAGCTGCTGTAAAGGCTTCAGTCTACAGGCCGCCAAGTCAGTCTGCACTGTTCATGTCTGTGAGCGGCTCTCAGTGCTTCTCCAGAGCTTTAGTCAGCAGGTCGTTAAGGCGGGAAATCATCGGTCGGGGATCGTCGTTCAGGCCTGCTGTGATCATGGCGTTGTCGTAGATCTGAGAAATATAGATAGAGACAAATGTGTAAAACTGGACTGATGAGGCTTAATGACAATTAGCAAAATCACTTTAAGAGACAAAAGTATCACTCAAAAAGTTGCTGCCAGAACAGAGAAACTATTTCATTATCTATCAGACATTTTGAAAGAATATTCATGATACGAGTCCTATATTTCACAGAATGGTTTCTCATGAAAGAAATCATTCACTTCCAGTGGTGGAAGTATTCAGATCGTTTACTTGAGTAAAACTACAGTTTAAAAATACTCTGTTAAAAGTAAAAGTCCTGCATTCAAAATCTTAAAAGTACAAAAGTATCAGCATCAAAATATACTTAAAGTACCAAAAGTAAAAGTACTCATTATGCAGAATAGCCCATTTCAGAAACACATATTATTGAATTATAATTATTGATGCATTTGTGTGTTCATCACTTTAATGTTGTAGCTCGTAAAGGTGGAGCTCATTTTAATTAGGGCTGCAAAATTCATCTGTAATTTTCACAGTATTTGTTAAAAAAAATAATTCGCGTGCTGCTGAGATGTCCTGGCCTAAACATCATATTCTACAGACTTAAGAAAACATCTTTGTTTGTTTCAGATCTCCGCAAAAATCCCACAACCATTTTCATTTTTTTCAATAATTCCCACAGTACCTGCTCCAGTAGCAGTCCTGCCAGTTCAGAGTTCGTGTCCTTCAGTGCCTGCATCTTCTTGATCAGATCATGTCTGTGGGATGGTAACAAAAGAAGTAAAGGATAGATTAGCTATCAACTATTTTGATAATTGATCGGTTTGACTGATTTAAGAAAAAAAAGTCATAATTCTCAGTTTCCAGCTTCTTAAATGTGAATATTATCTGATTTCTTTACCCCTCTGTGACAGTAAGCTCAATATCTTTGAGTTGGAGACAAAACAAGACATTTGATGACGTCATCTTGGGCTTTTTGAAACACTGATCAACATTTTTCATCATTTTATAGACTAAACAACTAATCAAGAAAATAATTGAGAGATTCATCAACAATGAAAATAATCATTAGTTGTCCTAAACACAACTGTGCTGTCTGGTCACATGACCTTCTCCAGTCACCTGACCTCATGCTCTCTGTGTAGTCGTTCTGGGACAATCAATGGAAGAAGTGATGCTGATATTGGTTCATGGTTTTCTTTCATGTTTACACTGAATGCAGGACACTGCTGTGACCGGCACAGACCACTCTGTAGCCCAAACCGTCTTCAAGAGAAATAAATATTATATTATATTATATATATATATATATATATATATATATATATATATATATATATATATATATATATATATATATATATATATATATATATATATATATATATATATTATATTATATATATATTATATTATATATATATTATATTATATATATATATATTATATTATATATATTATATATATATATTATATTATATATATTAAATATTTTGTCCCAAAACTCGATGAATAACTAATCAAATTATTGATAAAAAATTGTGATTATCATTTTGGCCATAATTGTGTAGCCCTACTGTACTACCACTTTTTATGACATACTATACTATGACTTTTTTATTTAATACTATACTATTATTTTTTTAATGAGATAGTATATGACTTTATTATGGCAATATACTATGAATATTTTTAGGCATACTATACTATGACTTTTTTATTTAATACTATACAATTATTTTTTATGAAAACCATATGACTTTATTATGACTTTTTACAGCATACTATACTATGACTTATGAAACATTACTATAACGACAACCCTGATATTTTATGACATTTTTTATTTAATACTATGACATTCTTTTTATTTAATACTATACTATTTTTTATTTAATTACTATACTATTATTTTTTATGACATACTATAATATTATTTTTATGAAATACTATGACAATATTATGACAAAATACTATGACTTTTTTTTATTTAATACTATAATATGACTTTTATGAAACATTATACTATGAGATTTTATGAGATTTTTTATGACTATACTCATGACTCTTTTTAATGAACTATGATTTTATGACTTTGTTTTTGTTTACAACATACTGTACTATACCTTTTTTGCTGTAATCTAAAGTAGTGCTACCTGTGTTTTCTTTCATTCCATCTAGTAAAATCCATCCCACCACACCCTCTCTCTCTCACTCTCTCTCTCACCCTGCATTGATCTCCAGTGTGGGCTGCAGTATCTGAGCTCTCTCTTCGGGGGTGCGAGCCAGCTGCTGGGTGCGGAGGAAGTGGCGTGCGGCGCCCATTTCCAGCACTGTGATCATAGCTGGGTGGGTGTCCAGCCGAGGAGTGAGCTGAGGGACAGATGAGAAAAAAATGAATTATGCAACGTGACATTTTTCAGGCCAGATAAACTGAAATATGAAACAAACATGAAGAAACCAGACGTGAAAAAACAATAGCACAACGATCTGAATTCAACACACTTGAGGCGTTGACATACATTAGTGTTCACTTTACCTTTATGTTGGTGACTCGGGGGCCCAAAGCATTCTTCATCCAGGACAGCAGGTCGTCGGCCTGCTCCTGCGTCAGACGCTCAGAGGCTGCAGGAGAGAAAAGACAGTAAAACGTGAGTCAGGACTGCGGCCATGACAGGAAGAGTTGTCCTGCTACGCTGCTCAGCTTGAACTGGAGGTACTGTATGAGAGGGGAACGGACCGGGCTTGCTGTCTTCAAACTTCTCCTCTTTGTAGTGATCCACCACGATGTCGGTCTCCACTGAGATCATCTTCTTCTTGTCGAACTCCCTGAGGTGGAGCAGGGTCAGCTCGTCGAACTGCTCGTAGCAGAACAGCACCTGAACGTTAAAGAAAGAAAGACGTGTGAAATTCCCACAGTAGTTTTCATCCATATTGACTAGTCTTTTTATCTGCTTTTCAGCAGCAGGCCAAAGTCTTTTTTATCCTCATCTGACAAGGACAACAGACTATTAATGAATAATCTAATGTCTTATGAATTAATGAAAGTCAGAGCCTACACTGGTATTTTTGGTTATTGTGATGTCATTCCTTGGAGTGTCTTCAAATGCTTCATATCCTTAAAATCTGACGTCATCATGAGCGGACAACGTAATGACGCGAAAGACAGAATCTTTAGCTTTCTGCTGCAAAAAGAATGACTCCTCTAGCTATTATGTTTTTTATTTTAAATAGATTTAAATTGAATGAAAACAGAAATCCGAAACAAGTAAACCAAACTACAAGTGTGAAAGTGAAACTGGACTGAATCGGACTTATAAGAGAATATGGTCTAAAGTACAACGGGGAAATAAGAGACAACTGACTTCCGTTAACAGCTCAGTTGGTTTGGAGGATCATGTGATAAGCTGCTCTCTGTGAGGTGTTAGAGAAGATATGTTTTCTAGACTTTTTCGCCTTCAACGTCACACATTAGTTTTGATCACCACCACCCTCTCACCTCCATGTCTTTCTGCTTCATGGCCTCGAAGTAGGGGGAGTGCTCTGCCAGATGGCGGTTGGGGGCGCACAGGTAGTAGATGTTGCGTGAGCCAGCCTTCATGCGGGAGGAGTACTCCATCAGGTTGGTGTGCTGCCCCACTGGCAGAGCAGAAGACTCAAACCTCAACAGCTTTGCAATATCCTCCTGTAAGGAGACAGCATGGAGGGTCAAACAGTGTCATATTATATTCATATCATATTCAAGATATCATATTCTGCCACTTTTAATACAAAATGTGTACAAAATACAACATTTTTATAGTTTCCCCCCCAAACAAAGTCACCTTGACGTCTTGTTCCTGGGTGGTGACGATGCCCTCCCTCATGAAGAGGCCGTAGTCCTCAAAGAACTTGCTGTACTTCTCTGGCTCCTTCTTGCTCTGGTCCAGCAGGAAGCGGATCACTCTCTGCTGCAAAACGTCACGCAGCTTCCTGGAACCAGAGGTGATGGTGCAAAAGTTAATCAGTGGAAATGCATTGTGGATATATGAGTAAATATTCCTATAAAACTAAATTTAGATAATAAAGAGTAAGAGCAAGTCAGCATGGTGAAACAGCAGTGATTATAACTAGGGCTGTCAATCGATTAAAATAGTTAATCATGATGAATCGCATGATTGTCCATAGTTAATCGCGATTCATCACAAATTAATTAAACATGAACTAATGTTCAAAATGGAACTTAAAGGGAGATTTGTCACTGCATGTGATTATCATAAAGTGGGCATGTCTGTAAAGAGACTCGTGGGTACCCATAGAACCCATTTTCATTCACATATCTTGAGGTCAGAGGTCAAGGGAGCCCTTTGAAAATGGCCGTGAGGGTTTTTCCTTGCCAAAATTTAGCGCAAGTTTGGAGCGTTATTAAGCCTCCTTCGAGAAAAGACATGATTGTTAACAGTGCATAACTGGTGTTGTACCTGATTAGGTTGCTCTCCTGCAGCAGCTCTCTGCTCAGATTCAGCGGGATGTCCTCACTGTCCACCACACCTGCACACACACACAATGTTTAGCTCAGAACTGAAAAAAGAAAAGAGAATAACTCTTTATAAAATGATGTGTTTAAAAACAGAGTAGAGTAAAAACAAGCCGCATTCAGACCTCGGAGGAAGCGCAGCCACTTGGGCAAGATGTCAGTGGCTTTGGTCTGGATCAGGACCTTCCTGCTGAACAGCGCCACGCTGGAGCCCATCTCCCTGCTCACGTCAAACATGCTCGGCTTCTGTTCACAAATACATTATTCTTAATAAACAAGTTCATTTGTACTCACTTCCAACGGAAAAAAAATATTCTGTTAGGTGACAGAATTGCATAAAATGATCTTTAATACAGGAGGGCATTATTTTAGGGGTTTAAAGTTGTCCGTTTGAATCCCAGATTAGCGGAGTGGGGAAATGTAAAAGAGAAACATTCCCTTTAAACTAGCTGGTGAGATTTTCGCTCAACTAGGCAGTGAAACAAAAATGAGTTAAAATAAAGTTTGACGTGTTGGCACCGTGCCAGTTGTGAGCTGCTCACCGCGTCAGGGACATAGAAGATGCTTCGGATGTTGAGTGGTGCGTCGGCGCGGTAGTGCAGCGTGTAGCGGGGCTTGTCGTAGGCCTGGGCGACGTAACGGTAGAACTCCTCGTGCTGCCAGTCACTGATCTCCTTCGGCTCCATCATCCACAAGGCCTGATGGGAGACGGAGGCCAAACAACAATTAATACTATTCCGTCTACAGCAGTACATTGCTTTGCTCCTGTGCAGTAACTCCTGTCTGCTTCTCCAAACTGGAGGCGTGCCGACCGTCATCTACTGTAGGTAACACACTGACTATGGATAAGCACCTCATACAACCCCACTTCAAAACACCCGAACTATCCCTTTAAGTTAGATTGAACAACTGAATCAGAGAGGCTCACCTGCAGAGTGTTGAGCCTCCGTCCGTTCAGGAAGATGGGGAAGCTGACAAAGTTGCTGTACTTTGTTACAACCTCTGAAAGAGACACAACAGCTTGTAAGTGATGCTGCACTAATGTGTTTTATCCCTGCAGATATATAAGCAGCTCCAGCAGATATACCTTTAACTCTGTCCTCAGCGGAAAACTCCTTGCAGTCGTCTTTGAGGTACAGCACGATCTTTGTTCCCTGTTGAACACCACTGGCTTCAGCGACCTCGAATACTCCAGAACTGAAGAAGACGATGACAGAGGATCACATCTGGTTATAGTTACACCCTTTGCTCTGCTGCAGAACAGAGTCACACTGAGGAAATGTCCTTTTCCTGCTCTTGATGTTGATATATAAGACTTTCATCCCCATCCCTTCTCACCCGTCTGAGGACCACTTGTATCCAGGTGCGTCAGGCTCGGCGGACCGCGAGTAGACGTCTACGCGGTCGGCCACCATGAAGGCAGAGTAGAATCCCACCCCGAACTGACCAATGATGGTGCTGCTGGCCTCCGCCTGGTTCTGCAGGGCGTCCAAAAACGCCTGCAGTGCCAGAAAGAGTTGATTGTAATGTGAGAAAGAGGAGGATACGTGACATTCATAGATATAAACTGAGGGATTTATTGGATTGTTGATTGTACATCGACACACTAGTTGAGTCTGTGGAAGATTATCACCTTTGAACCGGAGCGGGCGATCGTCCCCAGGTTGGCCACCAGCTCCTCTTGGTTCATCCCCACTCCGGTGTCCTGTTAGAGTACAGAGCATCCCAGTCACTCATAGAAGTAATCATAGCTGGTTATATGATATTCAGCCACCAGGTGGCATCTAACTCATAAAACAGACCAGGAACTATGTGTTCTTCTGATGTGTTGTTATGAAACTATGTGTTATGTACTTTTATTTAAGCTATGTGTTGTTATGAAGATCTGTAGGGCCTATACTATGACTTTTTTAAATTTAATATCATACTACACCTTTTATGACATACTATACTATGACTTTTTTATGTAATATTAGACTAGACTAGACTTTTTCACGACTTTATGACATTTTTTTTATCTCTCCAAATTTAGGGGAGAGTTGGTTGATACAGAGGTAATAGTAAAAAGTTGCTTATTGTTGTTGTATTTTTTGTAGTCGTTCATGTTGTGATGTGGTGACACATCTTCTTGGAACTTGTATTTAGTATTACCTCCTGAGCAGTGCCAAAATGTACCTCCAAAAACAGGCAGAAAACGACGGAAACAGCAAAAAACATTTTAACAGACGAACAAATGAATGACTAATTTCTGTGGACAATGCAGTTTCCAAGCTTGTAGAATATTTACTTTTCTTCTAAATACTTGTTATATTTTGCTTCTATTGCAATTAATACACTCCATTTCATATAAATCACCATGTATTAAAACAGGAGGTGCATTATTGTTTTACGTTTCTTTCTTTGTTTTGTGTCAATGCAGCAATATTATGTTCTTTTACAGTATATATTATATGAATGTAAAAGGCTGAATTTCATGGTGTTAAAAATGTAAATAAAAATATTGTAGGGAAAAAAGCAGAACCGGTGACAAAAGGTTACACATTACATTTTATTCCTGCTGAGGAAAAAGGCTATAATGTTTTATGTTTATCCGAACTTCAACATGAAGCTGAAAGACCAACAACGCACACACATAATGGTAAAAAATAATAATACCACTCAACCATAGTTCATGCAGACTGCACATCTTGCACAGTCATGGGTTTACCTGAATGGTGAATGTGCCCTTGGCTCCATCGGTCTGCAGGTGGATCTCCATCTGAGCTGCTTCACCACTCACTGTCATCAGTTTGTGGCGCAGTTTTTCCAGAGCATCACTGCCGTTGGAGATCAGCTCCCTGATGAACACCTGGTGGGATGTGGAAGAGAAGAACATTTAGAGTTAATATACGTAAATATCAGTCTAGCTAAGTCGTAGATTCTCTTTCTCTTTCTCTCTCACACACAAACCCTCTCACCTCTTTCTCTGAGTACAAGGACCTGGCCACAATGTCCAGCAGTTTTTTCGTCTCAGCCTTAAATTCATGTTCGGACAAGCTACCTGCACGGATCAGGAGTAGAGCAACATTCAGATTATCTTAAATCTAACAAATGTTCCCAGACATTAAAGGAGAAGTACGTCTGCAGCTTTTACAGCACCTTGTACAGACTCTGTGTCACTGATGATGGTGTGCAGAGGCTCCTCTTCAGGCTCTTTTTCAGGCTCTTTCTCTGCCTCCTGGGTGCTGTAGTAAGACTGCTGGCCGAAGCCGAGGCAGGACCGCTGGGAGCTCCACACTCCGGGCCGACTGCTCCACCTCTGCTGCTGTCCAACCTGCAGGCCTGATGACAAAAGGAGTCAGCTTTGTCTTTCTGGATGCCTTAAGGTGACTTTACTAACCAAGAAACTTTATTCTTCAAAAGTCTGGTAAATACACTTAAGAATAATCTAAAGAGCCAGTAAAAAAGTTCTTTGTTTACTCTCTCTAACTCTCTCTATAGTATTGCAAAGAGGGATTGGAGTTATATCAACAATGGATCTCTTCACGGACAGTAGAAAATTACAGCATCCCTCTCTCAACAAACATATGGTCATGATGAGTAGTGTTACAGACAGACTCAAATTTAATTAAATCATAAATGTATCTATTTTATGCCATAAAATGACTATTAAACTCACTAAATATATAAACCACATACATATAATATGTACAAACATAAACTCACTTGACATTAACAGTCAGTAAAGACTACAGAGGCTAGGATTCAGGCTGATGTAACAATGATGTAATAACTTGTAGGAAACCCCTCCATTTAAATTCATATGTAACAGTTATGCAGTTTCTTAGTGAGATATCGGGCTAACACACTACCAGCTAGTGGTGTTAGATTACAGGCTGGTAAATTAAGCATCTATCTGCAGCAGAGTTTACATCACTAACTAACCGGCTAGGTTAACTCGGCCAGCTAACAAACAAACACAAGTCAGGCAGCTTTATCTGTAGAGCACATTACAGCAACAGGGCAATTCAAAGTGCTTTACATAAACATTCAAGAACATTGCTACAAAGTGCAAAAGAACATTAAGACATAATTAAAACAGTTATAAAAACATTAAAGATTAGAAAATAGAAACAAGCTAAAAATAAAAGCTAAAATAGAATATAACACACAAGAGTAAAAGCTCTAGTGCAGTATATAAGATCATTATCTGGTTTAATAAAAGGCAGCAGCAGCAAACAGAAGAGTTTTAAGTGGAGGTCCTGCAGGTTTCTGGGAGCTTGTTCCAATATTTGGTGCATAAAAACTGAACTTCTGCATGTTTAGTTGTGACTCTGGGGACACTAAGCAGACCTGATCCAGATAACCTGAGAGGTCTGGATGGTTCATAAGAGTTTTTTTACAAAGCACTAAATGGTTTAGGGCCAAAATACATTTCTGATCTTCTGCTATGTTATGAACCATCCAGACCTCTCAGGTTGTCTGGATCAGGTCTGCTTAGTGTCCCCAGAGTCACAACTAAATATGCAGAATCAGTTTTTATGCACCAAATATCTGGAACAAGCTCCCAGAAACCTGCAGGACCTTCAACTCTGAGTTCTTCTAAACCAAAACTTAAAACTCTTCTGTTTGCTGCCTTTTATTAAACCAGAGAATGATCTTATATACTGCACTAGAGCTTTTACTCTTGTGTTATATTCTATCCTAGCTTTTATTTTTAGCTTGTTTCTATTTTCTAATCTTTAATTTTTTTATAACTGTTTTAATTTTGTCTTAATGTTCTTTTGCACTTTGTCACAATGTTCTTGAATGTTTATATAAAGCACTTTGATTGCCCTGTTGCTGAAATGTGCTCTACAGATGAAGCAGCCTTGCTTTGTGTTATAGGTTCTCTGGAAGGTTAAGGTCCTCAACCAACATAGAAAGCTTCATAGCATTATTATTATTTTGTCAATGTTCATAACATCATAGCAGAAGATCAGAAATGTATTTTGGCTCCTAAACCATTTATTGCTTTGTAAACCAGCAGCAGTATTTAGAAATCAGTTCTCAGAGAGAGGGAGCCATGAAACAAACACAGCTGTCACTATGCTCTTATAGCTAACAGCTAACTAGGCTAACAGCTATCTTACCTCCTGTGAGGGAGCGCGAGGTGATTCTGCTGCTCAGTCCTCGCGCACAGACCGTTAACCGGCCGTTGGTCCTCTGAGCGGACCCGAGGACGAACCGAGCCAGAGAGAGACAGCGGGACATGATGACAGACCAGAGGGACAAGAAGACAAGAAGACAACAGACAGGTCTGTTGGTTTGACCGAGGGGACACACGCCGGACGACTCTAGCACAGGCAGGACCCACACAACGACGCCTTGTCTCGACGTAAGCAGGGCGTCCATCACGCTGCCTGATGAGAAGTAGAAATAATTGTCAATCATCTCAGGTATAAATGTATTTAATTGGACTTTTTGTTATCGTTGATATGAATTAGAATCCTACTAAATAGCATATGTATTAATTTATACTTTTTATTTGGTACCCTCCTTTATTGTTTGATGTAGATTTATATTCTTAATTTGCCCTTCAAGGTCAAACAGTGGTCATCTTAATTAAAATAAAATAAAAATATAAAAAAATTTCGTTAATTTGTTTGTCAAATTGAAGCTGATTAGTGCTGAATTGATTATTTGATTAGTTGATAATTGCAGATTCATTTTCTGTCTATTTTGATATTTATATTAAAGGGACTGTTTGTAAGAATCAGAAATGCTTGTTAACAGCGACACCTGTGTCCGTTAAGTCAACGAAAGTCAGCGTCGGGTTCGCGCTTGTGCTCGCTCTACATAGACATGAACGAGCATCGCTCAAAACAGTGAGGCGACACACGTCAGCTAAAACCACAATATCACTCTATATTTCAGCTGCTTGGCAGTAATGTTGGCTGACCAGACAAAGGTCTCTCCATGAATCAATGCTGATCCTAGTGTTGGCTTTTCCTGCTTCAGCCTCCGGGGCTGAAGCAGGAAGAGAAACGTTATCGTCTCCGACTGTGCACGCAGGGAGACACCGGCACCCGGTCGGAGACGATAACGTTTCTCGCTGCAGAGCCCCGTCACTTCACAAGACACGGGAAACCTCTGTTGGTTTGGAGGAGCTGCAGCAGTTATTTCTGCACAAACGTCCACTAGATATTCTCAGAGCTACTAACTCTTCTGCAGTGTGTAGTGTGCACGCATGAACGTGAGGTGGAGCGAGAACGCGCGCGTTGTGTGAGTGAAGACAAGCAGATAGAGGAGCGGTCTGAACAGCGTAGCCACACATGCGAGCGCGCATGGGACACCGACCCGGTAGATTTATACGTGTAAAAAGTTACAAACAGTCCCTTTAATTGTTGGGAGTCATTTTTCCAAGCAAAAAATGTGAAACATTTGATGGTTCCAGCTTCTCAAATGTGAGAAGTTTGAGCTTTTCCTTGCTTTAAATTATAGTGAACACAATTGCTTGGGGTCTAGGCTGTCCCGAATACAATTTTTTGGGCTTCGAAGCTTCGGTGAGAAATATTCGAAGGTATTTGAAGCTTCGCGGAGCAGCGCCGTCTGAGAATAATTAAGGTTGAATATGAATAATGAATAATGTTGTAGGATTATTCCTTATTTCATGGGCTATTTGGGGATTTATACATTATTATTACATACTTCTATATATATAAAAAAATAAAAAACGAAGCATTCAAATAGTGATTTGAAGGTCGAATACCATCATAACGGTCGATGCTTTGGCCATTCAGGTCAGCCTCAGGTTTTAGACAGTTTGTCAGACAAAAAACAAAGCAAAAAGAAATGTACGATTTTTACAAAGTAATCTGCAGATTGATAATTAAAGCAATCATTAGTTGCAATCCTAATGCCGACCACAGCAGAGCTCTCTCCAAACAGAAACATTAGAAGCAGAGTCTGTGGCACACAGGTTTATTTAACAATATGGTATATAAGTACGAAATGAGCCATTTGAACCAGTTTGTACAGTGATTTCATTCTTATTTTCTGCATATTTACAGTACTGCCTAGCTGCATGATTTACATTAGAGAACAGTTCATCATCAATTCAAGTTTAATGCAAGAGAGAAAATGATGCACAAAACTCTCTCTGAACACAAATCAGCAGTCAAACAAGTTAATTTCCCACCACAGGCAAAAGAGGTTCAGGACTTAATGAGAATTTCTTTTGACTGAGGGAGAGACAAAGCATTTTTTTTTTTAAACATTTGCAAGACAACTACTGGGCCCAGGCCAGTAAAAAGAACATTCCGGCACCTGTGAACATTAACAAGCTTCAACGCAGGTTTCTCTTACACCTGCCTTTTTGTGTTTGGGTGTGTGCAATAGTTCCTAAATCTATACAAATACGTGTATCTCCCATAGACTCTGCAAACAGGAAAGAAATTAAGGCTTTCCCAAAGGCAGTCCTTTTGAAAAATGGCATATTAGAATAAATTAGCCAGGAACAGAGAAACTGAGCAAGAGGTGAAACCTGGCAAAAAATTCCCAGACAAATAATTTTACAGTCTTCTCAACACAAATACGATATTAATTTGCAAAGGTACAAAATAAAAAAAAAAAATTTGAATAATAAAATGAAATATTTTTTGTTTTGAGAAGTTTTGTTAAAAAAGTCAATACCAGAGCATAACAAATGAAAAACAAATTAAAACAACACAAAGACCAGGGCAAATATTTGCATTGGCTGGTCAGAACCAAAAATATATTCTTTGTGTCTTTGTTGTCTTCTTTTCAACAGCAATTATTAAATCACTCTCTGTGTTGGAAGAAAAAGCAGTCCCTTGGTTTAAGGAAAGTTCACAGTCTGTAGGCCTCGTATGACTCATTTGTTTGTATTTCTTTTAGCTTTTTACATCAGCAAGTACAAAAAATTCTCAGCTGAAAACAGAACAAGGCCTTTCTTCTGTCCCAAAATGCTACAATCCTTCAACAAATTTCTCCAGCGTGTCTCCCGTCGTGTCACCCACCATACCCATGTCATTACTCAACCCCCCTCTGTTTGGTGTGTTAAGTTGCGGGAGCATGGCGCTCTGCTCCGATGTTCCCATGTGTCCCTGCTCCATGGAGCCTGACATCGGACCTCCAAGGCCGGGGTGGGGAGAGCTGGAGTGGAGGCCGCCGTGCTGAGGCGAGGGCTGGGGCTGTATCCTGGGGGAGGGACTGGAATGCGGGGTCTGCTGCGAAGGCGGACGGGGCGATTGCACTGGGGCTGGTGAGCGTACTTGGTTTCCCAGGGTGTTTGCCATTGTCTGGCCAGGTAAGTGAGCTCCTCCCTGGGCTTGGCCTTGGAGCATGTGAGGTTGTGGACTCATCGAGTTAGCCTGCACCGGAGAGCCCATCTGCTGCTTTAACATCTGCTGCTGCTGTTGCTGCTGAAGCATCCGCTGCTGGAGGAGGTTCTGGGTCCCGTCCATGCCCATGCCAGGTTGACCCATTTGAGATGTGGGAGGGAGCTGTCCCATGGGCCCCCCTCCGCCTTGCATAGCCATTTGCTGCTGCATACGGAGCTGGGAGTAGCTCGCTGGCCCCGGCTGCTGCTGGGGGAACTGGCCATGGCCCTGAGGCATGCCTCCCTGCTGCTGCTGCTGCTGCTGCGCCTGCTGCTGCGCCTGCTGCTGCTGCATCTGCTGCAACCTGAGCAGCTGCTGTCTGCGGTACAGTTGCTGATTGCCGTTTTGAGCAGCATTCATCATCTGGCCTTGGGGGCCCATGGTTGCCATGCCCTGGGGCCCTGCCTGCTGAGGGGGCTGCTGAGATGCCATCACTGGTCTCTGCACCTGGTTTGCCATGGCTGCCATGGCCTGCATTCCTGCCTGGGACCCCAGCATGGCCTGAGCGTTCTGCTGCTGCGCCTGCTGCTGTTGCTGCGGCTGGCCGGCCTGGTACTTGGCTGTCCTCTGTTTAATGAAAGCGGCCATGAGGTGGGGGTTGGACTTGAGGATGTTGAGGACCTGCTGTTGCTGCTGTGGGGAGCTGGGAGATTTGAGGGTGCGCAGTAATTCCTGCAGGGCACTCGGAGCGATGTTGCCAGGTATTCCCCGTGGCATGTTTTGCTGCTGTGGTGTCATGCCCTGCTGTGAAGGCCCCTGGGGAGGCATGACCCCGGGCATTTGGAGAGCCTGTTGCTGGGGCATCATGGGTCTCTGCATGAGCTGGGTCTGCTGGGGCATAGGGGGTCCCTGAGCCTGCTGAGAGGCCATGGAGCCCGGCTGAGGGGGGCCCTGTGGCGGATGACCCTGGGGATTCTGCATGGGATTCTGCATCCCTGGACCCCACTGGCCCTGCTGCATAGGCTGCATCACCTGGGGGCCCCGTGGCCCCTGCATCATCTGCATCTGACCCTGCATGGGCCCCATCATTCTCGGGTGGTTCATGGGCATCCCGTTCATGGCATAACTCTGCTGCTGCTGCTGCTGCTGTTGCTGCTGCTGCTTCGCCTTGGCTACCATCTCGATCTGTCTGGCCACCTTCAGGGCTGCCAGCAGCGGCTGCTGCTGCTGCTGCTGCTGCTGCTGCTGCTGCTGCTGCTGCTGCTGCTGCTGCTGTTGTTGCTGTGGTTGCTGAGGCTGAGGCTGCTGTTGGTGGGGCATGTTAGGCAGAGGTGACTGCTGCTGATGGAGAGGGGATGACTGAGGCCCCGGTTTGCCCTGCGGCACTGGTGTTGGTGGCTGGCTGCTGCGGCCGTTGTTGGGGAAGCCTTGGGCGATATTGGCAGGGTTTGGTTGCTGCTGTTGTTGTTGTTGTTGTTGTTGTTGTTGTTGTTGTTGGGGCTGGTTGGGCATGGGCTGGGGGGTCTGGGGTGTGTTAGGCTGCTGCACAGAGTTGGGGGTGTCGGGGGCAGCTGAGGTAGGTGGAGATGGTATGGGCATACCCCTTCCGGCCATGGTGGCCATCCTGCGGCGCATCATCTGAGCCTGCTGGAGCCGGTGCTGCAGCTGCTGCTGACGGAGTTTGTGCTTGATGTTGAGACAGAAGGGAACAGGACACTTGTTCTCCTGACAGTGCTTGGCGTGATAACAACATAGAGCGATGAGTTGCTTGCACACAGGGCAGCCACCGTTGGTCTTGCGCTTGCAGCCTTTGGTGTGTTGAACCACCCTCTTCATCTTCTGGCACGAAGGAAGAGAGCAGTTGGCATTGCGGCACTGGCAGGCGTGGACCAGGGACTGGATGCAGCGCTGGATGCTGAGACGACGGCTCTCCTGAGGGCTCTTGGAGGCCTCTCCGCCCTGACCGTTGCTGTCGTCGTCTAGACCTAGGCCCCACTTCACCATCTGGTGCTCGTGGCCCTTAGCGTTGTAGCAGTTAATGCATAGGTCGTAATCCTGAGAAAAGGTAAGGAAGACATTAAGATTGTGTTAAGATCTACATTTAATTCAAAACTGATACAGATTTCAAAACACATCGGTAAAGTGTCATTATTCCCTACCTCGCAGACGGTGCAGTGCCAGCGAGTCTCCACGTGGTGCTTGCACTCATTACAAGTGTACACAAAGCGGTCCTGGCCTTGGTTGTGTAGCTCCACCAACATACACATCGTGCTCCATTTGCATCGTCTCAGTGAGCTGAACTCCCAGTGCTTGTCCCTGGCCAAAGTCAGAAAGGCATCACGGCCGTCCATCAGGTCACAGGTCAACAGAGGGTCGGGGTCCATAATGGGAGGCAGGGTGTTAATGACTGGCCCGGCATGGAGGTGGATAACAAAGAACACCTGGAGGAGAAACGTGTCGGTTAGTTGTAAGGACAGTCAAAAGCCACGTTTCCACCGCAGGAACTTTCTCCCGGAACTAAGAACCTTTTGAGGAACATTGCGTTTCGACTACAGGGACCAGGGTCTGAATTTAGTTCTGGGGACATTTTAGGCCCTGGTGTAGTACTTTCTGAAAGTACCAGAACTTTCGGGGTGGAGTTTGCATGGATGACTGTCACTGATTGGTCAAACATGCAGAGAAAAAAAGAGAGAGATCACGAGGGCGAGCGGTAACGTTAGAAGAGGGAGACATTGCGATAGTGCTGTGAATGAGAAAAAAAATTATATTTCTGTTTCACGGCGTTAACATCAGTAAATATATGCAGCAGTGAATATTGTCGCAGTGAGAAAAAACCTAACGTTTATTTTTTTCCAACATGTTTTTTTATATGAAATAGATGGGCACACTGAACTGAAGGCTGCAGAGTGCGTTTAGCTCTGCGACCACCAGCAGTCCTCGTCCCATGTCAAACGTTTTCATACATTACGTATTATTATTTCATACGTCAGTGGACCAATTTGCCTAATTTTTGCAGGACCACAGTGGAAACGCAGACAACAGTGAGCTGAAGGAACCTTTTAGTTCCTTGAAAAGTAGTTCCAGGGACTAAAAATCCTGGGAACTTTTGGTGGAAACCCAGCTAAAGTGTGCTGCAACAAATTCCCAACTCTCAGTCCATCCCATGTAGGAGTATCTGCATTGCTCTCTAAAGACAATGCGTCCTGTTGTGTGCTGGTGTACTTACGTGCATAGACGTACCGATAAGATGTACGGTAACAAGAAAGAACTTGTTCTGTCCAGTTACCACCGATGTCCGTGTTAAAAACAACATAGTTGTTGCAATGGTGCATGAAATGTCATTTTTAATGATGACGAATGAACTGCAAAAAGCGTGTTATAGTTGTTAGGGTTCCCCCACCTCCTTATGTTTCTCCATCGTGGCGTAGAGCTTCTGAGACAGGTCATTGGCTACATTCGGCATCCCAGGCTTCTTCTTATTGGCTCGGCTGACGCTGCTCTTGTTTTTGTTGGTTTTCTTGTTATTCTTCTTTTTGGCATTCTTGGTGTCAGCTTGGGCCCCCTTGAAAAAGATTGACATGGAGGTTCAGAGAGATTGCACAACAGACAAGATGAGGTTATGCAATTAAGCGGAGTGGTTATACAATGCCTGAATGACTGCTGAAAGCTTTTATATAATGAGCACTTGAGGATGATAAAAATCTGGGGTGAAACGGAGGCCTAAGCACCGGGCTGTTGATTTTGGCACAACAAGAGCGTTCCTTTCGTAAAAACCCATTTCAAAATGCTCAATCCACCTATCCATCTAGCTCACCTCTGGCGTCTCAGTGGAGGCCGTGTTCTCCTCCTTCTTCCTCTCCTCCTCCTCCTGCTCCAGCTCCTTGATGCTCTCCTCCAGCACATTAGGCCAAAAGTCACCCTCGAAATACGGCAGCTCGTTGGCGCTGGTCAGCCGGTCTTCTGTTGCCTGCTTGAAAATGTCCTGAAGAGAGACACACAAGACTTCCATCAGGCAAGATAGTAACACAGCTTTTAAAGAGAAGTTTCATTAAGTTGAATTTAAAACTTTCAACAGCCTTTTAACAGCCTCTATTGTCTTAGAATTTAAGTTTTTGTTCTCATACTTTTTTTTGCAATAATCCATACCAAACACAAGGGGGAACCCCCCGTACTGCACACTACTGGACTGGACACAGTGACAGGCTGATAACTAAAAGCATGTTAATACTCTGGGTCAGAAAAGGGCCTTATAGACAATATTAATATTGGAATACTTTACACGGTCGATATCAGTATGTCTAGTAACGTAGTTTCAACTTTAATTTAAATACCTTAAATTTACAAGTTCATCCCACTAGACTTTTTTGTGTGTTTAGTTAGGGCTGTATAACGTAAATTTGTTTTAACGCCACTAATTTCTTTAAGGAATTACCGCAACTTTTGGCGAGGAAAAACTGTCATGGCCATCTTCATAGGGGTCCCTTGACCTCTGACCTCCAGATATGTGAATGAAAATGGGTTCTATGGGTACCCACGAGTCTCCCCTTTACAGACATGCCCACTTTATGATAATCACATGCAGTTTGGGGCAAGTCATAGTCAAGTCAGCACACTGACACACTGACAGCTGTTGTTGCCTGTTGGGCTGCAGTTTGCCATGTTATGATTTGAGCATATATATGCTAAATGCAGTACCTGTGAGGGTTTATGGACAATATCTGTCATTGTTTTGTGTTGTTAATTGATTTCCAATAATAAATATATCCACACATTTCTCCCATGATGATAAGAGTATTAATACTTGACAAATCTCCCTTTAAGTTACATTTCAAACAGATAAAAATGTGTAATTAATCATGATTAATCATGGACAGTCATGTGATTAATCATGATTAAATATTCTAATCAATTGATAGCCCTTTTATATACGTAATATCAAAACAAAATAATTTGATAATCAGTGTGAAAGTTTCAACCTACTGTAAAGTAGTACTTAAAATAATAAAATAAATCAAATCTATACGGTAATATGGTATGACATCTGACTGATGTGTAATTACAACCAAGACTTACTCACTCTATAGTTATAACTGGTGGCAAAATTGTTAACTATAACTGAGAAATTATTGAGAGTCAGAGCCTCCCGCTGTAGTCACAAAGATGCAACGATGTGATCATTCTCTGACCTTGTAGTCGTGGAGGATCCTCTCAGCGAACGCCTTGTCCAGCATCTTCCTGTACCACTCTTGGAGCCTCTTGGGTTTGGGGATCTTCTGGTCGGGAGGGTGGCAGTGAAAAATGTAGTCATCTCCTTCGCTGGGTGGGCAGGCCCAGATGTGACCCATCACATACCTGCCAGCAACGAGAGTTATCAGCCACTTTGCAGGATTGATACACACAGTATTAGCTGGAATTGTGTGTGAAACACTGTGCTGTGTAAATGTACTCTTAACCCACCCCAGTTTCTTCACATACTCCAGGTAGCCTATTAAGATCTCATGGTACACTGCAGTCCTTAGCGCACGTGGTCTGAAGAAGTGAATACTGTCGAGGTATGATATGTAAACCCGCCTGCAAAGCAAATATGGATGATTTAATCAAAGAGTAGTACACACAAAATAACAAACAAAACTGAGAAAAACTGCATGCATCGTTCCTATTTCTTTCTGTAGTGTTACCTGGTATTTGGAAAGGCGCACTCTGAGCCGTACTCCTGAACATGCATGCCGAAGAAACAAACGTCCACCCCGTCTATTTCCTCAAATGCAAAAAGTGCTTTGGTTCTGTAAGGGAAGCTCTCCTCCATCTCGCCTGCGTCCACAAACCTGTGGGAACAGAGAAGCAGAAGTAACGTTACAGGTTTTTGTAGAACTTAACTTGAACAATTTGATTATTTTTTTTATAGAAGACAGGAGAAGGGATCATTCCCATGCATGTCGCCGGACTGTAAGAAACCCGTCCAATCGTTTCATTCAGCCCGAATGAATCGGCGCCAGCGATGTCAACAAATCCCAGAGAAGCTCAGATTTCAACACACACAGAAGAAGAGTGACTTCATTCTCTGCTCAGGTAGACATTACTCCTCTATATCTTCACATTGCAAATAGCTGTTTGCTGCTCTATTAATGCTCTGAATATCAAATTTCACACCTTTAAGCGGAGTAGTTTCCGGCTGGGCTTACATTAAGAAAGCAGTCACACAATGAAAACTACCATTTTATTCCACATTTAACATGTGTTTTTTTGCAGATCAGGATGGACACACTTTACCAGAAGGTGAGAACCTTACTTAGACTTCATGCCAGGCTTAATCTCCACATTTTTGTCAGAGCTGGCCACCACTCGCACAAACACCTCGCCGGCCTCTGGGTGGTTCTGCCTTTTCAAGTACTTGTTCACTCTGTCCTCGATGTACGTCCCGAGCCTGGTCGACTGCAGCCCTTTACACAGACCAGCGCGAACACAAAAACAAAACGTATTTAATATCAACTCAAGGTGTAAACATTGAAAGTTTTATGTGATCAAATAAAGAAAAATTCAAAAAATGTAATGTTACTAATAAACGCAACTCACTTCTGGCTGAAAACTTGTTCTCCTTTCTTGTTTTGCCAGATTTCTTCAGACAGTTGTCACAGATAAAGCTAAAGGAAGAAGGATCAAACTGCAGTTTAGAGTCATCATACAGCAACGCTGGCAAATACATATTCCTAGTAAAAAGTAAGAGTTCTGTTACGGACTGTGTATGCTTAAACAGCCATAGCGAGACTTACCCTGATGGCCAAATGACATCGTAGTGCAGCACGCAGATCTGATGCATCTTTCGTCCACAGTCTTTACATTCAACAAACCTGGCAAGGACAAATATTTGCTTTTTTTTCTGCTTTCCTTTCGAAAAGTAGTAAAGAATCACCGCCATAACATAAATGAGAGTCAAACTGTCCAGACAATACTCACGGTTCAGGGTCCAACATGTCATTTTTCTTCTTCTCAAACTGCTCTTTCGATATCATGCTGCATGGAAAAAGAGATAAAGAGACAACCAAGTTCATGTTGGCTCCTGCGATTAAAACTCCTTTCCACAGAATAAAGTCGAGAGAAAAAAAAAACAGCCTGATTATCTCGCAACGTGATCATCAGGTGGTGTTCAGCCGCCCGGGCCTGGTTTAACTTACGTCTGTGGCTGGGCCGGGTCGTCCCCCAGGGTCACACTGTTGCCCTGGATCTCGTTGAAGCACTTCTCACAGAAGTGATACCTGTCGGCAATAAGGCCATATTTGGGTGAACTGCAGCCAGCACACACAGTAGCAGCACAGGCAAACCGGCGTACGGGTGGCAGAATGCAGAGTAAACGGAGCACACGGCGATAACCGAGGACCGAGAGTGGACAGCGGACAGACGGAGGGACACACATACACATACACATACACATACACATACACATACACATACACATACAGAGGAACATGTTAGTGACAGTTGAAATGGTCATGATCCAGCCACTCTCATTCAAACTGGAACAGAAATGGGGGAGACTAACAGAAAAGTGCTTAAATGTTAAATGAATGTCAACAACAAATGAATGTTCAGAAAGTACTGTATGTCGACATAGGGCTGGGCGATATGTTTCTTGATATTTTAGGCTATATCACAATACATATCAGACCTATAAACAAAAAATGATTGAGAATTATTAACCGGCTTTGTCGAATACTCGATTCCGATTGGTCAATCATGGCGTTCTAGGGTCTGTTATTTCTTTATAGCAGACCGTTGCTATGTATAACAGACCGTTGCTATGGACGCAGTTTTGACATTGGACTCTGGAGGACCGTTTTTGTGTCAAATTATTGATTTCTAAGTAAGTAGCCGTGTTATAAGCGGGATAATGTACAGCTAGCGGGTCATTGTTGTGAAATAAACCCTTTCAGGGCGATGCTTAGCACCAGGGTGCCGCATCGGTGTCGCGGTTTATTTCACAACAATGACCCGACTTTTTATCCCTTACTTATTAGATGTTGACAGAGCATTTCTATTTTAACCGCCGCAGCTTTTCTAGCCTTTACAGCACTGGTTTAACCAAAAAACTCACAGATCAATTGCATGTATTGTAAATCATCTCACGTGATGCTATTCAGCCAATCAAATATGTGCATTCCCATAAGCACTGCGACTCGCGTCAGTGAGTGAGATACTGTACACACGAGAGAGACGAGACAACAGTCTGAGAAATATGTGACGTGCTCTAAAAAGAGAAACAGTGAAACCAGAGCTTTTTATCCAGAATGAACAGACTCATAAATGGTCATTCTTCCCACAGGCAGTTCAAAATCCGTATGTCTCATATGTTCAGAGACCGCGGCGATTATTAAAAGCAGTAACGTCTTTTTCTGTATTGGATGCACGGAAAAAGAGATGTGCATGGATGTGGTGCACATCCATGCTCATACGCCACACACACTCGGCCAGGAGAGTGCGTCTGTTGGAGGGAGAAAGTCGCAGGAGAAGCGAAACGCCAAAGCGAGTCTCATGCCGGCGGCTTAAAATAAAATGACAATATTTATACTCCATGCCGACGTAGAACAAGCCGCAATACATTGAGTATATCTGATATATCGTCCACCCCTATGTCGACATGACAATATCTAACTGCATGCTGGAATATGAAAATAACAATAAAAAAAAACACAGTTTCACTGCAATCATTTATAACACAAGCAACATGCATTATGAGCGGATGAAGGAATGATATGGTCATGCCGGGGAGACAGGATGAGTGATGACGCAAATACACATGTGTGGGTCTTGTAGGAAAACTGTGACTAAATGAATTTCACTGAAGGGTATTTCAGTCTTAATACTTTAGGAATTTAGATCAAGATACAGTCAAGTGATAAAACCTTGCTTAGAACTTCTTAAACAATATAAGAAATCCATTAAATTCTCATAAACAGACTTTTTGTTGGGAGTTGGTAAGCCTCATAGCAAGTATCTGCAATAATTAAATGGTGTTGCATAAAAATGATAAGAGGTGCAGCAGCAGATTCTGACCAGCAGGGGGAGCTTTGGTGCTGGTTCTTGGTCATAGCAGACATATGAGGACAACACAGGGCCAGATAATGCACGGTCTGCTTGGCCACAATATACAACTCTCAGTGGCGTCTGTGACACCCCTATAAAGGAAAGGTCATGTGATCAAGGTCCTTGCAGCGTTGCTGGCTGGTGCGGCTGTATGTGAAGCGATATCTTTGTCCGTGTTTTATCTTTGCGGATGAAGCTGCACGCTTTCGCTTTATAACCCCTCCTTCACCTTTTTACCGCCTCAGCAGAGTGTGAATACGATTTTACCTGTTCTGGTAGCTGTAGTAGGTGCCGTCCCTGGAAATGGTGCACAACTGTTTGCCGTAGCAACACAGCGTCTGGGGTGAGAACTCGTACTGTGGAAACATCAGAGAAACATGTTAATAATCCACGTTTTTGTTACAAACTGGTTGCACTCTAGTCAACACCCACATACACGTAGAAATAATGACAACGGATGAGATAAATGTAGTAAAAAGTACAGTTTTTGTTAGAGATGCACCGATTGCAATTTTCTTGGCCGATTCCAATTTCGGATTTTTTAAAAGTCTGACCTGCCGATTCAGGTTTTCTTTTTAAAAACTATAATTGACAGCAAGGCTCCAGACTAACTCTTCTTCACTAGAACATTATACAATTACAGAGAAAAACAATATACGACTAAAATTACAATATATTAACTTATTATGTACCGAAAAATGAACTTCCATGGCCTCCGCCATTTCTGACAACGTCAACAAACACACCATAAGCCGAGAACTCGGAGCTTTCAGAAACTTTCCACTTATGAGGTTGGTTCATATGGATTCTTCTCATGAACACAGTAAACACGATCCCATTTGAAGGCACCAAAAGTCAAACCGTCAAAAACTGTTAATGTTATCCCTTTACTTTGTTATTATCATCTATAGTGATTATTTGCATAAAAACACAATTCAAATGATAGCTAGTGTTAGAGAGTTAAACAGGTCAGAATTTCCTCTCTAATATCTATTTTATGTTGCTGTGACAACATCTCCACCAAACAACTGGATTTATTCAAGTTTCTCACCAAAAACTACATTTTTACAAGATTATATTTGAACACATCACGACAGCGTTATAATTTAAGCTCAATACTAATTTTTACTGAATAGAGCTTGAACACATCATAATGCAGTCAATGCAACCTCCGTTAACCTTCGGCGTTAGCTCCGTTATAAGCAGGACTGTGCGAGGAAGAGACCGCGTGCTCTTGGCAGACGAGCCGCTCACTGCAATTACTCTGAGCGGCAGCATCATGGGAATGAATTACCATTTAATAAGTGTCTGATAAGTTAGTTGTTCCAAATGTTTTTAAGGTTGTTTCTCCGAGGCTTATTTTGTAGTTGCAGTTGTGACAAATTGCGAGCTTTATGTCTTCTTCATGCTGAAGAATCCAACGTAAAGCTATCATGCAGCGGCGCAACACGTGTGTAAACGTGAGCGGTAAAAAAAACGGAAATATGAGACCGATAGGCCGGTCACACGTCATGGTCTATCAGCTGAATACAGGCCGGTTTCAATCTCTATATCTCTAGTTTTTGTGTTAAACTCCCATCCCGTACTGTCTCACCTTCCTGCCGCAGCAGTAGCCCAGGCCCTGCATGACGGGATCAATCTCTGCTTCAAACACTTCTGCCAGTTTGCTGCAGTACTTGTAGACGCGGGATGTTTTACGGTTGTACAACCAGGCGTTGTTGAACATCATCCACACGTCGTCCACGTACTGCCACGGCTCCTGGTACTGACCCGTGTCCAGCTTGCGCTTGATGGTGGATAAGTCGATGGGAGTCTTCACAATGTCAAAGTAGTCCTGTGCAGCATGAGAGACACGTGCAGGAATGAGCAACAGTATTTTCTGTGGGTCTTGAAACATCAAAATTGCATGTGTGTGTATTATTGTGGACACTCACGGGGATGCCTAGTAGCATGGGGTCTACAGGTTGTCTGAAGGGCAGTGACTCTGGGTCTTGCCTGTAGAGGGCCTCGAGTGTCGGCATTAGGGCTTGTCTCAGCTCCTCTGGCTTGAAAACTGGACAGACAGTAATAATGTTATAAGGAACCAAACACAGACAGCATATCACAATCTGCAAATACAAGATTTCACTTCAAAGTTAACTGTACAAATGCATTGTGCCCTATCTGACTGCACACCCTGATGAAAGCATCAACAAAACTGCGGTACAGGTATAATGGAAAGTAGGAGACAACTCTCAAAAATCATACCGTAATATATTGCTACACACTTAATGCATACAAATGAGACCTGCGTTCTCACTTTTTTTGCGGTTCTGAGTGGCGGAGGTGGTTGATGTGCCGTTGGCCCCACTTTCCTCCTCTTCTTTGGGTTCTGTCTTCATCTCCGGCTTCTTCACCTCAGTTTCCATTGGTTCCTGCTTTGGCTCTTTTGCGTCTGGCTCCTCCTTCTTCACCAGCGGGGGTTTGGTTTCATCGTCCTGCTACATGAACACAACCAGGGTTAACCAGCTATCTTACGGTGCAGAGTCAGGGAAACAATTAAGTATGTAATTTATTCTTTCTTTTCATCTTTGGGAGTCGCTCCCACATGTCAAATGAATTTTTTTGGACATGAAATGTGAGCAGATGTGGTTGGTTGTGGAGGACTGAGTTTGTAATACCAGGGGATCAAACAGCAAATGGTTTCCAGTCTGACCTATAGTACTATAATCTTTCTAGAGATGTTCCCGACGACTAATTTCTCGAACATTTAAACGGAAGTTAGTTGAAGTCGACTAGTCTAAAAGTAAGAAAGCACTCCGTAAACATTCAAAATAGATCACAATTTAATCTATAATCGTGTACAAGAGCCATATGAAAACGTTAACCACATTTTTCAATAACCGAGTACCAACCAGCGATGGTAGTAACGTTTCATCAACTAGTTGACTAATCAAGCACATCCCTTATTCTTTCTGTTAGTAAATGATCTAATAAATCATGAACATACCTCCATTTTTATATCTGGCTGCTTCTTGCCAGAGATGCTGTCTTCTTCTTCTTCTTCTTCTTCTTTTACTTCAGGTTTGGCTTCAGTGCTGCTCATGTCCGGCAGGGCCTGCTGGGAGCTCAGCTCAGCCACAGAGGCTGGGGTGGGCACTCGGTTATCTATACTCGCTGCCGCCTGGGACAACTTTAAGGAGAGGAGGAAGAGACAGTCTGATTACAACGCTGATCATTTATAAACAAAGTCATACGGATTTATAAGCAAATTAAGGATTGACTTGTCAGTGATCCTCTCTCATTTGTCTTTCAAATTGACAGCTTTAACAGGAGCCGTCAAAGAAGGAAGGGATATAAAAGCTCTAGTTAGTTTTCAGTAAGAACCAGTGTCTCACCGGGGTGCTGGGGTGCTGGGCCTGCACTGAGGTGGGCTGCTGCATCTGGCTGGGGGGATCTGTCTGCGGCTGCAGGGGTGTAAGCGGCTGGGAGGGGTCAGGTGTGCCCTTGGCTGAGGGGGGGCCAGGGAGGCTAGGTATGTGGGTTGGGGTGGAGGAGGGCCCGCCCGTGGAGGCAGGGGTAGAGGGCTGCGGTAACACCTGGGCCTGTGCAGAAGCATGGTGCTGCTGCTGCTGCTGCTGCTGCAGCAGCTGTTGCTGCTGCTGCTGCTGCTGCTGCTGCTGCTGCTGCTGCTGCTGCTGCTGCTGCTGCTGCAGGCTGGCGGAGGGATTGGGTGGAGGGGTGGCGCCCAGGGTGGGCTGGGATGCGGGACCACAGGGCAGCTGGGAGCTGAGGGATCCCAGTGCATTCAGGGGGAGGTTAGAGTTCTGTGGCTGCTGGGACAAAGAGGGATGCACAGTTAGCGTACCAATACACACCATTCATACAGCAGCCAACATGCTGACACACACACTGAAAAACGCTAGGAGCACGAGCCTCCTTACCTGTGTGACAGCAGCCTGTGTTATGGGCTGTCCCAAGCCTACATTCACATTCATTGCTCCACCTGCAGCGGCAGTGAACTGGCTCTGTGGCAGGAACTGGCCCTGGTTGGCTGGCTGAGATACCATGTTATTAGCATGACTACCCATCATTCCTTGAGTCTGAGGCATCCTTGACGGGGACATACCCATCTGAAAAGAAGAAGAGAAGAGTTGTTAAATAGATCAAATCATTACGACAGCAGGCCTGTAGTATACGACGCCTGCCAAGTAAAATAAAGTGAATGGAATGCAGCATGCATGCTACCACTACAATAGTCCTCTAAAGGCCCTGTGGTGTAACACAGAATAAACAATGTGCCGAACCAAAACACAGCATGGCAACAGATCTAAAGCCTGGGAGGAACATTAAATAGCTGTAAGCCAGACCTGAGGCTCTGCCACGGTTTCATTACAGATTACTCACTGAAAGCCAGGCAGCTGGTTAATAAATTGATCAGGACCGGTGTCAACCACAGGCAGCAAATTCCATATTGATGCTTTAGGATACATCCACACTATTACGTTTTGCTACGTTAATGCCCTGCGTCCACACTACTCCGGCGTTTTCGAGCCCTTAAAACGGAGACGTTTGGAAAAGCTGCTGACCCCGTTTCTGTTTTAAAACTCCGGTAGTCTGTTAGGTAGTTGTAGTTTGGACGGTCAGAAACGGAGACCTTTGGAAACGATGACGCAGACACTCACGTTCGCTTCTTGATTGGGTCTCTTCTAGGAATGTTAATTATTAAGCCTTTAACCGTTAACCGACATTAAGAATTTTAACCGACTAATGTTATCGGTTAAAAGAAATATTAAAAACTTATTTCAAAGCTGAACAAAACTCAGAGGAGTGGCGACCTTAACAGCCCACCTTAAGAGAGTCGGAGCCAGAGTTGCTAGATACAGGAAGTTGGCTCCCGTCTTGAGTTGAGGAGTTGTAGCATTTATTCACCGACAAACTGTACACGCACTGCTACTGCTACGTTCACAGCTATAACGCCACCGACAACCCCACACTCACCGCCGCCACACACACGCGCGCGCGGTCTGTCGGACACTACCATTACGCCTGGCAGACTCACAGCTGACAACCTCACAGCTAAACTAAATGCCGTGTCCACGACAATACACGCAGCACCGTGGCTGCTACAGTAACGCTCCCGGACGGGTGAACTGGCGACTTGTCTATTTTACACTGCAGTTGGCGCACCGCTGCATGCGACGCACTAATCTTGTCATTTAACAGTTAATAATTGGTTAACGAAGGTCGGTTATCGGTTAAATTTTTTTTTCAAAATTAGCATCCCTAGTCTCATCAGTCATGAAGCGTCCTTCCCTGATTCGTCATGCCGGGATGGCATGCATGGATAACGACTTACAAGCATTGATGACCTTGTTGTTTATGCAACTGAACAGCCAACCACGCTGCTTCCCGTTTACACCGGCATGCGCATGCCCAGTGTACGTGCATGGTCATATGACATGCGTTTTCAGGCGTGGTAGTATGGATGGAAATTAATTCTGAAACAGCCCTAAAACGCACGTCTTGACACCGTTCAGTGGACAGAGATCTCTTTCGTTTTAAAATGCCATTTCAAAATGAAAACATATTAATGTGGATGTAGCCTTCGTGTCAAATGAACAATCAGTGAAACAGCATGGGGCATTTCACAGCCAAGAGGAGCGAAAAAGTGGAGGAAACAGCCAAAGAACTGAACAACTGGGAACAAAAAAAGAAAAACTGGAAAATGGTTCCAAGAAGAGCAGGTTTAAGGGAGAAACTGACAAAGAAATGACTGTTCAAAAGAGAGAGCAGAGACAAAAATTGAAAAGCAGGGAGACGGAGGAGAAAGATCTAACCGCTGGGACGGAGCTCATGTTCATCTGCTGTGGATGGTTCATGGGGGAGGGGGCACGTGCTCCCATGGGTGCCTGAGACATCTGCGCATTCTGCATTGCCATTGGGTTAAACTGATTGATTCCTGTGGGAACAGATACACGCACACAATTACATACTTGTTTATCATACTTGGGAGTCGTTGTAATTTAATATTCCGTGTCCTGCTGGGCTGCAAGAAGCAATGAACCAGCTCACTTTAGCATCACAGTTCTGACAAATATGATATTCAGCTTTAACTGCTGAAACAATCAGGAAACTAAAAGTCACTTTGACGTTGAAATGCCAATTTTCTGTGTGACATTTAAACATCAATACGTTAGCAAACTTAATAACTAGGAAGGTTAGCCAAAAAAATGACATACGGGGTGTTTTTCTCTGGAAAACGACTGCTAAGAAAGCAAAGAGCAAACACATACCTTGGGGCACCTGCATACGGCTCATTATCTGATTTGGCATGTTGGGCATAGGCACAGGTCCATCTGAGAGAAGACAGGATGAAGAGTTAATTTATCAGTTGCAAAAATACTTATATTTGTAGTACAATCGATTAAAATATTTAATCACGCTTAATCGCAAATTAATCTCACATTTTTCTCCTGTTCAAAATGTAACTTAAAGGGAGATTTGTCAAGTATTTAACACTCTTATCAACATGGGCGTGGGCAAATATGCTTGCTATATGTAAATGTATGTATATATATACTATTGGAAATCAATTAACACAAAACAATGACACATATTGTCCAGAAACCCTCACAGGTACTGCATTTAGCATAAAAAATATCCTCAAATCATAAAATGGCAAACTGCAGCCCAACAGGCAACAACTTTGGGCAACTTGCCCCAAACTGCATGTGATTATCATAGTGGGCATGTCTGTAAAGGGGAGACTCGTGGGTACCCATAGAAGCCATTTACATTCACATATCTTGAGGTCAGAGGTCAAGGGACCTTGTAGAAAATGTCCATGACAGTTTTTTCCTCGCCAAAATTTAGCGCAAGTTTGGAGCGTTATTTAGCGACAAACTAGAATGACATGGTCGGTACCAATGGATTCATTGTTTTGTAGTTTCATATGATACCAATATCTTCACTTTAGCTTTAAAGTAAGTAGCATTAATGCGTTAAAGAAATTAGTGACGTTAAAACGAATTTGCGTTAATTATCGCGTTAACTTTGACAGCCATGATTTGTATCAACTGATAACTTCAGAATAGTCATAAGAAGCCAGTATTCTTGTCTTTCCCCTTCAGAACTTTGTCACCCAGAGTGAAGAGAGTTTGGCTACTAACTGGGAGATCGGACTGCCTGTCCGGGGCCCATGGCGTTGGGCTGAGCCATTCCAGGTTGCTGAGGCCCAGCTGTGCCCACCATGCCAGGCTGTTTCTGGAGCCGTGAGCGCCTCTTCTCCTCCAGCTCCTTCTGGATTTTGTAGATTTTCTCAGCCAGGAAGTGGTAATACTCGTCCTAGTGAGAGACATTTTTAAAAGAACAATAAATTCTTGGTATCTGGTGCAAATTCTCTGCTCTCATAGTTTCAAGAGAAACGTTATTGTTATAGAAGTATGTATGATATTAGTTACCCTGCTGTTAGCTGACTCGTACATGTCACCCTCAACCTTGCGTGCGTACGCCACCAGGTTCTCCATTCGCCGGTCCTTCAGTGCTGCGGGGTCTGGGGTGGGGAATATGGCTTGTACACTGAAGAGAGACAGCAGAGAAACACAAAACCTCAGCAACAACTTCTACTCTGTTTTCATATGACAGGACGTGAGTATTTAGAATATATCCGTTTCATTTTTTTGGACTTACAGTTTGTGCACCAGGTGGGTGCGCAGGTCCTGAGTGACGTGTTCATGCCAGGCCTTCCTGATCCCCGAAGAAGAGAGAGGGGTGGCGGTGGGCAGGTTTCCCATGCCTCCCACTACTGACCCATCTGGCATCAGCTGACTATAAGACAGAGAGAGAAAGAAAATAAGGATTATTGATAATTACAGACATGGTTTCATTAATAATACAATGTGAACACAATTTGTAATTTACAGTGTCTGTCTTCCAAATACATTTTAAAATTATAATTCAAAAGAACACAAGAGACGGAGAACACATTGAGATCATGGATGCAGTGTTCAAAGTGGGCATGTCTGTAAAGAGGAGACTCGTGGGTACCCATAGAACCCATTTTCAGTAACATATCTTGAGGTCAGAGGTCAAGGGACCCCTTTCCTCGCCAACATTTAGCGTAAATTCGTAGTGTTAGTTATCCTCCTTCCGGACAAGCTACTATGACGTGGTTGATACCAATGGATTCTTTAGGTTTTCTAGTTTCATATGAAACCATATGATACATGATGCCTTCACTCTAGCTCTAAAACTGAGCCTCTGAAAAAAGTAAAGTCGTCTGAGGGCACCGCCGCCCTCGAGGAGTGGAAGAGGTTAAGACTAAATCTAAAATAGCTGCCAAAATGAATACTGCATGGATGTTTACTTGTCAACAGCAGATGACCAAATGAGAAGCCGTAGAGCTCATTACCCTAACCTGTAAATGAATTAAATGGCAGCTACATCACATAAGATGTCAGCGAGGGCCTTGTTTTGTGTCACATATTAAGGAGGAGAATGCTCACTTGTTGAGTGTGGATGGTAGTGAGGAGTCGGAGTGCATGCCAGCCGGGTCTGAAGAGGGGACACCCATGCCTCCGGCCATCTGGTTCATCTGATTAGTGCCTGATCAACACACATACGAGGGTTTACAAGAAAATGGCTTAGCACCAGATTTATGGCATCGCTGTTGTACATAATCCTCTAAAATGGCAGTGAAGTCTTTTTTTCTATCCCGTACCTAGTGGGTTCAGACTTCGCAGCTGCTGGTGCTGGGGGCTTTGCTGAGCGGGACCCTGTCCCTGCCCCTGGGCGGGGGACTGGTTCCCATACGGCAGACCGAGGGCAGCGTAGGCCCTCTGCATGGAGCTCGGGTCGATGTGTGTGGCAGCGCTGTTGATGGCCGTGGCGCTGGGCTGGCCGGACCCCACTGTACTGATGGCGTTCTGCAGGCTGGCACCAGGAGAACTCAGCATGGCTGGAGGGAGGAGACGGGGAAATAAATATATATATATATATATATATATATATATATATATATATATATATATATTAAATAAAGCATTTAATTAATACACTGTGATGAATCAAAGGTAACTTCTGGATTTCTAAACATCCAAACATATATGAATATAAGTCATGAAACAAATAATTAACATTAGTATAGGAGGTTTAGTCGTCTCATTTAGCCACTTGTTAGCAGCCGCCCTTTTAAAGACACATTAAGGCTTCAAAATTCACGAGTGGGATATTTATTGACGTATTTTATGTCGTTGAATAAAACGTTTAAATCTCTTCAGCTTGCGTTAACCACAGACCTTATTTCAGGCATCTCACTAAAAAAACACTGACTTCCATACGAGGGAACCGGTAGTGCTAAAATGCTAACTCATTTCTGGGTTTTACGACTCATTCTTGTAGCACTCTATATAAGCTGTCCCAAACCATTAAGAGCCTTATTGAACAAGTAAAATAACTTAAAATCAATCCGAAAAGTTAAAGTTAAAACGTCTTCTCCTGGCAGCAGAGTTCTGAATTAATTGTAGTTTATGTATACATACTCTCTGTATAATCATCACTGTAAAATAAAACATTATTAAATATTACAATTGGGGTTTTTTCTGTGAAAAGAAAAAAAATCTCTATGCAAAAGAATGTGTCCCCGATCTAAAATCCACCGCTCCCCTGCTGTGTTGATTGCTGACAGGGAGCACGCTGCCTCTGTGGGGATTTAAATCTGTCATAGGGCCTTTCAACCAATCAGAGAGCATGCCGTCCCGAGACCCTGCCCCCACTGATAGCAGAGCCACGGAGCCCCTCCCCTGGGTGTCAGATTACAGGTCCAGCCTTTCTAGAGGAATCCTCTCACTGTTTCAGCGAGCCAGTACAGAGCTTTGATAAGAGACGCAACCTGCAGGTGGCAGCACTTCATATACACTCACACACACACACTGGCCTGAGGCTCGCTGCTCGCTGACTACTGCCTTGATGAACAGTTAACAAGGGGAAGATTTTTTTTTTTTTTTTTTTATATAAAATTAAAATATTAAGCACTGATCAGAAATTCTTCGTGTTTTTGTCTTTTTAGGGGAGATAGCAGGTCAACAGTAGATGTTACATAGAAGTGGTGTACATCATCTGAGGTGCAGCTCAGCACTTTGTGTCAAGTTGTTCTAGTCATAAATCAGAAAGAAACACTAATCAATTATTACTTTATTATTTAAAATAAATTGTAAAAGTGTATAAGAGCGTAGAACATTATGATAGAAGTTTATGATGGTCAATTTTTGGGTTGATACCATTTGTTACAAAGATTTGGTGCTAAATTTAACCATTTTCCTCGAGAATTGATAAAAAAATGATCAATAATCCCTCTAAAATACCACATTAAGACACCAAGACCTTGAGGAACACCGTAGAAAAAGCCATACTGTGATTTGGGATCAAAAACTTTTGACATTGGGAGATTTCTGCAAGAATTGCATTTTTCAGCAATCGGATGGCGAGCACTTCTGTTGTGTAAACTGCTCAGAAACCCCCTTATTGTCAATCTAGCTAGGAAAGCCATCCATCCTCTGAATGCTCTAGGTCTGTAGTTTGTGGTTGTAAAGTTTCATGAGGCTGTGATTATCCTAGAGGTCACCACAGGTCATTTTATACAGTGAGGTCAACTTTAAAAAAATTGTCTCAATCCAATGAAATGGCTGCTATGAGGACTAACATCATCACACATGAATACAGTTGGGCTCATTGGATCCACAAGACTCAGCTTTACGGTGAAACCCAATTTATGTAATCCTAAAACTGTTTAGGGACCCCAGTATGCAGAAATATTCAAATACATCATTTTTAGAATTTATAATGCGTGAAAAAAACTACACGTGATTATCATAAAGTGGGCACATCTGTAAAGAGGAGACTTGTGGGTACCCATAGAACCCATTCTCATATCGTGAGGTCAGAGGTCAAGGGACCCCTTTGAAAATGGCCATGACAGTTTTTCCTTGCCAACTTTAGCCTAGCTTTGTTATTTATCCTCCTACCCGCTAAGCTAGCACTCCATCTCTACAACTGAACCTGCTACAGCCTCTGAAAGACGCCCACGATCCTGCAGGTCTCAGAGGGTTAACTGTTAACTTAACCCTGATGCATTTTCATGGGGATTTATAAATAAATAAAAAGGCAAATGGGGAGCTGCTGGAGTTACTCACGCTGCTGGTTCCTCTTGTCACTAGCGTTCTTCAAAGGCAGGCAGACCGGACAGTCGTGCCGCGTGCAGTTCTTCCAGTGGGAGATGATCTGTCTGGATGATGCACAGTGAGCCACTGGGGAGGAATAAGAGTGAAACAGAGATAATAATTCAGTACCTCAGCAGTATCTGACAATTTAAAAGCAAAGGATTAAAAACAGACTGAGAAAACACACTGAATGCACACAGTTTCACCCAGAGAAGATAGATATACCTAAAAAAAAAATAGATAAAGTGGTGAAACCCAGCACCACGTCAACTTCAAAACACAGTCAAAAAGAAAACTGCTACAGTGCAATGTGCAAATAGCAATGTAAAAGCGATTATACATGTTGTAAAACAATAAAAATTAAGTGTATAAACAGTATAAATATCAGAGTTCAAAGTTCATCAACTCTCGATGACCTCTTTACTACTACTACACACAGCTGGCAGAGGGAAGCTGCTCGCCGCCAGCGCAGATAGGAAATGGACTACAACCATCGTGACAGACGTTTTAAAAAAAAGATTAAATTCGTGTTTGCTGATGTTGTCGGTCACTGGGGCATTTTGGGGCTTAGCGAGTCAAGAGGGTAGAGTGGCTCTATTTAAGCAATAAAACACAAAAGCTTACTGCTTTACATTGTGTGAAACAATGCAACTCAAGTGATTAAAAAGCACTTCATCATCGTACTGCTCTCATTAAATAGTAGTTAAACATAATCTTTTTTTAATCAAGGCCCTTTAATCCTCTTGCACTGTCTGTTGAACAACAAAGCTATTTTGTTGTTGTTTAGTGTCATATAGGGATGCAAATGTCATGAAACTTCCTGAACCGATCGCCAGCCACGTGTAGATCGATAACCAATTTTGCTAAGGACAATATTGGCGAGCGGTTATACAAAGGAGCTGACGGCGACAGGCGCTTTTGGCAGCTTGGGGGAACTCAAAACTACAACAAGCCATCAACACCTTTTGCTGACTTGTTCCTGGTGGTATGTAAAGCACCAGGCTCTGATTATGGCTGCTCTCACAACACACACAGTGCCGTTAACTCACCTGTATAGAAATTCTAACTAGGTAAATTTTCTTGATCAGATTCTTGTTTGATTAATAGACAAAAGATTAACCCTTAAAGGGGTAGTTTGGGTGTTTTGAAGTAGGGTTGTGTGAGGTTCTTCTCCATAGTCAGTGTATTATCTACAGTAGATGACGGTCAGCACGCCCCCAGTTTGGGGAAGCAGACAGGAGTTAATGGACGGAGGCAAAGCAATGTACTGCTGTGGTCGGGGCCGGCAGCAAAACGTATTCTAGCTACCTAAAGAAAGACTCACCTAAAAAAAATCAATATCAGTTTAAGTGTACGCTATATTCAGAATTATTTTTCCTTTCCAACGGGGAACTGAAGCTGTTGTATCCATCTATTCTCTCGCCAAAGCCACCAGACTCCATTTAAAAAAACAGTAATTTCACATTAATATATCCATACAACACCTTGCGGTCACACAGGTGAACACATTCCAGCAGGAGTCAGCTATAAATGTAATATTTGGACTCAAGCTTAATTTTTCATCATATCACTTTCACTCACCCTGGCAGGATTTGCCAGCCTGGCAGTGGGTCATGTGGTTGAGGACGTTCTTCATGGTGCGGCAATGGGGCAGAGTGCAGGCCCTCACCTCCCCGTTGGCCTGCTCCCGCCGCTGGCACTTGTGTGCGTGAAGCAACAGGACCAGCTGCTGCTGAATGAGTTTGCGCTTCTCGGGGTCGGCCGTTGGGCCCGTTGACACACCGCCAGCCCCGGGGACCATGCCCACCGACGCTACCTGCTGCAGCTGCGACTGCAAAAGAGCGTCAATACAAACACAGGTTAGGCACAGATCAGAATATCAGACTTTCCTCATTTTAGACTTTTAGGTTTAAAATAAAAACAGAAAAGAATCTGAGACTATCTTGATGTATCGCAGGGGCTTAGATAATTAAAATAAAGACACCAGAGAAGAAAAAGCAGGCAGGATGGGAAGTAAAAACTCAAGAAGTAAAAGAAAATGTGCGTAAGAATCTGAGGGAACTGGTAAACAAGGAAAATCTATAAAATCAAAATATGAACTTTCTCAAAAATTGAGGGGCTGACATTTCCTGCCACGATTTAAGTCCATTTCCTGTTCTTCAAACAGATTTACGTAGCTCCGAGCTCTGTTGACTTTGTGCCTTGAAAGAGTCTCACTCTGTTCTCGACAGTTAAGACTAAATGTTCCAACAACATCAGATCGGGCGGCCTTTCACAAATATTTTGCCCTAAATGCAATTTTAATTTTCAGATTTGTTTTTCAAAGCAAAGAAGCAATGTACATAAATCGCTGTAGCGCTATCGTGCAGCCGGTGTAGACAAAGTGTCAGGTTCAAGTTTGGGCAGAAACCATCGTACACCTTACGGACCAAAGGATGACACACAGAGAATAGAATACAATACAACATATTTTATTGTCTAGTTTTTGTGTAGAAAAGACAGAAATGTGTCTTTGTTTTGCATGTGCAAACACTGCTATTACTGCCAAATTAAAATCTATACTACTACTGTATTTACCAAGACCGGGTGGCAGTCTGTTTTAAACTGTTTGTGTGCAATGTGTTTTCTTTGTTTCCAACACTTAACACTGTACGAAAGGAAACAAAGGGTCCTTTATTGCAGCGTGCCGATGTGACTTTAAGATTTCGATGACAACTCTCTTTATGAGAGGCTAAGAGTGAAGCTAGGATGCATACTTCAACGGTTGCAACAGATGAAGCATAAAGCAAGTCTAAACAACAGCACATCCATTTCTAAGAATAATTGAACAGATTTATGCCGGGTGTGCACAAGAGGATTTTCAAATATTTACTGATCTGAGTAGGCAACGTCCCGTTGGTGATGCAGCTCGCTCTCATTGGCTATTGCGGATTCCTGCTTAATATTCCTTCGCTGTTCCTTTCCAGGCGGCTGAAGCGCCTTAAACCTGCATTCTTTCTAATATCCAGCAGGGCGGCGACTCCTCTGGTTGCAAAAAGAAGTCTGATTGTATAGAAGTCTATGAGAAAATGAGCCTACTTCTCACTTGATGTATGACCTCAGTAAACATTATAAACATGAGTTTATGGTCTCAATCTCTAGTTTCAAGTCTTCTTCAATACAGCATGATGTTCATTTAGTAAATTATGGTCCCATTTAGAGTCAAATAGACCATAAAGCAGGGGATGCTTTAGGGCGGGGCTACCTTGTGATTGACAGGTCGCTACCACGGCTTCTAGGAGTGGTCTGTTTTTTGTCTTTTACTTCAACTTTAACCCTTTCACAGTGTGTTTTCAGTTTTTGAAAGTTAATTTTAACATTTTGGTCACCTAAAAATGTCTTATTCAGCATTCGGTTGTACTTAGCTCCACCCTCTCTGGTCACTTCTGGGTGCAAAAAAACAACATGGCGAAGGCCAAAAACCAAGATGGCAACGGCCAAAATGCAGAACTTGAGGCTTCAAAACCGGAGTCTGCACCCATTCAATGGGTGACGTCACGGTGACTATGTCCACTTCTTATATACATTTACATATCTATGGTCCTTTCACACTACAAGATTTTGATTCAAAATTGGGGAGACTCCGATCATTTGGGCAGATAAACTCCTCAGACCTGCCTTGAATCGGAAACACCCTCGAGATTGTCAGGAGGAGCGAATCGGACCCAATATCTGCCCAATTAACCTCTAGTGTGGGGCCAACATTAGTGGAAAACAGAACAGAAATATAGATTTTCCTCTAATTAACCTAAAACAAAAAAAGGGACTGGGACAGATATAAGATTCAAGTGGCTCTCACCAAGTTTGGCACACTCCCAGCTCCCTTCAGCTCAGCAGGGAATTGGGGCAGGTTGTTGGAAAGGGCCGTCTTGTTCTGGAGTTGTTGGGCGTTGACCCCCGCTGCCCCCATCTGCTGCACCCCGGCCTGGCCATACTGCTGGCCAAATGGAGCTCCTGACATCCCCATCTATAGGAGACAATCAGGACAGAGGGAGGTCAATGGGAGATAATTTGCATATCATGCAGAATACCATCACAGTAGATACATGTTTTACCTGCACTGAGAGTCTTTGTGTCAATGCATATGGTACCATACAGGTCAATCAAAATTAAACATCTCGCACAACTGTATGTCCACAAACTACGTTTTATTCCTTGTGCCTTAGTCGGAGTGATTTTGTGCCTCAAGTTCACGCCGTAAGCAACAACTTGAAGGACTGCTGTTAAAACAGCTAGTTCTGGAGATACTACGTCATACTTTAAAGATGGTATTTGGGTCATGTCTCCAGATCCCACAACCAGCGGAGGAGTTGGGAAAAATCTTGAAGGTTTTTGGTGAAGAACATGAGGTATCCAAATTAGGGCTCTCACAAATATATCACACACTTTTTATCTGTTCAAAATGTACCTTTAAATGGAGATTTGTCAAGTATTCAATACTCTTATCATCAAGGGAGTGGGAAATATGCTGCTTTATGCAAATGTATGTATATCTTTATTATTGGAAACAATTAACAACACAAAACAATGACAAATATTGTCCAGAAACCCTCATATGTACTGCATTTAGCACAACAAATATGTTCAAATCATAACATGGCAAACGGCAGCCCAACAGGCAACAGCAGCTGTCTATGACTTGACCATGACCAAATATAATATAACCAATAATGCATGGGATAAGTGGGCATGTCTGTAAAGGGGAGACTTGTGGGTACCCATAGAACCCATTTTCATTCACATATCTTGATGTCAGAAGTCAAGGGAGCCCTTTGAAAATTACCATTTCCTCAGCAAAATTTAACGTAAGATTGGACCATTATTTAGCCTCTTTCGCAACAAATGGATTCCTTAGGTTTTCTAAGATTTCATCTATGATGCCAATATCTTCACTCTAGCTTTAAGACTGAGCCCGCTAACGTCCGAAAGATCAAATAGCGTAGTTGCGTTAACGTGTTAAAGAAATTAGTGGCGTTATTATTGAGTTAACTTTGACAGCCCTAATTCAAATATTATAAAATGTTGTCTGTGAAAGCTCTGAAAAGTCTTTGGGAAAGGAATTTGGGTTTTCATTTGTTTAAGATAAATGGGCTCAAATTTATGGCAAATCTCGTACAATGTCGAGAGATTTGAGGATAAGACTGAGAAAGGTTTAAAATTCGACATCGTTACTATTAGACCCCAAGCAGGTTACATAGACTTGGCTTAAAGGATTCTACGACATGTTGGAAATGTAAGAGCCATGTTGTAGATTTTGTAGATTCACATTTTGCATTCTGTCCAAAACTTTGTCTTGGGATCCGCCGACATGTACGGTCGTGTCTAGAAGGTAACCCTCAAGTTGCAAAAACTTGCAAAAACACAAGACTCACAAGACTCGCTGCCCGACGATCAATCCCAACCTTAACCATTTGAGGTCAATGCCTAACCTTATCCATCTCGCCAGAGTTTTGCAACTTGGAGGTTACCTTCTAGACATGACCTCGATGTATGGAGAAATGGACCAAGACACCAATAACGATAGGGTGGCAAAATATTTCCAGGAGCTGCAACACCTGCTTTTCAGGACTCGGTAGAAATGGGAAAGGTCGCTGCGTTTGAAAGAATGTCATGCAGGAATTGTGATAGGGCAGAAAAATATTGGCATAAGTTGGGAAGGAATATTACTTTTATAAGTGCATAAGAATAAGAATAAGGTGGAAGTAACTGAATCACAAGTACGGTCAGGTGTATTTTATGTTTTTATGTTCTTAAAAGTCTTCATCTGTACTGAGGATCAATGTATTTATTTGTTATTTTATTTTATTATTTTTCTATACATTTTATTTATACAAAGCCAAATTATTGATTTATTAAATTGTTGTTTATGCCTCTTGTTCTTGGGGTTACACAGCATGGGAAGGGAGTAATGGGGAAGGAAATAACATGCATCTGTACACTGATTGTTTTGCATACTGAACAACAAGTCTTAAAAAAACAAACCGCTTAAATAGACTCAATGTTTGCTCCGACGTCTCTTGAAGCTTAATTATTTACTAAAAGTAAAGTGAATTGTCAAGTCTACAAACATCTGTAGAAAAGCATTTATTTTTTATTTCATAATTGGCCTCGGACAGGGAAGAGTTAGCTTTCTTGTTATGTCCTCAAAAGTAATTTATTCCGATGGCCCTTAGCATGCATCTGTCTGCTGCTCTCGCCTGCCTTTCTCCACGGTGGCCGAAGCGGCAACCTGCTTTGCTTCGCGGAGGTTCCCCACTGCCAGCAGTGCTCAGGCAGATAGAGCCGGCCCAGCCCAGCGGAGAAAGAGAAACGGGAGGAGACACACACACAGAGAGAGAGAGCGAGAGAGAAAGACCAGCTTGCTCAACAGCTGAGTAGAGCGCTGCACTGCCGCCTGCCCCTCCCCCCTCCGCTGCACAGAAACACACAGATGCTCGCCTGCTGCCTCCCTCCCATTCACACATGAGCACGGCCTCATCCTCCTCCTCGCTCACACGGGTTCTCCCACTTGATGATCCACGCTTACTACGAAGGAATGTCACCAAGCAAGAGGACAGCGCCGTTACACAGGAAGGCCTCCAGCGTTTGCCCTCTTCTTAGCATGTCTTTTTCAGTTCCTCCCTCTCTACTTCTGCCTCCCCGACTCCGACAACAACAACAACATATAAACCGGCTGCTCTAAACGTGATTTAGAGCTCCATTATCAAAGGCCATAGCCCCAGAGTGAGATGTCATATGCCAGAGAGAGAGAGAGAGAGGAAAAAGGAGTTGGCAGGAAAAGAGTGAATACTAGCAAATAAAGACCAAGGAGCATCAACAAAAACATTTAAACCAGAAAAAAACATATATATAATATATATATATAATAGAAAAACACGCCTCTAGGCTGAAACTCAACCGTAGTGTTGTTCTGTCAGGAGATGCAGTGACTTTATGATAAACCAAGTAAGAGTAGGAGAGCTATGATGAGTAAGGAAACTGAACTAACTAGCGAAAGTCCGCTAGTTGCTAGGCTAAATCATGCTACACCGACTGTCGTTTCCCAGCGGAAGAGAGCAGTCTATGCTTGCAACACAGCACAGTTTGAGCTCATGCTTAAGCTGCGCTAGCTGCTGGGTTCAGCGCACATCACAGCGTGCAGCGCCCAAAGGCGGGCTTTCCTCGACGTAGTGAAAAGCCATTGGAAATAACAGGTTTCAGAGCGCAGCGTTGATGCGTTGTGTCTGAAAGGGCCTTTAGTGAGTGAGAGACGGAGAGAGCTAACTGAAAGAAATACTCAAGCAGGAGCAAAAATTAATATAAACTGATGAATATTAGTTTATGCCAGAGATTCACACGCCAAGTTCACACCAGAGGGGCGAATTATTCAGTTTTCTTTCCTGAGAATTAAAGGTAAAAATCAAAAGTTTGACATAAAAATGCTGTTGCAATGTATTTATTATTTTGTTATTTCCACTCACATTTTTCTGGGGCAGGAAACCCCTGCTTTGGTTTTGAAATCCTATATTTTTTTTTAAGGTTCCAAGGTTGGCAAGTATGTTTCTGCATCGGGTTACCGTTGCAGCTGGGCAGTTTGTTAGGCACTACAACCACAGCCTCCCTGCAAGCTAAGCACTAATCTGGTTGGTTACGATTAATTGTCGGTAACGAGGGTCGGCTATCGGTCATAAAAAAAATTCGAAATTGGCATCCCTATTATAAATGCAGCGCATTTACATTACAAATACAATCCTGCTGAAAAAGAGTGATGAAGTCAAACTGAAATAAGCAATTTGTCCACATGAATGAAGAGCAGGTAAGAAAGAATTGGCAATTAAAACGACCACAAAAAAAGAGAATAGAGATAGAGAATAATGGAAAGCATCAGATTTCTTTGCCATATCAAACATTATCAAACGGAAGCCAAATTAATACTTGTCCTATAATTTGTGCATTAACGTATATGCTCTTTCTTTCAAAGTGATAGTGAAGCCAGCTACATTTCTCCAGCTCTGAACATGAAAGCCAACACATCGTCACTCTCTCCGTCATCGCAGCATGTTTCTCTGATGGCAGAGATGCAAGGTAAATATGACATGTGCCCGACTGTCGTTTTATCTTCAAACCGCAGGCTAAAGACGAACGTCACAACCAGGTTCAAATCTGTGGCTTCTCAGTGTGACGTAACGGCATTTGTTGCAGTATTTTATGGAATAAAAAATATCTCATCAATAAACAGGCACACACACACCAAGCGATTAGTTTTTGTACCATAATGTAAGAAAGTAAAAGGCAGGCATTAAGCTTTATATATGTCTGTACGGGAAAGGAGGGGCTTGTTTCATGTGGCAATGTCTGTTGAAATATTCTGAGTGAAAACTAGGGCGCTGGTTTAACCCTGGTTTCCTGTCAAACCACAAAGCCCCGAGAATCTTTGACATGGGGAAATATCTTCTCACACTGAGCACTTCAAAGTCCTCAAAGAGATTTACATAGAAAAACAACCAGCAGCTCATCATTCACAAACAAAAATAATGCGTCATTGTGTAGTACTACTATGACAGTTGTTGTTGCATCATTTTAAGTCATTCTCAGATTAGTAATAAATACATCATCAGCACTGGGACTATCCGATTGGTCAAGTTAGACCCACGGAGACTGATGCACTTGACTACAGGATTCAACCCCCTCAACTGGGTGACTGTGTCCTCCAGCAGACCCAGGAAGAAGAACAAATCAATACATAGTGAGGGCGAGATAACTGACGACAAGCCAGCAATAGGAATAATACATGGTAGTTGACTGCTTTGGGGCGGAGGATGGGCCTCATTCTACCACCAAACCAAATACCGTTTGAAACACTTTCAATATTTATTAGTTCCTTTTCCAAATAATTTCTAAATCCACATGAATCACTCATCACCGGCATAAATTAGATCCACCACACAGCACGTATTTAAGATGAAAATACATCACTTTTAGAGCTGGTTCGCCTGTTACTCTCGTTATTTCCTTCTTCCAAAACAGTGGTGAAGAACACCAGGAGTACTTACTGGTGCCAAATTAATCAGAGCACACAAGGCCAAATTGCCTCCTACAGTAAGTTACCATATGACCGGTTGCTGACAAGCAATGAAAAATTTAAAAGGCCATTTTTTCTTAACGGAGTCCGGCACAATGCTAAATCCACATAAAACACACTGGGGCTATAATACAAACAATGAAGAGAAAACAGCATCACTGATCTGTTTTAACTGAATATTCTCTGGTCTAATTCAGCCAAGAACACAAAAACACCAAAATCATCAGCATGTTAGCGTGTTGTTCACTACTGAGCCTGTTAGTAACCGCTACCGAAAACGTTTTCTTCACCCGCCAAAAATCTGAATCGACAGGTCAAACTCGAAACGGCCAAGAAAATTGCAATCGGTGCATCTCTAATAGAGATAACAAGCTCTTCTAAAGAAGATATCTCAAGTGTTTGGCAAATAAAGTGACAACGACAGCAACTTTAAATGTAAAGCATTGCTGTGGATAAATAAGGTAAAAATATGTTGGTGGTGCGGCAATACTTCGGCTGTTAAACGTCCTACACGAAACCGATTGGTGGTGATATATTTTGTTATTACATGCCTTTGTTGAATACTCGATTCTGATTGGACAATCACAGCGTTTTACGGTTTGTTATTACTTTATAGCAGACAGTTGCTATGTATAACAGACCGTTGCTATGGATGCAGTTGTGATTTTCAGACCATTTTTGTGTCAAATTATTGATTTTTTAAAGTAAGCAGCCGTGTAGTAAGCGGGATAATGTACAGCTATTGGCTGCTAGCTAGCTTAGCGTATCTAGCTTTGTGCCGCATCACCCTGTCAGGGTTTATTTCACAACAATGACCGGCTCGCTGCACATTATCCCTTGCATATAAACTGCCAACAAACGCAGAAAATACTACAAACATTGTTTATTACCTGAAGAAATTGCCATCCAACTAACGCTGCACCTATAAACAGATTTTAAACAACTGGGATAAAATACAAACAGACAAACTAACTTTGATTCATCATTTGTCTGCATGAGTGTTTTGAGGAGAGAGAACTGACCAAGCGAGCAAGCACACACTCCATGAAAATGACATTTACGTTTCTATGTTCGCAACAAGAAAAGGTCATTATAAGCACAAGGTAAATAGGGCTGTTTACTATCTGCTGCTAGGCTTAATTACTGTGAATGCCTTTGTTGAATACTCGATTCAAAGTGAAATTGGACAAAAGTGAAACTGAAATCTGGACATGTGAGAATTTGCAAATGTAGCATGACTGTGCTGTTTTCTGAAGTACAGTGGTTAGTAGTTGATGTGCTCAACAGATGATTCTGATCTTCCATGCTCTGTGCCCGTCTTGTATTTTGCTGAGCAAACATTTTGTAACTTGTGGGACTAATTAAGCAGAATTTTGAACCTCACCTTATTCATGTTTCCAGCTTGCTGAGCACTCATCGTGTTGTGTGCACCCAACTGTGGTCCTCCTTGGGTGAGTGTCTCTGCCAACACACTGCCTCCAGCACCCACTTGTGCCCCCTGCATGCCTTGGCCCTGGTACTGCATGCCAGGTCTACCCCGGCCTGCAGGTCCCAGAGCCCCATTCATCACTTGTCCTGTCTGGCCCATGACCCCGTGGCCCTGCCCGCTGTTCAACATGGCCTGGTTGAAGCCCATGCCCCCATTGCCTTGTCCGGGAGCTCCTTTCTGGATCTGCGGAGACTGGTGGTTGGGAGAACCCTGCCCGAGAGGGTTTTTACCAAGCACGGCACCTAGCTGGCTTCCCACCATGCCTCCCTGTTGGGGGCCGGCCGAGTTGAGACTACCTCCCAAGATGGAGGAGCTTCCTGGCCGCAGGAGCTCAGACAGCTGCTTGTGTTTGGCGGCCGCATCGGGGACGATGGAGTTGAGACCGGGACCCCCTCCACCTGGACCGCCGTTAGAGGACATTCCCATTCCCAAATCTCCATTGGGGATGAGCTCATCTGGAAGGTCGTTTTCCAGGTCAAAGAGAGACACAAGATCTAAAAAAAAAAAGAGAGAAAGGGAAATAAGAATTAGAACTAGTAACAACAGAACAAGCTGCTCACCGCTAAGCACAGAGAAACCAAGGTATTTGTTTTAAGGGAGAATTAGAAGATATATTCATCAAAATAATCCCATGTGGGATTAATTACACTTTGCTTTAAAGGTAAAGAAATGCTGTTACATGAAATTGCCCTCGTGCACACTGAGGCAACATAATGCAGAGAGCATCCAGGATACATTCAGTTTCCTGTTCATCAAGGTTAGGCAACAGGAACAGAAAGAAGGCGGAAAAGTCTTGACTGACAATCTTCCACCACTGAGCCAAACATCGTGATTGTCATTTAAAAGCAATTACATTTTGAATTCCAACACATCACAGTTCAATCAGTTCCAATTATAGTACATTATATAACACAAAAAAACGCACTAAGGGGCAAACGTACAAAAGTTATTTTAAACCGAACCAAACATGTAATGTGTGAAAGCGCCCCAAATTTCCAAATGCACCAATTGTGTACGACAGTTTAGTGACGTATCAAACCACTGTCAACCACAAACATTAACAGATTTTGTGGTGGTTTAATGAAGAGGCGATATCTGACTAGTTATTAAATCCAAACAAAACAAAACCAGACCTGATCCCTGTACGAAGACGGAGATAAAAAAGTAAGTAAATGTTTGCATTTTAGGAGAAAATAATAAAAATGCTCCGAGAACGTTTTTTTTTGCCACAGATACGATTGCCGATCATCGATGAGCGGCCAATAGCAATATTTTTTTTTTTAGTTTTGTTTACAAGGATACAAGTATACAAGGCTCCAGACTAAAGTTTTTCACCACCATAATTTCAATAGAATAGAACAGAATTCCTTTAAGATGATGCACTGCACAGCACGAGTGTAGATCTGTAAGAATTGGTATAACATTTATAACTAAAATCATGTGTAGAAGAACACAATGTGACTTTGCAGTGTGCATTTTGGAAACTTAAAATGCAACTTGTTAGTAGAAATGTGCATGTGCATACGTGGGCGAAGGTGCATGTACTCTAAAACAGCTCAGTCCCTGGGACAAGAAAAAAAAAGGTGCTGTAACTGAGAGCACTCTTGTGGCTCTGCAGAAAAAGCAAACAAGAACACTAAACACATACAGAGCATTAATAGAACATTAATGAGGGTTGCAGTCCAAATCACACGTCTATGCCAAGGTCCTTCACGTGAGGGTGCGAGTATGTCAGCCAATAAAGAAGACAGCACAACAGCCACACCCCCCACACACACGCCTCGCTCAGTGTATCTGGGGCCACAGGGTTATTAAGGTTGGAGAGAAATCCAACCTGTTTATCAATGAAATATAGTGGCAATTAATGGGTGCGTAAAATATTAGAGCCACGTGCTTTAAATGGAGTGGCCGACCTTTTGAGGTTAAAGCAACAAGTCTCAGAGTGACCAGTGCGTAGCTGAGAGCAAGCACCTGTGCCTCGCCCGAGGCCTATTCAGCAGCAAGATTGTAACCCCGCTAATTTAAGAGGGTTAAGAGTGGAGCCAAAAAAACTAGCTGAGCTCCTTTCAAAAGGCTGAGAGTACAATTTGAATTTGCTCCTTGTACAACGAGGATATGATGAGCAGGAAGCAATCACATGCCAAGTGGTGACAACGGTAGCATCCACTAAACGCAGAATCCCAACACTTGAGTCACACCATTCTCACCTGAAGAGGACATGGCTGCTGCTGCTGCTGCCGGTTGTAATTCATCCAAAAGCTTTTCAGCAGCAGCCACATGAAAATCTTCAATTAGACTCTTCAGTCTGGGAGATAATAACAGGCTGTGTGCAGCAGGCTGTTGCTGCTTTAGCAGAGTCACAGAGAGAGATGGGATGGAGATGGAGATCGAGATGGTAAGGGTAAGCTGCAAGTTGCTATTTTTTTTTAATACGTTACGATGCGTTCAAGCTGTATTCAGTAAAAAAAAAAAAATAGTATTGGGCCGAGGGAAATTATACTGCTATCGTGATGCGTTCAAATGTAATCTTGTAAAATTTAGCTTTTGGCGCGAAACTTTAATAAATAGTTGTTTGAAGGAGATGTTGTCATAGCATAATAAAATAGATATTAGAAAGGGAATTATGACCTGTTTATCTTCCTAAAGGCCCCGACACACCAAGCCGACGGTCGGCCGTCGGACAGTTTGGGGCCGTCGGTGAGCGTCTGTCGGCCTAGTTTTTGTGGTGTTTTTTTTTTTTTAAGTGAATATACTTCCCAGTATAAACACTTGAACAGCCCTTATTTAAATCATTAGGTCCTAAAAGTTGTAAAATGAACTAATATCCAAATCAAGAGTTATTTCCCTTCCTCTGTTCATGTGAATGAGAACCAGACTGAGGCTGGAGCGAGGGCTGGGAGGCGGAGTTAGCAAGCCCTGGCAACAGTGTGACATTGTGACCCCGTGACCGAGCCATGTGACCGAGCAGACGCTAATACGCCAGCTCTATGGGCCCAATGGATGCGGAAGATCATCGAATTAGCATCATGTGCCACTGAGCAGCTTTCATAGGAATGAACAGGGCCCGCCTCCAACGCTGTATCCAGTTCTCTTAATACATCCATGATTCCAACAAACGGATATTTTCACGACATGGTCATCTGGAATGAAGCTAAGTGCTGAGTAAGAGTGGTGTGAAAATGGTCGGCAAACACTGCTTTGTTTCATGTACGTATCATAACAGCGGCTTATATATCCGCCGTCCTCGGTCTTCCGGTTTCCCTTTTTGAATGACGAATACAGACTACCGCCGCCTGCTGGTGTGGAGAGTTATTTCCTCTCACGCAGGCGCAGAACGTACATGCTAACTGGCCGTCGGCTGTATTCTTTGCGGTGTATTCGAGTGCAACTTTTTAGCCAAGACAAAAGCAACGCAACTGGTGGCCTTCGTCGCCGCTAGTTCTTTGATGTCGGGTTGGTGTGTCTGGGCCTTAAGCAGCTTATAATATATAATTAAAACTACTAATGCCAAGATCTTTTTAATCAAAGTATTTAAATAAAAAAAAAAAAAATGCATTTCCCAATCATTGAATTGTGTTTTTATGTAAATAAAGATGACAATGAAAGGATAACATTTAGAATTTTTGACACCGACTTTGAAACTTATTTTTTAGGACCGTGGTGAAAATAGTTAGTCTGGAGCCTAGTTGTCAGTAATAGTTCTTGGAAAGCGAATTAAAATCGGCAAAAATCGGTTCAACACAGCTACAGGAAGTGCCGAGTTTTGCATCAAAACTTGGTCGAATCTGCTCTCCCACTCCTTACTAGGAAGAGGAAGGGGGAGACAGACGATATTTTGCTGTTTTTCTATAGTTTTTCTGTGTTTGAATTGAAGTTTATTCTAAGATCACAATCTGCTTTTCAAAATGATCTGCCACAGCATAGACATGGCCTCATTGTTAAGTGCTTTGTCCCCATTCCCCAAAAAAAACCCAACAGGTTGTTCAGGAGGTTAAAAACACAACATGTAGATGGGACACCTTAATGGATACATTCTTTTTTCATCAGACTGGTAGAATAAGCAGGAAAGAAATAAGAAAATTTCATGGCACATTTAAAAACTGAGGGAGCACGGTGCTGGGCTGTTTCCCTCACATTTGATTGGCGGTACATTTGTAAAACTTTTAATATGGCGCTTTATAAGAAGAGCTGTGATGACTTCAAGATGTGCAAAATTAGTGGCACTTGTAAAGCCGGGGTAGCAGTGATTTGCTGCACAGTGTTTATGAAGACCACAGCTATTCAGAGAAAATGACAAGAAAAAAAAAGTCTACATGATCTGAGAGGGCTCTCGCAGACAGACAGACAGACACTGAGATCTGAAATACAGTCTCTTTGAAGAGGATATGAGCATCTTCTGGATGTGTGTGATACTACGGTTGAGAGCAGAGGGGGGAAAAGGGTAGAGGTAAAGAGGGCTGCGGGGCAGGACTGTTTGGGCTGGCTGATTGGATGCCACCAACCACTCACCTCATCTCAATCAGGTACACCTCAGCTGACACGTTAGCCAGATCCAGAGTATCGACAGTAGGGTGGCTGCCCATTTCTCACCACTGGCGCTGACACGCCCACTCAGCCATACAAATGAAAACAAGCCTGGCACTGGCCTGTGGCCACTGGCGCAAACACATACTGACACGAGACCAGAGCACCATAAAAAAAACTGTCACACATTAACATAAACATCAAAGACGGGCTGCTAATCTGTGGCTGTGAGCGACAGCTCAGTGTGGGCTGGATGTAGACGTCTTTGCTATCTGTCAGACTACCAATAATGGAAAGGCTTTACCAATAACAAACGTGACTCCGTAAGCCAAACCCGTTAAGGTATATTGTGAGAATACTCCTTTGTAACACATTTATGGAAGCAAATAATTCCCATAATTAGGGCTGCCAAAGTTAACGCGTTAACGCAAATTTGTTTTTGCACCAATAATTTCTTTAACGCATTGACCCAACATGCGATTTCTAGGTTGTAGCAGGCTCGGTCCTAAAGCTAGAGTGAATGTACTGGCATCATATGAAACTAGAAAACCTAATGAATCCATTGGTACCAACCATGTCATACTAGCTTGTCGCGAAGGAGGCTAAATAATACTCCAAACTTGACATGTTATGATTTGAGCATATTTTTTTCATTGTTTTGTGTTGTTAACAGCTCGTTTGAGCGGAGGAATTGTAGCCTCGTAGCATTTATTCGACAAATAAAGTGTACAAACACTGTCTGCTACACCTACGTTCACAGCTATAACGTCACACACACGGTCTGTCGGAAACTAGCTGAAGTTACGCCGCGCTGACAAAGCGTATGTGTGTGAGAATGGTGAGCACGAAGTTACCAGCAGAGCTACAGCTTTTATCGGACAATCGCCATCGTTAATCCTGACAACCTGCTAAACTAAACTAAATGTGCGGTGGAGACTTTTAATGGGAAAGTGGCTGCATGTTCGTGACACTACACGCAACATCGTGGCTGCTAAGTTAACGCTCACGGACGGTGAACTGGAGACAGTGAACGCAGCATTGTGGCTGCTAAGTTAACGCACCCAGACGAGTGAACTGGGGACTCAGTTGTCTGTTGTGCTCATACACTGCAGCTGGCGCACCGCTGCATGCGACGCACAAATCTTGTTGGTTAACGATTAATAATCGGTTAACAAGGGTCGGTTATCGGTTAAGAAACTTTTCAAAATTAGCATCCCTAAATCATGATTCAATATGTTAATTGACTGACAGCCCTAACCATAATTAATTGAATCTTTAAAGCAACTGAATACCTAATTTAAACCCCACACAACATCCATGTGCTACCCAAAAATCAATCAAAACACTTCATCTGTATTCACTTCCTTTGTAAATTTATGTTCAACACACATTCGCTGATTCACTTCATCCACTGAGCACACTTCCAGATTCAAAGAAACCAAGTAAATGTAACTGTACAGTATGAAAGGGGCGAGGGAGGAGCAAGGCTGCAAGCTACAGGTTCCTCACAGATCTGCCTCAAATCCTCTCAGAATTAGGGCTTTTTCAACTCACTGTACTTATCCTCCCATCTGCAGCCTGGCACTTAAAATCTTCTCAATGTACCGAAGACCCTGATCTGCATCCAGGACTTCAAAGAGAGCAGGTCTACAGGAGACGCTGTGCAACGTCTTGCTGAATACATGTGTTTGTGTGTGTGTGTGTGTACGTCAACTGAGACAGAAAGGGCTTCTGGCAGCAGTGGGGGAGGAGTCGGTCTCGGCGTCGGGCTGCTTTTATTGCCCAGCGAAAGCTCCTGTCACCCCTCTGAGAAGACGAGCCACCTCGGCTGAAGGCTGCGGACTGTCGGCTAGATAATGCAGCCGCCCACAGGGGACGAGACGGGCCGAACAAAGCAACTTCAACATTTCTCAGCTGTTTGTAACTGGCAGACAGATGTTTCCGATCTCCACCGCAGTTTAAATTAAGCAGCAACTGCGCCAGTCTTTATCCTCTCAAGAAGATGAGAGTTGAGAGGTGGCTGCAGTGGTGCAATCACAAAACTTCACTGGAATGAGACGGTCCGTGTGTTTTCAATGTTTGGAGCTAGCTACTGCACAAAGAATACCAACAAAGCTGTGTTCAGTATGAGGGGTGTGTATCTTTCCCTCTCAAGACGATTCAATATATATCTCGTTACATGGTGTGCGATATGATATAGATAACCACGCAACGATTTGACACAGTTCGATATAGCACTACTTCAATATGATCCGATTCAGGTTAACTTAATACATAGTATTCTCGTGACGTCATATATTTCCTATACCGTTATGGCGCAATGCAGCTCATTCATCATGGTTGTAATTTAATAATAATAACCTTTAATTTCAACTGTTGTTTGCCTTCTATCTGTAATGATGATGTGATGGAATACTATGGATTAGTGACATGGTGTCCCACGTCGTGAAACCAATAAGGCAACAACATCCATAGAAATAGAATATAGAAGTAGAATGGACATTCCCATTCAAATCAACATAGCAGGATGGTCAGAGCGGAGGCCATTTGTATGTGCACCGCTGCCATAGCGACCGTTGTAGCAGGCTGACTTCCGCATAAACTAAACCGACTTGCACCAAGTCGTGGACTCACTGAGGTGAGGATTTGGAGTAACATTTAAAGTTGCGCCCAGGGCACACAGAAAAAGTAATGGATGTTATTTTCATTTTATAGATAGAAACAATATCAGCAGCTTAAACGACATTGAAACAGTCTGTTGCAGCTAGGGGTGGGCGATACATCGGATATAGTCAATGTATCGCGGCTTGTCCCACGCACGGTGTTTAAAATGACTATATCGCGAACATCGACTACAAATTGTCACGTAATGTTTTTAAGCCACCATGCCGGCATGAGACTCGCTTTGGCATTTCCTTCTCTCCCTCTCCTACGGCCTACGGCTCCCTCTCAGACACACACGTCACAGGCTCCGCCCCCCTCCAGACTCTCTCCTGGACGAGTGAGTGTGACGTATTTGGCCTGCGTGTTTTTGTATTTGGAGGGAAGCAACGGAGAGAGAAGGAGCCCCGAGAAAGCGAAAGAACAGAAGCGGCAAAGCGAGTACGGTAGCGAGAACACGACCAAAGCAACCAGAACCAGCCCAGAGGCAAATGACTCTGGCTTCCCTGCTTTCCAAAGCAATCCAACATGACAAAAAAGAGTACAAAATGGAAAGAAATCACGGCTGCTGTAAACTAAATCGCAACGTCAGTAAGCGTAGTTGAAAAACCCGGATTCAAAAGACTCATTAAGAAGTCTTAAGAAGAAAATATGAACTGCCTGGTCGCACATTTTTTTGCGGAGAAAGCTCTACCGGAGTTCTGCATTTCAGTGAGAGAAAGATTGGCCAACCAGCTAACAGAGGTGACCCACCTCTCCACAACTACCGATCTGAACGTCCAGCTAACAGAACCAAAGCTGTCAGCCTGAATAAGTGGACCCGACTGCTTTGGCCACAGGCTACACCTCGCGATTGGTGAGTCTTTCTACACTGCTGGGAAAATAATATTTTTTATTATCAGCAATGTTATAACAGCTTACTGGTAAACATAATAAGTTACTTTACACGCCATTAAAAACGGTGTGTGTGTGTGTGTGTGTGTGTGTGTGTGTTATGTATTTATCAAAATATATGAAGCATTTATTGCCAGATAACTATTTGGTTAAAGTGAATACTGTTGGATACTGTTTTGTTAAGTTTAACTTGGGATTTCCCCCTTTTTGCATGCAAGATTAAAATTGTTCCAATAGAAACCGCTAATGAATATAAACAAGGTTTTAATGCAGACATATACTGCAGGGACTACAAGAATCATCATATTGGTGTGATTGTATGCATCAAAGGGTTAAATCAAGCATTTATGAAGTGTCTAGAGGATATTTTAAAATATTGCGATATATATCGTGTATCGCGATATTGCCTAAAAATATTGCAATATTATTTTTAGGCCGTATCGCCCAGCCCTACTCTTAAGACATTGTCCTGTCATATTGTCTTGCATGTTAATATTACACACTGACAGCTAGTGCTGAGACACTTAACGCTCCTCCTTTCTCTATTTTCTACTGAGCGATACATTAAATCCTATGTCTCATGGAGAACCGTGTAGAATGTGATTTCCCTCTTCAAAGTCACTATCCATATAACGCCCATGTACAATAAGTTCATAAATGATAGAATTGGTCCTGGTGGGACAAACAGATGTCAAACGTTCCGGTTAAAGTTTGAAGAAGACACTTGTTAGGTTTGGAGAAACTGCAAATGTGGAGGTCTGGTGCCAAGTTTAGCAAATTACCATTACTCAGTCCGTCCATATTTAATTAATCTTGTCCATTTGTTAGTGACGGTCTGTCAAACCTCAGACATCTACGAAAACATAATATCTTAAGGTTTTAAGGGGTTGAAACTTTTAGCTCTCTACTCCAATCAAATGACTGAGAGTGTCACTTAATATCAACTTCATTCACAGATATATAACAATTTTCTGAAAAGTCAGCGCATGTATGTGGGAGTTTATATTACAGTTCAAGTCTTCCAAAAATGCACCGGTTACACAATAGTTGATAACCAGAAAAAAATAAAGACCACTGTAAAAAAAAATTCCCTGGGGCCATGGGGCTGGGGATGTTTAAGACTATATCCTGAAGAATAATTCTATTATAAATAAAACCCAACTACCTCACATCAAACAAACACTCCTGTACATGCTCATATTTCTGTATCAACCACATACACCAACATAAATAACAACAGGAGACCATTTACCAGTGTGTGTGTGCTGAAAACATATAACTTCTATGTGAGAGGGGTTGCATACCATCAGCTGCTATTTTTTTGTAATTACGCAATGTGCTGGCCACAAAATATGTATTTTTAAAAAGGTCAACAGTCCAACTTTCTAAAGTTGCTGTGCAGGTTGGACTGGTGAAGACGCAGACCCTAGGACTTGAGCTGCAACAATTAATTGATTAGTAATCAACTATTAAATTAAACACCAACTATTTTGATAATCGATTAATCGGTTTGAGTCATTTTTAATGGATAATGAAATCCTCAAATGTCTTGTTTTGTCCGCAACTCAAAGATATTCAGTTTACTGTCATAGAGGAGTAAAGAAACCAGAGTTTTTTGTTTTTTTCTTTAAAAATGACTCAAACCGATTAATCGATTATCAAAATAGTTGACGATTAAGAATTGATAACTAATCGATTAATCGTTGCAGCTTTAGTCCTAGGGTCTCGTTTAGAGATGTACCGATATCGATAATGAAAATAATCGTTAGTTGCAGCCCTACCTAGGACTAGGGATGCACCAATCCGACTTTTTCAGTCCCGACACCGATACCTGGGCTTTGGGTATCGGCCAATACCGACTACCGATCCGATACCGGTGTCAGGCTTGATTTAAACACCGCTTTCCTAACTTTGTAAAACAAAATGTAACAAATAAATACATATATATAAATTCACTGAATTGTTATTTATTATTAAAATTACTGAATTTTTATTTACAATGAAAATAATAAATCGTACACCAACAACTTGGCAAAAAAAATCTTCAAAATGAACAGAAATTACAATTAAAGTGTAAACCTTTTCAATGCAGCAACAAATTGGTCAAAAATTAAACAGGAAATAAAATTCTAGTATTTAATGTATATAGTATATAAACATAGAACTGAATTGAATAGATCGGCCCCATTGTGACTGATTTCCGATCCATCTATTTGAGTCAGTATTAGTCCAATCTCTGATCCGGTATCGGTACATCCCTAGACAAGACCCAAGGACTAAAGCTGCAACGATTAATCAATTAGTTATCAACTCTTAATCGTCAACTATTTAGATAATCGATCAATCGGTTTGAATCATTTTTAAAGAAAAAAAACAAAAACTCTGGTTTCTTTACTCCTCTATGACAGTAAACTGAATATCTTTGAGTTGCGGACAAAACGAGACATTTGAGGACGTCATCTTGGGTTTTGGGAAACACTGATCGACATTTTTCCCCATTTTCTGACTTTTTATAGACCAAACAGCTAATCGATTAATCTAAAAAATAATCAACAAATAATCATTAAGCGATCGATAAGCTATATCATGCCCATTTGCTATATAGCCAAATATACTGGCAGCAGAAAAGTTGGAATGTAGGTACAAAATAGGCGAAATGAAATCTTCCAAGATACATTTTTATGGATGGACGAAATACCGAATCGGATATCGGGCCGATACTGACTCAAATAGCTGGATCAGATATCGGTCACAATGGGGCCGATCTATTCAATTCAATTCTATGTTTATATACTATATACATTATTTTAATTCCTGTTTAAGTTTTGACCAATTTGTTGCTGCATTAAAAAGGTTTACATTTGAATGGTAATTCCTGTTCATTTTGAAGTTGCTGTTGCACATTTTATTATATTAATAATAAATAACAATTCACTAAATCTAAATCAATGTATTTATTTGTTAGATTTTCTTTTACAAAGTTAGGAAAGCAATGTTTAAGTCCAGCCTGATGTTTCCTTAGACATAAAAGAATGATCCCAGTTACTTCTACACAGCGAGGCATACAACTTGGTAACAAACACTGATATCGGCCGATACCCAAAGCCTTATATCAGTAACGCTATCGGGACTGAAAAAGTCGGATCGGTGCATCCCTCTACATCTGAACCCAGACCATTCAAGCATTTTGTTGAATGAAAGCAGGGATGACTTCAGTGGCAGTCTGACCTAGCAGTGGTGAGATTAACTTAACCATCAGGTTCAAGAGGGAATGAGGAGGACAACCCAGATACAGCATGTTCCTCTCTGAGCTTGTTGATAAGAAGCAAAAGAAGTTTTCTAACAATTTTTTTTTTTTTTTAAATCATGTCCGGCAAATAAAAGTCCAAGAGCCACAAAACCACTCAGGACAGCATCTGTCCAAAAAGCTGTCAAAGGGAACCAACTCCTGCAGATGTGCTGTCAAAATTTGACTCACCTGTATCTCACATGGCATGATGGGTAAGCAGCACTTTTATGTTTTTAACCCTTTAAGACTGAAAAGTTGGGAGCATACTCTCCCTGTTGAGTGATTCTCATGAGATGAAGAGGCAGTGAGTTTGCACTTTTTACACTATTACTGTAATTCATGGCATTTTTTTTTTTTTAAAACAGCTGTAAATTTAAATTAAAAATCCTACAGGACAGGGACTTGGTGTCACAGTTTTCCTGTGATATTTGCACACCTGGGTTTGTTTCTCCATAGCTCTTATAGATAGATAGATAGATAGATAGATAGATAGATACATAGATACATAGATAGATGTACTTCATTGATCCCAAATTGGGGAAATTATTGTGTTACAGTAGCAGGTTATCCAAGAATGCACAGGAAAAGTATATTGAATGTACATGTCAACACTAATTTACTATTATTTGTAATTTGTAAATTGTACATTTTTATTATTTTATTCTAACGTTTTTATCTATTCTTTTATCTATTCTTTTGTTTTTATCCATTCTTTTGTTATTATATTGTACTGTTTGTCTCGCACCAAAAATGCCAAAGAAAATTCCTAGTGTATACCTCTTACACCTGGCAATAAACACCATTCTGATTCTGATTCTGATTCTGATTCTGATTCTAAAGAAATATATCCATTGAATATAAAATATGAAGAATATTGGAATATAAATATACCTGACTACTACAACTAGCATAAAAATTGAACTTATAAACATAGAATAACCCCTATATACATTAGCAAGGTGTGCAAGATATATACATTAGCAAAGTGTGCAAGTTGCAATGTTTTGTTCTTTAATAAAGAAAAATAATTGATGTAGCAAATGTAGCTGTGCAAAATTGTGCAAGATTATTACAGACCAAAACAGACAGAAACTACAGAGCTGAGAGACTTCTCTGTTATGATATTTGCACAGCACAAGTGGGTTTGCTTCACCATAGCTCTTATAGATAGATAGATAGATAGATAGATAGATAGATAGATAGATGTACTTTACTGATCCCAAATTGGGAAATTATTGTGTTACAGTAGCAGGTTATCCAAGAATGCACAGGAAAAGTACATTAAATGTACATGTCAACACTATAAATATACCTGACTACTACAACTAGCATTAAAAAAATCTAAATTATAAACATAGAATAACCCACTATATACATTAGAAAGGTGTGCACAATATATACTGTACATTAGCAAAGTGTGCAATGATTTGTTCTTTAATAAAATAAAAAAAAATGTAGTAAATGTGCAAATGTAGCTGTGCAAAATTGTGCAAGTAACAATGTTTTATTCTTTAATAAAAAAAATAATAATTGAGATAGTAAATGTGCAAAATTGTGCAGGATTATTATTACAGACAGAAACTACAGAGCTGAGAGACTTCTCTGTTAGACAGAGAGATAAGGTGTTGGAAGAGAGTTAAACTACACTAAATGCATGGAGGCTGTACAGTGTGCAATGTGTTTAATACATATAACTCTTATTGAACATCCATAGATCTTATAGCTAGATAGATGTACTTTACTGATGCCAAATTGGGAAATTATTGTGTTACAGTAGCATGTTATCCAAGAATGCACAGGAAAAGTACATAAAACGTACATGTCAACACTATAAATATACCTGACTACTACTACAAGTAGCATAACAAATCATAATTATAAACATAGAATAACCCACTAATTTTTTGTTCTTTGATAAAAAAGAATAATTGATGTAGTAAATGTGCAAATGTAGCTGTGCAAAATTGTGCAAGTTACAATGTTTTGTTCTTTAATAAAAAAAAAGATTGAGGTAGTAAATGTGCAAAATTATTACAGACTATAACAGACAGAACCTACAGAGATGAGGTGTTGAAGAGAGTTAAACTACACTATAAATGCATGGAGGCTGTACAATGTGCAAGGTTTAACACACATAACTCTTAATGCACATCCTTGTGAGTGAGTTGCATGTGTGTTAACCGTGTCTGGTCCTTGTGGTCCTTACCTGGGCCATCTGATACCGAGAGAGGTGAGTTGAGCTTGGGTCTCTTTGCTGTGGGGGGTCCGACTTCCAGCAGATTGTCAGCCATCCTGCTGCTGCTTGTTTTATGAATGGTTGATGATGATGATGATGATGCAGGAAAATAAAGAGCTGTCTCGTAATAAAACCGGTAACTTTTCCTTTTCCTATCGTTTGCTTGTAAAAAAAAAAAAAAGCAAATGTAAGTGTTTTTTTTTTTTCTTGCAGACCGGCTGAGATGCTGCCTGGAGAAAAAAGGTTTCAAAAGAAAGGCAACAGCGCCACGCTTCGCCGCCGAAGATCACCCCATGATAATCCAACACCCAACACCCACATAATTATCCTCAATAATTAACGTCCCGAAAAATTATTTCACTCGGAGAAAAATAAATAAAAAATCAATCATAAAATATCAGCGATGATGTAAGAGAATCCCTTTCCTCCGCAGATCGCCGGTTTCACGTCTGCACACAATCATTTTTTTTCGCAGTCAAAACGAGCAGCCATAAAATCTACATAGGGGATAAATAAAAAGAGAAAAATTCAACAAATATTTTCTATGAGGTGGTTTTTTTTTGTCGTCGCTGTCTGCCGGTGAAATACAGCCGTCTTCAGCTGGGGGGACGGAGATAAACGGCGTTGAAACGGGCGCTCTCTAAAAGGGAAATCAAATATACAGTGGGCTTTCCAGACGATAAAAAGACACGTAATCCTCACATGTTTGCATTAATTCTCTTCGGAAGGAGTAACACTTCGGTTTTATGCACGAAAAAGCCCGTTTGAGCCCGTTTCTGAGTAGCTCCGGTCGGTTTTTAAAATTAATGCTCCCCCCGAAATCCCGATTCTGAGCCGCGTCAAGATGGCGGCTGTTGATTCCTCCGATACAAAAAAAAAAAAGTTTTTTTTTTCTTCCCAGCGAGACTGGTGGGGGGAGGGGGGGGACGGGGGACGGGGGGGACGTCGCGCTATGACGTCGTGACGTTAAACCTGTGAGTGCCACCGTGCGTCATGTGGACGTACGTCAAGTTGCCTCTAGGGGAGGAATAACTATAACCCCCACACACACACAAAAAAACATGAATTTACTATGTTTTACCTGCTTTAAACTTTACAAACACGCAGCAGTCAATACTACACTTAGAAAAACACAATGTACTGTAGATAAACAGACAATTTATTCCTATCATACTACCAGAGGTGGTGGAAAGTAACTAAGTAGACCTATATTATAGGATACTGTATTGTACTTTGGTACAATTTTGAGGTACTTTATACTCCATCACACTCCTTTTTATTTATATAAATTTACAAGATTCAAAGTAGGCTTACATTTAAGTATTACTGTACTAAGGTACAATTTTGAGGTACTTTATACTCTATTACACTCCTTTTTATTTATATAAATTTACAAATTCAATTTCATAATCAAAAATATGATCAACTTGTAAAACGTGAGTCACTGCTATACATTAAAAATACCAAGTAATTGTATATAAAGTAGTTTAAATTATCTCCATGTTGTACAAATACACCATTAAAATGCTGCTTTCTTGTTAATGCATCAATAACAATAACGCTAAAATATAAAATGATCACTTTAGGAAAAACACAATGTACTGTCGATAAACAGAAATACTTAAATCAGAATGTATTCCTATCATGTTACCAGTGGAGGTGGAAAGTAACTAAGTAGACCTATATTATAGGATACTGTATTGTACTTTGGTACAATTTTGAGGTACTTTATACTCCATTACACTCCTTTTTATTTATATAAATTTACAAATTCAATTTCATAATCAAAAATATGATCAACTTGTAAAACGTGAGTCACTGCTATACATTAAAAATAACAAGTAATTGTATATAAAGTACTTTAAATTATCTCCATCTTGTACAAATACACCATTAAAATGCTGCTTTCTTGTTAATGCATCAATAATAATAATGCTAAAATATAAAATGATGTATATAAAGTACTTTAAATTATCTCCACGTTGTACAAATACACCATTAAAATGCTGATTTCTAGTTAATGCATCAATAACAATAACGCTAAAATATAAAATGATCACTTTAGGAAAAACACAATGTACTGTCGATAAACAGAAATACTTAAATCATAATGTATTCCTATCATGTTACCAGTGGAGGTGGAAAATAACTAAGTAGGCCTATATTTAAGTGTACTTAGGTACAATTTTGAGGTACTTTATTCTCCATTATACTCCTTATAATTCATATAATTTTACAAATTCAATTTCATACAATGTATACGACCAGCTTGTAAAATGTGAGTCACTCTTATACATTAAAAAGACCAAGTAGTTGTATATAAAGTAGTTGAAATGATCTCCAATACACCATTAAAATGCTGCTTACTAGTTAATTTGTACTTTATATACATTATTTTATATTTCAGCGTTATTAATGCTAAAATATAAAATAATGCATATAAAGTAGTTTAAATGATCTCCACGTTGTACAAATACACCATTAAAATGCTGCTTACTAGTTAATGCATCAATAACAATAATGCTAAAATATAAAATAGTGTATATAAAGTAGTTTAAATGATCTCCACGTTGTACAAATACACCATTAAAATGCTGCTCACAACTTAATGCGCTGATAAAAATATTGCTAAAATATAAAATAATGTAAAAAAATAACCACTTTAGGAAAAACACAATGTACTGTCGATAAACAGAAATACTTGAATCCCAATTTATTCCTATCATATTACCAGTGGTGGTGGAAAGTAACTAAGTAGGCCTACATTTAAGTAGTACTGTACTTTTGAATTTTGAGGTACTTTATACTCCATTACACCCCTTTTTATTTATATAATTTTACAAATTCAATTTCATACAATGTTTACGATCAGTTTAGAAAACGTGAGTCACTTCTATAAATTAAAAATACCAAGTATTTGTATATAAAGTAGTTTAAATTATCTCCACGTTGTACAAATACACCATTAAACATGCTGCTTACTAGTTAATTTGTACAACGTTGAGATAATTTAAACTACTTTATATACATTATTTTATATTTTAGCGTTATTAAAGCTAAAATATAAAATAATGTATATAAAGTAGTTTAAATTATCTCAACGTTGTACAAATACACCATTAAAATGCTGCTTACTAGTTAATGCATGAAGAAAAATAATGCTAAAATATAAAATAATGTATATAAAGTAGTTTAAATGATCTCCACGTTGTGCAAATACACTATTAAAATGCTGCTGACTAGTTAATTCATCAAAGCCCCTATACTAATACATTATAATTAGAACAACTTAGATCTACCAGTCATATTTTCCATGAATATTTATGTACAGTATTACATAAATAAGTAAGTACAATGCAAATGTTGGATGAAGCCATAGTTTACACAACTCCAGCAAATAATCATCAGGATAGGAGCACTGTTCAGTGTTAATGAAAAAGTTATTTTTTAATATTTCAAACATACTCAAATATTAAGTGAAAGTACTCAACCAAAGACGCCTAGTAAGTCTCATTTCTGTTGATACCCTGTATGGATACCAGTACAGTAAATACCAGCGGTAGAAAAGGTACTCTGAGCCTTAACTAGAGTAAAAGTATCACTCAGTATCACTGTAAAAATACAATGTTAAAGTACTGCATTTAAAATCTTATTTAAGTGATAGCACACAAATATACAAAATGTGGGCCTGCTTAAATTATTGAAAGTCAAAGTACTCATTATGTAGCATAACCTGCTATTTCACATATATTATTGGATTATCGCTACTGATTCATTAACATGTAAACAGCATTTAATGTTGGAGCTGGTTTGAGGTGGAGCTAATTTAAACTACTTTATATTTTGTTGGGTAATTTAATCTATAACAATGTTTCATATATTATAAATGTTTCTGATGTTTTGCATGTAAAATCTTAATTAAAGTAACATTGTAAGGCAATGGAGTGGTATAGTGTAAAATACATACAGTATAAAACAACATACAACAGAAATACTCAGTGAAGTACCTCAAAGTTGTCGGCTATTTGAGAACATGTTACAATCCACCACAGGTAAAAAAAAATACAGAACCAGGCTATAAATTCAACCGGACAACATTTCCCAGCAACTGACTTTATTCAATTATAACCTTCACTTGCATACCTATTAGCGTGCTATATACAAAAACATATCCAAAGAAAGCAACAATTCATTAAAACTCGGCTGTAGCAGGAAACACCGCCTACCTTAAGACACCTAGTAGTGTCTCGCCCATTTTATTTGGCCAGTTTACATTAAAAAAAGAAAGAAAATCTGTATTGATTGAAGCCCTAGCATGTCATACTGTTTGAGATGATAAGATTAGAGCATCCCTTCCGAAACACACACAGTTTTACAAACACTCTTGTTTTTACACACATGCAGGCAAACGGAACACACAAGTATTATTCCAACATTGTTAAAATGACCCAGTTTCTTTAGACTAGTTAATACTCTAGTACATGCGCTTATATAAATAATAGAAAATGCTCCGATACTATACAATACAAAGGCATAATGTACATAAAAAGTGAGCGCCTTGTGCAAATGTGTTTCAACAGTGAATATAGAAATGACCTTTTCTTGAACGTGCAACGACACAAACCCGCAAATTAAGGAGAAGATAATACAAAGAAAGTCCAAGAGAGGTGGTAATAAACACTCTTTGGCATCAACAATCTCACAGTGAGCCATTCTGCTGGGTCAGAATGTCACTTACATCTCCATCAATCAAACCAAATCAACATTTGATGTTGTGAAACAATAGAAAAAAAACAAGTGGCAATCAAAACTAGAGTTGACGCCCCTATCTTATTGTTCCTATTTGTCCCAAATACACTGCTAATACAGAAAAAACATGTTTAAGAGTTCATAAAAAACACATAATTCAAAAGAGCGTATAAAAGGAGGAAAAAACAGGAAAATGTAGCTTATACGTTTTACCTGACACTCAAGTATCATGACCTCTATTAAGCACTTGACCATGGATAATAATAGCAATAATTATTCAAAGCGTCCCTTTATTGTAGTATAACAAACACAAATGTTGGGCTGGTATAAGGGTTGTGTGCTCATAAGCGTAAAGACGGTTATTTTTCCCTTTTAAAAGTAATTATTATTGCATTTAAATCAACACAACTCCATCCGAGCAACAGATACAGTACAAAAAAAATAATAACAATGTTGAATATAAGCACCTATTTCCTGTCTTTTTGATATATTTATTGTTATTGTTGTTATTATATATATATAAATATATATATATATAAATATACTGTATATATATATATATAAATATATATATATATATATATATATAAATATATATATATATATATATATATATATATAAATATATATATATACTGTATATATATAAAAAATTTCGTGGAAGTGCTCACCACCTATTGGCACAAGGGACAGCTTTTAACACCACGTCCTGTGTTTTTTTATTATTATTATTATTATTAATATAAATATATAAATATATATAAATATATAAATATATAAATATATATATATATATGGTTCTAATTGTTTGCATCACTATTATGTAGTATTAATTTCTGAATAGTAATCTTGTGTTCTCTCTAACATTGTGAAACACTATTTAGGTGGAGGCTTCAAATAAGCCCAGTGTTGTTGTTTTTTGCCTCTTCCTGCACTGTATATTATTTTTTTTGTTATGTTTGTGCAGTCTTAATTTGTGCAAAATAAATAAATAAACATAAATATGTTTGGTATGTTTAGAAAAGGCACTGCTCAAACGTCATGATCTTAGAATACCTCATCAAAATTAAGCACTAAACAGTGAACATTTTCCTGTGGAGAAATATTCATTGTTTTAGGCGATGAAAGCAACTAAGAGCAGAAAAAAAGGTAAGGAAAATACAGTTTAAAGCTAAAAGGCACAAGCTACCCTATCTTCACACATATAGGAAACATATTGAACTTTTAGGGTAATGTTAAATGTGGCAGTTGGAAAAACATTTTAAAAATTATTTGACAATAAAATAAAAAAAGGTAAATTTGTTCCTTTTTTTCTGCAATATTGGTCTTGTTTGCATTATTATTAAAAAATTACTAATTATGAAATGGTAATTTAACAATATTGCGGATATTGAAACATTAAAAATAAGACACTGAAGTGGATTTCATGGTAAAATGGGTTGTTTTTTTTGCCTTTGAGCACACAATCCTTTTTGCTAAGAAACAGTGACAGAGATTTACAGTTTAAAGCTGCAGTGGGTAGAAATGGAGCAAATATGATTCAAAAAAGTTATTTTTATAAAACTGTCACTATATCCTGACAGTAGTGCAGGTAATCTGAAAAAAATCATGTGCCTCTGTGTCCTCCGGTGCTCCTTATGGTAACTGCAAGATTTCACAGACCGGAGGAAAACAACCAATCAGAGCCGAGCTGGAGCCTGCCGTCTCTGAGCAGCTGTCAATCACTCGCAATCTCCGATCAAACGGTCAAACTAGTCAGCGTTGATCAAATATGAATCAATATTCTGTTACTGTAATGCCTATTTCTCACCTCAACTGTTTTCAGAAACATCTTGTAGTGTACTGTTTAGTAAAATGAGACAGTTTGTGACCAGTGTTGAGAACAGTTGAGGAAATACCAAGCACCGCCCATCAGCCGGAGCACAGCCAATAGATTTTTTTTAAGCCTGAAAACAGAGCCATGAGGAGGTGCAGAAGTCTAGTTTTCTCTCAGAACACTTGAATTACAATATGCTGAAAGGTTATCATGGGATTTATAGCATGAAATCAATGAAGTCAAAAAGAAAAAGAGTAAAAACACCTATAATACCAAATATTGTTGCACTGCCTTTTGCATTTACAGTGCTATTACATTAAGTTTCATGCAGCTAACGCAACCAGCCGTCTACGTCTAGTAATGTCTTTCAAATCACAGAGATTCGAGAGGGGAGCTTCACATGAACGGTTCAAGTTTTGTGTTACAATAAATACAATAAAAAACATTAAGTTTTGATTTGCGACATTCCACTTTGATTATCCATGTCTTAAAAAGCCCTATCAGCTAACACACAGTGTAACCCATACAGCGAGACCTATACAGTAGGCAGTTGTTTTCTCTAATCAATCTACAGTCAAGACACTCTACAGGTTACAGCAGTGCCTCGTAGGATCCATTGAAACACTCACCAACACTTAACACAGCTTGGGTTCCCTTAAGAGCACGAACACTAGTTTAACCTTGTCTACGATTGCCGTTGTTGCAAGCATGCTGATTAAATGTCGACCATCGTGCCTCAGTGCTGAGGCAGTACAAAGATCTTAACCGAGGCCGAAGAAAAAGCTGCCACATCAGCAACTTTTGTTTTTATTTTTTGCGACTGCGTTCCTAAACTGTTTGTCATCAGTTTCACCAAGTCAGTCGAGTAACTCAGAGGGACCTCTCCTCATTAAACCCTGCACAAGCTCATTACACACACTCACAAACACACCGTATGCATGCAAATACACTCGTACGACACGCGGCCCCGTCTGCCCTTAGCCCGTATTGATTAGTCTCTGCTGTGCCTTTCATTGAAGAGTCCTCAAGAAGAACCTCTGTTGCGTTCTAGTGCAGATTTTACTAATACATATCTTGGGTCTTATTTCCCTTTCGCTTGCCACGCATTGTGATTCTCCTCACGTTGTAGCACTTCTCATAAGGTGAGCTCTTCGTTGATAAAAAAAAAGGCATATATATTATAGCAAAGTATAGTCTACAAAGTAAAGCTGTAACAAAAGCAAAGCACAAAAAAGTTTGCTTATTTACAGTTTTTCCCTTTATGTTATTCTTCCCTTACTCAAAAAGGCTTAGTCTACACACTATTCTACTCTAAAGGCACTTAAAAAGACGTATGAAAGAAACGATTAAGATTAAAGGTGTACAGATATAATCAAGTAAGTTGATGGGAGACGATGGGATCTGTAGCAGGCATGAGGAGGTTCAGAGTCAGCCATCGCATCTTCCCGTTTTCCTCTGTGTGTTCCTGCCTGATACTCACTTTGTGGTCCAGCGACAAGAGAGGAAGCCTGTGTTTCGTTCTCTCTGATTCTGAGGACCAAATGTATTCTACAAACCGGCAGGAACTAGAGCTTAAAGGGTCGAGGATTTACGATAAAAGTAGCTTAAAGTCTGGTTAACTCTCCAACGTTACTGTCATGATCATCATCATCGCATTTGTCCTTCTTGACGTCTTTCTGGGACGTTGTTGTGGGATTTTGGGGTGCGTTATGCTGGACCGAGGATGAGATGGTGAGTTTGTTATTTGCAGAAGAAGGCGGCGGTGCTTCTAGGTGAGACGTAGATCTCTTGGTCTCTGTAGAGGGACGTCTTTCACGGCTGTCCGCCTGCTTCTCATGGCTGAGCCCTGTGGTGGTGGAGGAACCAGTGCTGGTGCTGGGTACCAAAGTGTTGGTACTGCTTGCAGTTATGCCGGTTGCGGGGACCATGCTGGCGATTTCGTCGGTGGGCGAGCGCCCAATGCTCCCGTCCACCTGTGCCCGGATCTCTGGTGAGACTGAGAGCTGGTACTGAGGCACGGGGCCGCTGTCGCTGCTCTTCGGGTAAAGGAAGGTCTTCATCTGACCTTTGCCTTTGACGTTGACTGTGCCGCGGTAATCAAACTCATAATCCATGCCGTTGAGCACGCAGTAGCTCTCTTCGCTGACCTGGACGCGACACTCCACGCCCGTAGTGTCCATGCGACTGGCGATGTTGACCGTGTCGCCCCAGATGTCGTAGAGGAGCTTCGTGGTGCCGATCACCCCCGCCGTCAGAGGCCCGTGATTGAACCCGATGCGGAGCTTGAAGCCGAAGCCCAGCATGTTCTTGTTGAAGTCGTCCACCACGCGCATCATTTCGAGCGCGAACTCGAAAAGGGCGCGGAGGTGGGCGTGAGGATGCGCCGCGTCCGCACACTGCTGCGCGTTGAGACCCGCCGCCGCCATGTACGTAGCGCCGATGGTCTTGATCTTTTCCATATTCGAGAAGGCGGGCTTCCGCAGCAGCTCGTCAAAGTCTCCGATCAGCTCGTTGAGGACGCGATAGCACTCCTTGCCTCCCTCGTAGCTTTCCTCGTAAAACTCGCTGAAGTTGACGATGCTGGCGAATATCACCCCCACGTTGTCGTGGTTCTTGGAGTAGCTCTGGGTGACCTTCAGCTGCTCCGCCACGTGGATGGGGATGATGTTGCGGAGCAGCCAGTCAGCCTGGTCCCTCATGTTCTGGATCTTGATGCGGTGTTGATCCGCCTCCACGTTGCCGTGGTAATGCAGGCGGTGACTGACCTCAAATTCGCGGTTGAGGAACCAGATGAGGAGAAGAACCAGGAAGAAGGCCACGCAGGCCTCGGGGCCCAGCAGGTCCTGTGGGTTTGGGTCTGCTGGGCTGTCAGACATGAAGATGGAGCCGTTGCTGCTGCTGCTGGTGTTGCTCTGGACATCCGACCTGGTGGAGAGACAGAGAGAGAGAAATGTGAGAAAATAGTAAAAAGTAGTGATAAATTTGCAGCTTCTTTCGCTGTAAGTAATCACCACAACTACAGAGGCTTTTAGCAGAAGTTACTTACACCTCAAGACCAAAATTTCAACTCTGAATCATGCAGGCAACACACAAGAACCAGCAGCTGTCTAACAAAAAGAAAGTAAAAAAGTCATAATTATGAAATGGATGGTTAAAGAGGTTAAAGAGGAAGTGGTGCAGAAGTGAGTCCTAAAACCCAGAAATGAGTTAGCATTTTAGCATTTTAGCACTTCCGTTCCCTCGTCTGGAAGTCAATGGGTTTTTAGTTAGATGCCTGAAATAAGGTCTGTGGTTAACACAAGCTGAAGACATTTTAACGATTTGTTCTACGATACAAAATACGTCAGTAAATATCCCAATCCCAATGAATTTTTAAGCTTTTATGTGTCTTAAAAAAGGCGGTTGCTAACAAGTGGCTAAATGAGACTACTAAACGTCATCATGCCGACTCCTTTACAGCCTCGTTGTGTATACTCGGGTTCATGCGACCGTGGTGTAGTTCGTTTATAGCTTAACGTTAGCCTTTACTTCTGGTTATTGCATTTACACTTCAAAAAACATAAAAGCGGTGTTCATTTGTGAAGATTATCTTGCTGAACAAAATGTGCAAGTATCATAAACGTTAGTTTGCCACAGAGCTTATTTTCTGCAATAATCCAAAATCCACAGGACAGGAAATCTACTGTATGGAAAAGTAAATTTTCTCCTTGAAACTTTGCATGGATACATTTGCAAAGCCCGCCCTATAAACGCAAACGTCTGGGCACGCTGGGACCTACAGCCGGGGCACAAGAGAAGTGATGATGAGCGGCGAGGGAGGAGCATGCCTCTTAAATGGAGGGGAAAACATTTAAAATAATAAAGCATGGATCTGTCAGCGCAATCAAGGTTTATTGTGTCATTAATCGTTGACGAGATAATGATGCCACAGAGAAATATACCAGCAATCACCTGCTGACTGCTCTGTTGTGTATATATCTGGTATGGTATTCGCTCATTAGGTTGTAATATCATAATGTATTGTACTCCGCTATTAAGGGCTAAGACTGTAATCAAAATATACCCAAAGACCCTGTTGTGTTTGTATCAGCCATGTGGTCGGGGTAGGCGTGCACGTCGCTTTACACGATTGATTTGAGTGTGGCATCCGGCGTATGCGCCAGCAGAGACGCCTTTTAAGTGGTGTGATGCACATCCTTTAATAAAAAACTGAAATACTTTCAACCTTGCATACTGTATGTCATGCTCATACCTTTTCACCTTGTATAAAATGTATAATACACTGACTGAATAATAAATGTTATGCCATTTACTATTACTGAATATGATTTGCTTTATTATAAGTTGTCTTTCAATCAAACATTAAGATATACAGTAAGTGGAAAAAACTGTTCTTGCAACTTCATTTATAACATTTCTTGTAATTTTTTTTATACGTAGCTGTACAATGTTGTGATTTGCTACTGCAGTACATTTAAGAAAGAATTATTGGATATAACATTACAGACATGACCACTGACTATTTGTGTTACAATTGAGCCATAAATTCACAGACTGACCATACACGGTCCAGCCATATACTGTTTTGACCGAGTCAACCCTTAACGCTTTTCATTCTTGTACCCAACGTATATGTGATGTTGAACTACACCCCTAAAACCGGCTTTGTTTTATGAAAAAAAAAACTCAACAAAAAACAAAGATAAAAAAGAAACTGTCCACCAAAAAGAAGTAAACCATCTTTTACAAAGTTAACAATAATCATTGTACTTACCAGAAAAACAGACTCTTGGCAACACTGGAAGAAACATAAATAGCACTAATTAATGCATCAATTGCATGTAGAAATCCAGCACTATCGTCACATTATCTCTACACTATTACTGAACACACAATATCATATTTTTCCTATCTGCTACTTCCCTTCATTGTCTCTTCAGTGTGTCATACCTGCAGGGGGAGCTGAAGAGCAAGGCAAGCAGAGTTAGTCCCACCAGAGTCGCCAGAACTGAGCGCATCCAGTAGCTGAGCTGGCAGAAGTTACAGTACTGAATGATCGCTATGAAGACGGCACAGCAGATGAACATGGTGAACTGGGGAGAATATGGTGCACAGTCATTAGTCAAAAGAGTCCATAAGATTAGCACATAAATTCCACTGACAGTAAGCAATATTAACATACTGTACAACTGAAAGACATATGTTGAATATAAGTAAGGTCAGATATGGACATTTTACGAGCATACAGGTGAGCTGCTGCTTTACTGATCAATTTGAATGAGAGAGAATAAATCTGCCATGAAGACAGCAATCAAATAACAATAATAGTTTTCAACACACTCGTGATCCATTTCTAAAAATAGAAACTTCAGATCCACCTGGATGGAGAGATGCATATCACAGGCGACATGGGAGAAGACGGCCACAGTGGGCAGGGACACCAGGACGGCTCCTATAAAGTGACGCGCTATCCAGCCTGAAATCGCGCTCATCAGCACCCGAGTGCAGTTCAGCACGCTGTCCAAGTAGAAAGCCATACTGGAGAGGGAAAAAATATGATATAGAGATTATTATAATATATTAAAAATCATATTAATGAAGAGTTTATCATTTCATTTGAGTGTCATGTTTGACCCCGACCTGAATAATGAACTCATTCTAGACATGATTGTCACAAAGCTTCTCAGTACAAGGGTCAGTAAACCAGATCTATTCATTCACAGGGGGTATATCAAAATAATACAGATGTATTTATATGAAAAATAAGTCTGGACCCTTATTTCTAATACACCCTGTCTGAGTTTCAATTCAAGTATCAATGCCAACATTTTCTCTCCCGTGTCTCCTCTTGTCCATCTTTCTCTCTCTGCTTTCCAACTGTCAGAAGACGTTTTAATTATACTTACAGTAGAGCAGCACACCGCCCACTCTATATGGCCACATGATTATCATGGAAACTAATAGTCCTAATAGTTTATTTTTTATTTCTGTGCCATGCCAAACATCTGGTCCACATCTGGGATTACAAGATACAGCTATTTTATAAAACATACATAATATATATGCAAAAAAAGGAGCAAAAACAAATACCCACATTCTACTAGTACTTCAATATTTTTTTTTATTTAACATATTTGAAATAACACATTTCAAATGAACTGGATGTGAGTATTAAGGGGAGACACTACAGGTGAATAAGGTAAACTGTTTAACTAATAAATATCACCATTCCCCAGTTGATTACTGACATTAAGAAGATAATTTTTTGTATTACAAGTTTTCTGAAAATCTTATTAAATATATGCTAATTTGCTTACATTTCCAAAACAGAAATCTGAACGTTGGATAAAGTCAGGTTCAACATTATTGTTTCATTTTGTTGACATATTAGGGAATATTGGAATATTGGATATCTCTTTTTATCGCTCCACAAATCAGAAAATACTGTCAACAGCCATTTTTGGAATAACATTTTCTAGAAAATCAGGCTATGAATGATATGTGAATAAACCCTTCTGTAGAAACGTTCATAATATAAATAGGGATGAAATTGGAAAGTTTGGTGGATGTAAGTGCTGCTGAAGTGGAGATTTCTGGCTTGGAGTCTGAGAAAAAAAATCATTTTGAGAAAATGGCCTTTAAAGATATGTATTGTAAAATTCCTTACATTTTGAGACACTACGGGTGAATAGGGTAAATGTGTAACTAACAGATACTATATATTAAGAGAATATTTTTTTGTTTTACAAGTTTTCTGAAGTTTAATGTTTAAATATGCAAATGAGGCATTCTCTGATGATAACTTTGGATGAATTTAGGAGAAATCTACAGATGCAAGTAGACAAAGTAGTAAAATAAACACCTAAACGTGTATTTTGGATGTTTTCTTTCCAGTAGTCTGAAAGACGACATTTTATGGAAGCAAAATAACCCAAAATCTTAAAATTGACCAGTGCATGACAAAAAAAACTAAATAGTCCTTCCTTTTACATAAAAAAAATACTTTCCAATCGCAGTTGTCTGATGACTTCAAGCAAGTTAAGATAATCCAGATAGCCTGTGTGTAGACAACACCCTTTCAGTTATAAAACCAGACAGATTCTCAGCCTCTCAGTTCTTTTAGATTAAGTAATGGACATCTTGGTGCAGTTTGTCAGAGCTGAGGTGTTACTGTTTACAAGTTGCACAATGAGGAGCAGCTTGCTAAATGTCAAATGTGGAGTAAAGAGCCAATTTGAGTGTTGGAGTTTTGTCTTTAAATGAAATATTAAAAGAGGAAATATATGTAACAATACATTCTAAACATGTGGGGGGTCTTCTGAGGCTGGATCCAACCCATGGGCCCGTAGTTTAAAGGTCCCATATTGTAAAAAGTGAGATTTTCATGTCTTTCATATTATAAAGCAGGTTTAAGTGATATATAAATACTGTGAAAGTATCGAAACGCTCAATCCACAGATAAATAAACACAGCCCGTATTCAGAAACTGTGCGTTTGAAACAAGCCGTCAGGATTTCGGTACATTTGTGATGTCACAAATCTACAATAATTAGACAATTTCACAGTTTTAAACGTAAACATTCTAAATGTGTCCCAGTTTATTTCCTGTTGCAGTGTATGTGAATGACATCAGCTGACAGGAAGTAAACATGGACCCAAGCTGTTTCCCAGCAACGCAATTCTGTTGCCATTCCGTTGAAATGCGCTAAAACTGAGCGTTTCTGATAGAGGGTGCTTACAGGTATATGCAGGCAGACAGTATGAGGAAAATAATGTATTGTTTGAACATTAAAGTATATAAACATGTTCTAGTAGAAACCCAAAATACAAGTATGAACCTGAAGATGAGCATGATATGTCCCCTTTAAGGCCCATTCTCTATATTCGGTATCTCACCGTATAGCAACCAGCAGAGCCACAGCCTCCAGCAGGGTGGCTCCTGCAGTCAGAATGAGTGCTGGTGTGGACAAACTCTGCTGGGAGACAAGCGGTCGAAGGAAACAGGCCAATGAGAGAGCCAGAAACACCAAGCAGCACAGCAGCATGTCCAGGAAAGAACTGAACGTTGGACTGGCGAAAATCTGCACCGGTGCTTGGGTTTCCACCTGGGAGGGAAAGAGAACCAAAGGCATTAATGAAAAAACTTGGAAATTAATTATCCAACAATCAACAATAATTCCAGTAAGTCTCTACTGAAATCTATTCCCAAGTCAGTGACTCAGAGTCTAGACTACACCGCGTAGCAACAGTTGCAGCCACGAGAGCGAAGGTGCACTTCCGAGCTTACGCCAGCAGAGGACATCACAAACTAATGCAAAACTACTTTTAAGGTCCTGCAGTGATTTCTCTTTGCCGCAGTGCTAACAGGCTTCCCAGACAAAACACCAACACAGGTGGATGCCCACAGGTGGAGGTGAGGTGAGGCAGAGGTGGGATGACTGGAATCAGACTGGTTTTACTCTGAAAGTTGTAAAACTCGCAGTCAGACAACTACATTAAGCTCATAGCATTCATGGATAAAGTCACAAAGAAACATATGTACACTCATTAAACATGCAGGCAACATTATGTCATGCACAAAAACAGCTCAAACAGCTCACACACAAAGACACACACACCTCCTCCTGGTAGCTTATCCGGTAAGCAGACTCCAGGCTACTCTCCAGGAAGGTGAGGCTCAGCTTGTTTATGGGAGGTCTGTAGAAATAGTCCTTCATGAGGCTGTCACAGGCACAGAGGAAAAGTCAGTAGACGTTATGTTCAGTTGGGATTTTATACGTTACAATCAACTAGTTTAAAATTGGTTGGAAGAGTGATATTAATAATTGACTTCCTGATCAACTGTACATTATGTTTAAATGTTACAGATTTGTTTAAAGTGATAGTTTGAGTGTTTTGAAGTGTATGAGTATGAGGTACGTATCCATAGTCCATCCATATTTTTGCCGGTTTACCTTGCCGTGAGACAGCTATACAGTCTATGTTTTGACAGGGAACTGAAGCCGTTGTACCCGTCTATGCTCTCGCCAAAGCAACCAGACTCCATTGAAAAAAACTGTAATTATACCTCGCAGAACACGGGGGTTGCTGGTCTACCGTTGCCTTGATCGGTTAGTTTGTTTGTGTTATTGTGTGACTTTGGTTAGGTCAGATTCACCAAACGCGAGAGCATAGATGAATACAACGGTTCAGTTCCCCGTGAGAAAGGGCTGTCTGATGGCAAGGCACAGCAGTGAAAATATTCTAGATATAGCGTACACTTAAACTGATATTGATTTTTTTAGGTGGCTAAAATACATTTTGCTGCCGGCCCTATCCACAGCAGTACATTTCGGTTCCATGCAGGAACTGTTTCTCTGAACTGGGGGCGTTCCAACCGCCGTCTACTGTAGGTAATACGCCGACTATGGATAAGTGCCTTATACAACCCCACTTCAAAACACTCAAACTATCCCTTTAATGTATTTATCCTCAGGTCTTTCTAACCTGTCCTCTTTAATAACATCCACAAAGTGAGCGTCACTCCTCTCCCTGAAGTTCTTGGAGCGTAGAGGGATGAGCGCTGAGTGGTCCATGCCCATGTGTCCTCCACTCCACGTCTTCTTCTCCTTCTCCTGCAGCATCTCGCACAGCGACGTCTGGCTGTTGTTCAAGGCTTCCAGCTGAGGACTGAGCAGGCCGTTCAGAGCCTTGGGGCTGCGCCCTGCAGAAACCGCTGGAGAACACTTCAGATTTGTAATGTCCTGAGGTGAAAAGAAAGGGGGGACAGAAGCTGTGGTAATGGAGTTTTACTTTGGAAACAGGTCAGCAATGATATGAAGTAGTCTAAATATGAAATATAAAGCTGAAGGGTGTGCTACAGTCACACCAATTTAAATGCATGTGTCTGTGGCACACTTCATCTGGGACTCATTCTATTTCTTTGAACTATTTTTAAGTCCTTTTTCCTGCCGGGCCTGAGTAAATGAGTTGGTTCACAATGCCCCAATATTTGTTGGGAAAATAACTAAATCAAATACTGGACATACATCCTAAGAGTGCCAAAGAAAATGTATCATCTTAGATAAACGGTTTAAAGTATTATCTGTTTGGTTTAGGTAACGACAACCGGCTAACCTTGCTGATGTTAGTCTTGTGGTCGTCATGGCAGCCATTGTGCACCGCTCCTTCCTCCAGAACCTGATCCTCCCCTGGTATCAGGACCACACTGCAGGATACACAAGGAGACTGCAGGGTGGTAGAGGTTGGGGAGGGAGGGAGAGGGGGGAGCAGTATGGAGGGAGATGCAGCATATGGGGAAAGGAACGAAGAAAGAGAATTAATACATTGAGAGATACAGATCAAGGAAAGCATGTCAGCAGAGAAAAATAATGACAAGATGGCAGAGATCGAGATCAAGAGTCTTGGGGGAGGACAAAAAATGACAAAAGAGAGATGACAAAAAAACGTGTCGGCGGTGATCACGGCAGCGTTGCGGCAGCAAAAAGGAGAATTCATTTAAACACAAACTAGGGATGCTGTGACAAGTCTAACTATCATCTTACAACATTTGTGTAAAATTGTTTTGTATTTATTCCAATGATGACAATGCAAACGCTAACAAGAGCAGCAGCAGTCAGAGAAACGGAAAAGGAGATGGAGAGCAAACAAGAGGCCAAGAAGACGTCTACACTGGCCCAAGGTCTTTATTTCCATCCCACTCATCCTCTGCAAACAGAATGGAAAGTAAGTGTGTGTGCGTGTGTGTGTGTGTGTGTGTGTGTGCGTGTGTGTGTGTGTGTGTGTGCGTGTGTGTGGGTGTGCGTGTGTGTGTGTGTGTGTGTGAGAAAGAGGTTTATGCTGTGCCACAAATGACCATGACACTGACATGTGCAAGGCACTGTGAAGCATTGAGAAGCCAAAACACACATAATGTAAACACACAGAGATAGCACACACTGTGTACCTGCATGCCACATGAAACGTGCAAACACTTGCTACCACACCTGCCCTGTGAATCCTTTCACACATTCAAATATCATTTAAGCTTTTAGGAACACTTTTGTGATCCCTCAGCGTGAGCCGTATCTGTATTTGTGTGGGAGCCACGATAGCGGATGAAAAGCTGTAAACGGAGGAGTCATCAGTTGAAGGCAGAAAGAATGGAGAAGAAGGACATCCATCTCCCTGCTTGAGCTCATTACCATACCCAGGACCCCCCCTGCTGATTCTCCTGCCTCCCCATCATCATCCCCAACCCCCCCCTCCCGCCACCCTGCCGCCCTCCACCTGGCCTGGCAGAGCTCTGAACGATCTGTGCAGGGATCATGGGGTGCACATGTGTACAGAGAAAAGAGGGATTAATTGGGGTGAATTTTAGGCACAGCGGCGCTTGGATTTGAGGGTAATTATAGGGAAGCTAGTGCAGTGCCCGTTCGGTGCACGTGTCCATTAAGAGTGGGCCGATTGCTTGGCCCCCAGGAGTTCTGCTTGCAGCGTTGTGGAGAACCGCGGTATGGCTGCTTATACGCGCCTAGTGTGAAGTTGATTGGATGAAACATGACAGACAGAAAATACTTCCTTTATAGTTAGATGATGCTGCTGCTGCAGCACCACCTACTAGCCAAATTGCACCAACTTTACCATAGTACCTCAGACATCATATCTACACACGTCCACCAAATGTGGTCCCAATAGCACAAAGCGTTCAAGAGATATGACATTTTTTGTAATATAAGCCCTGCCTACAGCGTTTTGAGGTAACTTTGAGGGCCGGCTACAGCAACACTGTATGAAACATCAACAATTCAAAAAAGTTACTTCTTCTGGCTCGGTCCAGAGATGTTTTGTACCAAATTTGGTGATGATTGCTCAAAATGTGTAGGAGGAGTAGCAACAAATCAGATTGGGACACAATTCAAAATGTTGGAAAAGCAATATAGAAGCAAATGGGCGCGGCTTATCTGGATAGATTCGTCTGGACCCACAAAATCCAGGGACAAGTTAATATTTAGTTGTTGTTTTACTAATAATAAGTAGTATTGTTTGATTTATTATTCTAGATGTTTACTTTAATTAGACTCGATTTTTGTTAGTGTTTTCTTTTGCTGGTTATTTGTTTAATTTAACTATTTTCTTGTTTAGCATATTTAGTTTTTTGCGTAATTAGTATTTTGTTTATAAATTGGGTAAAATTGTGAGCACCTGCAGTTATATAAGTAGGTAGGCAGGTAGGACCAGCATGCACCTGGGTGGGCTTATGGTTTTTTAACCCGAACAAGGGAGGCAGTGACATCCATGTTTGTGTTTGTTTGCTTGCTTGCTTTTTGGTTAAATAAATCATCAGAAACACACACATTTTGCACAATGGACTCTTTTCCCTGCGTCAGTGGTCCTTTGATTTAAGTTTGATTTAGATTTTTTCCGACAAATGGGCACTACAGTATTGAATTTTGTTTCTGAGACTTTAAAAGTCACTGGCCAAAACATAAAATGCACCATCTGGCCAAATTGCAACACATTCATCACTGCACTCGCTTTGGTCCTGAGCAATACACCCGCCAAGTGTGAAGTAGAGCGGATGAGCGGTTCTCGAGATATGCGAAAGACACACAGACAGACAGACAGACGGACAGAGATTCCTCGCTTTATAGTTAGATAAGGTGCTGCACGGTTTTGGCGAGTCAATGACCTAGTGGTACAATTTGGAAGCAAATGAGACACTTCCCCTGAAGTGGACAGATATGTTCTGGATTGATGAGCGGAACATGATGGGTCAGTTATAATGTAGAGTGCCTGCTGGGGAAAACGGCGCTTTTCATTGCCTAATTAATGATCTCACTGTTTTGTTCTCAGATTCCTATTAATACGAATTTAATGAGCACTGAGGTGTTACGCTAATGGAAGCATGTGTGGATGCACGCGTACAGGTGCACACAAAGTGAAAAAGAGAAATCAACAAAGATGCTTTACCCACGCAGGGTGCCTAAGGTCAAAACTATGTAATTGTGTGGAACGATTCAGATGGATGGTAATGGGCAGGGGTGAAATGGTGAATTATTTTTCATTTCCTCCACTCAAGACCAAAAGGAAGCATGCAAAATAAAAATTCAAATATTTATTAAAGCCTCTGATACACCCACATAAACAAAAAGTACACGGAGAGCAGAGAAGATGAACATCAAAGAGGCCGCAGCAGAACATGCAGCTCGGTGTTCTTCCTCAGGCAACATTGGTGTGCAATGAAAAATGATCCCAGAAATATACTTAGTTCCTCAGCAGCATGGCTGATGTTTCACATCATTATCTCAGAGATAGTGTGTGTTAAGGGTGTAACGATTTCATCTACTACATCGATGTACCGATTTATATTCATACGATCCTTCGATAGGTACTCGACAAGTTGTCCTTCACAGGGGACGTACTGTATATCAATCTAAAATCGATTTGCAAGGAAAATAATCTATGGTATCAATATTAAGAATTTGCACCTTGTATTTAAACGTTATATGGATGTATTTTTTAGCACTTTTAATAGTAAATAAATGTTAAACGTTAGTCCGGTTCACGCTGACGTCATCGACATGCAGCAGCAGCGCATCTCAGAAAGACGACAACAAAACAAAGCATGGCTGATGGCAAGTGAGAGATTTTCGAGCCGCGTTTGAGGTCCATCGATTGGAAACATTTTGGCTTTTGCAAAAAGAGAGATGTCCTTGATATATCGCTCGCTGTTTCCAGAATATGCAAAGGCCAGATGGAAAGATTGGTTGTGTTGCTGCTGTATTTTATCTCCAGGTTCAACCACTGTTTATCAACCTGAAGAAATGTTGGTTGCATTTTATTTCTCTACCTTTTGCTTTGAAAGAAGCAGCAGGTTAAACCACTGTTTGTAAACTTGAACAGAAGTTGGTTTATTATATTTTTTGTTAAATGTTGCACTGCCTTGTATCATGAGAACTGAAGCAGCAGGTCCTGAAGTTGCATTTTTTATTATTTTCAAATAAAAGATGTATGTATTTTCCATTGATCGTTGTGTTTATATCCATAATTAATGTATCCCTGATTCCCTTACAAGAAAACACTTTGAGGAATCCTGACCTGCACTGTCCGGTATCTAGCTATTTATTTCACAGTCACAAGGATTGAATTTTTGGCAAAAAAAGTTACTGTATCGATTTCAAGTCCTTGAATCGTATCGTATCGTATCGTATCGTATCGTATCGTATCGTAACGTATAGCTCTAGATGAGCCAAATATCGTCCTTGAATTGTATCGGAGCCATGGCAAGTGATACGTATCGTATCGTTGTAAATATGTATCGTTACACCCCTAGTGTGCGTTTACCTTAGCACTGTCTGGAGGCAGGGTGCTGGCTGAAGGGGCTGCGTCAGGTGTGTGCACCCTGGAAGTGGGACACCGAGGATCTACCTGCTCCGGCCCAGCCGACCCCGACTGAGAGCAGCTACAGAGAGAGGGAGGCTCCACCTTCCTGCCAGAGATCAGGTAGGTCTTCAGGCCTGGAGAGACAGAAACACACAGAGAGAGAGGGGAGAGGATGTCACTGGCAGATGAAACTGGAACATGCCTGAGTGTTGGGTTTCTGTGGAGTTGTTTTAAGATTCAGCGGAGGCTCAGCAGTACGTGGCACGATGAATTCCCTCAGTGAATTACATTAACAGCTTCTCGCATGAAAGTAGAATGAAGAGTGGGAGAAGCAGAGAATATCAATATCTCCCGGTTGAAAAATCCAAGGTCAGCCGCGTGAGTCATTCTTGTTTCCATAAGCATATACATCAAAACGATGTGTGGTGCATTAACGCTGGGTTTTATATCTTGTTTTCCAGCCAACACTTCTTTCAAGCTCCACAGATCCAGTTCGTCCACTGTCATTTCTTCCTCACCCTCCTCGTCACACCCTCCAACTTCACAGCCTGAGGAAGAATCTATATGTATAGAAGCGCTCCCATATATCCTTCTTAATGTATTTTCTCTGTAGTTACTCTTTCATATATGTCTCCCACAGGTGCATGTGCACGTGAGCTCCCCATGACCATGAGACAGTAACAGTTTCAGACACAACAGGCCAGGGCCAAATATTTGAACACCTGCGTCCTCCGACTTCTATCAACATGTTATCATTTCCGTCAGTCCCACAAGGTATGAATGTGTGTGTTTGTGCAACCTTTAGCTAAAAAAATCAGCCTACAAATCAGACCACTTTGCCCAAAACAGTGACAAAACATGGCAATGAGGAGATAAGTCGTTTAAATGATCTAACTGCTTATAAACACAAGGCGTTTCACTTGCTTTACAACATATAGGAAACGCACAAGCCTGCCTATGTCACACTGTCAGTAAGATTTCGTCTTTATTTTCAACAGCCGTAGACAACAGGGTCACCAGGATGCTCCCACAGAGCTCATTTTAATCACCACTGCAGACATATGGCCCACTTCCTGTTTGAATTTCCGTTGCCAACGCTGTTGCTATGACAGATACATAATCAGGGAGATAGACCAGGGATTCTCAAGGCGGGGTCCGGGGCACTCTGCCAGCTTTTTTTTTTACAAAAGTCGTCATAGTTCAACAAATAATATTAGAATTTTTAAATCTATAGTATTGTCAGTATATTATGTTCTAATTAGATCTGTCAAAGTTAATGCGATGATAACACATTAACTCAGATTCATTTTAACACAACAAATTTCTTTAACGCATTAATCCAACCTGCGATTTTTAGGTTGTAGCAGGCTCAGTTTTAAAACTAAAGTGAAGATACTGGCATCATATGAAACTAGAAAAACCTAAGAAATCCATTGATACCAACCATGTCATACTAGCTTGTCACAAAGGAGGTTAAATAACGCTCCAAACTTATGCTACATTTTGGAGAGGAAAAACTGACATGGCCATTTTCAAAGGGGTCCCTTGACCTCTGACCTCAAGATATGTGAATGTAAATGGGTTCTATGGGTACCCACGAGTCTCCCCTTTACAGACATGCCCACTTTATGATAATCACATGCAGTTTGGGGCAAGTTATAGTCAAGTCAGCACACTGACACACTGACAGATGTTGTTGCCTGTTGGGCTGCAGTTTGCCATGTTATGATTTTATGCTAAATGCAGTACCTGTGAGGGCTTCCGGAAAATATTTGTCATTGTTTTGTGTTGTTAATTGATTTCCAATAATATAAATATATACATATATTTGCATAAAGCAGCATATTTGCCCACTCCCATGTTGATAAGAGTATTAAATACTTGACAAATCTCCCTTTAAGGTACATTTTTGACAGATAATAAATGTGTGATTAATTTGTGATTGTTATGGACAATCATGCGATTAATCGCAGATTAAATATTTTAATCGATCGACAGCCCTAATTCTATTCTTGTTTTTTACTTATTTGTTACTTGTTCTAAATGAATCCCAATTAGTATATAACGGTATGAAAATAATATGCATGATAAACATATTGTTTGTTTCCATGAACGGCCGAATGGTGTGTCGCTTTAAAAGTTGCAGATGCAAGGAATTGTGGGGCGGCGTTATCTCCTTTCCTTTCGTAAAGGATGATCCGGTGTATCCTATGCTAAAGGAGATACTAAAGGAAGCATTGAAGCACCTTTCCTTAACATTTAGAGAATTTGAACAACTCTTATCATGACTGCCACTTAGATACTTCCAGGTCATTTCACACAGTTAGGGACCTTCCTAAGCAGAAAATACTTTTCCACTGCAGCCCAAGGAGAACAAGTGTTTGTGACTGAACTCCTCATATTTCCCCATCTATCTGCAGCACTGTGTTGTTGAAAGCCACACACACAGTAACAGGTATCTGTGTGTGTGTGTGTGTGTGTGTGTGTGTGTGTGTGTGTGTGTGTGTGTGTGTGTGTGTGTGTGTGTGTGTGTGTGAGTGTGTATCCGCAGCACAGGTAAGTACCTGTGACCGTGTGCTTAGCCACATAATTCAACTGTCAGTGAGGCTGCAGCTTCCGGCTCTGAGCGTTGTCGGCCCTAAGTACTTCAGACAGGCCTGCCACTGCCTGGCCTCGGCTGAGCCACCCCGGGGCTGCACTCTGACACACTCCCAGAGACCACACATGTGACACGAGGGTACAGTCTCATTGCAATGATAAACACGCACACACACACACACATAGATACAAATACTGAGATAAGCAGCTCAAGAAGCAGACAAAGAAAACACGCACACAAGGAGACGGCACGTAAACACAAGTGCAATTATGAGACGCTCGCAAAATACACCACCTCCAACCGCCCCCACACACCCAGCCAAACACGTATACAGTACACCGAGCCGAGCCGAGCAGAACGGAGGTGTAGATGGATGGCTTTCGCTGTAGCTGGGTCGATAGCCAGGTGGATGAGGATTCAGGGATGGGAAATGAAGGCGGTAAACAGCAGTAACAAAGAAACTAATTCCCCGCACCACTGATGCAGAATGACACAGCAGCGAGAGGAGGCAGAAGGAGACTAAGGGGGAGTTTTTGCCTGCCTCTGAGGAGGAGTATGTGAGAGTGTGACTGTGTGTCAAAGACAGATCCGCAGACACACAACACACACACACACACACTGCGTCGACTGATTTCATTAGTCTGCTAATCAAATCGGTCCCTGCCTCCCACCAGGACATACAGCGACTTCTGCATCTGCTCGTGGGTCAACGGGGTTGCTTCCACCCCTCCCCTCTCAGTTTCTCTTTCTGTCTTGCCATCAGCACAGTGATGTCTCAAAGTACCACAGGTAAAAACATATCTTGGAATGATGTATGTAAGGCAGCGAAGAAAATGTCAAACTCATTTTCCTCATGACCGTGGGAAGAGAGATCTGGTGTGACTGTTCTTTTGTCTGTTCACTGAGATTTCTACAATGCCAGATTGAGAGCATTTGAGCCAAAGAGACTGAAACACACAAAACTACCAAAGCATGTGAGTCACACTGTATTATTTATTAATATACGTAAAAGTCACGATTAATGCAAATCCTATATCTGCTGTAAGAGCAACGGTGCCCGCTGAGTAATAATAAAAGACAGGGAGAGAGAGCCGAATCCACCTAAAGAGAAACCACTGGACCGTACAGCCTCTATTCCCCAATACTGTAACAGCTTATTAAAGATAATGAAGTGTTTCAAGCTAGATAATACGCGCAGCAACACATTTCTAGAGCAGAACATTTGATAGAGGATTAAACAATAATGGCCCAATAATTAAAAAAAAACATACTTATAAAAAAGACAATTACAAACAAGATGCCAGACGTGAATACAAAACTGGAAAAAATGGGGAAAAATAAAACTGTAAAACTGAAGGAAACAAGCTGATAGTTAAGGGAGGCGACAGGAGATCAGCTGCGGCCTGCCCTCTCCATCACCTCATGTTAGGCTTTGACTTATATCAAAATAAATGTGTTGCTGGCTCAGTTTCAGACATTTCGGTGCTCCACTTTTTAGCAGACGAGAGCAGAGAAACATGGTTCGTGCCAGACAGCAATCCATGGCCATCCCTTCCAGAGGTTAATGTGTTTGTATGTTAGATTGATCACATTTTGTTTCAGGTTTCGAGTCCTGACAGCCAGAGGAGGAGAAAGATAAATCGACTGCAGGAGCTTTGCAAAGGTGCACAGCGTGTTATCCGTGTTTGTTTGCGGGAGGGGTCATACGAGATCAAGTGTCTGCAGATGTTTGTCCGCCTGTTCCCTGGCCATTCTGGGATAATCTCTCATCTTTTTTTACGATGCAACCTTGTGACTGCAGCGTTGCCAGGCAGTAAATTGTGGCTCTGAAAAATTGGCCAGACCAGCAGCTGGCTCCGCTGTCCACTTCATCCGAGTCCAGCATCATCAGCATACAGCTGTGCTCTAAAGGCCTCGCGGCGGGGAAAGAAGGTCAGGAAAATCCATGCTTCATGTCGTTTCTTTCCAGCTTAGTGACTGTGGCCTTGTTCAAACCTGGTATTAACATGTGTCCTGAGTGATCGGATCACAAGTGGACAGCTCATTGAGGAAGCATTGAGATCCAATCACTCAGACCACATTCAGAGGTGGTTTGGGCCACGAATTCTCGAAATGGGTGCAGATGCGATATGTATTCTCGATATCGATATTGTGATTCTACAAGTATTCGATATTACAATTTATTGCGATTTTTGTTACCTTTTTAACACTAGATCATGGGGAAAAAGTTGATTCATGGACTTCTAGGGACATTTATTTTGAAAATATCTAAAGTAATACAGTAAAAATGTTAGATTTTCAGCATGTATGTAGTCAGAGAAGTCAAATATATCAGTCATTGTCAGGCATTATTTAGTGGTATTTTCTTTTTAATTTATAAGGGACATGTAATGTTTTATACTTCTGGTGAATATAATCCAATCAATCTTATTTTCATATATGTATTTTATATGTACAGTTCCTTTTGTTAACACCTTATTTTGAAAACCACGTGTATACTTCCGCAAACTTCTCCAAGTCCGTCGCTAGCTCTCCACCTTGGATTTAAAATGTGAGCGGTTGAAATGTGAGCAGGTTGAATCCACTCTTTTTTTTGACGATTACGGAACGGATATGACGTCACGTTACTCAGACTACAACAATAAAAGCGGTAACTTCCTTGTACCTTCAATAGACTCAAATGAAGCAAATATATGGGTTCTGGCATTCAAAAAATGATTTCAAAATTGTAATATAAAAAATCACGATATATAGGTGAATCGTTTGTTTTCCCCATCCCTAGAATATGTAGGATACTACTACTGACATTCATGTAATATTACATCACAAGGTCTGCTGTATTAGTCGTGTTTACAACGTGTTTATTTGCATATAGAGCGTGGAAGTGAGATCAGATCACAAGTGGTCACTGGAGACGCATTCTAACGCCAGGTGTGAACAGACGTACTTAAAGCTGTCCACTTGTGATCCGATCACTCAGGACTCATGTTAATGCCAGGTCTGAACAGGACGTGATACAGGTACATGTACGTGTGTTTGTCCTCTCTCCCTCTCTGATGACCCTGGGCTAATTGGAGCATCATTAGTGGAAGCCTCTAGGCATTATGGGACTTGAAGTGTCCCGTCCTGCGCTATCAGCCAACAGGCAAACAGTAGATAACCTTTCCCCATGAGAGCCCGGTCACATTATCTCTCTCTCTGAGCCCTTTTGTTCAGGATAGAGGAGAGCAACGCGAGAAAAGCACTTTGCAACCAAATAACGCCATCACCTCTACTCCCTCCCTCTCTCTCGCCTCCTCACAGCACGTCCACGCTCCTCTGGGACAATAGCCATCCCTGAACCTCTCTTTGCATGATGCTAAGAGGAGCTCAGTGCAGAGGCTGGGTGTGACAAACAAACATGCACCAAAAAAAAGGGTGTATGCAACACATAAGTTGGGACTGCAGTGATCATTTCAGACACTGCCAATATGGTCCGTGAACAAAGACGGACAATTAGCTGGAATGTAAGTGTCCAGGTACAAAAAGCCTGGCTGCTACACACACTTCCACTGTCCTACCAACGCACACAAAAAAAGAGGGAATTAAAGGATGGAAAGCCAAATTGATATTCAAAGAAATCCTCTAATTTTACCCTTGGGATACACAACAGAAGAAGAGGAGAATAGATAAATTCTGTTTAAAAAGAAAAAGCACACTAATGCAACAGGTAGAGCTATAAATATTAAACTATTTGGTTGTTTATCTCAAAGCAACACCTTTGCTTTCAAACTGCATTTGCAAATCAAGCAGGACAGAACAGCCAACGCTGCCGTCCCGGGGAGGTTTACTAAAAGCACAGAGGGCAACGGAGAGGGAGGGAGAGTTGGCAGATATGCTGCGATCAGCACACAAACACAAACATATCATGTGCCTTATCTTCTGATAATGACAGGTTCGCCTTCCAGGGCCAGGTATCGGAGCAGGAGGGCAGTGGAGCAGGTGGCCCGGAGAAACTAGCACCGCCAAGCTGGGCAGCTCTCCATGCCAGTTGGCACCGCCAGCCAGCAGCCCCCCCCACCTTCTCCATCCACTTGGGTTTACTGTACATCCTGTCCCCGTCCGGGGGGACGAAGGCAGGAGGGACAGAAGGAAACCTGTCCAGTACGACGGGTCGTTAAGGAGGACTTCATTACCGTGGCGTGGTCCGCAGAGGAGAGGAGGGGGAGATAAGATTGCAGAGATTTTGGGAACAAGTAGCGAAAGATGTGGAGGCTCAAGAGAGAGTCTGTGAGTTGTTTGGTGGTGGTGATGAAAAATCGTATGTGTGCTGTCTATGTTTGGACCCATTCAGTCAGAAAACATGAAAGACGCATGCATTTTTCATAAGGAATCACCAAGGGACTCACATTGTCATCTCTGACAGCAAAGGAGAAGCAGAGTTTGTGCGTGACTCCCGAGCCGAGGACGGGTGGGAGTGGGGGAGGGCGAGCGTTGACCTTCCTTTTTATTTATTTTTTTAACACTTCTGTTGAGCCTGTAGGTTTCTTCTGATGCATTAAAAGGCATGCAAGAAACTGAGCAGAATTATTCAGAGTGTTAAATTAGCGGCTCCTCTGTCAGACAATGTCAAGCAGAGACGTCTGACAGCCTTCTGAATAATGTAAGAGGAGAGGATGTTTCACACTTTGCTCAATTTACTACATACATAAACAAGCATGCTGAGCTAAACGCTGATTATTTTAAACACAGATTGCAAGTGTTTACGAGCTCACTCGGCTTGTATCCAACCCTTCATCAATGCCCAACATTATATTTTATTGAAGTGATGGAATTAAAGTTCAACCGTAAAACAACAGAGATTTGTCAATCTGGAAAGATTTTGATGATCTATATACTAGGGATACACCGATCCAACTTTTTCATTATCTATACTGATAGCGATACCTACCTTTGGGTATCACTTCATCATTTTATCCTGTAGGACATTTGTGTGAAATGGTCATAATTAGCATATGAATTCTTGAGTTATGGCGTGTTTTGTGAGGTCACAGTGACCTTGACCTTTGACCACCAAAATCTAATCAGTTAATCATTGAGTCCATGTGGACGTTTGTGCCAAATTTGAAAAATTTTCCTCCAGGCGTTCCTGAGATAACGAGGATGTACGGACGGACGAACAACCCGAAAACGGCGTGGAGGCATAAAAAGAAATAATGTTAATAATGTAACACTATTAAACTACTCTCTTGAGAATTAGATCTTAGTCTAATGTTTCAAATAAATTGCAATAGCCTTGATTTACATTAGACGCAAAGGAGCACTTCTACTCTGCAATGATGGATATGCAGCACGGACTTAATTCCGTGAGCTGATGGTTCAGTTCGTGCCATCTTCAGGGCTCTGAAGCAGGCACATTGTTGCCAGTTTCCATATCAGTCATTTTAAAGTGTCCCTGCTTCTTTTTCAGGTTTATTATACTTGTTTGCTGACTAATGTTGTTTAGTCCCTCTGTGGTGTACAAGAACAGTGGTTCCCCAAACTAAGGGCCGGGATGATTAACTGAAGAAAAAAGCAGAAAACAGAATTAAGACTCCTATAGGTCTTGCAATTGTTGACTTTTTTTTCATGAAACAAATTTGTGGACACAAACTGGCAGATATGTCACGAGTATGATTGTTTTGTTTTAGGGAGGCACAAGCATATACTGTATATAAGAAGTGGACGTAGTCACCGCGACGTTAACTATTGGTTTGTGGACTGTGGTTTTGAAGCCTCAAGTTCGACATTTCGCGCTATCTTGGTTTTTTGCAACCAGAAGTGACACGAGAGGGTGGAGCTAATTACAAAACCAAATGCTAAATAAGACATTTTTAGGCAACCAAACATTTTATAATTAACTTTCATGAACTGAAAACACATTGTGAAAGTGAACTCCCAGACCGGACAACATCATGGAAGCGACCTGTCAATCACAAGGTAGCCACGCCCTAAAGCGTACACTGCTTTATGGTCTATTTGACTCTAAATGGGACCATAATTTACTAAATGAACATCATGCTGTATTGAAGAAGACATGAAACTAGCGATTGAGACCATAAACTCATGTTTACAATGTTTACTGAGGTAATAAATCAAGTGAGAAGTCGGCTCATTTTCTCATAGACTTCTATACAATCTGACTTCTTTTTGCAACCAGAGGAGTCGCCCCCTGCTGGCTGTTAGAAAGAATGCAAGTTTAAGGCACGTCCGCATTGGCTTCACTTTTCAGACCTGGAGGTTACCCACTGGGCACAAAAAGGTTGGAAACCACGGCAGAGCCTCCCTGCATGTAAGACAGAAAAGTCACTTGTTAAAAGTATTTTTAAACTATATTATGCAGTTGAAGCAGTTAAGGCTATCAAACTTAATTGCTTAATTTTCTAAGTAGGAACATTTTCAAGTAGCACCAAGCACTGGTATTAGACAAACAAGGAGTTACAGAGTGGATACAACTACAGCCGTGCCTACTATATTCACGTCAAACTCACTGGAGCGCAGCTAAACCAATACAAACAAACCCTCAGAGACCCCAGATAACCCGACAGTGAGCTCTTAGTACGAGTGACGTAAGCCACAAAAAGAAACAGCAAGTCTCGTACACCACCTGGGCTTTCTCAGCACATTAGCCTTCCAGGTTTGGGACAAAAACACATCTCTGAAATGTGAATTACGTCAGAGCACTCCTCTGCTTACACACACAAACAAAGTGTCCCAGCACAACACGCCATACTGAGGTCTCTCTTCCCGGTGCAATCAGCAGAATCTGTCAGTATCCTTCCCCTCTGTCTGTCCCTCCATGCTGTAAACAGGGGTGGCACCAAAACAAATGTTCCATATTTGGCCTGCGTTTTTTTTTTATCCCCGGCTTCAATCCAGCCCCGTCGTAACTCACTCAAAACGACAATAGAAACACTTGACATCTCTCCAAAGTCTTTAACTCTCACTTGGCTGCGCCTGTCTCGTGTATTCTCTGCACTCGTTTCGGATTCTGTGTCTTCGATCTTTCCATCCTTGACAGTCCCAGGCTGCCACGGTCTGCTGGCAGAACAATAAATAGGCCCACAGTTGACATCCCTCCAAAATCTTTACCCCACCCCAGCCCCCCCTCCACCCCTTTGCTCAGTGGCCTGTATTTTCTCCCTGTTTTGTCAATCCCACTGTAACTCACTGTCCGTCTCTCTCTCTCCATCCCAAATCCAACTATCCTCGCTGTTCTTTTTATGTCCGAGCCGATATCTGTTTAACTCGTCACCACATAGGCGTTAAGGGCTCTTCTCTGAGGAGAATTGCCACGGCTGACATCATCCCAAAAGCTCAAAACTCGCTCTACATCTCATCTTTTTTTACACCATCGTCCTCTGCTCCTCTGTCAAACCCTTCGCCCATGCGTGCTCCTCTGAATACCAACACAACCACCCTCTTTTCATCTCTCTGATAACAATGACCGTATGGATCCTTGTGCTTTTCAGCACACCTGTCCAGATCACTTGTTTCCTGCTCCATCCGTTTCAAGATTCTCTTTATAGTCGTGATCTGCCTTGCATTGTCTCGCCAGTCTGCCTTGCATTGTCTTCCTCATTCAATCTTTCACTTGTTTGAATAAAAGATTTAAGACAAAGATTGAATAAGTGTGAGCATCTTTGGAGAAACACCGAACTCCAGGATAAGAAAACATTTATGAGCTGTGCAAGGCCATGTTTTCAGCTTTCTGACAATGCATTTTTCAGATAATACAAAGAGTTTTAAATGGTTTATTTAGCGTAAGAAAGAGGAGACTTTTCTCTACGCATAAAGGAACACTTCCAGCCAAGGACAAGCAGGTCTTTGTATGATGTTCTGTACAATTCCTTTTGTTGTTATCTTATGCAATCCTTCTACGTTTATTCTAGGGATGCACCGATACCGATAATGGATCGGATATATTCAATCAGATATATTAAATTCAATTCTATGTTTATATACCATATATTATATATATATATATATATTATATACTGGAATTTGGATTCCTGTTTAAGTTTTGACCAATTTGTGGCCATATTAAAAAGCTTTACACTTGAATTGTAACTATTGTTAATTTTGAAACATTTTTAGCAAGTTTCTACTGTATGATTTATTATTTTAATAATAAATAATAATAATTAAAATAATAAAAATGTATATCTATGTATTTATTTGTTACACTTTGTTTTACAAAGTTAGGAAAGCAATGTTTTGAGTCGGATGTTGCCTTAGACATAATAGGATGATCGCAGTCACTGCCACACAGCGAGACATAGAGCTTATTAATTAATTATTATTATTATTAACACTGGTATCGGATCGGTACTCCGTCTCGGCCGATATCCAAAGCCCAGGTATCAGTATCGGTATCGGGACTGAAATACTCGGACCGGTACATCCCTAGTTTATTCTTCACTTTGCGATGCTCTTTCTTCTCCTTCTGTAAATTCTTTATGAGATAACAACGTGTAATGAATTCACTATGCAGTATATCTTTTCAATAATTTAAAAAAGGTGTTATATGAAGAAACTTGTGATTATTAAATTCTAATGGTGTGCCCTTAACCTTTTTAGACTGCTGTCTTCATCTAAAAAAAAGAGCAAATTACCACAAAAAGGGACCAATTTGTAATTAATTTCAGGCCAGGAGCTGAAACAAAACAAAGAGTCAATCAACAGTCGTGCCTCGAACTGAAATTCGATTTAATCACATGCTGAATTATCTCAACCTGAGATTTCTATTGACCCGCAGCTATGAGCATCGCTCCCCCATCGATTAAACAGTGGCCGAGTTTGTGGCTCTGGGTAAATGATCAAAGCAAACAGGCAACACAGACAAACAACTCCCTCCCTCCCTCCCTCTCACGCTCCACCTCTCATCGCCTTCTGCTCTAATACCGCAGACTTTGCTTACTCAACACTTTGAGTAATGGCATCTTCACTGGGGGTTGATGAAGAAAAACGCGCTGGATCGTCTGCTGAGCGCTGCGCCACTCCCCGAGGACTCTTTATCTGAAGCGGGCCAATGATAGGAGGATTAAATAACTTTGCTAACTACGAGCTCAGCTTCCAACCTCTGAATCACATTCTGCCCGACACAACTTGTATGTATGCTGATGGCTGCTTGCACTGTTGACCTGCATCCTATTAAAAAACGGATTTGACAGGTTCATTAAATCTCACGGTCAAGCACAGAAAAGCATCGCTTGTAATGTTTGTTGATGAAGGCTTCATTTAGAAAACAGTGGAGGCAGCACTCTGACTCTGACAGAAAGAAAACAGGGCACAGGGAGGCAGTAAGGAGAAGTGACACGGAGAGAGTCAGATTGAAAGTGATAAAAGGATGGGGGATGACCTCTGTCGGGAATGTATCACTTAGCACACACACACACACACACACACACACATGCAGTATGTCAGAGATTGGCCTTTAGGAATGACAGCATGGGGGATTCCTGGGGCTATAAAGAAGGTGGATGGAGGAGCAGCTGATAGCTGGAGGGGACTCAGTAGGGAGGTCCCCCAGTGAAGCCAACGGAGAGAGAAGAGCTCGAGGCAGGGAGCTCAGTTCAGAGGAACCAGCATCCGCCCGGCTGATATCACCTTGTGGCAGGTGCATCAGTATTGATGTATATGTCAGTCGATTGCACACTGTTCATTTTCACACATCAGCGCCCACGTTCATCAAATAAAAAAATTCTAATTTGTAAAATACTAAGCATGTTATCAGATGATGGACGCAACGGTTACAAACTGAAAGTGAAAGTGAATCTGCTCCGTACGGAGTTTCAGCTCAGAGTAGCAGGAGTCAGATTTCACACACGGGATGAGAGAGAGTTGACAGATAAGACGATGGCGGAGGATTTGGTGTCAAAACGAAAAGCAAAAGCACCGATTTGGCCAAATGTCGGATTTAAACCCAATGCTATAAGGGAACCATTGCTTTAATGAGGCAATCACTGTGCGGAGGACAGAGCGGATACAGCCGGTGTGCGTGGCAGAGCGGAGCCAGGTGGAAACCTGCGATCCTGCAGCGAAAGCTCGACCGGAGAGGCCCGACACACAGCCATCCAAAGCTAAAGATCAATTAAGTGCTCTAGATATATTGAATGTCATCTTTTCTTGTAAAATGTCCGGTGTAATCGGTAACACCGGTGTTGTCACAAGTTTATTAACCGGTGGGAACATTTCCTCACCGTGACATCTCTAGTCCTACTCAGTACAATATCTTGGGCAATATTTTAAAACACAAATTTATGGGATTCTTATCAAAAATGTCTGTTCATGTTATGTGTTTGTGAAAAAAAAAGAATATTAAAATTCTACGATATATCGCTATCAACCTCAAAAAGTCCAGTATAGCTATAGGTGCAAATAATATTTCATTATCAGTTAATCTAGCAATAATTTTTGCTTATTTAGTTGTATTATTTGGTCAAAAAACTGCTTAACTAAGCCTGACAGACAAAAGCAAGCAAATTCTCAAATGTCCATCCATCCATTTTCATGGCCAGCAAAGTCTTCCATCTATTCCTGGGGGACCCCGAGGCGTTCCCAGGCCAGATGACATACGTATGTGATCTCTTTAGCGTGCTCTAGGTCAACCCCGGAGCCTCTCACCAGTTGAACATGTCCAGAAAACTCGGGAGGTGCCCAAGAGGCATCCTGATCAGATGCCCAAACCACCTCAACTGGCCCTTTTCGACGCAAAGGAGCAGCACCTCTACTCCGAGCGACAAATATTGTCCAGAAACCCTCACAGGTACTGTATTTAGCATAAACAATATGCTCAAATCACAACATGCCAAAAACTGCAGCCCAACAGGCAACAACAGCTGTCAGTGTGTCAGTGTGCTGACTTGACTATGACTTGCCCCCAAACTGCATGTGAATATCATAAAGTGGGCATGTCTGTAAAGGGGAGACTCGTGGGTACCCAGAGAACCCATTTTCATTCACATATCTTGAGGTCAGAGATCAAGGGACCCCTTTGAAAATGGCCATGCCAGTCTTTCCTGCCAAATTTTTCACTCTAGCTTTAAAACTGAACCCGCTACAGCCTAAAAATCACAAGTTGCGTTAATCGTTATTATCGTTAAAACTCCCTTATCAGACCCAAAAATCCAGTATCAGCCGGGCTCTATAATACAGACTCATTGCCTTTACTGTACGCAGACCCATCATGCTTACTGTCGTGCACAGTCACCCCCCTAAAGGCCCATTCTGAGGAAGGAAAAAACCCTGAGGATTGCAGAAGATTAAAGATTAATAGCTGTAGAAAAAAATGGAGAGAAGAGAGAAGACAGGGTGCAGATTAAGAAAAGAGAGGTCATTAAAATCTCTTGCTATACGGTGTAAAAAAACAGAGAAACACAGGACGATGATGTGAGAGACGAGCATTTTAAAATAGAGGCTTTCTTATTCTTAAAGCTGGTCTGAGCCACTCACTAAAACTAATTTCACAGCCTGCAGTGCTAATAATAAAATACTTAGGCATGCAGCTATAATAGGTACAAATATACTGAAAGAATTCATGAAGGAAAATACACTTTAACTGCATAATACACACACACAAGGTGCAGGCTGAGTGCAGGAGCAGGCTTCACGGTGGACTGGCTCCCCCGTCATCTTCCCTCATTCATAATTCACACGGCCATTTATCACACACACGCACTCCTGCTGTGCACACTAACGAGTCACTACAGCCCACAAACACGGACAGGGTGCGGCTGCATGTGTGGGTGTTTGCATACTTGAATACTTGAAGTGCAGAATGTGAGTCTGTGGAAGTGAGTGTGTAGGAGGCTGAGAGGGGGTTATATTGAGTGTCACCTTAAAAGGCATTTGCGCACAAAGTCTGAATTTTTCGTCCGAAATTGTCGCACGTTTAAAAACAAATGCGACGTCACATGTCAATCACGTTTACACACCGACTTCGAAACTGTCTGTCAGGTTTGATTTTCTGCGTTTTTTCGCATCCGCCAAAAGCCAAAAGGTTGTATGACCACTCAGAGCCACCATCCATGCAACCGTTATCATCCAAAATGGCATCTTATAAACACGGACAGGATGCAGCTGCATGTATGGGTGTTTGCATTTAATGTACTTGAATGCAAAGTGCAGAAAGTGAGTCCCGGTGTGAGCGTGTGTGTAGGAGGGAGTTATTGTGTGTGTCACCTTAAGACTGAGCATCCCATCTGTCAGTGTCAATGAGGCTGTTGTGTGTCTGTTAGGAGGAAGTGCTGGCATTTTCTGTTCCCTTGATAGCAAAGGAGAAAAGCTTAGGATGCATGATAGCAATTTATCACCCGAGCATCTGCAACGGCCGCGATAGGAGCGAGATTAGATCACATGCGCAGCACAAGTAGAGATCTAAATATCGAAAATACAGTGAGATGGCGACATCAGGAGAAAGACACACGGAGATGCCTTCACATACTTTCCCCTTTTCAAGGTTTGAGTCAGAATGTGAGCAATTTGTCTACAGGTAAACAAAACTACACAAAAATAGGCCTCCGCTTGGCTTTTGACTCAATATGAAAGCCAGAGCTTCAGCTGAATAAACTCAATTTGGCCTCTTTTCTCCCAGTCAGAGCACCAATCCTACCATCTAAAAAGAGCCTCCATGTAACCAGCTGACCCACGCCCCTTTCAATACTTGTTGCCATGGAAATTAGCCCTGGTGGGCCCAGGGTGCAGAGCTGGGTTAAGTGTGTGTATATTGCTACAGATGGGCGCAACGTCCTTTTCCATGTGTTGTGCTGGTGTTACGACCGTGATCCAGGTGGAGCCACACAATAGTCATAAACAGGATGAACCTTAAGCTTCACCTCTATCCATCTTTCTGTCTCACTCTGTTTATCTGTTGCTTTTTATCTTTATACCGCCTTTCTTGCAAACCCTTTCCGCTTTTTCTATTCATTTTTTTTCCCCTCAGTCTGCAGGAGGGGAAGTTACGTTTCCATGAAGATATACAAGCAGCACATTTGCATTTGTGAAAACTCCTACGGTGATAACAGATTGGTTTGCTGTATGCGGTGAAGGAGAGAGCAGCAAGAAGATTCCTTTACTGCGTTGAGGCCACACTAAAGCATATCAAGACGGCATGATATCTCTGACACTGTAAATATGATTTTTTTGTCTCCTGATTTAATGAATAGTTTACCAGTAATTACATTTGAATGTCTTCTATTCAGGAGCCTGATAAATATTGTAAACACTACAAGGAAAACTGCCAACTAATTACACACTTTGTAGTTTGAAGATAGATAAGAACCCACAACTAAGACATCATGTTTACTATCCTGCAGATCAACACTCCCTCCCTCCCTCCCTCCATCCTCCACTACTCATAACCACCGTGAGTTATGGGCTAATTATACGAGAAAGTAAATATCTGCCACATGACCACCTCCACACAACAGAGCATTGCATGGCTTCACTGCATTACCCCACCAGTTTAATGCGAGCTAATGGAGCAGCTGAAAATGTGGAGTCAAAGCACATTATTCTTCCATTTCACCGTACCAGATGCGCCGGGGGGGAATAAATGGAGTGTTAAAAGTGTAAAGGGGCTGTGACAGGTCTTGGGCAAGTCTCTGTTCTCTTTTAAATGTGGGTAGAGCTGAACAAGGGAGTAACAATTGGGAATCATAGAAGAAGGGAGAAATAAGTTATATATGTATATATTTTAGGGCTGTCAAAGTTAACGCGATAATAACGCATTAATGCAATTTTTTTTTAACGCCAGTAATTTCTTTAACACATTAATCAATCTTTCAGAGGTTGTAGCAGCCTAAGTTTTAAAGCTAAAGTGAAGATGCAGGAATCCATTGGCACAAACCATGTCATGCTAGTTTGTCGCTAAATAACACTCCAAACTTGCGCAAAATTTTGGAGAGGAAAAACTGTCATGGCCATTTTCAAAGGGGTCCCTTGACCTCTGACCTCAAGATATGTGAATGTAAATGGGTTCTATGGGTACCCACGAGTCTCCCCTTTACAGACATGCCCACTTTATGATAATCACATGCAGTTTGGGGCAAGTCATAGTCAAGTCAGCACACTGACACACTGACAGCTGTTGTTGCCTGTTGGGCTGCAGTTTGCCATGTTATGATCTGAGCATATTTCTTATGCTAAATGCAGTACCTGTGAGGGTTTCTGGACAATATTTGTCATTGTTTTGTGTTGTTAATTGATTTCCAATAATAAATATATACATACATTTGAATAAAGCAAACGTATTTGCCCACTGCCATGTTGATAAGCGAAATAAATACTTGACAAATCTCCCTTTAAGGTTCATTTTGAAGAGATATAAAATGTGCGATTAGTTTGCGATGAACCACCATTAACTATGGACAATCGCGCGATTAGTCGTTTTCAATGTCCTGGCTGAATATTTAGATGATTTCGACATTGTGGATGTGACACAAGATTTCAGAATGAGACTTCTCCGAGCAAACATACAGACCAGATCAAGCGACGTACATTGACGGAACGGAATTGCTCCGAGCGATTACATAGCAGCCTGTTTAGCATCCGCTGTCAGTAGAGCTCCGGCTCAATACAGAAAATCGTTCTCCGCATAAGTCACTTAGACACAGAAACATGGGAAAATAGGGTCCTGGTTGAAAAATACCAACGTTACCCTTTAAAAAATATGGGAATAAGAAAGAAGTCTGCTGAGAAGTCACTGCTATTAAGATTAATTTGTTCGCTTACTTTAGTAAATTAATAAGGCAAGAAGTTTCTGCTTAAAGTGAAACAGCGTGTGCTATAGACAGCGTGTGCTATAGACAGCGTGTTGCGTAGCATGTTGTACTCCACATGCTACATGTGTTTGTTCTCCAGGCTCAGCCATGTCGGCTGCTCGCATGCGTGGCTCCTCATCAGACGGACAGTGGAGGCCTCTGATATCAGGCTCTCATCCACCTCGCCCTGGGTCGTCTCTGTCAGAGTAGATAGAGGCAGGACACTACACCACTGAGCCAACAGGACAGCTGTCCCCTACAGGGGGGACTGAGAGGTCTCCAGGGACTGAGAGGTCTCCAGGGCCTGCCGACACTTGTCAGGATTAAGTGGAGTTCAAGAGGATGCGTAGATGTTCCGAGGAAAATCTCCAACGGTAACGGCTCAATAGAAAGTTCACTGGGCCACGCAGGTAAGATTATTTGCAGCCTTTTGAAAAAAAAAAAAAAGAAATACGCTCTCCGCTTTTCTGCTCTTGATACAGAAAGTCATTACACCACATGAGTACAAATCTATTACTGCTTGCTGGGTCGAAGCAGCGAACAATACCCTTGCAGCACAGCCCTCCTGTACGAGTACAGGTAGTCCAATCCTGCTGAGTAACAGTGTGACACAGCAGATAAACCGAAATGACTGCAGCTATAAAAACCCAGCTAATCACCGCATCGTAGACCTTCAATAACCTTGCCACGACGGGCCCCATGTTTGCAGAGCATGACAAAGGGATCCTGAAGCTCTGCAGACTCGCTCAGTATGAAAAGGCCAAAGATGATAAATGATGAGATGGCGTTGCTGCGGGCTACAATGCCATGCTGTGCTGAACCATAGCACAGGGCAATGCTGTACAGTGCAGAGGGTGATGTATTATGCCATTACGCTCTCGGCAGAGCTGTAATCTACCATGCAGAGCCAAGGTGTTCCAGGCAGGGCTCGGTCACTGCAATACAATATAGCAGCTTAGAGTCCCCCTGGCAGTTTGTTCCCTGGCAGCCTCTGAAGGGCCACGTTCCCCTCACACACTTCAGATGAAAGGGCAGCTACAGAACGCAGTATGCATGTGTAATAGTAATCCATGGATCTATTTACCTACTGCTTTTATAAACCATCCCAACAGCTGCCACCCCAGCCGAACCACACTCTAGCTCTACGTCTTCCCCTCCTTACCTCCTCCTTCTAGTAAGCTACTCCACTTGACTATCGACCTCCCCCTGTCTTTCTACAGTAGGGCTGAATGCTGTGTTCGCATACTGATTTGGACTCAAGGCTCTAGAGTCTAGACGAAAAATTATGCCAGGTATTTGATTTGCTTGCAGGGGGAGAAGACAGCTGTGTATATATTAGGGTGAAAAGGCCAAATCGTTTAACTTTTTGTCAAGCGCAGCGGTGTGTAGACTGACAGCGCGTACACACAAGCACACACACAGTACTTTAGGTGTGAAATCCAGAGGCTTAAATGTGTACAGCCTTCCTTTCTCTGCTTGGGGTTCACACTAGAGCTCAATGCTGAGGTCCAGTTACATGGAGGCTTAGTGTAATGGTGGTGAGGCAACGCTGCTGCAGTTCTACTCTCAAGTGCAGAGTGGACCAACACTACTGGAGTCTCAGACTGGACTGGACCACAGTTAAGGACAGTTCATCTACGATCTAGGGCTGGGACAATTCACCTATCTCCTGATTCGATGCTATCACGATACTTGGGTGCCGATTCGATATGTATTGCGATTTTTAAGTATTGCAATTCTTCAAGTATTGCAATCAATATTATGATTTATTGCGATTTTTGTTAACTTTTTCAACACTAGACCATGGGAAAAAGTTGAATCATACACTTCTAGGGACTTTTAATTTGAAAAATAACTAAATTAATACATTAAAGTGTTTGATTTTCAGCATGTTTGTAGTCAGAGATGTCCTGAAGTCAAATATATCAGTCATTGTCAGGCATTATTTATTTTTCCAGCAACCCAAAAATCAAAGAATAGACAATTCCCTCACAAACTTGTGGTATTGTCTTTTTAATTTATAAGGGACATGTAATATTTTACACTTCTGTTGAATACAATCCAATCAATCTTATTTCCATATATGTATTTTTTATATACAGTTCTCTTTGTTAACACCTTATTTTGAAAACCGGACGTAGTCACACGTGTATACTTCTGCTAACTTCTCCAAGTCCGTCGCTAGCTCTCCCGTCAGCTCCGTTCTCTTAATACATCCATGATCAGCTCCATCGGGGCCGTTTGAATGCATTTAGTATAAATGTCAGTATATGGGTGCTCTACAGTTGTAGCGTCGGCCGATTTGACCAACGAGATGCGATTGACGGCCGGCTTGACTGCACGTTACCGCAATACAATAACGTTTCCTGTCCATGACAGAGTTAGCATGCAGCTTTAGCCGTGATGTCTAGCTCTGCTTTTCCTGGCAATGTGTGAAACCCAAAGTGTTTCCATACTTTACTGGATGTGTAGTGTTTACCACCTTGGATTTAAAATGTGAGGGTGCAGGTCGTATCCATGCAGACCCTCCGCTGTTTTGTACTTCCTTGTTGCAGCCGGCTGCGGTTTGTTTTGGTTGACGGATATGGAACGGATATGACGTCACGTTACTCAGACTACAACAATAAAAGCGGTAACTTCCTTCTACCTCTGCATAGACTCAAATGAAGCAAATATATTCTGGCAATAAAAAAAAAATGGCGATACATAGGTGAATTGATTTTTTTGCCCACCCCTACTACTTTCCCTGTCTAGTTCTCTCCTTCCATCCCTGCGTCTTTAAGTATAAACTCAATAACCAGCCTCATTTACCGTTTCTCAAGGTCAGAGGCAGCAGCCATTATAAGTAATTCTCCACTGAGCCTCGGGCGAATACTGTACACTTCGCTGACAGACAGTGCATCCCTGTGGAATAGCATTCACAGGGTTGGTGAAGGAATGTGTGTGTGTGTGTGTGTGCATGTGAGTCTCCCGAAAGAACAAATGGCTCTCCCAATAACCAATACCTGCTGCAGAGCATGAAGTAATAAGGCCAGAGTGAAGGGACACCGAACATTCATCACAAGGACCATTTGCAGCTAATTTCTGCTCGGTGCTCAAATCAATCTTAATGTAGCTAATCAATTATCGCTCTGAAGACTTAAAAGGTGGACAAGGAATCGGGACAAATTAATATCGTGGACCAGAATACAAATGATCCTCCGTTTTAGAGCCAGCATGAGACCCTGGCCTCTTTTGATATCCACACGACGTGAAACTCCTCTCTTGTTGCCTCATCATAAATAAACACAGCCACGACAGAATCATTATAGGCAATCAATATCATTTGCTGTGATATATAAACGGCTGGCTGGCAGGTGGCTGGTGCGTTCGGGGCCGGGATAACGCCAGGCCAGTGTGGGAGGATATGATGATGGAGGATTACTAACACTAATCACTTTAGCCAAGAGATTACCAAGTTTTGCGTTATTAGAAGTCACCCGCAGGGCAAACGGGAGGGGAGGGATATACTGTACGCGGCCGCCCGGCACAGCTTCACTCAGCAGGTTAACTTAGAAAAGGTCATGCTCACAATTTCAAATGGAATCTGAGAACGTGCCTTACCTCGAGGCGGCGGGTTACTGAGAACCTGCAGTACATAATGAGTATTAGTGGAAAAGGGGCTGCGCAATTATACGAGAAGAGCTGTCAGAAGCTCAAATTAATGAAAATGTTCTTTAGATCATTAAAGTGGAGCAACGAGTGCTCATTTGGGTTATTTCTCATATTTTTTTTCATTCATTCACGCTGAGCTACAGCCACAACCTGGAAGGTTCACAGCTGGAGAGAGGAGGGAGGACGCATACAAAACAGGAAGACTCTCGAAAGCATGTAGAGTCTTTTAAACCTGCAATAACTGATTTGTTTTTGTCCACTTGGGGGCAGCAGAAACAAGTTGTGAACTCAGCGATGACATACTACTACTACCATCCTATTTAGTCTGCCAGAAAAAAAGGTTTAGTATGTCCCGATACATAGTATGTCAAATGCAGTATGCCAAAAATACCAGGATGTCCGACTACATCCGGTCGCATTTTGCAGTATACAAGCTAGCATGCTTTTCTGGCTATTCTGACCCACAATCCTCTGCAGAGCGAATATGTGAGCAAGAGTAGAGTTGTTCCGATATCGATACCAGTATTGGAAATGCGTCCGATACTGCCCAAAATTTGGTTTGGGGTATCGGCGAGTACGCCAGTCTACGAACTGATCTGATACCATAATTTATTAACCCAGAAGAAAATCAGATGCTATTGGGTCGTGTCTAGAAGGGAACCCGCAAATTGCAAAATCTGAGACTTGCTGCCTGATGACCTGTCCTAACCTCAACTATCCAAGGTCAATGCCTAACCTTAACTGTTTCGCAAGAGTTTCCCCAGTTTGCTGGTTCCCTTCTAGCCACCACCGTGCTGTTGTCGCCCTGGATGTATCATCCCTGCCACTGGCAACTACTGTTTTAGAGCAGCAAAGAAGAACTGATTGCAGGTAGTTTGTCACGCGACGATAGCAAACAACAACTGTGAGGTGCTAGTGGAGAGTGTAACGGTAACGGTAGTCAGAGCGAGGAAAATGTCCATTCCCATTTGGCAATATTTCACAGTGGAAAATCCAACAAGCTGTTTAATAATAATAATAACTATATTTGTTTTTATCACATTGGTATCGGATTGGTACTCTTTATCGTCCGATACCGCAAGTTCAGGTATCAGAATCGGTATCGGTAAGGAAAAAATGGTATGGGTCAATGTTCAAGGTACAATGTCGTGACAAATCAGTATGTCCCAATTGTATGCATACTGCATGCAACAGTATGTACTTTGTAAGAGCAGCTGCAGTATGTACTAAAAGAAAATAAAAAAGTAATACAATTTGGAATATAGCCATATCGTCGACGACGCTATGAGAGCGGTGAGAGTGAACCAAAACGGTAAAGTTGAACAGATAAACAATGAGCTGAAAGTCACTATGAAGCTCAGTGAAGCCGAGAGGAGCTGATTCATCACTAGTTATAAGCTTTCTCTTTCACATTGTTTTCACATTGTCATTTCATACAATTATTGCTGATTTAAAGTCTGCCACTCAGACACTGAAGCAATCTTGTCATTGTATTCAAACACATTTGAAACAGATGAGATCTGTAACGCTATTGTACTGTTAACACGTTAAAGCAAGAACCGGTAATGACGCTAATAGCTACATTTTCTCCAAATCGCATTGTAACGCACACAACCCACAGGCGACATCCAGCACACAAACAATTTCATTTCCCCTGGAAACAAAGGCTGCTTGAAAGAGCGAAGAACCATCTCTGGCTGCTCTCTGTGGTGATTCTGTCATCAGCACAAAGATAATAGGCCACACTGACAGTCTCCTCCGAAGGGATAATCTTCTGCAGGTGCCATCATTCTGCATTAAGCACAAAAGGAGAGACATAGACGGGTACTTTCCAGAGAAACGGAGCCAAATATAGCTCCCATTTCCAGTAAGGAAAAATGCACAACAGCGTCTGGCCTCGTGTGCAGCCCCTCATGGAGACAAACACACACAAAGAGCCGTGTACAGAGAGCCTTGTGGGCTGCACTGCTCAGATCATCTCAGTGTATGCTTCAAACGAGCTGTGCTGTGGTTTAAGACAGGGCTGCAACTAACCATCTTTTTCATTATCAACCATTTCCTCTATTCATTGATTAATCATTTAATCATCTATAAAATATCACAAACTACAGATGAATTTAATTGATATTTTTAGCAGGGCTGTCAAATTTAACGTGATAACATGTTAATGCAAATTAGTTTTAACGTCACTAATTTCTTTAATGCATTAATGCAAATGATCTTTCTGAGGTTGTAGTGGGCTCAGTTTTAAAGCTAAAGTCAAGATACTGGTATCATATCATGTAGAAAACCTAAGGATTGGTACCAACCATGTCATACTAGCTTGTCGCGAAGGAGGCCAAATCTAGCTCCAAACTTGCACTAAATTTTGGCGAGGAAAAACTGTCATGGCTATTTTCAAAGGGGTCCCTTGACCTCTGACCTCAAGATATGTGAATGAAAATGGGTTCTATGGGTACCCACGAGTCTCCCCTTTACAGACATGCCCACTTTATGATAATCACATGCAGTTTGGGGCAAGTCATAGTCAAGTCAGCACACTGACACACTGACAGCTGTTGTTGCCTGTTGGGCTGCAGTTTGCCATGTTATGATTTGAGCATATCTTTTATGCTAAATGCAGTACCTGTGAGGGTTTCTGGACAATATTTGTCATTGTTTTGTGTTGTTAATTGATTTCCAATAATAAATATATACATTTATTTGCATAAAATAGCATATTTGTTCATTCCCATGTTGATAAGAGTATTAAATACTTGACAAATCTCTCTTTAAGGTACATTTTGAACAAATAAAAAATGTGTGATTAATTTGCAATCAATCACAATTAACTATGGACAATCATGCGATTAATCATGAATAAATATTGTTATCGATTGACAGCCCTAATTTTTTTAATAATCATTTATTGATTAAGTTGCTTTTTATGCAAAAATACCAATAATTCTCTGGTTCCAGCATCTCCAGTGTGAGGATTTATTGCTTTTCTATGTTTTATATCATTGTAAACTGAATATCTTTGGGTTTTGGACTGATAGTTGTTTGAAGACATCACCCTGGGCTTGATCCAACTGTAAACAGCATTTATAGATTAAACAGCTAAATGAGAAAATAATCAGCAGATTAATCCACGAGGAAAAACATTTTTGTTATTCTTTGTGCCAACTAGCGCTGAAATAATTACTGAGTTAATCATCAGACAATGAATCAACAAATGTGATATTGATTAAATCTTTGAAAATGATCTGTCAAGCAAAAATGCCAAACATTCACCGCTTCCTAAAAGGGAGGTTTTGCTCTTTTTCCTCTGAAGACATCACCTTTGGCTGTAGCAGGCACTCTTTCTTGACAATCTACAGACTAAACTATTCAGATTAAGCAGAAAGGAAAATAATCATTAGTTAGAGCCACAAAACTATTTGCAATGTTGTGACGCTGTCTTGCTTAACCTCAAACACCAGCGATCACCCAATGGGATGTAAACCGAGCCACCACATCTCCATTTGTTACTGAAACCACAGGCCTCGGGTCAGCGCCGAGGAGCCGACAGGATGCAGCTGCAGCACTCGACCGACCACACGCGGCTGCACCTCATGTGAACCTCTGCCACAATGAGCCACAAATAGCGTATAATTACAGCAGGAAGATATAAATAAAAGAGTATGAACTTTTAAACGTGTGCACCTACAGGGTGAGACAAATAAACTCGAAGCTACTGTGGATCTGTAAAAGCACTCATACGCCGAAAACTATTTGTGAGAGAGTGAAACATCGCACTGACTCGAAAAGGAACATAAAAAATACATAGAAGACAGCTGCACAGCAATCAGCGCCTTGGTCAGAGCAATTTACGTCTGAGTCAGGCAACGGGGACCGGCCCCGGCCAGGATCCACGCCTGGCTGCGATGGTACCCAAGTGATTAACACAGACCGAGCCAGACAGAGGAGGGAATTTTACAGCACCGGAGCACAACTCTCTCCTGACAGCCGGTGCTCTCACTGGCACAGCGGATCTGGAGGGAGAGGATAAATCTTAGGAGGGGATATACAATACAATACATGACGGGGGAAAAGAAAGAAGTTGAGGAGAAATAGGAGGTGAGGTGGGGTGATAACAATGTGGGTAACACATTTATCTTCACAATAAAAAGATGGACAACAGCAAGAGTGGTAGTCACTCATTAATCTAACAGATGGGAAAATGCAGGCCCATAAATCACTCCTGCAGGCTGGTAAACAAGAGGCGCTTTCGCTCCATCTTGTTCTGTTGACAGGTCACAGCACTGATTTCCAGGCCAAAATAATGGAAATCTGTGTGTCTGTGTGTGTGTGTATCCTGCAGGTATAACACTTTTTGATAGTTTGCGCGCACAAATTATTAATGTGCACACTTGAATTGCTAATTTGTATGAATTACCGGCTCATATTAATCCACGCCTGAAATGCTCAGACGTGCAAGCCTCCAAGGGGAGCACATTCAGCGTCTATTGAAACTAAAATAAACCTGAAATGCTAATTCAAAAGGGCACATGAGCACCATCTGCACTACCTTAGTCAGACACTGTCACTTCACTTCGCACTGGCTGATATCGGATCAGCGAGCCTTGAATGATGAAAAGAGCCATTAAGCCAACGTTTAGTTACACTGGGGCGATTTGAATAAATGTATCAAATAAAAAGCGGCAGAGGAGAAGTTTAGAGGCGAGGGAAAAAGAGAGGATAAGATAGAGGGGTGAAGATAAAGCCGCAGGCAAATCTCTATTAGAGAGGGCGACAGTTGCATTAAGTTGTAAAGCAATCCCCGGGGTTCAGAGCGAGGTTAAGAGAACGGGACACATCGAGGACGTCTGGAAGGCAATGTAATTGAACAAGGGGACAAAGAGTAGGCAGAGACAGGGTGAGGAGGGGAAGGATGGGAAAGAAGATGGCGTCTGTCTGTGATACAGTCACTTAATACCAACACCAGAGGGCACGCAACGGACTCAAACCCTTTGCCAGCCCATCTGTTCCGGGTATGGGATGCTAAAACCCAGACTGCAGTCAAAAGGCGCATGCTCGCCCCATGCATTCTTAAATAGCTCCTTCAGTGACAGGCTGCTTCACCTGCGGTGTGAAAGAGAGATACTGCAGGTCCTCCAGGTGCTGTAACACTCTACATCAACATATAATAAAGGATTATCTGACCTAACGTGGACAACCGATGAAAAATATCACTTCATTACCGAGGTTGGAATTGAAATAAAAAAAAGGAATATATGATAAAGATTGAGTTAACTGTTTAAGTTATGGAGAAGGGGTAGGACCATGTGTAGACTGTACTGCTACTCATTTTCGAACATATAACATTTATATATATATATATATGTATATATATATATATAAATGACTGTACGAAAATATGCAAGATAATCATATTGTTTGTTTTCATGAACTGCAGAAACGCTTTAAATGTTGCGGCCGCAAGGAATTTTGGGGCGCCGTTATCTCCTTTCCTTTGGTAAAGGATGGTCCGTGTATCCTATGCTAAAGGAGATAAGAAAGGAAGCATTGAAGCACCTTTCCTTAACATTTAGAGAACCTTCCTAAGCAAAAAAAAAGACTTTTCGACCGCAGTATCAGTGTCAACCTTGATCAATGCAAATGCTCCCCTGCCACTGTTCTGATCCACCAGGGGAGTGAACTGCAGAGATGCTGGCACAAGTAGAAACAGTTCCTCTAGGGATGGGCATAACAGGACATTAACTTAAGCACTTAAAAATGCCTAGAAAGCTTTGTGGGCTCATGTGGGAATAATTGCAGCGATAAGTCTCGCAGTTGCAGCCAAATTTGTAGCAACTGCTGCTGACTTTGGCCTTCTATTATCCTTGGTACAAATTCGATAAACACAGTCTTCCTTTTACATACTGCAAGATAAAATAAAACATGAATTAACACAACATTTACTCAACTCATTACATCTCTATTTGGCAGATGCCACATTTCACAGAGCACCTACCTTTGAGCTGGTCAGCCACCACACTGTGTCCTATTCTCTCAATCACTTGTCCGTCCTCATGCTGGTAGCGGTCATCCAGGAAGTTGGCGGTGGCCTGCGACAGGTGGACCTTCCCAGCCACTCCCAGCTGCTCCATTAGGTTGGCCAGGTTGACGTCGTTTGACCAGACGTCAAACTTGAAGCGCTTCATTCCCAGGATGCCACACAACACGGTGCCAGTGTGGACGCCCACCCGCATGTTGACCATCTCCCTCTTCTCCTGGCAGAACTGTTCAATAGCCTGGATCATGCCCAGGCCCATCTCCACGCAGCAATAGGCGTGGTCTGGTCTGGGTTCAGGACAACCAGCCACACAGTAGTAACAGTCTCCCAGAGTACTGATCTTTTCGCATCCGGTGAGCTCACAAAGTCGATCAAAACGTCCGAACAAGTCATTTAGAAGGCCGACGAGGGCATGGGCGGATTTGTTGGCAGACATTTTTGTGAAACCCACGATGTCTGCAAAGAGGATGCTGACGGGCTCCATCCGTTTCATGTTGAAAGGTCTGAAGATTATGTGGCCACGAGGGATGGAGGTTTTCTTGCGTTTATTGTTTTTAGGGCTGGAGATGACAGCAGCCGCGCCGCTGGTGGAGTATCGTTTGACAGAGTTATCACCTATCTCCTCGTCGCCCTGCTTCATCAGTTCGTCAGCCACGAGTCTGGGCATGACGGAGTGGATCATCCGCTCCTTCAAGGCTTTCTCCACCTCCAGATCTTTGCCGTGCATGATAGCTTGCCCCACCTTAAGGAAGGTGCTGCGCGACCGCACCTCGGACATGATGAACAGGTGGATGCCGATGGCGTGGGCGCAGAGGTGGAGCAGAGCTTTGGCTGGGCCGAGCCAACATAGCGTATCCCAGTCTGACTGAGAGGCGAAGCTCCAGTTAGCCCCGGCCTGGGTGAGGTGCAGCCAGCCCAAACTCTCAAAAACGACGGAGTAGAGAAACCCGAGCACGACTGAAGCGTAGAGGCGAACGTGGAGAACGCTGTAGAGCAACAGAAGAACCTCGATACACAGGGAGAAGGTGCCTACAGGAGAAAGACACGGGGACCAGGGGTTACCTCCCAGAGGCCTGTCATAGGACAGGTTGTATGTGGGTCCCATGCCACTGTACTCTTCCAGATCGAGTGTGGGAGTCTCCGGGTCCCTGAAGCTTGATGTCTGGATCTGGGGGGCCAGGGTCAGGGCAAAGGTCACGACGATGAGCAGCAGAGATACTAGGTTGTAGCAGCGAGAGTAGAGCTTAGTGAACGTTAGGAGGAAGAGAAGGAGGCAGAAAAGGAGGAAGGACGCGGTGGGAAGGAGAAAGGCAGTCCTGTCGCAGCGGGAAGGGTTGGCGGCAAAATAGGATCCCCAGAGGAGGGCGGCGGCGACCAGGTAGAAGAGCACAAAGCGGAAGCGCCGCCGGGTCTGAGGGAAACACCGCTCTCTACAGGCCTCCTCCAGGATCGAAGAGTCGAACTTCGGGTCCCAGAAATGACCGGCGGATCTCTCAAAAAGCTGAGGCATCTTCCTCTGAGAGCGAAAGCTCTTGACCGCCGGCCTCCTGGCGCCGGACTCTCCGGAGCTGCAGCTGGAGGAAATGCTGTACTTGCAGTGTTTGGCCCCCACCATGAAACCTCCCCCGATTGAACCCAGCGGCCCGCCTACATGCTTGTGTTTGACACCGCTGCCAATCCTCACCGAGACGCCTCCATCTCCACTTGAGTCACAGCTCACTTCTGTGTTGCGAGGCAGCAGTTGTTGATGTTGGGGGGATGCCATGTTGTTGTTGTTTTATCCAAAAAATCTATGCAGAAGGGACGGTTGTTTCAAAGTTATTAAAGAAGTAAGGCAAAGAATGGGGCAGCAGTAGAACAACTATAGGGCGATGATTGTTTAACTCTTAAAAGTGAAAAAAGGAGAGCACAAACAAGAGAAAAATTCCACTCAGTTAGCAGAGTAGTGGCTGTAGAAACACCAGCAGACCCTCCAAACAGTTGGAATAGTTCATTATTGCACCTCTTGACGTCAATCCCTGCATTCCTTTTGAAGCACTTGAGACTGCTAGGTTCACTCTCTGCCTGCTCTGTTCCTGTCCAAATCCACTCAGCTGCCCGCACACTGTTTCACTCATTGGAAAAGTATTTGGGGGAAAAAAAGAAACACTAAAGAAATATGTTTAAAAGCTTGTTCTTGAGAAGTGTGGAATATCAGATCCAGTCCATTTCCCTGTTCTCCTCTCAGCTCCACTGGGGGATATATACACAGTAATAGCTCCTGAACTTCACCCTGTTTTGTTTACATGTCTGAGCACAACTCCATCCACAACACATCCTCCGCACTGTTTGCTTTCACTCCACATGCTTATTTGACCTCTTTAGTCAGAAAAAAGGCGCAGCTTTTAATTCTAAGACGCAGATCAACTCCAGGTATCTGCAATAAAAACTGCCATCAGCGCTTTTTTATTCATACCCACATGCTCCTTTGCTGCTGGGGGCCTAATCGAGACTATTTCCGTGCACGGATCCTCGTCCTTTCCTGACTTTCTCCTCGGGAGTCTCCAGCCAAAGCCCACAGGGAGCAGATCACATGTGCACGGAGGTCTGTCTTGCAGGAGACGAATGCATGAGACGTGGTGCACAGAAAATACCCGACCAAACTGCTGTCAGTGTGCAGACAGACACGCTCCTCCTGCAGGACTGTGCACCAGCAGACAGTATAGTGTTGGATCGGTATTCAGCTTTGGTATCCACAGTCACGCACAATGTCGCCAATGCATCGTCCCAGTGCGCCCTAAAGCTGGTAATGTGACCATGCTGGTTCCAGGCTGTGTGTTCTGTCACAAAGATAGCTGAGGAAAAAAAGAAAATGCAGCCTTGGAGCAGATGAAGTGTCGTCCAGTCTCCTTTTCTCTGAAGTAAACTTTGCAGACGACGAAAGCCCGGAGAGAGTCTGGCTAATTAAAAAGGTCTCCACACCTCCAACACCAAGAGTCCCACAGGTCACAGCTGAGTGCAGCCACTTTAATTCAATTTCTCCTGGATACACCAGAGAATATCTTCATATACCTCCAAAGAATCCCTCTTAAATCCAAGAACACAGCCTTTAATGGCTCAGGGCTGCTGCTGCTGCTGCTGCTGCATCGTCCAGCCTCTCTCTATTCCCTGCACCGTCCACACACACAGTGAGATGAGATATCGTCTTTTATCTGACCAGCATCATCAGTGCGCTGCTGTTGCTGTTGCTGCAGCGTCGATACCTGCACGGACCGTTGTGCGCGCTTCACCAGGCTGCGCGGTGGATCATCTCTCTGTGGCTGCAGACACCATCTTCTGACAGCCGTCCAGCCAAGAGGAGTGTGTGTGTGTGCGTGTGTGTGTGTGTGAGTGTGAAGCAAGTCAGAACAACATAGGGATGATTTCCGCTTTTTTCTTTCAAAATAAAACACTATGTGCATTTAATGGCCTATAATAAAAACTACAGTGTAGCCTACTTCTAGGCTATATGCAACATAACGCACACTTAAATTCACACTAAAGACGATATGAAAAAAATATTATTTTGTATTATTATTATTACTATTATTATTTTAATATGGGGATTATCATATTATATTTGATTTTGTTTGGCTGTTTGTTTCTTTAACAAAAAAAGATGAAACATGTTTTCCTCTACTTATAATATGTATACTTAAAGGGACTGTTTGTAACTTCTTACACATATAAATCACGTGGGTCGGTGTCCCATGCACGCTTGCGTATGCGTGTGGGGGCCGGAGTCTCTGCTGTAGTCTACACTACACACTGCAGAAGAGTTAGTTTAGCTCTGAGAATATCTAGTGAATGTACAGTGGACGTTTGTGCAGAAATAACTGCTGCAGCTCCTCCAGACCAACAGAGGTTTCCCGTGTCTTGTGAAGTGACGGGGCTCCGCAGCGAGAAACGTTACCGTCTCCGACCAAAACTCCGGTGTCTCCCCTGTTCCCTCCGGCCGCGGTCGGAAGGCTGAGGCAGGAAAAGCCAACACTAGGATCATGGAGAGACCTTCGTCTGGTCAGCTAACATTACTGCCAAGCAGCTGAAATATAGATCGTGGTTTTAGCTGACATGTGTCGCCTCACTGTTTTGAGCGATGCTCGTTCATGTCTATTTGGAGCGAGCACAAGCACGAGCTTTCGTTGACTTAACGGCCACAAGTGTCGCTGTTAACAAGCATTTCTGATTCTTACAAACAATCCCTTTAAATATGGAAACTAATAAACAAAGTGTGCTCTAAAATGTGAGCCTTTTTTTTATCAAGGACATTTATTTTGGAAAAACATGCATGGACTTCCGTTTAGGTGGTTATTGTTGACTTGACGTTGCTGTCTGTGTTCGTGGAGCAGAGGAGAGAATAAGAGCTGACTAGTGATGGGAGGGGAGGGGTACAGGCGAGGTACGTGCACGCGCTTCGTGGAAAGACTGAAAGGTAACGAGCACGTATCTTAGAGAAGGGTGGGGACGTCTGTGCACCTTCAGTTCAACCATGAAGCCCCTCCACCCTGCTGTCTCTCCCACCACATAGAGCCCTTTACAATGAGAATGAACTGCTTAATTTGATATGGATGTAAATGTCTGCCTTGGGATGACAGCTGAGGAAAAATGAAGAGTTGTGAAATATAATTATTTTATTGAAGCCACAGGAGAAGCCGACCCTAAAAAGACAAGGTCACTGGATGCTCAAATTTAATAGGAATATTGGATTATATTAATGTTATTATGAGGGATGAAATTATTCAATTAAAGTCAGCACATAAATTCAGTACGGCACACTGCAATATTTCAGCACCCTCAAGATGATTAAAAAGAAACAGTGCCTTTTCAGGGATGAGACATAATAATCCTACAGTGTGCAGCTCAGTCTAGTGACCTGAAGAAACCTCTGCTGCTTTATTCTGTTGTCAGTCGCCTGAGAGAAATATTAAACAGCAGCCCTCTGTGTTGAGCACTGTGGCGTCACGGTTGAACAATATATTGAGAGGAAGCTCAGGAGGGACTACAGACACCAAACCTCCTGCATGTAGGGGAACAAAAAAGCATGTCCTTTATGACAGGAATGAAAAGACTTCCTCTCCATTTAGATCTGAGTGTGAATTACAATGCAATTAGTTGGCATTGATTGATTAATAAAGCTTGTTTACATAGAACTGGCAGGTTTCAGAGCACACAATTCACTCTGCAAAAGTCTAAAGAAAAGTTTAAAAAGAGGGGGATCAATTACACTGAACAATACAGTATCCAATGCATATGTTACATGTTTATTTATTGGTTTTCTATTTAACCTCTATTTAACCAGGCAAGTCAATTAAGAACTCATTCTTATTTACTATAGAGTGTGACAGGATTGAATCCTGAGACCCAGAAATGAGTTCGCATTTTAGCACTTCCGGTTCCCTCGTCTGGTAGTCAATGGGTTTTTAGTTAGATGCCTGAAATAAGGTCTGTGGTTAACACAAGCTGAAGAGATTTTAACGTTTTGTTCTACGATATAAAACATGTCAGTAAATATCCGACTCGAACTGGAAGTGCTAAAATGCTAACTCATTTCCGGGTTTCAGGATTCATTCCTGTAGCAAGAATTTGTTCTTAATTGACTAAATAAAGGTTAAATAGAAAACAAATAAACAAACATGTATCACACGCATTGGATACTGCATTGTTCAGTGTAAATGATCCCTCTTTTTAGACTTTTCTTTAGACTTTTGCAGAGTAAATTTTGCGATTTGAAACCTGCCAGTTCTACGTAAACAAGCTTACAATGCTAACTCTGCATTGTAATTTTGAAGCCTTTAAGTTTCTTTAAAAAGGTGGTTGCTAACAAGTGGCTAAATGATTCTACTAAACGTCATCACGCCAACTCGTGCACCTTTACAGCCTTGTTGCGTAAACTCACGCTCATGTGACCTTAGTTCGTTTAAAGACGATCTTAAACATTTGTTTGCCACAGTGCTTGTTTTCTGCAATAGTCCAAAACTTAATGGATAAATCCCATTGTTTTCTTTTTGTTGTTGTTGAGGGAACACAGTGCGATGCTAACTTCCTGGTTTTCCTACAAAAATACGTCATCCCAGGAGCACTCTATAGCGGCCTGGCAAAAGGCAAAGCTATGATCTAACAAGCAAACATGTCGGCCTATGTCTGTTTTGTTTGTGCCTAAAATCTCAAAGATATTCTTTACAGTAAAAAATATTTTTGTTTTTAAAACAAGTTCATAAAGCAGGATTTTGTGCAGGTCATAAAAAAAAAGTGTTTTACACAAAGCCCCAGTGTCTTTGATTTATGCATAAGAGACTGTTTTAGCATTTGAGTACTTATGAACTTTATTTTCAATTTGCAGTCTCCCTATAATCTATGCAAAATCATGCTTGATGAAAAGTAAAAATATTCTCACAGAGAAACATGTGTAGATTTAAGTCAGTGTGTATGGGTGCGCACTACTAGCAAAACTACACTCACACCCAAACATCCATCCACCACACACACACCCTCCCCACTTCCAGTCACGACAAACTGTTGGTGCATTGCAGCTACAAGATAAAACCCATAAATCCTTTCAAATCCAAAAGTGAGGGATTGAACCTTCAAAGAAAAGAGACTGAGACATGAATGTAGGCAGAGTTGTGAAAGAGAGCTGTAAACAAGACGGAAAGAGAAAAAGAAAATTAGCTTTGTACAAGTTTTGATCTGTCTTTTTTCTTGTTTGAGTCTCACCTGATAAGGATTTCATCACAATAACCACAAAGTTTCACTACCTAGTCAATCAGAAATCTTTATTCTTGATGATCAAGCTTCCAAAGTTGGGCCAAGATTAATTCAAATTTTTATACCAAAACAACAAAAAAGTTAATCAACAACTACTTTAATGGGACACACATCCATTCCAGATCTAATTCACAGATACATTAAAATAACTGATGCTGAAATATACCAAAAAGCACAACCACACAACGTCATTAGCCCAAGCTATCACCCTATCACTATGATGAGTGGTAGTCAGTGGTCTGTAGAACTTTTTACACTTTTACACAGCACTCTCTAGTGGGCATCTTCTGGATCTGCAGTGTACAACATACTAAACACATCCAGTGGAGCACACGCACTCAAACAAACAGAGAAAATTAGGCAAATGTGTGTGTTTGTTAGTTTTCTTTTGTTGTTATGCTTCAGATTTTAGCTTCAGGGAAAGCACTCTTCACAATGGGGTTAGTGAGGGAGGACACAGAGGGAACTGGAAGTGCATTTGTCCATGAGTTCACTTTTTGGAAGTCTAGGTAACATTAGGCTATTACTACTTATCTTATCTTTTGGTTATTTAGGCAACTGTTTGACATTTTGGTAGCTTGTTTCATGTCTGTTCTTTTCTCATGTCTTCCAAAGCTCACCTCGTTATATCTGGCTTGCTTATACCGCACAGAAACCGCAGTGTAAAAGTCTTAGGAAGGGTTATATGTGCCGGGCTTCTTCTTCACGGCCAACCGCAGTAACTTCCTGGAGATTCCGCTGGTTGCATAGCAACCCATGGTAACTAAGTTACCACGCCCGGCCAAGAAGTAGCCCGGTGTTGGATTGAAGTGTAACCAAAATGTCAAACTATTTTAAGCAATTTTACCATGCCATGCTCCTGGGTAGTTCACTGAGGTAGGCTTACATAAGAGTTTGCAGCTATGACATGTGTCATAGCAAAACCATTGCGGCTCTATAGGTCAGTACTCGGGTCTTGGGGTGCGTTCCAAATTTCTTTTTACCTTTTAGTACATACTGCAACTGCCCTTACAAAGTGCGTATTGTACTGCATACAGTTGAGACATACCACTTTGTCACAACATTGCATCTTGAACTTTGACCCTCTTGCTCATATATATCTGCTGGCTGGATACAGTAGTAGGACATCCTGTTTTTTTTTGGCATTTGACATTCAGGTTGCGTCCGAAAATCCACACTAACATGCTGTTTAGTACGCCAAAACAGTATGTGAGATATTTTAGTATGTCTGAAACCTTAGTATGAAACCAATAGTTACGTGAATTGCATACTATTTGCGGTGAAATATTACAGTATGCAACGCTGGACACTACGGCGGCATAAACATCCCACAATGCAATGCAGTAGTGACGACAACGGACGTTGACGGACAGCTCTGTAACATCAATAATAAATATAATATTGCGTAATATATCATTTAATTTAGGCTAATTCAGACTTTGATTATCACAAACAGTCGTTTTGGTCACATGAGGTTTGGCACAGGTTACCATGGTTACGCGTCTCCAACCGGCAAGGAGGCCCTCTGGAAGTGACGACGTAAATTACTGCTCAGTGCGTCCGAACAGATACAAACTACTGTTCATTCACACAAAAGTGTGTTGAACGATAGTACACATACTGGGTATGTAGTGAATAGTGTGCGATTTCGGACAAAGCCACTATGTACTGGGACATACTAAATCTTTTTCTGGCATACTAAAGAGTATGGTAGTATGGGTGTTGGAATGCACAGCTTCTTTCCACAGAGGTCAGGGGTCAACTCATGAGTCCTCCACTTTACCTTTACCTCCAGCCCACTTTTTGTTTGTAAAAATGTATAGCCGGAGGTGTTCAGTACACATACACAGCCTACTTCAATGCCCATTTAGAGAGTTTACATAGAAAAATCAATAAATAGCTTCCTATCCTGCAGAAGAAATGTCTAGAGACAGCTATAATCCAAACTTCCTTCATGTATTATTATTTTTTATGGTCATTCAGCTCAAAAAAAAAAAAGCTGGGAAGCTTATCGTTCAAGGAAAAAAAAAAAATCATAACACAGTATTGAATTTCTGCCAAAGACTGGCAAATTTATAGACGCAAACAGAAACAGTAAGAACAGTTAAGAAGTGAAGCAGAATGAACATTACCCACCCCGCTGTGAAGACTCTGACCCTTGAACCCTGACCTCTGCTTCCATCACAGTGCTCATTTCACAGGTTGTCAACAACCCGGACTGATGAGCGTATAAAAAGAAAAAATGATTTGTCGCACGGCAGGGTTGGTTCAGGTTTTCAGTTACACAAGGAAATAGTTATAGTTAGCAGGAAATGCATGCATCTGTTAAAATAAGATCTAACATGCAATGTTAATGATAATCTAATGTCAAAAGCAAAAGGTTTGGATGACAAACACAAAGGCTTCGTATAGCACCCACAAAAAGGCTTCTTCAAAATCAGCTTCTGAAGCTTATGGAATTGACTTTCTGCAATGCAATTCTCAAGATTTTACAACACAAATTTGCAACTCCTGTTTCCACTTTCCCATTTTATTCACATACAAGGGAGCTGGTATTTGACTGATTTCAGTCTCAGGATTTTTCAATTTTTATTTTTTAATTTCTGTGTTTCTTCACATCGTTACTTCCCCCAAACCCCAAAATCCCAGACAGTCCACTGTGATTGTGCAAGGGAGAGAGGAGAGTGTGTATTTTAACAAAACTCTCATTTCTTCAGCACTTGTGTCCTTAAGCTGCCTTATCAAACAATGACCCTTCCCTCCCTCTATCTTCCTCATTCTCACAGTCCCTAAATGCATCTCCCCATATTCACCTAAGGAAAAAAAACAAATCTCCTCTCCTCTGTCTCCTCAACAATACAGGCATTCTGACAAAAGCAGGGTTGGCTTCCACCAGACCCCTTCTCTCTTCTTACTTCCCCCACTCAAGTTATTTTGGTTTTCCTCAGTTCTTTCGGTAGCGATTCTTTGGCTTCTCACCACAGCCAGTAACCTCGCAGGAGGACAGGCCAGGCTGCTTGCCGGAGTTAATGCTGCTCAGAAGGGCGGGCAGCTCATTGGTGATCGCCCTCTCAATCTTATCCAGCAGACAGCCTCCCATGTAGGAGCACTGAGCCGTCAGGGGCTTGAAGTTGGTGATCGGGTTGACGCCAAAGAAGTCGCGGTAAGCATCGCGGTTGGGCAGGTCGAACTTGCTGACGTTGGTCTTTGCCAGGATGGATTTGAAAATGTAGAACTTGTCCGGGTCGTCCACAATCTCCTTGAAGACCAGTTCAGGGTCGCTGAAGAAGCTCATCTTCTCTTTAAAGGTCTGGACGTAGCGGTCGACCAGCAGGCCGTGGATGCGCACGCGGATGCCATGCTGACGGATGAAGGCGATTTTGTTCTCCATGCGGTTTTCAATCACCTGGTTCAGATCTTCCAGGAGGGAGATCTCCTCTCGCTTGAAGAGCTCACGGCTGGTGTCGAGTGCGTAGTCGTATGGCCAGAAGGAGCTGACGTAGACGCGGGGGGGTTCGGTCACGTTGATGAGGGGAGCCAAGCTCCAGAAGAGCGCTCCGTAGACTCTCATTAAGTCCTGGGTGGCCAGGTTGTCAGCCTTGTTTAGGATGATGCGGATCTGGGATTCGCGACCCTTCAACTGCCGGAAGAGCATCTCCAGCTCCAGGCCAACGTCCAGCTTGGTGGGGTCAAACACCACGAAGATCAGGTCAGCACGGTCAATGAACCACTGGCAAACATCATTGAAGGGATAGCCTAGACGGAAGAAGAGAACAAGTTAACCACTAGACACACTGAGTTGCAATGTGAAAACCTGCAAACGGAAGGTCTCTGTTTTACCTCTCTCCTGCTGCTTCCGGTTCTCAATGATTCCTGGTGTGTCCACAAAAGTCACACGTTCCAGCATCTTGTGGGGCATCTCAATACCGATCAGCTTCTCCAGGAAGTTTTGGCCAAACTTCTCTAAGGGAGAGAAGGACCGAGAGCTGTCTGCTGCCATGACGATACCCTCCACAGAGCGGATCTTCTCCCCGTGCATAATTACAGTGAACTCAGAGGTAGTAGGCTCAGCTCCTGAAGACAAATTCATGGAGAGGGAGAGATGAGCAAGAATAATAACAAGAAGAGAAACGGATTGTGAGACGTTAAAGAAAGAAAATCAGAATAGAGCTAGGCAGAGATGTATATACACTGGGGAAATGGCTAAACCTGCAATTAGTGATTTTCTTGATGTTGTTCTTATGGACACAACATTGGCATATCATCACCTTTTAAATTGATAAGGCAAACCTGTTAACAAACAGTTGCATATTCATACATCCAGCAGTTATGGAACAACATCATTAATTTGGAGTCATGTTTCTGGTCACCCGATGAACGAAAGTCAAATATTCACTCTTTTTTAGCTCTGTTTTTGGCCTCTACCAACTGCTGAGGGAAATATCTGTCTTTAGCTGCTAAATGCTCCAATATCTTCACCAGCTAGTTAGAGATTTTTTCACTGAAAATGACTTTATTATAAAGTGAACTGAAACAGTAAAGTTGCGTGTCGGACAGCTAAACAACGAGCTGAAACGCACTATAAAGCTCTGCAAAGCCGATCATCCGTTCATCACTATGAGTGACCCCTTTCACATTGTGTAGGATTTGGCGGCATCTAGTGTTGTGGTTGCAGATTGCAACCAACTGAGTACCCCTCCGCTCATTCCTCCTTTTCCAAGACTGCAGTAACGCAAGCCGCAGAGTTTCTACGTTAGGAGCAACGGATGTCAGACGGCGGTACCACGGTTTTGTACCCTGCAGGAGTCTCACAAGCGAGTCAGAGAACTACGGTGGCCTTCAGGTAACGTAAAAATGTGAAAGGCTCTCTCTAGAGCCAGTGTTTGGTTTGTCCGTTCTGGGCTACTGTAGAAACATGGCGGACTCCGTGAAGAGGACTCGCTCCCTGTGTAAATATGAAGGGCTCATTCTAAGGTAACGAAAACACAACGATTCTTAGTTTCAGGTGATTATACACTAATGAAAACATAGTTATGAATATCATATTCCAGCAGTGGCACTAAATTGCCAGAGATCACTATTGAGCCTTCTTAAGATGTCATGAATCTAATTCAACAAAACCTCTGTGATGCTATCTGCCACAATGACATCCCTGCACTTACACACTCAATCCTGTAACATTTAGATAACTGCCTCTCTAATGGTCCTGTAGATTTATGATGGCTATTCAGGGTTACTTAATCCTTATTGGATTATAGTTTAAAAAGAAAGATGTGTGTAACATACCTGTGTAGAGCTGATAGGGGCTGTCGTGCATGCCCAGGAGGTAATTGATCATGGAGGACTTTCCTACACTCCAGGGTCCCAGGAACAGCACCATGGGCTTGGAGGTAATCTCTCCATCTGTTGGGCGAGGACAGACAACGGTGGTTAAAATCTCAGCAGGATGGCTAAACGATGACAAAGAACCTCTCGAGTTCATCAATCAAAATGATGAAGAAAAAGGTGAGAAAACTTGGGACCCGTTTGAGCTGTTGCCAAAAGAAGCCCATGTTTGCTACAGCCTCCTTTTCCTTTTGCGCCTCATAAAAGGATAGTTTAACCAAAACAACAATCCATCCAAAATGTATGTTGTTTTTGGGATGAACTATACTTACAGTAGAAGCACGTCAGGATTTTGTAAAGGAAATGAAAAGAAAGAAGCTGTAGTGCTTGTTTAATAGCTTAAGAAAAATGTCATCAAAATGCTGCAGCCAGATCTCAGTGACACACGTCAAAGCAGCGTCTGACATAAGACTCAACGGGGCAATGCTTTCAGAGCAAGCTGCGTATCTCATAACAAGCTGCCATGTGTGTTGTGAGTGGGCATTGTGTTGGGCTGGAAAGTTCTGTTATAGCCTACTCGTCCAAAGTTGAACGAAGAAGATGAAGATACAAATATCAAAAAGGAAAAAAAAATTGAAACTATCATCAGAAAAGAAACAAAGAAAAAGCAATAACCACCCCCCAATTCCAAAATGATAACAAAAAAATAAAAAAATAAAGAGCAAAGTTCCTCAAACCTGCTGTGTGTCCTTTGCTAAAGCCGGAACTGCACATGCAACCCCCTTCATATTTTACATTTTATATCCTACAACTTAAAGCTGCAGCTGGAAACTTTGAGCAAATATGATTAAAAAAAAAGTTATTTTTATAAAACTGTCACTATATCCTTACAGTAGTACATGAGATGGATAATCTGTGAAAAAAATCATGTTCCTGTGTGCCCTCCTTACTGACTGCAGCTTTAACACTTGGTCTTTCTGTAAACGCTGTAGATAACGTGCAGCCAACACTAACAATATTAAAATTTCTTGAATAAACCTTTTTATTTACATTTCTTCCCTTTTAATTCATTGATATTGAATTGGAGTTTTGGTTGAAATTTTGAAGGAAAAGTGATGGTACGTGTCCACAGGGCTGTTTTTTATCGTAAGTACCTGACTTGACGAACACTGTACCTCGTGGGCTGCTGCGCCCAGCTTTCAAACCGGAACCAATATAGTGGCTCGTTTGGAAACTTTTTTCTCTTATAGCACGAAAATAGTTCAACAAAATGTGTTTCTGAAAACATTTTATGCGAGAAATAAGCCCCGCAGTTGCTGAATCTGTATTTATTTTGGATCAATGATGTTTAGTTTAAAATTTAAAGAAAGTAGCCTAGACCTCAACTTTATGGAAATGAGGAGCGGCCAACGTGACGTCTCTCACATCGTGCCGCCACGCCATCAGAATGGATTGCACGGCTGCTTACACAGACAATGAATGGGGAGCGTGGAAAAGACAGAGGAGGTGGACACGTACCGTGAATCCATTTTGATCCACATAGCGTATAAAACTGCTGCTGCTCTGCTCTGTATGAGCTGAACCTTTCACCTGTGCATCAGTTTGACTAGTCCCCAATCTGTCCTGTTACATCAGCTGTCGCTCCAAAGTGCTTGACATTTCTGACCCACAGAGAGCAGTGCAGTGACTCACACATGAGGACAAATGAAAGGGGGGAGGAAGGGGGCTGAGCACTTCAAGCAGTGCCATGCACGGGTAAGCCCCGCCCACACCCACCTGTGGATGAGTCCCCCAGGGTTCGTCCGGGGTAGGCTGTTAGGGGATGGGGATAGGGGACAGGAGAGGGTGGAGTACAGAGGAGTGGAGGGAACAGGAGGTGGAGGAGAGTGAGGAGTGAGGGTGTGAGGTCTCTAGAAGCAACAGGGAGGGGTAGAGTAACAGTGTGCATGAATGGGTGGGAATCTAGTCCCATATTTGACCTAACGTGTCAAACATGTCCGTCTACAAATGGATGGTGTGCCTTTGTGGTCGAGCGATACGGTAAACTTCCTATTTTACAAAAAATAAATGTTCTTTTAGAGGCATTTGACAAGTTTGCATGCATGCCAAGCCTAAAGGGCCACAAGAGGGCGAGCTTTATTTTATTGTGGGACAGTAGAGTTTGTTCTCGGCACTTCAGTGTGCAGCTGAGTGTTATTGTGAAGAAACAGTGTACACTGATTTAAAAAAAACTCAAACAAGGACATAACAAAAAGGATGTAAAGTAATAGAATAAAAGGGGAAGAAATATTTTAAAGTGAATGGAGAGATATGACTACATATACAGAGTGCTGCAGGGATGACATATTTTTGTAGGTCAACCAGGAAGTAAGCATCGCCCTGGTTCCCTCGACAGAAAGCCAAAGGGATTCATCCACTGGTTTTGGATTATTGCAGAAAATAAACTCTGTGGCAAACACACGTTTATGATACTTCCACATTTTGTTGTTCTCCTAGATATATCTTTAGTTTTACTGTATTTTGTATTTCTTTTATCTAGGTTAAAGTAGAGTAGTTGGTATGTATATAGAGATTTGTAAATACAGTGTGTTTTTTTAACTTATCTTGTGTCATATGTGTGTAAATTGCTGCTGTAACACCTCAATTTCTCTTCGGGGATCAATAAAGTCTATCTATCTATCCATCTATCTATCTATCTATACAAATGAACACCATTTTTATGATCTTTGAAGCGTAAATGCAATCACCAGAAGTAAAAAGCTAACGTTAGGCTATAAACTAACTACACAGCGGTCGCATGAGCGCGGCTATAAAGTCGTGCTAGTCGGCCTGATGGCGTTTAGTAGTCTCATTTAGCCACTTGTTAGCTATCGCCCTCTTTTAAGACATGTCAAAATTTCAAAATTCATGAGAGGGATATTTACTGACCTATTTCATATCGTAGAACAAAACATTGAAATCTGTTAAGCTTGTGTTAACCACATACCAAAAACCCATTGACTTTGAGACGAGGAAACCAGAAGTGCTAAGGTGCTAACTCATTTCCGGGATTTAGGATTCATTCTTGCAGCCCTCTATTGTCCTTACCCTCATATAACAGAGAGTTAGAGAGCCCGGAGAAAGATAATAACAAGAATCAAAAAAAAGTATGAACAAATCCTGTTATGTATTGGTTGATGGTGTGAGGATGACTGTGTTTGTACAAACGAATCAGTCACCAAAGCAACCCAAACAGAAAAGAAAACCCCACACATCAGGACAAAAATGCAGACGTAGCCGAAGCCTCGGTTGGTACCTGAGATCTCGTGCTGCCTCAGCTCGTTGTACTTGTAGGCCTGCTCCATCGGCTTGATGGATGAGTGGTAGATCTTCCGCAACTTCTGTAGAGCCGCTGTAGAAACAGGAGAAGAATAGAGAGAGGAGAGGATGATAAAGATGTTAGAAAACAGGCAGGGGGGCAATCTGATAGGCCATGGTGAAGAAGGAGAGGGAAACAAGTCTCTAGGGCACGAATTGCACTTTACCAGCTCTTTTGGAACATGTCTTACTTTTAAATAATAGAACTGAGGCTCCAAACCTTTTCTGCCTTATGACCCTTAAAATGAAGCAATACGTGCTTGGGACCCCAATTAAATCATTTTTAGAGGTCTGGAAAGGTGAAAATATCCAGTACCTCCCAATTTAAGATAAGTAAATGTAATGTTACAAACTATTTTGTTATCGTTCCTAATTTGGTAATCATCTCATGACTCCCTAGATTTACTTTGTGACCTCTTCAAGGGGTCTCGACCCCCAGGTTCAGAGTCACTGGTACATGTTTCTGTTCAACTCTAACAACCAACCACCTTCCTTCATTATGTGTTGCATAAAAATAATTAAAGATTAGGAACACATCTGTAAGCTGAAAGGAAATCAGTGTAAGAGATTCAAAGGATATGACAGTATTCAACGTGCTTCATTGAGCTGACTTCAATTTGTCAGATACAAGCAAGCACAAAGCTTTACAAAAACCACATCTGATGAATCTTTCATCCTCACCTGCATAGTCTCCGGATTTTTCCTCAGTTGCGAGCCGCAGCGTCTCGTCGATGTGAGATCTGTCCCTGAGGACGGAGATGATTTCTTCTTCTTCTTCTTCATCTGTAAAAACAACAGTAACAAAATTGAACTCGGTTCAAGTCCTCAGTGATCTATGATCTAATGATCTGATAACATGAATGATGGACCCAGGTGGCCAATCCGGTGACAGTTTCATTATGAAGCTCATACTGCTGATGACAGCCAGTCTTACATGTTCAATAAAGCTACGGAGGCCAAAGGTGCTGCTATTTCTGGATCCAATCAATACATCCTGCGTCTCAATTATGTATCACCACTGCTGGGAATTTAAGTGTGACGCACAGATAATAAGCCACCGGGTGACAGTTTTGCATTGGATGCCAGTAGCAACTTCAGACGCAGCAGATATTTGAGCTGTCATGATTAAACCTTTCTCTGCAGCCACATGCACCAAATGACTCTTCTACATCGTCTTTTCTGCTCCGTCTTACCGTTGATACAAACCCTTACTGCATGATAGCACCCATAAAATGATTGTGTCCGGCCATAACTAGCTACAAATCCACCAGTTTTAATGTTAATTGTGCGGAAATAAAAGAATCAAAATGTATTTTCCTGATTTTTTGGAACTATACAGAGGAATATCCTATTCCGTTCATCGTTTCTTGTACGGAAGCCCTGAAAGTCTGATCTAAATTGTTTTCTCTCTTCTCCCACGTTGACGTATCGCTGCAACGGGCTGAAGCGTCCAATGTGGCATGTATGTATATATGTCTATGTTCCCTCCCGCCCGCCCTTAGCGGACTCTCACGCTATTAATCCTACGTCACTTGCTCCGACCGTCAAATAACGCCTCGAGTGGGTTTACATTGGAGACAGTTGAAAGCCCAGTTCGTCACATACTGTTGCTAAAGGATGACTCCGTGCGTCGGTTTCCAATGCCGAGGGGCGCTGCCCAATCTGTGGTATTTGAAAGTTTAGAGTGAGACGGAGTTGGTGAAAACAGGTGAAAAGTGTGAAAACCTACATGTTTCACAGATGAAACAAATGAAAGATTATCCTGGCAAAACGTTTTTTTCAGCTGTTCTTAAGTCATAAACACAGGAGAGAAAACTATTTAGATTTAGACTTTTTTTTTTCCTCGCTTGCCTTTCAGGGCTTCCGCATTCTTTGGCTCTCTATGCAAAAAAATGGGTGACTTTGCTTCAATATGCATACATTACATTTGGTGATTTTTTTCCCCAAAAGTGGCTTACATTTTTGCACCCCACAACGTACTGTGTTGACTCTTCTCACCCCCCCACAGTGTGTGAGAGAGTGAATCCGAGAGAACATATCCGCTCACCAGTGTGTCATGTCCACTTTGGAACATATCGGATCGCTCAGATCTCAGCTGTTAGTACAATCAGCTCTAAATTTAGAGAGCAATCGCTGAAAATAAACATAGACATTTGTTTGGCATCACCATGGGCTTTATAGCAACAGCAAAGATAAGAGAGGCAGAGAGAGAGAGAGAGAGGGAGAGAGAGAGGGACTTCCCCAGTTTCATTATGGACTTTGGGAGGAGAACTGGACTGAGTGTTCTCATCTAATATACATGATGAGACAATGATGTGCAATCCTGTGTCTTTTCTCTTCTATATTTACCCGCCTATCACCGACTTATCGCGCCGTGATGCCTGCCCTTGTGTGTCCAGGCCTCAGGACCAGGCCTCCCCGTTAACGCCTCCCACACTGCCCTGCTCCAGACAAACCTGCTACGGCTATGAGCTATATATAGGATGAGCGGGGAAGTCTCCCTGGTTCACACTTCCATGTCCCTGAAGGGTTACGGGTCCGTGTGTCCGAGCTACCAGACACTCCCTTAATAGAGTTGTTGGGGAATTTTAAAAGGAATTTGCAGCATGTTATTGAAGCCGACAGTAGCAGCTGTGTAGGGATGATTAATTGCAGTCATTAAATTGTAAATCAGACTGAGTAAAAACACACGGCATGATCTGAATATTGATCTTGTTATATAAACACATCATCGGCATACTTCCTGTCAGCGCAGCCCAGTTAAATTCAGTTTACTGGCACAGGAAACAAATGAACAAGATATTTGAGTTTGATATAACCTCCTCAGATGCATACCCTCTCATTTTCAGCTCTGCAGACTTATAAAACTAATATTATAGCATGTTCAGATGAACAGACCTGCTTGCATGGAGGATCAGAAAGCACGAATAGTTGGCGCTGTTGAAGAGGGCACGACCCTCTGATCTCAGCTGGTGACTGTGGCAAATGCCTGCAATGCTCATCACAAATCAAAAACAGACTGCTGTGAAGCAGAAGCACTCGGTGGGGGAAGGTAAAATATATTTTTTTGCAGACATCTTAGACAATAGGGATAAAACTTTGATAATTTGATGTACACTGCTGTCAGATAGTCTCCCTTCTTCAGTCACTTTGTTCTGTTTCAGCATATTGATCTGATAGATGTGACGGCCTAATGTCATATAAACATATTCTCCATTACTCCACTCTCAGCAACTTCAACACAAGTCCTTTCAAATACTACTTAAAGGAACAATGTGTAGCATTTATGGGGGGTCTATTGGCTTGATATAATATTAATAAGTATGTTTTCATTAGTGTATAATCACCTGAAAATAAGAATCATGTTTTCATTAGCTTAGAATGAGCCGTTTATATCTATAGTACAAAGGGAGCGGGTCCTCTTCACCGAACGGACAAACCAAACACTGGCTCTAGATAGGGCCATTCACGTTGACAAGGTTTCCTCCACTTTGATTTATCACCTTTATTAATGCTAATATTTAAAAGACATAATCAAAGTGACCATTTTGCAGAATATTTGCACATAAACTGACGTAGTCTAAGAAGTTTTTCCTCCTCCAGCCTTACCGGCAATATTTAGACGCACCAGAATCTTTGGTCAAGCCGAAGCCACTAGAAGCGGCCCGGGGGGAGTGCCCTCGGTGTGGCGCTGGCGGCAACGAGCCTAGTGCATTCTGGGTGTTGAAGTTTTCTACCTTTTTGAGCGAACGAAAATACTACAGCCGTTTTCCTCTGTTTTCTCTGGTCATGTGGCACCAATTTAAAAAATATATGCAGCCTAGACAGCCTAGTTTTATGAAAAAAAACATCTTTCCAGCGGTGAAATACCTCTTTAACGTATGTAACCTATTAATATAAGTGTAGGAATCTTAACTTTAAAAGGACTATACAACAACAGGCTAACCTCATTGCTGGCATTCTGCACATTTCCTAGTCTTCAGCCATGGTGCTAAATTGCCCCTATTAGACTTTATGGCTTTTTGTCTACGCAAACATTTATATTGTAAATCAATGTGAGGGCAGCACTGTCACGGCATCCTGCAGCCTAACCTGGAGCACAGCCAGCGGCCATGTGGTCAATGACTTGTAGCGTTTCTGGCCAAGAGTCAGAACGGCACGTTGCTTTTGCCAAAACGGATGGTGCATCAAATGACAAGTAAAATCATCTTAAGGCATGTTTGTTTACAAGCCAGAAGCAAACTGCTTTTCTTTTCTTTTTTTAAATGAATGAACCAATGATATTGAAAATAGAAATATATTCACATTCAGTAAAATGAACTGGGGTAAATAAAGGTGTCTGACAACTGAGGCAGAGATAAAAGGTTTCTCCATTCATGCAAAAATGCAGGGAGCACTTTATATCGATCAAATGATTTGAAAGCATATCACACCACGGAAAGCCAAAAGGAGCATTTCAGTGCAGTATGTGCACAGGTAAACAATAATGGAAAGACCATAAAAGATCCCCCAATCGTAACATATGGCTCAGGCTTTAATTGAGACCCCGACAGTTGCTCTGCTGCAGTGTGGCAGCAGTGACACACGCTGCTGGTTAAGGTACAGCGCAGCACCGCTGATGCTCCCCGAGTCAACCTGCTAAAAATAAGCCTGTGTAATGTTGCTCCCAGCGCGGTGCGAGAACAAGAGAAACCAAAAGGTTAGCAGCCAGAATAAAGCAGGCTGTGAGTAATAATACTGCAATCCCTAAAAAGCTTCAGTGACTGATCTATATCCGTCACTGCGTATTTAAAGCTTCAAGTTTGGTCTATATTATCGAGTATTTTCAAGGAGGTACGGTAGGATGCGGGGTGATAAAAAAAGAGGATGTATACCAGAAAATGGGTTCATCCTTTTATTCATGTGAGCTCATAGTGCCATTCCACTCAGTGCACTGTCGAATGAAATAGAAATACCACTTACAATTTGAATTAAAGGCATTTAAAATCAGCAATTGGAGGTCAGGTGATCGCTACATGCTCATGCAAAATTGCTTTTGCCTGCATGACCTTTAGAAACAGCAGTAAGTGACATCATCTGTGATACATGGCAGCCATTTAGCAACCTGCCGCACTCACAGTGGCACATGTTAGCTACATGTCAAACCCAGTCAAATAGAAACGTTGCAAAAACAGGAATTTAAGTCAACTGAAAAAAACACGGGGTAAAGATTTGGCACACAATGTGGAAGAGATGTGAGAGAAGTCAGCTTTCAGAGGACACTGAGGATGATTGAACGAGTCCCGTCCCCGCGGCTCACACTCAAAGCTTCTGTAACTCGACTCATCACTCAGAAGAGTTGAGTCTTTTAACACAAGCCTCTTGAGTGGGCCTTAACTGCTGCGGCAGTGTTAACACCTCCCAATCCAGTCAATCCCTGATGGAAGCCCCGGGACGGCGGTCCACGAAGATCAGAGAGGTAGTGTTGCCCGCGGAGGGCGGGCCTTGCGTCAGCGCTCAAATTTAACCCTGCAGGCGCCAGGGGAGTTGAACCCCGGACATCTGCGTCCGTGGGCCGTGTGTCCTCAGTGAGCCCGTTGCCACACAACCGTCAGTTTTGGAGAAACATTCTGGTGGCATCAGGACATCCAGTAGGAATGTTGGGTGATTTAAGCCCGCCACGGCCTCAGCGGCTGACTAAGTCATGCCTCAACTATAGGTCCTTATGTGGAGGCCATTCAATCAACGGAAGGAATGCCGGTCAACTACTGTAAGTGTGAAACTTCTGTGCAAATGTGCTGCTTTAAAGTTTAAAGACCACCTTTACTATAAAGATCAATATAAGTATAAATACATTTTCCACATCACTATGCTGAGGGGAGAAGGCTTCGTACGCCCCTGAAATATGAGTTGTGCATGTAACAGCCATAGATAATCACCGAGATGTCACCTATTGGTTTGTGGACGAAGCCTTGAGTTTGGCCTTTTGGCTGTCGCCATGTTGTTTTTTTGCAACCAGAAGTGACACGAGAGGGTGGAGCTACATACAACACTGAATAAGACATTTTTAGGTGACTAAAAAGGGTATATTTAACTTTAAAGAACTGAAAACACACTGTGAAAGGGTTAAAGTTGCAAGATGAAAACACGGACAACTCCCAGACCGCACGACGCCGTGGTAGCAACCTGTCAATTACAAGGTAGCCACGCCCTAAAGCATCCCTTTTAGTCTATTTGACTCTAAAAGGGACCATCATTTTCTAAATGAACATCATGCTGTATTGAACAAGACTTGAAACTAGCGATTGAGACCATAAACTCATGTTTACAATGTTTACTGAGGTAATAAATCAAGTGAGAAGTAGGCTCATTTTCTCATAGACTTCTATACAATCAGACTTCTTTTTGCAACCAGAGGAGTCGCCCCCTGCTGGCTGTTAGAAAGAATGCAAGTTTAAGGCATTGGTTTCACTTTTCAGACCCGGAGGTTGCAACTGGTAACAGCATGGTTTCTCACACAATCACAAATTGTGGAGCCAATCACTATCCAGCATGCAAATACATAGCTAGTTCAAATGAAAAGGAGACAAATTAAAAAAAGAATATATCTTGAGCAACTAATTCAGACAGATCATAAGCACATATTTCAACCAGTGTTGTAGCTGAAAGTTCTACTGAACTACATAAAAACATTTTATTAATGTAGTCAAATCATACAGCCAGGGATTACCCTAATGTGCATTATGTTCTTATGTGGACATGAGCGTGTGTATCTGAAGTCCTGTGCATTTACACTGTGTATATTAGGTATATGTGTGTATGTGTAAAACCCCAGGATCATGTTCTGCTTGCAGCACAGTGGAGGTAAATTGAATTATGAACATGATGAGGGCGACAGGCCTGGAACCCCCCCGGTCAGAGGATTTATCCTGAGCACGGGGGGATTCAGGAAACCTTAACTAAAGGCCAGGGGGTTCCACTGGAAAGGTCCACGGAGAGGCATCGGTTTCAAATAAACTTTAAACAGTTTTTACATACAATACCAAAGGATATAAATTGCATTAAACAAAATTTCTTGCACACGTTAGAAGGTAAACCATAAAAATGCACATGATTCTTCCTCTAGCGAGGGTCAGCAGAGCTTGTGCAGGGCGTGGTGAGAAGAAGAGGCCATGGATGGCAACAGGTGGCCCAGCGCGTGGAGCTAGTACTCCCCATAGTCAAAAATAGACCCACAATGGGTCAGAAGATGGACAGAGAGGAGGGAGGGGGGAGGCAGAATGGTTGGCTCCTATTTTAGTCAGTGTGGAGAGTCAGAGACATCCACATCCCTTTAGAGCTGATTGTGTAATATACAGGCCGAGCGAGTGAGAGCTACTGTACCAGGACCGCTCACGGATGTTTCAAATAGATACTTGGCAAATAAGAAACATTATCTTTGTAGGCGTTTTACACGAGAAATAACAAGTACTTTACTTTCACACAATGTCCTGTTAATGTACGTGAAAAGACCGACTACATTCAAGATCCAAATAAAACATCAGTGACTTTCAGGTTGCCACTGGCCCTTACAGATCATCATCCGGATTGTGAGTCCTCTAAGGGGTCATTGACAACTCGACACATAGCTAGTTGAGTGACAGGCTCAAAGGAAGGCGAAGGAACGGCAAAGGCACTTCACCCTGAGGTGTTTATCTGACGCCTCTATCCCTGCTCTCCTGTTTGAAAGCCAGGAGAGGACGTCAGGTGCCCTTGGGACTGGGGGGGTTTGTCTTTTAAGGAGGGGTGTGACCGGTGCGTCCCTTCTACTACTACCACCAGCGTAGGGATGTCCCAGACATGCCACATACCGTCAGCGGTGGGGATCACGTGTGCCTTTTAAATTTCCATGTCTCCCCTCTGCAAAGTGAGGAGGCCAAAGATGTCTTTACTGTATCGAGGGTGGATCGTGTTACCACTTAAGTATAAACACATAGTGTGAAGAACTAATCAAGGTCCCAAAGGGGCTGTGATATATATGAAACAAAAAAATCTCTCAGGTTCTGAGCAATATGCTGTAATTACATTTGCACTAATGGCATTTTTATATTGTATTAGCAGCTTTTTAAACCCCCTTTCACACTCAAACACCACGTATGATATCGGACACTGAGCACGGATTCGATCCCTCGCTTGGTCGGTCAGCCCCATTCACACAAGACCTGGTTAGTGTAGGGTTTCTGGCAACCTTATAATAACCCGGCCATTACTACAGCAACCCGTGTTTACGCCTACATGACAAGCGAGCGGCATCATGGAGCCAGGTCGGTCATGTAACGCACGGTGACCCATTCACACCACCATGAAACCCGCAGGTTTCCTCTGCTCCTTGCTTTGCCAAGAAAGATGGAGGCTATTTAACACCTGCAAATGACTGTGAAGGAAATATTATGGCAGAGTCAGATGAGGCCTGGCAGATAGAACAAGCCTTAGACCACTGGTGGATTCGGCTGCCCCGCTTGGTGCCCCCATGTTCGAAAGAAAAGCAGCAAATATGCCCTCTTGGATGCCCTTCCAGTGGAGAAAACGTGATAATTGGCCTCTAGCGTGGCCTTCCAGTGGAGATAACATGATGAAGCGTCCACTTGGATGCCCTTCCAGTAGAGAAAACATTATAAAGTGGCCTCTAGGGTGCCCTTCCAGTGGAGAAAACATGATAAATTGCTCTCTAGGGTGCCATTCCAGTGGAGAAAACGTGATAAAGTGCGATCTAGAGTGCCCTTCCAGTGGAGAAAACATGATAAAGTGCCCTCTAGGGTGCCCTTTCAGTGGAGTAAATGTGATAAAGTGGCCTCTAGGGTGCCCTTCCAGTGGAGAAAATGTGATAAAGTGACCTCTAGTGTGCCCTTCCAGTAGAGAAAACATGATAGAGTGGCCTCTGGGGTACCCTTCCATTGGAGAAAAGGAAATGTAGCACACTAATGGGTGCCCTTAAATGGAGAAAACGTGGTGCAGTGTCATATAGGCTGCCCTACATGCTAGAAAACTTTCTGGTGCTCCTTTATTTTTTTCTGACTAGACCTGAAGGTGTGTTCACACTGCTATACCAGAGCCTAATGATGTCTAACCATACGCAGAGGAATGCAAAGGGGTTTTGTTTTTTATACCAAAATGATTCCTTCTATCATGTCTACAATTTCCAAAGTCTCAGCGTCCTTGCTTTTCATCAAAAATTAGACAATTATATTGATACATTGATATATATCTCATACTTAAGAGATGAGACATCAGCAGCAGCATTATTAAATCAATGTGTAGCTGCTGCTTTCAGCTGTACTTCTCACAAAATCCACTATGGTGTTCGGATAAAACATTAACGTCTTCACTTTTTGGACAAGAAAATGTGCACAGCCGGGGGCTGCTAGACACCCCGTGATGAGATGATAGCAAATCAATTTTACATTCCTTTGGAAGGAGATTACCCTTTGTGCTCCTCTCTGCGATGTTAGCTACTTCAATGGAGTTCCTGACATCGATCCAACCGATCGATAACACAAATCATTGCACGCTGAGCGGCAAAGAGTTCATGATTCTCATAATTTGTCCATAACCTGCAGGTATTGGAGTGAAAAACTCCTGTGTGCTCTGCAGCAAAAAAACAAACAATCAATAGTATGCACATGCAGTAGATTTAGAGACACCAAAAGATGCATGGGCCTGCAGAAAGGGGTCTATGAAGGCATGAGTTGCAGCTAAAAGCCCGGCCCCTCCTGCCTGGAGAATGCATGTCCCTATAAGGCCAACTGCTGGGAATAAATTGCGATTGTGACAGTGCAGAGTGACAGCAGCTGTGCAGTGCATCTAAAGGGAAGCATGGGGCTGGGAAGGGTGAGGAGTCAGGAGGGAAGGACGGAGGGAGGGAGGGAGGGAGGGAGGGAGGAACTGTAGTGAACAGTGTTGGGTTTCAGGAGGCCTTCCAATCTTAGACACCTGACAGCAGCCTGGAATATGAAGGCCTGCATGGCCTGGGGCTGTGGAGCCGAACGCCACCCCAAGGACGGACAAGGGTGACAGACAAGGGTAATGCCAAGCGCTCCCGTCCAGACCCGGAGATCCAGTCCGCACTTCTAGAATCTGGGAGAGGTTGTTGTCACTCGGACATTCAACTCCATGGGTATAATCACATTTACTGTGAGATTGATCCCTGATGCTATGGGATATCATCACAAGAGATGTTGCCCCCCCCCCCCCCCCCAGTCGGTATTTCAAGTCTGGAGTGACTCTTGAATAAAAGTTCAAGAGTGAAGCAAAGAGATCACATCTATGAATGCAGAGGTATGAGTGACAAAAAGCTTCATTCAAGCTCCCGCTGTGGCTGTTCTCTCCTTAGTTAGACTAAGACTTTCCATCAGCTGGTGCCACGAGTTAGGACAGCTGACATGCTGTCAGCCCACAGGAGAGGCTGAACTCGAGTTTGAATGATCCTCGACTGCTCTCCTTTATGACAAGACGTTTAAGTTCATACATCAAAAAGTGTTAGGGATTTTAGTGTTTGTCAAAGAGTTACACTTAAATCTGCCGTTTTGTATTGGGTGCCAACGGTTTAATTATAAACTGAGACAGATTTTAAATAGTGCTGCACGGTGGCTTACATTTCTGTCTCTGTCTCTGTCACTGTCTATCCTCGGCTGGTGTCCCCATGACTGTTGCTGAAGCCAGAGCCATTCTTGATCAAACTGCCCCGACAATGAACACAATGAACTGCACTTTTGGCCATTAACGGTCTGAATCACAGTGTCTCGGTCTCTGATCAAGCTAATAGAGCAATCAAACATTCATTAAACCAGCCTCTAATTTACACTTACGCCACCATTTCATTCATCAGCAGCATTTGTAGACAAACACATGGTGGCCCAAAACGCACCACCCATCATAAAATACGAGGAATCCACCAGATGTTTGACCAGAAAAAAGATGCGTACTTATAGTCTTACCTGCTGTGGCCTGCAAACGCAGCAGGGAGAGGAAACAGCAGATCAAGACTGTACCCTTCATGATGGCTGCCAGGAGAACTGTGATAGTCACACAGACTATATATACCGAGGCAGGAAGGTTAAAGGGCACGCGGAGAGAGGAGGCGTGGCACAGAGAGGGCCAGTTGGTGGAGGGGCTGGCTGAGATCGTTGGAGGTGTTGCAGGGACTCTACGCGTACGAGCAGCTGACTCTCCTTTTTAGAGAGGTCGCAGCTCGGGCCTCGGCATAAATGTACCGAGACTTGGCTCTATATGTGGCTGTGGGCTGAATCACAACTTCCCACTGATGATAACTTTACAAAATTTGAGTTTCAGAGACTGGAAATAGAGAAATAACATGATGTTTTACTGTGACATAAAAAGCAAACTGGTTTGAAATCAGCAGCATTAAAGCTGAAGTACGAACAAATATGATTAAAAAAAGTTATTTTTATAAAACAGTCTCTATATCGTGACAGTAGTGCATGAGACAGGTAATCTGAAAAAAATCATGTACCTCTGTGTCTCTGTGGCAACTGCCAGATTTCACAGAACGGAGGAAAACAACCAATCATAGTCGATCTGGAGTCTGCTGACCAGCTTCCGTCTTTGAGAGCCGGCTGTCAATCACTCGCAAACTCCAATCAAACAGTCAAACTAGGCAGTGCTGATCAAATATGAATCAATATTCTTGTCACGTTAATGCCTATTTCCCGCCTCAAATGTTTTCAGAAACATCTTATAGTGTACTGTTTAGCTGTAAAATGAAAAAGTTTGTGACCCGGCAGCCATGTTGAGATCTCTTGAGGAAATACCAAGCAACGCTCACATGACCGCAGCACAGCCAATAGGAACGCTCTCTCTCTCTGAAATTACCTGTGATTGGTCAAAGTCTCCCGTCACCGACTAGATTTTCTTAAAGCCTGAAAACAGAGCCATGAGGAGGTGCAGAAGTCTAGCCTAGCAAAGGGGAACTCAGTTGGTTGCAATTTGCAACCACACCCTTAGATGTCACCAAATCCTGCACACTGCACCTTTAAGTTGTAGTGCGTTGAGCTTTCAGGTCCAGTTATTTCAGTAAAACAGACTGAAAAGGAACTTCCTATAAATTAATGATGAATAAATAAATCACATCTTTCACAATGAGCTACCGTGGTTGCTCTGCCCAACAAAAGCACGGTGATCAAATGACTGTAACAACTTTACCGCCTTCTCTCCCCAAACTATTTGCAGTAAATGTGCATCAAGTAAATGAGCTGTCAACCCCTTATTGTGGAAAGGAAGACACAATGCTCACTTGGCTGCCACGTTGGGAACTAATCATCATAAGACTGTGTGAGAGAGAGAGAGAGGGCGGGAAGAGAGGGTATGTCTGGAACATACAGACCCCCGAGTCAACCTAGAATCCCTAACACAGCTAAACGCTAGGCGGATTACTGCTTTATCACACTCAAGCAGACACACTGTGCTGAACATAATCTCACAATTCCTTGGGAATCAACATCTCAGCTGTAAATTAATCCCCAAATATGGCAGGAGTTTCTTCCTCGAGCATGTGTGTCCCAAATGACTCGGGAAGCGTGTCCAAACAATACAGCTGTGTTCATTTCGGTGTGTAAAACTGCCTTAATCCTCAGGGACTTCACCGGCGGTGGGATGTGGCACGACGATTTGTTTATGAGAAAATCTGTGCTTTTTTGATGAGCTTTTATGAATTCTGGTGAACATTAATTCTTCTGTTAATTACAGGTGACTGACAGGCTCTGGCATCAGCCTTTAAAATGTTGCCGCTTTGATGTCGCCATCACTGGCAATGGAAAATAACAGCATAACGGTAGCTAAGCTGTTTAATGTCTACGAGGTTTTCTAGTGTTTATTGTTTCTTTTATCCGTTATTTCATAAATGCACACACCGATGGCTCTTTGACCTTTAAGGGGCAGTAATTTATGAGTGTATATATTGCTGATGTCTGCCAAGTATGTACAGTCAGCGTGTTCGCACGAAAAGGCATATAAATGCCACGATAATGCGCAAGGCGTTATGTACACCTTTCTTGATTTCCATGAATCATTTGTACGCCTGTATTAACTGCAATGTTAACAAATGCACATATAAATGCGACAGTAAGAGTTTGGGACGCAGTAAAAAGCGAGAAAGACCAATTATGGTGAGCAGGTGGGGAGGTGAATGGGCCCAACAAACACTGGACTTTTAACCAGGAGACCCGTGTTCAGACGTTGTTGACTAGTGTTTTGTTTTGTAAGGTATGTTAGTGACGTTTATCACATTTTTTATTGAGGTTTTGTTTTCCGTAGTTGTTTCTGTACGTGTTTTACTTAGTTTTCGTACTTGTTTTAAGCCCAACCATGACGTTTTTCCCTTACCCTAAGTGGTTTTCTTACCACAGCAGATGTTTGCGTGGCGTACAAACGACATGAGAAAAGTGGCTGCCGATTTATACGCCTTCCCATGAGACCGGGTTGGTACAGTACAGTGCACCACCTTTACCCATTAACACAAACTACGATGGAGCTTTGGATGTTTGTCTAAATGCCCTAATAAAGGTACAGTGTGTAGGATTTGGCGGCATCTAGTGGTGCGGTTGCAGATTGCAACCAACTGAGTACCCCTCCGCTCACGCCTCCCTTTCCAAGACTGTGGTAACGTGCGCCGCCGAGTGCTAAACCGCGTTGGCACTCGCTCAGAGGCCATCCTTACCATAATAACACTATTTTAGAAGCAGCGGACGTCAGACAGCGGTTTCAAGGTTTTGCACTCTGCGGCTCACGTTACCGCAATTTCACAAGCGTGTCGGAGAACTACGGTGGAACTTCAGGTAACGAAAAAACGCGAAAGGCTCTCTCTTGATTCAGAGTTCGGTTTGTCTGTTCTGGGCTACTGTAGAAACATGGCGGAGCAACATGGCAGACTCTATGTAGATATGAAGGGCTCATTCTAAGCTAAAGAAAAAACAACGACTTAGTTTAAGGTGATTATACACTAATGAAAACATAGTTATGAATATTATATTCCATTTCTGCTAATAATTCCCCCAAAATGTTACACACTGCTCCTTTAAGATTTACTCTTACTTGACATGATTCCACCTTAATAACTCATAGTTGCGGTCCATAATCCTATAACTGAATTTCATATAGGAGTACCAACTGTTGTGGTGTTGGGGTACTCTCTGTCCACGCTTATTAACAGCCATCTCACATTGCTACAAGATACTAAAAATGAGGAATGAGTGAGCCTCTGAGGACACAAAAACCGGAGGTATTTCTGAATGAACGTGTGAGGGTGTGAACAAGAGGCCTGGGATGAATGAGTGCATGTCTGGGGATGATGGCAAGAGATGCCACCCCACTGTCCCTGGTGTGCATTTTAACTGTCACAGAGACGGTGGTCGATCTTAATTTAGCAATGAGCTGTTGAGCAAGAGAGGGAAGGGAGGGGGCTTCAAAATGCCAGCCACCAATCAGGAATAGACACTTGTGCATCGACTGTGCTGCTTGCATGACGGCCAACTATAAATTCAGCCGGTTGTGTCATTATTTTTGTTACTGCCGTCAATATTTAGAGTGAAATACCCTTTTTAAAAAAACTAAAACAGAGACAAAGACACACACAGTGGGCCCAATGCGTAAAAAACAAAGTACAAACTTTATTATTCTGTCTTTACAAAGGCACAAGCCTCTTTATCCCCAAAACATTTCTCTTAAAAACAAAACAAAGACATAAAATAGCTTCTTGACGACCATATGCACCAAAAAAAAAAGGTTACAGAGAACAGTCAAAAGGAGAGGGAGAGGGAGGAGCTGCGAAATGTGAAGGGATACAAGAGAGATATTGACGATAGATAAACAAAAAAAACAAAAAGAAGATGCGAGGGGCAAGATGTAGGAGGTCTGGACATGGAGGAAAAGGGGGATACACAGCTGTGCGGCTTTTACTCATAACCTAAAAGAGCTTCAGCTGAGGAGTTGCCCCTTTGTACAAAAGAAAGAGGCGGACTCCGGTATAGTACAGTAAGTGCTTTGTAATCTTGACCCCATTTAATGATCCCCAGGCCCGCCCCACTCATCTGACAAGCTGATATGTCCACGTGACGTTTCCTAACACACATGATGGAAATAATCTGGGATTCAGAAGAAAACTATCAAATGCAGAGCGACAAAAAGCAGAGCTTGCAAAAACACATTTTCAATATCCAGGAATCTCCTGCCTCTACTGATAATAAGTACTGGGAATAAATGCCATGATTTAAATTTGACAGATGTGTCATTCATTTCAGTGCAGCTGACATCAATATTTCTTTAAAGGGCAATTCCGTGACATGAATCATGATAGATGAGGTGCGTTCGATCGAACACATTATCTGTCCAGCAGTTCAAAAAGCTCCATCTATGCATCGATGCGGGGGATTTTAATAACGAGTTTGTCCCTAAATAGCAGTGATGTGTCAAAAGCACTAAATGTAACTAATCTCTAAAAAGACCAGGTCTCACTTTTAGTAACATTTTTATGGAATGTCATCATTTCATTGTGGAAGTTTTCTTCCTACACATCTGGCTTTAATAGTGCACACGAAGGGGCCAACGGGTGCAAAGCTACACGTAAATCCAACCACGAAGTCAGTATACGGATACATTTTGAGAAGAAATATCAGGAGCGCTTGAATGTAATAAGTGATATACCAGCAACCTGTTCATGTTTATGGCAAACCTAATAAAACAAACTGGGAATATATATTCTTCTAACACACCCCCGGGGTGTTTACACAGCCGATTAGGACTGTTGACAGGCTGTTAAATAGACGTTATCAGTCGCTACAATCACCTTAGATGTGGGTCAGTAGGGGCCTACTACACCTACTGGTAGGTTTTTATCATCTATTCACATGGTAGATCATGTATTCACATGAAACTCCATATGGGATGGAGGTCGGGGCGATGGATGGGGGTTCACATCCCGTGTGAAACCAACAACGCGTCGTTGTCTTTACAAGTGCTAAGTTTCGCTTTCACTTTTGAAACATATTTTAAGCTTATGTTTGCTTAACTCAACTAAGTGTTTTTGTTGCCTAAACCTAAAGAAGCCTTTTTGTTTGTGTTCAAAAGGTTACGTTTCATTGAGTTTTATGTGTTAAAACGTCTTGCTTTCAAGTTTCACTTTTGAAACAGTTATTTTAAGCCAAAAAAACTGTTTCCTTTATTTAGTGTTTTTAAAGAAGTTGTAGTTTTGTTGCATAAACCTAAAGAAGCCTTTTTGTTTGTGTTTACGTTTCATGCAGTTTAACAACGCGTTAGAGCGTGTTGCTTTTAAGTTTTGCTTTTGAAACGTAGTTATTTTAAGCCAAATGCGATATTTTCTAAACTTAATTAACTGGTTTTTGTTAACTAAACCTAAAGAAGCCTTTTTTTGTTTGTGTTCAAAAGGTTACGTTTCATTGAGTTTTATGTGTTAAAACGTGTTGCTTTTATGTTTCGTTTTCACTTTTGAAAGGAAGTTATTTTAAGCCAAAACACGATGTTTTCTAAACGTAATTAAGTGTTTTAAACCTAAAGAAGCCTTTTTGTTTGTGTTCAAAACGTAATGTTTCATTGAGTTTTACATGTTGAAACGTCTTGCTTTTAAGTTTCACAAGATAGTAGGCGTAGTAGGCCCCTACTGACCCACATCTATGGTGCTTATAGCGGCTGATGACACCTATTTAATGGCCTGATAAGTCAAATCTGCAAGCCTGTTTGAAAAGGCAAGGGGATTCCAGTGGCTGCCGAACGGCCTGGATCGAAGTGCTCAAGTACGCCTCTCATACCCCCGGGGGGGCTGCGTTAAGGCTTCACAGTGCCTCCCTGCACCCACGATGGCGATTAGTAAGGCAAACTGCTGCCTCTCTCAGCTACATGTCTTAATGTCTGTCTGTCAACCAGGCATAAACATTTAAAGAGTGATCTAAGCAGAAACGTGTAAATAGCATGGTGCACTAGACTGAAAGCGCGCAAAAAAAAGGACAAATGTAAGGAAATGCATAGAGCATGTGTGGTCAACCCTCCACGGCACATTCAAACTATTTCACCGGGCAATAGTATTTGAAGTATACTCTGCTTCGATAGAACATTTGGACAAGAAACTACACGGTTAGGGCGAAATAAAGTCCAGCCCTTATGATTGAGCGAACAAGTGATTGTATGTCAGTCATATTTGTGTGTGTGTGTGTGTGTGTGTGTCGTGCGCACATTTATACGCCTTATTTCAAGGCAAAAGCGGTGCTGTCGCAGACTGCCAGAGTCTGGGACACCGCTATGCCCTGCTGATTCAAAAATGGGACACATACACACACACACCGGTGGAAACCACTCAAGAGTGCCCACAGATTAGCTTATTTAGAAAGCCAGGTGCTTTTAAATTCAAGAGGGGAAGGTGTCAAGAGACGTCAAAGCACTGATATTTAGTTTTTTGTCAGGCCATGAGTAAAAAGAAGAACATGCCAAATACATATGTGGGATTACTGGGAACCCAGCCCAGTAAAAATGGCACAAAAAAAAAAGGAATAGAGCTGTGAACCAGTTAAGCGCTTCGCTTCATTTCCTGTGAGCACCAGTCAGCCATGAAAACAGCTTTTTTTTAAATTCCCCGTCATTGTGGTGCTTTTTTTGTGTGTGTGTTTTTTTTCCAGTACAATCACATTAACTTGCTGGCTTGAGGGAGCCTTTAGAGAAACAAGACATGAAAAAGTCGACTTCACAAGAGTAAAACAAAACATCATCCAGAAGCCTAAGAAGGTGGAACGTCCTTGTTGAGCTCACAGTGTCTCTCCAAAAAACGGCTCAGAGAAGGAGGTTTAAAAGGGATGTTCATCTTAAAACGCTCTGGTGTTGGGCGGTGATGACGCCACACCGCTGGGCTCTTAGTCTCCCGTTCCGTGGATCAGTCACAGTCACTTCAGGGCCGAATAAAGAGAACAATCCTGGTGATTAATGATGTTTCGCAGACATTCTAGTATCCAGTATGACGGCGCATTTATAGATCAGTAGTCGTTCTAATAACCTCTCTATAGATTAATGAACAGACGTGTGTGTGTGTGTCTGTGTGTGTGAGATAGCAGGGGGCTAAAGATGAGCAGAGAAAAAGAGTGCATGTACGAGTGTAAACCTATTCGGGCTGCCTATCACGGTACAACATGTAAAAGAAAAACAAAAACGAGTGCTTCAATCTGTCTACCAGCCCTAGTAACGTCCTCTGAAGAAGAGGAAGAGTGCTGTGGGTGTGAGTCCTCCTGTAGCCCCGGTCGGTCTGCTTGGGCCTGTTGTGTGTTAAGTGTGTGTATGTAAGTGTACGGCGTGCGATGGAGGGGAAGGGGGTGGAACTCAGGGCAGTGAGCAGTCGTCGGGCCCGTCGCTGTTTGAGGCTGTGTCTGAGCCCGCCGCGTCGGAGAGGACGCGACCCGAAGTGACGATGACCGCCCTCCGCTTCTCTTCCTCGCCGGTGCTACCCTTCGCCTGGGTGCCCTCGATGTGCTGGATTGCCTGGAGGGAAAGAAGACGCTTCTTAAAACCCATTTTTATAGACTCTTTTATGTGATCTTTTTTGGTAACACAATTTTCATGGTAATTAGGTGATAATTAGCAAGTAACCTATTTGAAATTTCTTTGGAATTGCTGCCAAATTACCCCAATATTTACCTTTTTTTTTTTACCTTTGTAAACATTATTTAATAATTATATGCTAAAATAGCATCTAATGGTTAAAATAGGGCCCTTAGGCTTGAGAAGCTATTGGGAAATAGATTATAATTATTAAACAATGTTTATAATAAGGTAATCTTCGAGAGAGTTTGAGGTCAATATTGGGGTAATTTGGCAGTAATTCCAAAGAAAATAGGTTACTTGCTAATTATCACCTAATTACCATAAAATTTGTGGACCTGTAAAATGAAGTGTTACCCTTTTTTTCTTTTTATTTCTGTTTATTTAATTGATATGTTTTCTATTGTTTTTTATGTATTGTATTGTATTGTCTTATCTGTGTTTTAATTTGACCTTAGTTTTGTCTTGTTTGGCTTTCTGTTGTTATATTGCTTTGTATCCTGCTTTTGCTTTGCATGTCAAAGCACTTTGTAAACTGTTTTTTTAAAGGTGCTACATAAATAAAGTTATTATTATTAGTGATGTCAGTGGCGACAGCGCCCTCTGGTGTTCAGATGTTAAACCCTGGCTCACAGATTCTGCCTCTGACTCCCGACTTACTTGAACGATGGTGTCCAGGTTCTGTCGAGATGTGGACACTGCATTGATGACTGATGTCGGGCCCATGGTTACCACGGTGACGTGATGTGGCTGGGAGGGCTGGACAGGTGCAGGGACGATGACTGTGGCGTGGTGTGTAGGTGCAGGGGGGGTCGCCGGGGCCATCACCTGGTAGAATAGAGAAATTATTACTTAGTATTATAAAGTATTGTTAAATGGAGAGTATACTCAAACCGGCACAAACTACCATAACTATATAAATATTATATATAAATACAAACATGCTAAAGCAGCACACAATCACAGGCACTATAACACACATAATTGGGAACACAGATGGGCATCATATTAAATATTAACCAGGCCAGATGTCAGGAATCTCTCATCAACCCAAATGTTTTCCTGTCATTATGTTTGGGATTTTTCTCGCTGTGTATTTTGAGCTGCCTCCACAAAGATATTTTTTTCTTGAAATGGTGCAAGTGAAGGTTGCTCAGATTTCTCATGAGCGTGCCGCTTACAGGTGGTGCTTTAGGTCAACTAGTCGATTTATTTTCTTATATTTTATCTTATTTTCTCGATGAATCAATTAGTTGTTTGGTCTATAAAATTTCAGAAAAGCCCAAGATGACGTCCTCAAATGTCTTGTTTTGTCCACAACTCAAAGATATTCAGTTTACTGTCACAGAGGAGCAAAGAAACCAGAAAAAAATCACATTTACAAAGCTGGAATCAGAGAATTTTCACTCCTTTTCCTTAAAAAAATTACTCAAACCAATTAATCGATTATCAAAATATTTGGCGATTAATTGAATAGTTGATAACGAATCGATTAATCGATGAATTGTTGCAGCTCTAAAAGGCCAACCTGAGCTTGACCAAAAAGGAGAATACAAGCCCATAGTGGTGCAAAACACAAATTGCCATAAGTAAAAATAAATTACTGGAAATAAATTAGGGCCTTTCAATCGGTAAAAGTATTTAATCGTGATTAATTGAATGATAGTGTATAGTTAATTGCGATTATTCGCAAATTAATCGTACATTTTTGTTCAAAATGTACCTTAAAAAGGGAGATTTGTCAGGTATTTAATACTCGTATCAACATGGGAGTGGACAAATATGTTTTTTTTTGCTAATATATGTTCATATTTATTACTGGAAATCAATTAACACAAAACAATGACAAATATTGTCCAGAAACCCTCACAGGTACTGCATTTAACATAAAAAATATAAGGTAATTTAATCGATTCATAGTGATATTGATTTGAGGTCGTATCGCTCAGATCTGCTTGGGGAGTCACAAAGTATCACATGACTAATGCATTGCTTTATCAATAATCTTTCACTATCAGCGCCCAGCTGCCACGAGGAGTAGATGGGCAGACAGCACACATTGATTTGGTATCATATTGAGTTGAGGTTAGCCGGCAGAAACAGGATACTGTGGCTGTCAGGGCGGCAGACAGGCACAGCAGAAAGACGTGTGAGCTGCGCCATTTAACACACTGTAAATGTGCCTCAGCTGCTGACAGCTCTAACTCTGGACATGGTGACATCTACTGTACACTGAGATTAGCTCAGGTGTTGGTAAGTGTTTTAAAATGCAATGTGATTCACACATGACTGACTCAAAGAAGTCCCACACAGGAGGGGGGGGGAGTGAATTTGGTGCCAGCCGCCAGATGAATTTAGGCTAAAAAAGCCCAAAATAAACACTGGTTTTCAAAATATACTGAGCAGAAAATCGTTCGTCTGCATGCCAAATTGAAGGACTGTCAACCTCTCTAAATGTTGGACACAGAATTTACAAAGTAGGTGATGAAATGGACCAAATTAAATACTTGTTTTTTTGCTCCTTTCAACCAAGGAAACTAGATAAAAAACAACTTCTCTGTCATTTGTCAACACTCGAGCAGACACGAATCTTTACACATTTTTGGTTGTTAGTTCTACCGTTACATAGAGAGATAAGGCTTTTTACATCTGTATCCAACGTATACAATAAGAAAACTTAAGGAAGGGATAGTTTGGGTGTTTTGAAGTGGGGTTGTATGAGGTACTTCTCCATAGTCAGTGTATTACCTACAGTAGATGGCAGTCAGCACGCCCCCAGTTTGGATAAGCAGACAGGAGTTATTGCACGGAAGCAAAGCAATGTACTGCTGAGGACGGGACTGGCAGCAAAACGTATTTTAGCCACCTAAAAGAATCAATATCAGTTTAAGTGTACGCTATATATAGAATATTTTCACCACTTAACCTTGCCGTGAGACAGCCCTTTTGTATCTCTATGCTCTCGCCAAAGCCACCAGACTACATTGAAAAAAACTTAAATTTTACCTGGCAGAACACGGGGGTTACTGGTCTATCGCTGCCTCGACCGGTTAGTTTGTTTGTGCAGTTGTGTAACTTTGGTGAATCCGAACTAACCAAAGTCACAAAGTAACACAAACTAACTGATCGAGGCAGCGGTATGCCAGCAACCCCTGTGTTCTGTGAGGTAAAATTGTATATTTTTTTTCCTATGGAGTGTGGTTGCTTTGGCAAAAGCATAGATAACAGCTTCAGGCTCCCACCGAAAAGGGCTGTCTAACAGCAAGGTAAACTGGTGAAAATATTTTTAATATAGTGTACGCTTAAATTGATGTTGATTTTTTTAAGTGAGCCTTTCTTTTAGGTGTCTAAAATATGTTTTGCTGCCGACCTCGTCCACAGCAGTACTTCGCTTTGTTTCTGTACATTAACTCCTGTCTGCTTCTCCAAACTGGGGGCGTGCCGACCATCATCTACTGTAGGTAATACACTGACTATGGATAAGTACCTCAAACAACCCCACTTTAAAAACACCCAAAATATCCCTTTAAAGTCCTGAAACTGCCTTATGGTCCGTTTGTGTTTAAAGATGAAAATGTGTACGATGGATTTTAGGAACTTAAACTGGAACTTAGGGAAGTTAACCGATTACAAAAAGTGAAATCCTTCAGCACAATTCTCTAATGGATTCCCCGTTTATGTGCGAGTCAGACACAGATATGTAAATGTTGTCCAACCTGTGGGCTGTGGGCTGGAGTGAGGTCCCTCTCCAGCTGCTTGTGCTGCTGCAGACGGACAAGGCTCTGTGTTTGGGTTGGGTGCTCCGGGGCATGCTGGGTAAGCACCTTCAGCTTCTCTGGGTACAACTGGTCATCCAGGGAGCGCATCTGACACACACAGAGCCGGGGATACAAGTGAGTTAGCAACTCAAAACTATCTTAGTCACTACATTTGTCTGGACACGTCTGAAATTGTGTTACATGTTGCGGTTTCTCCTTTTACCTGATCTTCAAGCATCATCCTCACCGAGCGCTCTTTCTCCAGCTGCTGCCTTAACTCAATCATCTCCCTCCGCAGGTCCTCCGTCTTCTCCTCCTCCAGGATGTCTGGTGAGCCAATGCCTTCATCTTTCTCCTCCGCACGCCTCCTCTTAGGGGAGGAACCACTTAACTCCTGTGGAGAGCAAACAGAAATTGGATATCCGTTTGTAGGTTAACACTGATGACAGCCAGAAAATCCCAGTAAAGCCTTTTTTTGCACGGCGACGCTTTACTTGTATGATTCGTTTGAGCTGACTGTTCTGCTGCAATAACCGTGTCTTCTCCTGCTCCAAAGTAAAAATGTACTCCGCCGTCTGTTGCAGGATGGCAGCCTGGGGAAAAGAGAAGAAGAAGAAGAATGTTATAGGTTCAGTCCCCGTACAGCCACGTCTAACTCATCGCCTAATTCAAACCTCTCTAGTGAACCCACCTTACTGAGCTTCTCTCCATCGCTGTGTGGGATGAGTGTTTTAAGGGACTGGAATCCAGAGTTGATGCTCTGCATACGCCGACGCTCGTTGCTGTTGGCGATCTCTCGGCGAATTCGCCTCTCTTGGTCCCGGGCTGTTTCTGGGGTCAGAGGAATGTTGGCCAGACTAGGAGGGAGGAAAAAGGGAGGACAACAGTTACTTGGCAGCCATGTCTCCTATAAATTAAGTTCCCACACAACTAAACTGCATCCTCAATTACGTGTTTGAAAGGCAACATATTTTGTCGTGGATGTCTTTTATGTTTCACAAATACATTTGTAAGTGAGTGACGTAGTACAATGAGCGACGCGCAGAGCAAGCGACTTAGTATACTGAACTAAAAACCGTATTGAATAATAACGGGTATAACAAGTGAGAAAGTCCACTTTGTGGGAGACAGGGTCGTGTTTGGAGTCTTGGACCTTGGGAGGAAATACAACATACATTTTCAGCAACATCACTGGTGAACTTGAACCTAATCCAAAGACAGCAAAGGCTAGAACAATGACTCCCAAAGTCTGGGTCGCAGGAGATTTTATTAGGGTTGGCAAATTTGCAGAATTTCTATTAGCAAAAAATATATGAGTAAATATATAAGGGCCTAATATAATAATAATAATATTCATAACTATGTTTTCATTAGTGTATAATCACCTGAAACTTAAGTTCTCGTTACATTAGAATGAGCCCTTCATGTCTACATAGGAAAGAGACTGTGGTGTTCTTTGCCGACATTTTGGACTTATAATATTTTATTGTCCAACACAGGTTTCGGTGGAACATGACAACAGAATAGAAATAATTTTATTTTACTTTTGTATGGCCCTTTTTAGGCGGATGTTTCACTGCCGTCTGGTAGTCGCTTTCGAGCCAAAATGGTGGAAGTGTCGTTTTATTGCTGGGCGTTGAGGTTGCAATGAAACACAATTGTAGTTGACTTTCACTTCTTGGTGGCAATATACGTTCTTTGGAGCGAGTACTCTTCGCGGAGTCCATCATGTTTCTATAGTAGCCCAGAACGGACAAACCAAACACTGGTTCTAGAGAGAACTAGTTACCTGAAGGCCATCGTAGTTCTCCGACATGCAGAGTGTAAAACCGTGGTACCGCCAGCCACCGTCTGACTTCCGTTGCTCCCAAAGTAGTGTTATTATAGTATGGATGGCCTCTGAGCGAGGTGAATGGTGTTACCAGGGTTTTGCACTCGGCGGCTCACGCTACCGTAGTTTTGGAAGTGGAGGAATGATCAGAGGGGTATTCAGTTGGTTGCAATCTGCAACCACACATCTAGATGTTGCCAAAACCTACACACTGTACCTTTAACCCTAAAGCAACTTCTTACCCTGACACTTTAACAGGTGTTAAACAGGTGTTAAAGTGACACATTAACATCTATGCTTTGCAATCCAAAGTTGTGATTTTGAAAGGTCTTACGGAGTGAGAATGTTTCCTGCCATTAAAGCAGTACGGACGTTTTACAAGACACCTTACAAGCACCACATGTGGTAATAAGTCATCTTCACAGTGGCACCGCAGCTGATAACTCCAGTTGAGATGTAATTAGAGCAGCAGCACTGAGCCTGTTAATATTTCACCCCCTAAAGCCGTGGTGAAAAGACACAATATGCTGTAATTCAGTTGGGGGGGGGGAATCTAAGCGAACTTCCTCTAACATCCTCTGTATCGAGCTGGGTATCTCTGGGACCCTCTCTAGCCAAGCTCTTATCTGTACTGACTCAGCTGCCTCAGTGCAAACACCGGGAACAATTGTGCAGACACAGATGAGAAAAGAAGTGCGTGTGTGTGCGCGGACACACACACACACACACGGACCAACACAGCAGCAGCACATCCAGCAAACACATCCACTGCCAAAACATGACCAACTGGGTCTGGACTTCACCGTATCACACAAACCACTACAGAGGAACAGACCGGGTCCCTAATTAGAGTGGATTAAAGCTTAAAACAGGAGTTTAAATGCCGGGCAACTAAATAGAGCTGAACCGATTGGTCGATCAAATCTGAAAGTATATTGATCAATAAATTTCCTTTTTTTTTTTTTTAGCAAAAATGCCAAACATTTGATGGTTCCAGTGTCTCAAATATTAAAATTAGTTGCTTTACTTGTGTTGAATAATAGTCCATTTTTTTTTTTTGGACTGTTGGTCAAACAAGATATTTAAAAAGATCAACTTAGACTCTAATAAATAATGATGGTCATTTCCCCACTATTTTCTGACATTTTACAGACCAAAAATAAATCCACATATTATTAATAATGTATCATTATAATTATTAGTAATGTATTACTAAATTAGTATTTATTATTAATAGTTAAGTGTTTATTTATTTTGTATTATTATTATTTTAATTAATGTTTTGAATTATGCAATTGTTTTGTTCATAATTCCCAATGGATGTCTTTTTAAAACCGATCAAATTTGATCACAAAAAGAAATAATCAAAATAATCAGTTGTGTGCAATATAATAGTTACACAATTGAAAATAGTATTTTATGTTTCCAATGATAGACATTTTTATAGGCTCTACCAAAAATAAATCCACTGAAAATAAATTATAATTAATTCACTATTCGTATTAATAATTAATTAATTTTATTTCTTTATTTTTCAATTCATGTTTGATCACAAATAGAAAAAAAAATAATCATTAGTTGTGGGGCTGCAACTTAAGTGTATTATAATAGTGACACAACTGAAAATACAGTCATGTGTTTTTAATTGTACGGCAGAGTTATATAGGCTCTACCAAAAAATAAATCCACATATGAATCAATAATGAAAACAATTAATTACCTTTATTAGCAATTATTTTATTTTTTCAATTCATGTTTTGAATTGTGTTTTTTTTTGTTAATAATTCCCAATGCATGTCTTTAAAACCAATCAAATTTGATCACAAAAATAATGAAAATTTATTATAATAGCAAATGAAAATATTTTTAGTTGTATGACTCTACAATGTACCAAAAATGCAGGTCCCTTTTCCATTCATTTTAAGTCTATTTATTATTATTATTATTATTAGCATATTTGTCAGTCTGGGTTGAATTGGGCTACATTTTCCTTGTTGTGTATCAATTCTCTGCAAATTTTAAAAGGACTACATCTCCCACAATGCCCTGTAACTACAAACAACAACCAGCAGCAGCATATCCCTCCGCCTCCCTCTCCAAACAGGGCTGCGGACGGATCTTAGGCCCTTCCGCGACATACACACCCCCTTATTAATAACACCACTTTTTAATTCCCTCTGCCTCCACCGCGAACGCCAAATGTCTTTTTAACCGGACGCACCGGAGGAAATATCTATATATGTAATAAAAAGAAGCCAAATAACCCCCTTTATTCCTTTCCTTCCTTCCTTTCCTTCGTCACCTCCTCCTCTGTGCTCTGAGCAGCAGCCTCTCCGTGTCCTCCGCCATTATAACAATGCGGCAGGCAGCATGGCACAGTGGAGGCTCAGAGGAGAAAAAGACGCAGTGGCGGCGACTCCAAAAGCGCGCACCAGACGAGACGCACCGAAACACCAGGAAAACTCACCGCGCGTCGAATGGGAACGATATAAAACAGCTGTTGGCACATTTTCAGTTGAAAAGCATGAACCAAAACGGCGCCATTAACAGGAAACAAACAGCCAGACCCCCTTCAGCCACAAGCATGGCCGCACTACCCACAATAACTTCGGATTGCTCTGAGCAAAAAAAAAATTATAATAAAAAAAACAGCAACCTTTCACAATGTGTGCAAACCACACTCTTATAATAATATTTCCCTTTTAACGCATAAATCACAGCACCTATAGGTGACACTAGGGGGGTAATATGAGGATAAATAGAGCGAAGGAGTAGCAGCGTGGTGGTGTGTGCACAGGGAACCACGTGGTTTATGTTTGTTAGCCACAAAATGCATAGATTTCAATGCAAAATGTGCCAAATAACACCACAGGGTGCATGCTGTAGTGACGCACAGACCTCCTGCTCCATCAGACGCGTTATTATTTAAATGTATGGTGATAATTTAATGCCCCCCAGTGAGTGAGTGAGTCGTGTACACAATAACAGAGCATGTTGCCTCATCGCAGCGTCTACTACACACACAGATGATTTATTATAATAATAATAATAGACGCAGCGTGTATTGATGAGAGCTACACGTACCTACAAAGACCTCCAATCACTTCTTTCTCCGTTTTCCTGAAATGTTGCAAGGATGGCACCTTCTGAGCTGGTACCATGAAATACTCCATGCTCGCCTCGAGCCAGTTTGCCCCCCTACTCCTCACAAAAAAATAGAAATAAATAAAATAAAATAGTCCTTAGAATATAAAAAAGAAAAAGCAGAAATCCTGTGATCCAACACGTTAAATCCTCCAAGAAGATGTGAATCCCTCGTCTGCGTAATGTAGTAGTTCCAGGCTGCTGAGAGTTGTAATGTTACTCGACTTCCAGCTGATGGGGTTCCCTCGTTGTGTGTGGCTCTCCTCTACCTCTCTCTCTCTCTCTTTCTCTCTCTCTCTCTCTCTCTTTCTCTCCCTCCCCTCTCTGCATGACCGTGTGTGTGTGTGTGTGTGTGCATGTGTGTGTGTATGCAGCTGATCGGATGGCTTTCAAGGCGGGAAACAGCTGGTAGGAGTCACAGACTGCACTCTCTCAAAGAGCCTCCTTCCGCAGAGACTGGGGACTGCATGTAAACAAAGGACTATTTTTGCGCAGAGATACACCGACAAGCAAAACGCACATGTAGATGTAGGGGGGATTATATGATACAACTTTAGTGTCAGTTTGCACTGAAATTCATTTTGCATCCAGCTCAGTTTGAGAAAAAGTACACATACAATAGACATACACTGTTAAGAATTTCCCAGTAAAATAACAGTAAAGAACTGGCAGCAGGGTTGCCTTTATGTTACTGTAAAATCAACATTATAATACTGTCGCTGAAATTAACAGCTTTGTACTGTTAATGAAAAATACAGTTTGAACTGGGTTTTTTTTTAATTAATTTCACAGTATTTTATTTTATTTTGTTTATTGTATTTATTTGTATTTATTTTATTTTATTATTTCATTTTATTTATTTTATTTTATTTTATTTATTTTACAGTTATTTTACAGGGTTTTTTTTACAGTTAATTTACCGTTTAAAGATACATTATATAACAGTTTTTTTCCACCTTTCTTTTACATTATCTTAGACAGACAGACAAGTAAGACCGATCAGACAAAAAAAACCCACATCATAATTAACCATACAAAACCCATTAAAAAAAATGACCATCTGTCCTCTGGATTTACATCTCCTATAGCAGCACATTCATTATTATTTAGCAATATATAAAGTCCATCAGTCCATCTTGTTGTTAAATAATAATTAATGTGCTGCTAAGGAGATGTAAATCCATGTTGTATTGTATCGTATCGTATGGTATACCTATTATATGATTAAATATGTGGTGTTGAATTGTTGATTTAAAGCAATTCATGCATCTTCCAGTCGGTGATTATCTATACAAAAATATGTTTCCCCCAGTTAAATGACTATTACGCACGCCTTTAATCCATTTAAATCATTCCTAATAGGTATAATTACAGGTGATAAAAATATAGTGCACGCCTGAAAGTCATGTTACGACATCCTTTAAAGCAATAACCTGCATGTAGATCGCACCTTGACACTGCTATAATAAATAAAGAGCAGAGGACTAGGCTACTGTAGGGGCGGATAACAACAGCTGCGATAAGAGAACAAGAGGGATCAGCTGACTGGCTGGCAGAGCTGCTGCACACACAGAGCTGCACAGAGCAGATCTGCACAGAGCTGCACAGAGCAGAGCTGCATAGATCTACACAGAGTTGCACAGAGCTGCATAGAGCTGCACAGATCTGAGCAGAGCTGCACAGCAACAGCGCACCAGGGAGGGCTTTTAGGGACACACTGCTGGCTGGCTGACACCACCACACAACACATAACACTGGGCTGTTCACCATTTTGTGTGTTAACTGTGGTAATACAGGGTGGGGGGATAAACTAACCTAATTTAATAGAAGCTGCGACGCCTGCAAAGCGAAACCAGACACAAAATGGGAGCATGAAGCGCATTTTGGGGTTTTTTTTGTACCCGGAAGCATTAAAAAAAGCTGCAGCTGTGTCCTCGTGGAGACGCATGGTGGCGTTTCATTACCTTACTGGTGCACCTGTAGCATGAAATGCATAATCTTTATCGCTGGTTCTCACACAACTGTTTATGCATTTGGATGACCTTCATGTATGAGGCTACTTGCAAGAAACCAGGGCAGTGATTTCTAAGAGATTTAAAGCTGCAGTAGGCAGAACTTTTTTTTGCAACATTTGGCAAAAAATCATAATAACCTTTCAGCATATTGTAATTCAAGTGTTCTGAGAGACTTCTGCACCTCCTCATGGCTCTGTTTGCAGGCTTTTAAAAAATCTAGCCGGTAGCATTAAAAAAAGCTGCAGCTGTGTCCTCGTGGAGGCGCATGGTACACCTGGTACACAGGTGCACCTGTAGCTTTTATATAATATCTTTAACGCTGGTTCTCACACAGCTGTTTGGATGACCTTCATGGAGTAGAATACTTGCAAGAAACCAGGGCAGTGATTTAAACCTGCAGTAGGCAGAATTTGTTTTGCATCATTTGGCAAAAAAATCCTAATAATTTTTTAATGTAGCTCTTTATTCTAGGCCATTAAACACAGACGTTACAATTAAAGGTCTTATTGATAACAGTTTTATGTAGACAAATATTTAAAAAAAATAATAATACATCCACAGGGCGTTTAGAAAGGTGCCAAATATAAAGTATAAAATATGGCTTTTCCTGAAAATAATTATTATGAATGTTAATTAATCATTAAAAAAAAAAATTGGCGGGTCCAGAATGAATGTTTTGTTTATCTCTGTGCAAGAAAACTGACGTTCGGTTCCCACTTCTAACAAGGCCTCAACAATGCTCATAAAATATGTACGTATATATAAAAGGGGAAATAACACAAGTAAAAGTAAAAGCAAAATGATAATCTACAGCATAAAACAGTGCAGTTAAAATATAGGGCTTGAATATAAACATAAGTAATTATAAACTAGTAATGTAAATTTGTAAGTATTTAATTTTGAATAGTTGGCGATTTACTTAATAGTTGACAACTAATCGATTAATTGTTGCAGCTCTACTACAAATGTCGACCTGTAACCTATTAAAAAAAGCAGCTGAAGTAAAATGCAGAACACAGCACGGTTAAATATTACATGCAATACCAAAATGCATAATACACAATAGTTGCTAAATGTATTACTGCAATACTGAAATATTTAAAATCCCTTGACACTAAATGATCATGAAACTTTAACTGCAGAAAGCTTTAGAAGTTGAAAGTGTTTTGGTCTTATTTGGGTTCATTGAATTGTCTCTACCGCTGCACACATCATTTTCCATGAACTTCATCATTAACTTCCAAACAAATACACAAAAATAAAACCTGAGCTGTTTACATTTTTATTTGAAACTGAGGTCTGAAATCTTGCTTTCGAGGACATTAAGAAATCTGGATCTTTACAGCAAGAAAATACATTTATGGACTTGAGAATTATTTAGAAATATCTAATTACGACTTTCCTTAAAATGGAAATATAAGGCAAATCAGTTCTTACTAATGAATAAAATCTCTGAGGGCTCCTGAGTTAATTCAGTCTTCTCCCAGGATGCTTTGGGCCCTCTAGTGGAAAAGATGAAGCAGCTTCTGATGAACAGATTTAGCCCAGAATCACTGAAAAACACTGGACGCCTCAGAGTGGACAAAACAGAAACATCTGTATGCAACACCACTTTAGTCAACATGGTAGCTATCTTTGCAAGTTGTCTTGAAAAAAAACAAACTCATATAAAAGTGGTGGTGATGGTTGCTTTTGAGGCTGTCAGACCTGTGATAAATCTGGCTTGTAATGTTACAACATTAAAAGCATGAATTTCACTGCACATTTCTGAAGCTTATTCTTAATTTCCACATGAGATAAGAAAGTGTTTTTTGAGTGCACACGATCAACAAGATATTTGAACGACCCTAAACTCAGAAATGTAATTTAACCCCTGAACATCTCAATGAAAACTTTATGAGTTCACCATTTTATGTGGTATTCAAATGTAATGTACATTTGTTGTGTGATTTAGACTAGAGCTGGGCAATATGATGATACATATCATCAAAACAATATAAAAATGTCTATGGTATGTATATTTTTCTATATCGTGTCTATTGTGATATAGGCCTGCTGTATATTTATTAATTTTTTCTCTAGAAATTCACTTAAAACTGTTCGTTTTGCACTCAAGTTCTAAAAATGAGAAAGTACTTTTTATTTGTCAAGTATTTCATTCCCACAGCAGTATACAAAAATACCATGTGGTTAATTCATATAGACTATTTATTTATTGAATTACCAGAAAACATGCTATATTGTGATATATATCGTTATCGAGATATGAACTGATCTGTATCGGGATAGAAGATTTTGGCCATATGGCCCAGCCCTAATTTAGACTCTAAACTGTACACTGTGAATGCTGTAAGTGAAGACAAATGCTGTTAATTTGGCTTAATTTATCTGATTCAGATTTTTCTGTATTGTCTCAATCTTCTCTCCTCCAGTATGTTTACTGTAACACATATTTGCAAGTGTTATATATTGATTTATGGGGGTGGAAATATACATTTACAGCTGCAAC